>NC_073224.2:175709583-176347291 GCF_029281585.2 Gorilla gorilla gorilla
AATGAGGATTTGTGTGTATCTAAAACCAGAGAACCCTTGTTCACAGAAAGATTGTACTTACGACTTAACTTTAGAACAAACTGAATGTGGGGAAAATTCAGATTTGGGGAAAATCGTGAGCTGGTTTTTTTGAAGCATAGAAATTAATGTTTTTCTTTAAATTCACATGATCTCTTTATAAACTGAAAGACAAATTGAGTTTGGAAGATTCCGTCTACTTGGATCTAAGTTTCCCAAGCTTTGTAATAAAATTCAGACTAAAAAAAAGTCCAAATCTTTCATTCATAATTAATTGTGTTTTTTTTTTTTTTTTTTTTTTGCCAGAAGGAGACAGGATATCATTTAGATGCTCAAACCAAACTCCTGGGGTGCTCCTGGGGTTCACATCCATTTAAGCTTTCTTGAGAGCCTAAGAACATTCTTTAGATTTCCTTGGCTCTCTTCTCACTTTTGGCCAAATTAATAAAATTAACATATTCAACCCCAAGTTAAAGATAAAAAAGAAGTATTGAACTTTTCTGATTCTTTCTTTGTGAAAATTAAATGTTTTACATGGGACAATGGCACAGGACTTAAAATTTTATCAATCAGGCTATCAACTGGGGGTCCCCAGGTCTAGAGGAACTGGATACTTAAGTCTCAGAATGTTCTTATTGACAGAGTGAAATCAGCTGTGCAACTCAGAGCTTTTCTAACATGGCAAAGTCTTGAATGTTGAATCTTATTCCCCACCAAACCCCCAGGTCCAGAACACTATAATTTACTGCCCCTAGATATTAACCAAATTGCTCTTGATCATAGAGCACCTGTTCTCCCAGGCCCTGTCTAGGTCTCTTGGATTCTAGACCTGCATCTTACATTGAAGGCTGACATTAGGCCATCTCTTTCTGGGGCCACCTGGACTGACCAGCCTGACTGCTGCTACCTGTGTTCCAATGCGTTATGACCTAAGAACATCCTAGTTTATGAGGTGTTAATGGACTGCTTACACCATTGAAGCCTACAAATTCTGAAGTGCAGCGTGGGCCTAATCATCCCACAGTTCATTTATTCTAATCTATTTTAAGACTGGGAAGAAAGTACTTAAAGGAAAACCCAGGATTAGGTCCCTTTTATGTTGATTAATTTCACAGAAAATCTTAGAAACCCCTGTCCTAGCCCACCCAGAATATTTGGTCACCTAACCAAGATGTACATGCCTAGAATTCTCTGTCTCCCATCCTCTTCAAAGTGAGTCAGACATTTCTGCAAGTGCAAAAATACAATAATGTAAAATATTTTTAAAAATATATAAAATTATCCTTTCTCTCACTTATCAATTATTAATGCATATTAAAATGTGGTAAAGGCTACTGTAAACTACCCATTGAATCATCAGTGAACGACAAAATGAGTATGGATAAACTATATTATTAACAGAACCGACTTTTTAAAATTTTGCTACCAGTTTGGTTTCTAGCACTGAGGACACTGAGTCACCCTTTGCTCTAGAACAGAAGTAGCAGCCAGCATCACTTCCCTTCCCTC
Organism: Gorilla gorilla gorilla; assembly: GCF_029281585.2. Classification (NCBI taxonomy): domain Eukaryota; kingdom Metazoa; phylum Chordata; class Mammalia; order Primates; family Hominidae; genus Gorilla; species Gorilla gorilla. The sequence continues at coordinate 175,711,111 of NC_073224.2, forward strand.
TTCTTCCCTTCCTCCTATCTTGAACAAACAGACGAAGTCTGGAACTGTATCAGCCTTTTTTTTTTTTTTTTTTTTTTGTAACACAGTCTTACTCTGCTGCCCAGGCTAGAGTGCAGTGGTGTATGATCATAACTTACTGTAACCTAGAGCTCTTGGGCTCAAGCTATCCTCCTGCCTCACCTTCCTGAGGTGCAGGCCACCATGCCTGGCTAACTGTAAAAAAATTTTTTAGTAGAAACAGGATCTCACTATGTTGCCTAGGTTGGTCTCAAACTCCTGGGCTCAAGCAATCCTTCTGCCTCGGTCTTCCAAAGTGCTGGGATTACAGGTATGAGCCACTATGCCCAGCCTTCTAGCAGCCATCTTGTAATCAAGAAGCAAAAGGCATGGAGACAAAAGCCAACATCCTAAAAATGGTAGCGAGGAAAGAGAAAAAGCTTGGTCTTTGATGGCTTCATTGCCCAACTAGCTGAACCAATGCCAGCAACTGCCCACCTAAGGGCTCCTTATTTTGTGGAAAAAAAAAAAAAATGAGTCTCTACCTCTTTAATCCTCTAGTAGGTCTTTTGTTATTTGCCATGGAACGTAGGAAACAGTTGACTCATATGACACAATATGAGAACTCAGAGTTATTTAAACAATTTTGAACACTAAAGTAATATCATCTTATTAGTAGCCCTCACTGGTGACATTGAGGTTTATTTTAGACATATTCTAAGTTAATTATTGTACATACACTTACTTAATGAGAACAATATCTTAGTTATGAAGTTTTACTTAAAAATGGATGGCAACTTGCGAACACATCTAGTATATACAATTTTCTCCTCTATAGAAAACATTTTTTTTCTATCGGTGAAGCATTGTTAACATGAGCTAGTTATTGAGACATGCAAAAAGCCTCAGGAGATCAGGATGGATGTTGTAATTGTATTTGTTGAAACAGAATTCAACTTGTAAATATAATTACCCTTGGCTGTTCAAGTGATCACTTTTCATTTAGATTCCAGTCTGGTCCTTAGAACTTGAAAGTGAGATGAAGAGTCAGGGAGAGTGTTTGAACATTGAGAGGCCATAACAAAGAATGAAGAGGTGTGGGGTTGGTTAGTACAGATCGCAGAAGGGTATAGAACATTTAAAATTAGCCTTCAGAGTATTAAGGGATATTGCTCAGAAAATGAGAGCCAGCTGCACTCCATCTTTTATGATGAAAACCCCAAATCAAGTGGGCTTATACTTTTGCATCTAGGAATCAGATTAACCAAAAAGAACTCTCTCCTGGGAGGTGGTTAAATACTGGAGTTGAATATTTAGATAAGGTTTGAGATCTCACCCTCTGGAGAGAGTGGCTTAAATTTAACTCTGGGTCTCCGTATATTCTTAGTTAACTGCCAAATAACAGAGAGGCACTGGATCCCCCTTCATCTCCCAGCCAACACCATCGCTGCCATCTCCTCGTTAGGGGCATCCATGGCCTGTAAGGGAGCAGCAGGGAGGCAAAGGAGGTCTAGGTGGCAGGCAGGCCCCGGAGCCTTCTGTCAGCCCCTAGGGAAGTCCCTCCCTCCCTCAGGTAGGAGGGGCAGCAGTTCTCAGTGGATGCACTGATGTCTGGAAGTCATTAAACAAAACTCAGGCTCATTCTCATCTACAAGAGGCTCATTCTCATCTACCCTCTTGTAGATGAGAGGGTGGTTTCTGTGTGGTCCTGCCTGAAGCCAGTGGTGAGGACTGACTGATTTCTCCAGGTTGGCTCTATGATTTTATCAACGTGAGTAATTTGTAAGCTCTGGGCTATTTTTCTTTTAGTAAATCTTTCCTAGTACTGAGTAAACATCTTCCTTGGGAGGGAAAACAAAGTATTCCGCTCTTATAAAGTGGTCATGTGCCATACGAGCCTTTAAAAGCATAAGGAGGCTTGGTGCCTGGCTTCCAGTGAAGAGTGTCTCTTAAGACTGAAGTGCATGAAACAGCTAACTGGCGCCATCTGGAGGGGAAGTGGAGTCTAAACAACAACGCAAGTTTAAAAAACGTTGACAATGACGTAAATGCAAAATTTTATAATATTTATTTTATTTACTTTTATTTTTATTTTATACTTTTAAGACGGAGTCCTGCTCTGTCGCCCAGTTTGGAGTGCAGTGGCGCGGTCGCTGCCCACTGCAACCTCCGCCTCCCGGGTTCAAGCGAATCTCGTGCCCCAGGCCTCCCTAGCAGCTGGGACTACAAGAATGCGCCACCACTCCCGGCTAATTTAGAACATTTTTAAAAATGAAATTCCCTGCTTCTCTCTTCTCTTCTCTTTTCAGAATCCATCCAGACTGATCACAAGGGGGCTGGGGCCTCGCGTTCCTATAGAACCTTAACTTCAGATCTGACGTCATATCCAGTGGAGGGTACGCGTCAGTTGTGGAGTTTTACTACACATGACACATTCCGTTATCAAATGGCACGATTTGGCATGCCATGTTAATCATATTTGAAATTAATCTTAGAATTGCATTGTGTCTCAAAGTGTCATCCACTAATCATCTTCATCAGAATCAGCTGTTTTTTTGTTTTTTGTTTTTTGGTTTTTTGACGGAGTCTCCCTCTGTCGCCTAGGCTGGAGTGCAGTGGCGCGATCTCGGCTCACTGCAAGCTCCGTTTCCCGGGTTCACGCCATTCTCCTGCCTCAGCCTCCCAAGTAGCTGGGACTACAGGCACCCGCCACCACGCCTGGCTAATTTTTTGTATCTTTAGTAGAGACGGGGTTTCACCGTGTTAGCCAGGATGGTCTCGATCTCCTGACCTCATGATCCGCCCGCCTCGGCCTCCCAAAGTGCTGGGATTACAGGCGTGAGCCACCGCGCCCGGCCAGCTGGGGTAATTTTTAAAACTGCAGGTTTATAGACTTCAGTTCAGGCCCCCTGAATCTGAATTTCTTTCATAGTGCATGGGATCAATTAACTAAATAGAAGTAAATTTTGTTTTTTATTTGATCAAACACAAATATAGTGCTTACTATAGGCCAGGTGCTATTATTAGAACTTCATAAATATTAATGTATTGATGCATTTATTTGGTTTTTCTCAACAACCATAGAAACCTAGGTGTGTTTGTTCTGTTTTGTTTTGTTTTGTTTTTTTTGAGACAAGGTCTTGCTCTGTTGCCCAGAGTGGAGTGCAGTGACATGATCACAGATCACTGCAGCCTCGATCTCCCAGGCTCAAGCAATTCTCCCACCGCAGCCTCCTGAGTAGCTAGGACTATGGGCATGTGCCACCAGAAAGCTCTACTACACATATCTGGTCTCTTGACACTTTCCTGGCTAGCTAAATATTTAGCTAAATATTGAACCCGGAAGGCAGATCAATAAATCTGACTGAGAAAAATGAGTGAATACTGGTGAGGCAAGCAGAGTTGGGGGTCAAAGGCAGAGACATATTTTAGAATAGGAGAGACCCAAGCACATGTGTAGGTTGAGACAATAATGGCAAAAAGAGACAGAGAAAATAAAGTTATAAGAATACGAGGAGATAGAAGGTCAAGGTTTAAGAGAAAATGGCACGTACTCTGGGATAAAACAGAAGAGAAACATTAGTAAATAGCGACATCTCATTCCTTGAATATGGAGGAAAAAAGACAAGAAACTAGGCAGATGTAGGTCCATGTATAGATCCCGCTACTTGGGGTCATGTCCAGCCTCTGAAGCTCTTAATTGCTCCCCTCCTATCCCAACCTCTTTCTGACCCATTCTCTGCCTGCAAAAACTTTTGTGTCCAGTAGCCTAACAACTGTGGGAGTGTCACACCATTGACTGGCATATGGCAATGAACACCCCTAACTTTGGTAACTTCGTTCTAAAGGAGTAGCACTCAAAAAAGTCAAAGCAACATCTTTACTGATTTGTACTCATATTTCTAATTTGTACTTGCAGTGAGTGGGTGAGAACAACTTGAAAAAAATGAAATCCAAGTTCTGAGAGTCTTCCAAAATTGCTCCACAACGCTGGGCTATGGCGGAGGCTGTTTATTTTTTGAATCTGATAATGTTCTGCTTAATCTTCTAAAGTATTTGTATTGAGAGTATTGGTCCAGGAGATCAGATCTTCCACTTCCTCTTCCCTGGGCTCATCTGTGTCATTTTCATATAATGAAGTGTCACTCTTCCACCCCTCCTCTTCTGTTTCATAAATGTCTGTGATGCTATTTATTGCAGTTGGTGACTCAAGAAAAATTTCATCTGTGGTGGGAATTATAAAAAATAGAAATTTAATAGACATAATAAGAAAAACAATAAAAAGAGAAGTGTTCCCGCATTTGTAGGATAATGCCAAAGACCATCTGAATGAATGTGAGCAACCTTTTTTACACTTTCTAAACTTCATGTTTTATAAGTAACTTTATTTGTCAAAAATTATTCTTTCCATCTTGCTCAATCTTTTGATGCTTTGTTAGTTCATTCATTTAGCATATATATTTACTGGGTCTCTGCTAAGGGCCAGTTGATGTGCAAGGGAAAAGCTGCTTTGGGAGCACAGGGAGGGAATCACTGTGTCTAAGTGAAAACTGACTCGGACTTTGAAATCAGGAAGACCAGTTTGTTAGACAGAGAAGGGAGGTCAGAACATGTTGGATAGAAGAAACAGCACACATCATATAAGCACAAAGGTTTGAGAGGACTTGACAGGGTTAGGAGTGATCAGAATGGATTCTCCCGCGCTTCCACTGTGCCAGGTGCGGTGCTAAGCAGTCGACAGCTATAATATTATTTAACTCAGACACAGCCCTTGTGATGGGCAGGTATTATTATTCTTATTTTACAGATGAGGAAACTGAGGCTGAGCAACCTATAGTAACTTGATCAAAGATATCCAGCTAATAACAAGACTCGTCCCAGATCTGTCTATCCAAAAACACAATGTTATAGTATACAGAAAGTTTCGTGGAGCTGGAAGGGAGGCTGAAGCCAGATCAGGAAAGCCTCATATGTCATGCAAAGGACTTTCATCTTTATCTTATAGGCCTTATAAACAGGTAAATAAACTGATTATACTTTTCAAAAGGAGAATATAGATATAATGTCTGTATTTCTAGATCTATATTTCCACACAGCATGGGGACCTTGCTTTCTGGGGATGAACTCTAGCTGGTACTATTTATGTTTTGTTAACTCTAAAATCTCACTGCATTCTCTTCCCTTTTTCCTAGTTGTCACCGGATTCACTGCCGATTATGGGTTCCAGGACAAATTTTGTTTGCCTCATATGTTTATTTCCCTCACACATGAAATAAACCCTGTAATATTTGCTGTCTTCTAATGTTATAGACATGGGCTACAAGTGACTTGTTTTCCTTCTGTCTTTGGTTTATAGAAAGATACATAGACAGACCGGGCATGGTGGCTTACACCTGTAATCCCAGCAATTTGGGAAGCCAAGGCAGGTGGATCCCTTGAGGTCAGGGGTTCGAGACCAGCCTGCCCAACATGGTGAAACCCTGTCTCTACTAAAATACAAAAATTAGCCGGGTGTGGTGGCAGGAGCCTGTAATTTCAGCTGCTCTGGAGGCTGAGGCAGGAGACTCACTTGAACCCGGAAGGCAGAGGTTGCAGTGAGCTGAGATTGACCCACTGCACTCCAGCCTGGGTGACAGAGTGAGACTCCCTCTCAAAACAAAACAAAGAGAGAAAGATACACAGAGAGATGTGAGTTTACACAGTCACCATTATCCTATGGGTATCCTGAGGCCCACAGTGATTTTTAATTTTTTGTACTTTCGGTACTAATATTTAGTTGTAATTAATTTAAAACTAAATTCTGTCTGTGCCTTGAGAAAAGCATCTACTTTATTTTCCATGAACATATTATTGATGGACTAACTCCAGTTCTTTCTAACAATGTTTGGGCCTTTCTGACTCCACATGCTTTTGATTACAAGAAATATAAAGCCAAGTCAACCCAGTTTAAACAACAGGAGAGTGTTTTATCTCACATAAGAGAAAAGCCAGAGTGGAGAGCAAGACTGAATGTTGCAGTGACTCCACAATGTCACGAAGGACACAGCTCTTCTTACTGCTTGCTTTGCTAACTGAGGTGTTGTCTTCATCTTCAGGTGCATAGCAAGAGAGCTACGGCCATTCTAGTAACCACACCGGACACAGCAACATCCAGAGGAAAAAGCGATCTTCTCACCAAGATCTCATTTTTAAGAGTGGACGGCAAAACCATCCCCTGAAGCGCCCAGCATATTTCCCCTCAAGCAGGATGCTGTCACATGCCATTTCTTTTATTTTAATTTAATTTAATTTAATTTTTTTTTTTGAGGCAGGGTTTCACTCCCATTGTCCAGGCTGGAGTGCGGTGGCGTGCTTTCAGCTCACTGCAACCTCTGCCTCCTGGGATCAAGTGATTCTCTCACCTCAGCCCCCCAAGTAACTGGGACTACAGGCATTCACCACCATGCCCAGCTAATTTTTTTTTTAGTAGGGATGGGGTTTTACCATGTTGGCCAGGCTGGTCTCAAACTCCTGACCTCAGGTGATCCACCCACCTTGGCCTCCCAAAGTGTTGGGATTACAGGCGTGAGCCACTGCGCCCCGCCCCATTTCTAAACTAGTTACTGGGAAGGGAAATGGGATCACGATGATTGGCTGACGTGAGTTGCTGGCGTGGAATGAAAGTTGGGAATCAACCACCTTGACTATTTGGCTTCTTAGTTCCTGCCCTGTTAAAAACTCCCAGGAAGCATAAAAAGAAACCTGGCTAGATCAGCAGACTTTAATGCAAAATAAATATAGAAATGTGTCTTTAGAACATAAAAAACAATATTATTTTGAATTTCTCTCCTCCGGGAAATCTTAAGCATTATAAATCTCTCTGAGACACCTTGGATTTGGTGGTTGGAATCAGTAATAAAGGTGGGGATTTTGTTACTATGTTAACAAAATAAGTTATGGAAGCACAAATTCTAACTGCCTTATATTTTCCATGCCTTTCTTGGGTTGGATCATGGAAACTCTGTCTCTGATAATTTATTTTTAATCTGAAAATAGTTTAGCTAATAAAGATATTAAAATCTGTGCTGACTGATGGGCTTTGATGATTGCCAAATGGTTTATTTCTGTTCAGTCCTGTTTTCAGCCTGGGTTCAGTTAGGAAAACAGAGCCACTACAAGTAATACAAGAGTGAGAGTCTAACACAGGAATGTGGGATTATCCAGCTGTGGGAGGACCCAGGGGACTGAAGATCTGGAAGCTACAGCTGGAGAATTGAAAAAAGAGTCGTGACCCACTTTAGCCTGATGCACTGACACGAGTGGGAAACCAGGAGCTCATAGAGTACAAGAAGCTGCACACATTTAGCCACCCAAAGTGGGACAAAAACAATGAGTTCATGGGGATATTTGTGCAGCCACCATGTCTGTGAAGCGAGGCTGTGGAGAGATGTGTGAAAATGCCATATCTGAGGAACCCGCCATGCCTGATATGAACAACTTCCCAAGCATAATGTCCTCGACTTCCCTCCCACCTGCCAAATCTCTGGTGAGTTTCTCCCACTGGCAAACTATGACACGCCATCCTTCTCTGCAAAAGAGGGACACACAGTTCTTTCCTTTTCTGAGTCATACTTCCCTTTGATATCCTATATAAGTTCATTCTCGCTACATAATAACTCTCTTGCTACATAATAAACAACCACAAAATCTTAGTGACATACAGCAATAAGTATTTGTTTTGGTCACATGTCAGCAGGTCAATAGGTGGTTGGCTTCTTTGGCTGGGGAATGGTTGGGAAACGTGGGTGGGCAAGCTCAGATCTATGCCTTGAATCTTTCTCTGTGATCAGACGGCCAGTCCAGGCACGCTCTTGTGATGATGGCAGAAGAGAAAAAGAGCAAGCCAAATCATGCAAACCCTTTCCAAACCCTGGGGGCACACTGCACCCACTAATATTCCACTGATGAAAACAGGTCACAGGGAAAAGCTCAAAGTCAAGGCACAAGGAAATACATTTTGTTCATGTAGGTGGAGCAGGAATGAATATTTCTGAACAATAATCAAATTTACCACAACCTCTCAGGTATAGTTTCTTCCAGAGTAGACAGAAAGGAGTCTATTCCATGATTAAAGAGGACAAGGCTCAGCACTGGAGCACTAACCAGTTTCTGGACATTAAACTTAAAATGTTGTCTCTTCCAGCTTGCCTTTTTCCCACTTATCATGGGTTTTCACCTTTTTTTCCCCCAAATCACAAGGCAGATAAAAACATGACAATTTTACTTCATCCTACTATTTACTTACTCATTGATAGCTACTGTATGCCAACCACTGTGCTGCGGAAGACTGGGAGGTGAGCAGTCCCTTCCCTCAAGAATCTCACTCTTTTTCAAAGGAGCCAGGCAGTAAAGAGAGTAATAACACAGCATGTGTGCCGGACAGACTCCAAGATGGCCCCTAGAATCCCTGCATCCTGGTATTTACACCTCAGTGTAAACTCCTCCTTTCTGAGTGTGGATAGGACCCATGACTTCTAACCAATAAAATAGGATGCAAGTGATAAGGTCTCACTCACATGATTATGTTAACATCACATACGACTCCATCTTGCCATCAGACTTGCTCTAAAGACTCTTGCTGGATAAAGTAGGAGGCCAGGCTGGGAGAGCCCACATGACAAGGAACTGTGTGCAGCCCTCAGCAGCTGAGGGAGGCCTCCCAAATATACCCAGCCAGAAGCCAGGGCCCTCATTCCTAAAGACAGAAGAAAATGAATTCTGTCAACAACCTCACTGGGCTGGGAAGCAGATTCCTCCCCCATTCAAACCACTAGGATGAGAATGCAGCCCAGCCAAAGCCTTGATTGCAGCTTTCTGAGACCTTAAGCAGAGGATTCAGCTAAGCTGTGCCTGTACTCCAGGCCCACAGAAACAGTAAAATAATAAATGTGTGTTGTTTTAAACCATTCAATGTGTGCTAATTTGTGACACAGCAATAGAAAACAAATAGAGCATGATACGGCTATGGTAGAAGTGCTATGATAACCCACAAAGAAAGTTTCCTAAAAAAGGTAATACCCGAACTGAATCTCAAAGGATGCATAGGCATTAGAAAGTAAAGAAGGGGAGAGAAGAGCATTTAGAGTAGGGGTATGAGAAAACACAGTGTACTGCTCAAATTTTTTTATGAAATGAGGTAGGGAACAAACAATCATGACCCACTAGCTTAGTGTAGCATTTAGGTTGTGAAGGGGAGAGGGAGGGAATGTCACTGCAAAGACAGAGACAAGTATTAGAGCATTAAGGATTTTCTGTGTCAAAGAGTCTAAATTTTATCCTGAAGGAAAATGGGAAACAAAGTATTTTAGACCTGGTAAAAACATAAGCAGAGCTGAGCTATAGAGACAGAGCTTTGTCACCAGTCTGACAAAGCATAGACAGAAATTACTGTAATCACATCAACTTAACCAGCTGATCTCTTCCACTGGTGAAGATGGTGGGGATGTTGAAAGACAGAGATTGCAGAGAGGAGTAGGGAAATCATGGAGAAAGCAAAGAGCAAGGCTGGAGAAGGCAACATTTCCTACCTCACAGGTACCCTGAAATCTGGAAGAAGGCAGAGTTGAATGGAGAAGGCTGAGGCTGATAATACAGAGGAGGAAATCTGCGTGGCACACCAAACAATTAGGAGGGAGAGAGGTGGATACTGAGCAGGGAAAAGAAACTTGGAGATATGGGGGCAGGGCCCTTGGAGAATCACTGAATGAAGGTGATTGCCTGTGCCTGGCATTTATATGCTGTTATGTTTAGTGGCCAGGTGACAGGAAAAAACAGTAACTATTTTTTTTTGTACTTTTCAGTTCACAAAGAAATTGTCTATACATGGAGTCACTTAGTCATAAGAATCCTGTGAGTAAGGGCAGATTTTTAGCAACTAGGATTTGTTGAACATCTTCCACATACACAGTACTAGCTAACGATGAAAAAAACTAAGTTCAGAGGTTGAGTGACCTTTCCATAACAGCACAGAACTGGAATCTGAACCTAAGTTCTCTATCCCCAAATGTCATGCTTTCCCCTCTATACCAGCTGACTTCCCTGGTAAGTTACCAGCTCTCCCGGCTGAAGACTCACTCTCAACCTATCCCAACAAGTAAATGGTAATTTTTAAAAGAGCACGAAAAACAACTCAGCATTGTTTCTTTCTTTTCAGCCATATTGCATATATCTTTGAATATACAATGAGTTTTAGGGATCAGTTTATTAGTGCTCTGTGTGTTTTGGCTGCTTTTTCATATTTTGAAACTTAGCCTTAAAATTTCAAATTGTATATCAACCTATTAAAGGGTAGTAAGCTTGAAAATATAAGTAACTCAATTCTGTCAAAGTTCCAATTCCTATGTGACTAATTTACCGAATTAATTTGGAAAGTCAGAAAAAGTTAAAGCAACCTTAAAAGGAGAATACAAGGATTAGCCCTCATATATTCCAACTTACTTAGATGGAAAAAAGTTTAAAGTTATGCATATTATGCATAATATGTTAGTTATAAAAGCAAAACAAATAGAGTGAATCGATTTACTTAGAGTTGGGCAGAGCTTAATTTCTTCCATTGAGTGATTGACTTCATGAGGCATTCTATTTTTTCTAGCAAGCCAACACTTGATAACAGAATACCTAGAAAGAGACAAAGAAAAATTAACTAAATTCCCAAATGAATTTTGGTAAGGGTATATTTACTTCTGAGAAAAATAAGTGAAACAAATGAAATGAAACATAAAAGTAGAACAACAGGCTTTGAATATGGAACCATTCTGAGTCTTGACTAATTTAATGGTAAAGTAAAATTATTTCACTATGTGCTTTCCAACAGAATAGAAGTTGGAAAAGCAAATGAATATGACATAAGTTTACTATTGTAAAAGTAATAAAAACATCATGTGGTATAGCAAGGTATATTAGTTTCCTTGGGCCACCTTAACAAATGACCACAAACTTGTGACTTAAAATAACAGAAATGTATTCTCTCATAGTTCTGGAGGCTAGATGTTGGGGATCAAGGTGGCAGCAGGGCCTCCCTCCCTTGGAAAGCCCTAGGGAAGAATCTTCTATTGCCTCTTCCTAGCTTCTGCTGGCTGTCAGCAATCCTTTACGTTGTATGGCTTATAGCTGCAGCACTCCAGTCTCTGCTTCCAATGTCACATGACCTTTTCTGTGTAGGTCTATGTAGTTCTGCTCTCTTATAAGGACAACAGTCATTGGACTCAGGGTCCACCTAAATCTAGTATAGCCTCGTCTTAACTAATTACTATTTATATCTGCAAAGACCCTATTTTGAAATAAGGTCATATGCTGAGGTTCTGGGGGAACAGGTGTTTGTTTTGTGGGGACATGATTCAACCCACTGCACAAGGGAGAAATTCTATCAGAAAAATTAATGACTCATCCTGGATAAAACAACAGGCTTATGGGAGACATCAATGAGCCCAAGTCAAGCTATTAGAGCATTTCCTTGGAGAAAGAGTTTACATATGGAAATCAAAAATTTTACAAAATTTTTTTGGGGGACGACTACTTTTTGGGGTACATAATGAAAAGAAAACTTTTGGCAACAAAGTTTTCTTGAAGCAAAGTAGGTGGCATAGAAATGTTTTTGTCAAAAACAAGAAATGTGGAAAGGATTCCCTATTTAATAAATGGTGCTGGGAAAACTGGCTAGCCGTATGTAGAAAGCTGAAACTGGATCCCTTCCTTACATCTTATACAAAAATTAATTCAAGATGAATTAAAGACTTAAATGTTAGACCTAAAACCATAAAAACTCTAGAAGAAAATCTAGGCAATACCATTCAGGACATAGGCATGGGCAAGGACTTCACGACTAAAACACCAAAAGCAATGGCAACAAAAGCCAAAATTGACAAATGGGATCTAATTAAACTAAAAAGCTTCTGCACAGCAAAAGAAACTACCATCAGAGTGAACAGGCAACCTACAGAATGGGAGAAAATTTTTGCAACCTACCCATCTGACAAAGGGGTAATACCCAGACTCTACAAAGAACTTAAACAAATTTACAAGAAAAAAACAACCCCGTCAAAAAGTGGGCAAGGGATATGAACAGACACTTCTCAAAAGAAGACATTTATGCAGCCAACAGACACGTGAAAAAATGCTCATCATCACTGGCCATCAGAGAAATGCAAATCAAAACCACAATACCATCTCACACCAGTTAGAATGGCGATCATTAAAAAGTCAGGAAACAACAGATGTTGGAGAGGATGTGGGGAAATAGAAACGCTTTTACACTGTTGGTGGGAGTGTAAACTAGTTCAACCATTGTGGAAGACAGTGTGGCAATTCCTCAAGGATCTAGAACTAGAAATACCATTTGACCCAGCAATCCCATTACTGGGTATATACCCAAAGGATTGTAAATCATGCTACTATAAAGACACAGGCACACGTATGTTTATTGTGGCACTATTCACAATAGCAAAGACTTGGAGCCAACCCAAATGTCCATCTATGATAGACTGGATTAAGAAAATGTGGCACATATATACCATGGAATACTATGCAACCATAAAAAAGGATGAGTTCATGTCCTTTGCAGGGACATGGATGAAGCTGGAAACCATCATTCTGAGCAAACTATCACAAGGACAGAAAACCAAACACCGCATGTTCTCACTCATAGCTGGGAACTGAACAATGAGAACAACTGGACACAGGGCGGGGAACATCACACAAGGGGACCTGTCATGGGGTGGGGGAATGGGGGAGGGATAGCATTAAGAGAAATACCTAATGTAAATGACGAGTTAATGGGTGCAGCAAAACAACAGGGCACATGTATACCTATGTAACAAACCTGCACGTTGTGCACATGTACACTAGAACTTAAAGTATAAAAAAAAAAGAAAGGTTTTGGTCACACAAGTGTACCTCACTTATACAATACTACCAGAAAGTTCATTCATTTAATAAATATTCATTGAACACCAACCTTGTGCCAGACACTATTTTAGGAGCTAATAATATAGGAAGAACAAGACAGACAAGGTCTCTGACTTCATGGAAGAGACAAAAATGAACAAATATAAAAATCAAGATAAATCAGTAGTGATACATGCTATAGTGAAAATAAAGCCTCCAATAAGATGTTGTGTGAAAGTAGTGAGAACAGACATCCTTGCCTTGTTCCTGACATTCAGGGCAAACATTCAGTTTTTTTAGCATTATATATGATGTTGGCTATAGTTATGGAAATAAATATGCTTTATCAGGTTGAGGAAGTTCTTTCCTATTCTTAATTTACTGAGAGTTTTTTTTTTTCAATGTGTGAAAATCTCCTTGATCTATTATTTTAAAACTCTCTCCCATCTTTGAGAGATTTTAATTTTAATTTTATATGAAAAGTTTATTGGGGTGAAATTCACATAACATATAATTAGTCTTTTTTATCTTCAACTTTTATTTTAAGTTCAGGGGTACATGTACAAGATGTGCAGGTTTGTTACATAGGTAAACGTGTGCCATGGTGGATTACTGCACAGATCATCCCATCACCTATGTACTAAGCCCAGCATCCATTAGCTATTCTTCCTGATGCTCTCCATCCCCCAACACACCCCCCTCACCAACAGGCCTCAGTGTATGTTGTTCCTTGTCATGTGTCCATGAGCTCTCATCATTCAGCTCCCACTTCTAGGTGAGAACATATGGTGTTTGGTTTTCTGTTCCTGTGTTAGTTTGCTGAGGATAATGGCTTCCGACTCCATCCACGACCCTGCAAAGGACATGATCTCGTTCTTTTTTGTGGCTGCATAGTATTCCATGGTGTGTATGTACCACATTTTCTTTTTCCAGTCTATCATTGAAGGGCATTTGGGTTGATTCCATGTCTTTGCTTTTGTGAATAGTGCTGCAATGAACATAGGCATGCATGTGTCCTTATAACAGAATGATTTATATTCCTTTGGGTATATACCCAGGATTTGAACTGCTGAGTCAAATAGTATTTCTGCCTCTAGGTCTTTGAGGAATCACCACTCTGTCTTCCACAATGGTTGAACTAATTTACACACCCACCAACAGTGTAAAAGTGTTCCTTTTTTTCTGCAATCTTGCCAGCATCTGTTGTTTTTTGACTTTTTAATAATCACCATTCTGACTGGCATGAGCTGTGGTTTTGATTATCTCATTGTGGTTTTGATTATCTCATTGTGGTTTTGATTTACATTTCTCTAATGATCAGTCAAGTTGAGCTTTTTTTCATGTTTGTTGGCTGCATGTATATCTTCTTTTGAGAAGCTTCTGTTCATGTCCTTTGCCCATTTTTTAATGGTTTTTTTTTCCTGTAAATTTAAGTCCCTTGTAGATGCTGGATAGACATCAGATGGATAGATGGCAAAATTTTTCTCCCTTTCTTTAGGTTGTCTGTTCACTCTGATGATAGTTTCCTTTGCTGTGCAGAAGCTCTTTCATTAGATCCCATTTGTCAATTTTTGTTTTTGTTGCAATTGCTTTTGGCATTTTCATCATGAAATCTTTGCCCGTGCCTATGTCCTGAATGGTATTGCCTAGATTTTCATCTAGGGTTTTTATAGTTTTGAGTTTTACATTTAAGTCTCTAATCCATCTTGAGTTAATTTTTGTGGAAGGTGGAAGGAAGGGGTCCACTTTCAATTTTCTGTATATGGCTAGCTAGTTTTCCCAGCACCATTTATTAAATAGGGAATTCTTTCCCCATTGCTTGTTTTTGTCAGGTTTGTTGAAGATCAGACAGTTGTAGGTGTGTGGTCTTATTTCTGAGTTCTCTATTCTGTTCCATTGGTCTATGTCTCTGTTCTTGTACTAGTATCATGCTGTTTTGGTTACAGTAGCCTTGCAGTGTAGTTTGAAGTTGGGTAGCATGATGCCTCCAGCTTTGTTCTTTTTGCTTAGGATTGTCTTGGCTACTTGGGTTCTTTTTTGGTCCATACATATTTTAAAATAGTTTCTTCTAATTCTGTGAAGAATGTCAATGGTAGTTTAATGGGAATAGCATTGAATCTATAAATCACTTTGGGCAGTATGGCCGTTTTCACAATATTGATTCTGTCTATCCATGAGCATGGAATGTTTTTCCATTTGTTTGTGTCCTCTGATTTTTTTGAACAGTGGTTTGTGGTTCTCTGTGAAGAGGTCCTTCACTTCCCTTGTTAGCTGTATTCCTAGGTATTTTATTCTTTTTGTAGCAATTGTGAATGGGAGTTCATTCATGATTTGACTCTCTGCTTGCCTGTTGATTGGTGTATAGGAATAATAGCAATTTTTGCACATTGATTTTGTATCCTGAGACTTCGCTGAAGTTGCTTATCAGCTTAAGAAGCTTTTGGGCTGAGACCATGGGGTTTTCTAGACATAGGATCATGGTATCGGCAAACAAAGATAATTTGAAGATAACTCCCTCTCTTCCTATTTGAATACCCTTTATTTCTTTCTCTTGCCTAATTGCCCTGGCCAGAACTTCCAATACTATGTTGAATAGGAGCGGTGAGAGAGGGCTTCCTTGTCTTGTGATGGTTTTCAAGGGGAATGCTTCCAGCTTTTGCCTATTCAGTAGTTCTGTTTATGTGATGAATCACATTTATTGATTTGTGTATGTTGAGCCAACCTTGCACCCTAAGGATGAAGCCAACTTGATCGTGGTGGATAAGTTTTTTGATGTGCTGCTAGATTCAGTTGGCCAGTATTTTATTGAGGATTTTTGCGTCAGTGTTCATCAGGGACATTGGCCTTAAGTTTTCTTGTTTCTTGTTGTATCTCTGCCAGGTTTTGGTATCAGGATGATGCTGACTTCATAAAATGAGTTAAGGAGGAGTCTCTTGTTTTCCATTTTTTTTGGAATAGTTTCAGTAGAAATGGTACCAGCTCTTCTCTGTACCTCTGGTAGAATTCAGCTGTGAATCTGTCTGGTTCTGAGCTTTTTTTTTGGTTGGTAGGTCAATTCAGAACTCATTATTGGTCAATTCAGGGATTCGATTTCTTCCCGGTTCAGTCTTGGAAAGGTGTGTGTGTCCAGAAATTTATCCATTTCTTCTAGATTTTCCAGTTTATGTGCACAGGGGTGTTTATAGTATTCTCTGGTTGTTGTTTGTATTTCTGTGGGGTCAGTGGTGATATCTCCCTTATCATTTCTGACTGTGTTTATTTGATTCTACTCTCTTTTCTTCTTTATTAGTCTAGCTAGTGGTCTATTTTATTAATTTTTTTTTTTCAAAAACACAGCTCCTGAATTTGTTGATTTTTTAAGGGTTTTTTGTGTCTCTATCTCATTCAGTTCCACTCTGATCTTGGTTATTTCTTGTCTTCTATTAGCTTTGGGGTTTGTTTGCTCTTGGTTCTCTAGTTCTTTTAGTTGTGATGTTAGATTGTTAACTTGAGATCTTTCTAGCTTTTTGATGTGGGCATTTAGTGCTATAAATTTCCCTCTCAACACCACTTTAGCTGTATCCCAGAGACTCTGGTACATCATCTCTTGGTTCTTATTTCTTTCAAGTAACTTCTTGATTTCTCCCTTAATTTCATTATTTACCCAGGAGTCATTCAAGAGCACGTTGTTCAATTTCAGGAGCAGGTTGCTCAATTTCCATTTAGTTGTATAATTTTGAGTGAATTTCTTAATCTTGAGTTCTAATTTGATTGTGCTGTGGTCTGAAAATCTGTTATGACTTCAGTTCTTTTGCATTTGCTGAGTGTTTTACTTCTGATTATGCAATGAATTTTAAAGTAAGTGCAGTGTGGCAATGAGAACAATGTATATTTTGTTGTTTTTGGGTGGAGAGTTGTGTAGATATCTATTAGGTCCACCTGACCCAGAGCTGAATTCAGGTATTGAATATCTTTGTTATTTTTCTGTCTTGATGATATGTCTAATATTGCCAGTGGGGTGTTAAAGTCTCCCACTATTACTGTGTGGGAGTCTAAGTCTCTTTGTAGGCCTCTAAGAACTTGCTTTATGAATCTGGGTGCTCCTGTATTAGGTGGATATATATTTAGGATAGTTAGCTCTTGTTGTCAAATTGAACCCTTTACCACTGTGTAATGCCCTTGTTTGTCTTTTGATCTTTGTTGGTTTAAAGTCTGTTTTCAGAAACTAGGATTGCGACCGCTGCCTTTTTCTGTTTTCCATTTGCTTGGTAAATTTTCCTCGATCCCTTTATTTTGAGCCTATGTGTATCCGTGCATGTGAGATGGGTCTCTTGAAGAGAGCATACCAATGGGTCTTGGCTCTTTATTCAGCTTGCCACTCTATGTCTTCTATTTGGGGCGTTTAGCACATTTGCATTTAAGATTAGTATTGTTATGTGTGATTTTGATCCTGTCATCATGATGCTAGCTGGTTATTTTGCAGACTTGTTTATGTGGTTGCTTCATAGTGTCACTGGTCTGTGTACTTCAGTATGTTTTTGTAGTGGCTGGTAATGATTTTTCCTTTCCATATTTAGTGCTTTCTTCAGGAGTTCTTGCAAGGCAGGCCTGGTGGTGATGAATTCCCTCAGCATTTGCTTGTCTGAAAAGGATCTTGTTTCTCCTTCACTTATGAAGGTTAGTTTAGGCAGATATGAAATTCTGGGTTGGAAATTCTTTTCTTTAAAAATGTTGAATATTGGTCCCCAATCTCTTCCAGTTTGTAGGGTTTCTGCTGAGAGGTCCACTGTTAGTCTGATGGGCTTCCTTACAGGTGCCTTGGCCTTTCTCTCTGTCTTCCCTGAACATTTTTTCCTTCATTTCGACCTTGGAGAATCTGATGATTATGTGTCTTGGGGTTGATCTTCCTGTGGAGTATCTTACTGGGGTTCTCTGGATTTCCTGAATTTGAATATTTGCCTGTCTTGCCAGGTTGGGGAAGTTCTCCTGGATGATATCCTGAAGTATGTTTTCCAACTTGCTTCCATTCTCCCCGTCTCTTTCAGTTACCCCAATCAGTTGTAGGTTTGGTGTCCTTACATAATCCCATATATCTCGGAGGTTTTGTTCATTCCTTTTCATTATTTTTTCTCTATTCTTATCTGCCTATCTTATTTCAGAAAGATAGTCTTCAAGCTCTGAAATTCTACCCTCCACTTGATCTATTCTGCTATTGATATTTGTGATTGCATTGTGAAGTTCTAAAGTTGTGTTTTTCAGCTCCATCAGGTTGGTTATGTTCCTCTCTTAACTGGATATTCTGGTTATCATCTTCTGTATTGTTTTATCATGATTCTCAGTTTCTTTGCATTGGTTTACAACCTGTTCCTTTAGCTCAGTGAAGTTTGTTATAACCCACCTTCTGAAGCCTACTTCTGTCAATTCAACCATCTCAGCCTCAGCCCAGTTCTGTACCCTTGCTGGAAAGGTGTTGCAGTCATTTGGAGGAGAAGAGACATGCTGGCTTTTTGAGTTTTCAGCATTTTTGTATTGACTTTTTCTCATCTTTATGGGCTCATCTACCTTCAATCTTTGAGGTTGCTGACCTTTGAATGAGGTTTTTGTGGGGTCTTTGTTGTTGTTGTCATTTTCTGTTTGTTTGTTTTTCTTTTAACAGGTAGGCCACTGACTGTTAGCAAATGTAGGGCTGCTATGGTTTGCTGGGGGTCCACTCCAGAACCTAGTTGCCACTGCTTTTCCTGTACTTGGAAGTATCACCAGTGCCGGCTGCAAAACAGCAAAGATGACAGCCTGTTCCTTTCTCTGGAAGCTCCATCCTAGAGGGGTACTGACCTATTGCTGGCCCAAACACTCCTGTAGGAGGTGTCTGGAGACCCCTATTGGAAGGTCTCTCCCAGTCAGGAGGAACGGGATCAAGGACCCACTTATAGAAGCCATCTGGCTGCTTTTTAGTAGAGAAGATGTGCTGCATTGAGGGGGACCCTTCCTCGTCCAGACCACCTGGCCTCTCCAGAGCCAGCAGGCTGGAACAACTGAGTCAACTGAACCACAGAGATGGTGGCCACCCCTCCCCTCAGGAGATCCATCCCAGGGTGAGATCAGAGTTCTGTCCATATAAGCCTGGCTAGAGTGACTGAAGGCCCCCTACAGGAGGTAGTGAAAAGGAATGGACTGGGATCTCGCTTAAAGAAGCAGTCTGGGCACAGTCTGGCAAAGCAGGTGTGTTGTGTTGGTGGGGAGACCCCTCCTCATCTGGAATGCCTGGACTCTCCAGAGCTGGCAGGCTGGAATGCTGAGTCAACAGAACTGCAGAAATGGTGACCACATTTTCCCCCAGGAACTCCCTTCTGTCTTAAGCAGACTCAGCCTGTTGCTGCTGTTTGGCTGGAGCTCCAAGCTAGTGGGCCCCAACTTGTGAGGTGCTGTGAAAGTGGGACCCTCAGGATGGTGCTGCTTGGCTCTCTGGATTCAGCCCGCTTCCTAGGGGAATGGATGGATGGATCTGGTGCCTCACTGGAGGATTTTAGGACCAGATTATGTAAAACACCTGAGTCTCTGTGTGTGTGTGCGGCTGTTCTGCTAAGATTACACACAGCTCTGTATATTGGACCCAAGGCCCTGGTAGCAGGGGCTCATGAGGGGATCTCCTGATCCACGAGTTGCAAAGATCCGTGGGAGAAGCATGGTTTCCTGGGCAGGGTCACACACTCACTCACTGCCTCCCTTGTCTTGGGGTGGGGATTTTGTTGGCTTCATGCTGCTCCTGGGTGGGCTCTCACCTCAGCCTGCTTTTCTTTGCTCTCCATGGGTTGAACTGATTGCCTAGTCAGTCCCAATGTGAGAACGTGGATACTTCACTTGAACATGCCAAATTCACTCCCTGTTCTGAGTTTTTCTCTTTTTTAAATCAGAAATGGATACAGAATTTCTTTTCATCTATTGAGAGGATCATATGGTTCTTCTTTCTTATACTAATTTACATTATTCGAAATTTTCAAATGTTAAACCAATGTTACATTTCTAGTATAAACTCCATATAGTCATGATGAATTATCATAATTATTTACAATTATTTATCATAATTAATCCTGACCATGTATAGTTTATATCAGGAATGTAACCTTGATTTAACATTCAAAAAAATCTAACACATTTTAAAACTATATTATATATGTTATATATATATTTAGATTAAATATACTAAAATTTTTGCATCTATGTCTGTGAGGCATATTTATCTGTAGTTTTCTTTTTTTGGGGGGGCGGGGAAGGATTCCCTATTTATTTATTTATTTATTTATTTTTATTATACTTTAAGTTTTAGGGTACATGTGCACAACGTGCAGGTTGGTTACATATGTATACATGTGCCATGTTGGTGTGCTGCATCCATTAACTCGTCATTTAACATTAGGTATATCTCCTAATGCTATACCTCCCCCCTCCCCCCACCCCACAACAGGCCTTGGTGTGTGATGTTCCCCTTCCTGTGTCCATGTGCTCTCATTGTTCAATTCCCATCTATGAGCAAGAACATGCGGTGTTTGGATTTTTGTCCTTGCGATAGTTTGCTGAGAATGATGGCTTCCAGCTTCATCCATGTCCCTACAAAGGACATGAACTCATCCTTTTTTATGGCTGCATAGTATTCCATGGTGTATATGTGCCACATTTTCTTAATCCAGTCTATCATTGTTGGACATTTGGCTTGGTTCCAAGTCTTGGCTATTGTGAATAGTGCCACACTAAACATACGTGTGCATGTGTCTTTATAGCAGCATGATTTATAATCCTTTGGGTATATACCCAGTAATGGGATGGCTGGGTCAAATGGTATTTCCAGTTCTTGATTTGTAGTTTTCATATACTGTCTTTGGTTTTGTTATTGAGGTAATGCTGACCCTGTGACGTGCTGGGAAGTGTTTCCTTCGTTTTTCTGAGTTTGTGTATATTCATGTTTTCCTTAAATGTGTGGGAAAATTCTCCAGTGAAGCCATCTGGGTTTAAAGTTGTCTTTGTGTGAAGGCTTTTAACTATAAATTCCTTTATTAGATATAGGATTACTCAGGTTATTCATTTCTTTTTAAGTGAGCCTTGGTAGACGTTGCCTTTCAAGAAATTTGTTCATTTCAACTATGTGGTTGGATTTATTGGTCAAAAAACGTTTTTATTTTACCTTCATTTTAGAGAGAGCTTTTCACTGGTTATAAAATTCTATGTTTAATAATTTCTTTCAAGCACTTTGAAGTTGTCATTTATTATATTTTGATTTGCAAGGCTTCTGACATGAAGTTTTTGGCTATTCTTATCGTTGCTCCTTTATGTGTAACATGTGGGGTTTCTTTTTATCCTTTGCTACTTTTAAGATTTTTCTCTTCATTTCTGAGTTTCAACAATTTGATTATGATGTGCTTTGGTATGGCTTCTTTATATTTCTGTTTCTTGGGATTCATTGAACTTCTTGGTCTGTGAATTTGCAGACTTCATCAAATTGGGAAAATTTTCAGTCATAATTATTTCTTCAAATATTTTTTCTCTCCCCTCCTCTGGAACACCATTTATATGTATCTTCTATCACTTGATATTGTCCCACAGCTCACTGAGGCTCTTTCGTTTCTTTTCAGTCTTTTTTTCTATCTTTTTTTAAAGAGATTATATTGCTACACTTTCAAGTTCATGGGTCATTTCTTCTGCAGTGTCTAACTTGCTGTTCTTCCCATTAAGTATATATATTTTTAAATATTTATTTTTATCCCTAGATATACCACTGGTATATCTTCCATTTCTTTCATCATATTCATGTTTTTCTTTAGATAATTCAGTATATTTTATAAGATGTACAGTAGCTGCTTTAAAGTCTGTATCTGTTAATTCTATCCTCTGTATCACTTACGGATCTATTTGTATTGATCTAATTTCTTTTGGTTGTGGGTCATATTTTTCTGCTTATTTGTATGACTGGTGATTTTTTTTTTTTCTGAGACAGAGTCTCACTCTGTCACCCAGGCTGGAGTGCAATGGCATGATCTTGGCTCACTGCAACCTCCGCCTCCCAGGTTCAAGCGATTCTCCTGCTTCAGCCTCCTGAGTAGCTAGGATTACAGGTGCCCACCACTGCGCCTGGCTAATTTTTTGTATTTTTAATAGAGACAGGGTTTTGCCATGTTGGCCAGGCTGATTTCAAACTCCTGACCTCAGGTGATCTGTCCGCCTTGTCCTCCCAAAGTGCTGGGATAACTAACAGGCATGAGCCACTGCACCTGGCCGACTGGTGATTTTTCAGTGGGTTGCTGGACATTGTAAATTTTAGGTTATTAGGTGCTAAATTTTGTTATGTTTCTTTAAATCTGATTGTTCTTCATCCTGGCTCACAGTTCAGTTTTTTGTGAAAATCAGTTTGATACCTAATATGGCCCCACTATAAAGCACAGCTCTTCTACATTTTAGTCAGTGTCTGTTAAATTATAATGTCTCTCCACTCTAGCTGGCAGGATTTCCAGCTGTTTGTGAGGCTTGTGTAAGTTTAAAAAAACCGTTAGGATTTTATTTTCCTCAGGGCAAATATGACTTTAGAAAACAACATAACTTGATTTATACCTTTTCTTCCCTATTGACAAATCTTTGTCTTCAAAAAATTGTATAAGTGGTATTTCCTTCTTTATTCAACCATTTGCCTTTATATAATTAAAACCACAAACTATAAAAACAAAAATTTTTAATGTCACTAAAATATGCAAATCAAATGACTGTGAAGTAAAATGTCATAATATTAAGTAAAAAAAAAAAAACAAGTAAAATGAAAAACCCTAATGCTTGTTCATTTTTAAATTTCTCACATAGATTGGGGCACCACAAATTGTAACATGTTCTTGAAAGGGAGCTTTACATGTATAATAAGAAGAATAAAACTTACTGTATCCTTCCATTAGTAATTTGACTTTTGGTAACATTTTCTAAAGGAACTTTTTTGCTTCCTTCTCATTCCTGCCTTCTTCTGATAAAATGCAATCTCATACGACTCTGGGGAATATACCCCTTCCGGCCTCAACCCTGCTCAGACAGAGAACCTGAGCAGGACCTAAGCCAACCCATGTATCGTATTTCTCTGGTCACAGGGAGGGGGACTGAGGGGAGAGAAAGAGGGACAGGAGAGGGAGCAAGGCCATAGAGGGAGAGCGAACCCATTAAAATGTGGGAGCAGAACACCAAAGAAGGAGTTCTCCTAGGAAAAAAAATCATATGTATTTGTGACTCATATTAAAACTTAGTTCATTTAGTGTTGCTACAAATACCTGGGAGTGGGTAATTTATAAGGAAAACGGGTTTATTTAGCTCACAATTCTGCTGGCTGGAAGACTGGGCATCTGGTGAAAGCTGTTTCCACTCATGGCAGAGGTAAAGGGGAGCCGGTGTGTGCAGAGGTCACAGGCGAGAGAGGAGGCAAGAGAGGGAGGGGAAATGTCAAGCTCTTTTTTTTTTTTTTTTGTGAGACAGGTCTTGCTCTGTCACCCAGGCTGGAGTGCAGTGGCACAACCATGGCTCACTGCAGCCTCGACCTACTGGGCTCAAATGTTCCTCTCACCTCAGCATCCCACTTAGCTAGAACCACAGGCATGTGCCATTATGCCTGGCTAAGTTTTTAATTTTTTGTAGAGATGAGGTCTCACTATATTGCTCAGGCTGGCCTCAAATACTGGCTTCAAGCATTCTTCTTGCCTTGGCCTCCCAAAGTGCTGGGATTACAGGCTTGAGCCTCCATTCCCAGCTGCCAAGCTCTTTTTAATAACTAGCACTCCCGGGAACTAATGGAGAATTTACTTATCCGCCATACTCCTCCACCCTCCTTCCCTGCCCAAGGGAAGGCATTAGTCTCTTCATAAGGGATCTGCCCCCATGACCCAAACACCTCCTATTTTCCAACACTGGGATCAAATATCAACATAAGATTTGGGGAACATCTAAACTAGCACCATATATGTTTGTGACTCATATTAAAATTCCTCTTTTTCAGGAGAGAGGAAGGGAGAAGCCCTAAGCCATGGTGTTTATAGTAGGGGTGGTTCCACTGGATTTTGTGCTACAACCAGAAATCCATGGTAACTTTTTGAGGCTACATTGGAGAGAGAAATTGATGGAATGAATTATATCCATAAAAGGGAACCAATAAAGAATACTGAATTCATAAAAATCAGCTGAAAGAACGGAGTGTGTTTATTCTAAAAAAGAGATGTAAGAGGAGGTAGGAGAAAGACATGATAACTATCTTCTGAGACTTCAAGGGCAATTTCACAAAGCAGAAATGCCCTTATTTGTGTTGTTTCCAAGGACAAGTGGCAATAGTTTCTTTTCTGCCCTAATAGCCTCCTTTAAATCCTGCCTTCCACCAATCCCCAAGGCCATCCCCAGGTCCTCAGTGTCTGACATGGTGCCTGCTTGATCTAAGGAAAAAAGCGTGGCTTGTGGTATCTGGCAGGCCTGCATTTGAATTTCAGCTTTGTTACTAAGTATATAACCTTAGGGAATTTTCTTTAACCTTTTCTGCACATCTTCTTTATGAAATGGAGATAATTTCCCATTTCTGGAATGGTTGACTATCAAAAGGTGTTAGATACAAGCTAGAGCTGAAGAAGATTAGAGCTATTTAATGCTTCTTGAATTACCAAGCTTCCTATCTCTAAAAACATCCAAGCAGAGACTAAATAGTTGCTTGGCAAAAGTCATTTTTTCCTAAAGGATTTTCCTCCCTTTGTTTATAATTTTTCCCACGTCTGTATTTAAAAATACAGGCAGTGTCCATTCTAATGCTAATTCACTTGTTAACCACAAGATGGCAGTCAAGGTTTAATTTTGGGGAATAAAGCTAGCACTCCTTAAAAAATGCATTAAATATATAATTAAGTAAACTTATAAAAAAAGTTTAAATTCAATAACCCTGAAAGGACAGCACAAACATATATTAAAATAATCTACTCAGCATGAACGTTTTCCATATAAAGGGGATCAAACATAGGTATACCAAAAGAAAGATTACTTATCTTTTGTGAGTTAAAACATGCTCACAAAATCAGACACCAAAGAAATGTAGAAAAAATATATATTAGTCCCTTAGTTTAAAAGACAGGACAACTAAGTCCAGAGTGGGATTTACAAATATAAGAAAGTTTTTTATTGGTATTTGATATTGCACAGATGTTCTTTTTTTACATATAAGAAAAAAAAGAACTAACATTGTTTAATAATAGAATTTAATATTGAGAAAAAACACAACTTTTTCACAAAAGGTACACTTGATTGTGCTTGCGATTGGATAGGCAATATTTTTACACTTACCTGAACAATTTAAATTTTATTAAGTACATATTAGTAGGCAAGTAAGAAAGAGTTTAGTTTTAATTTGCAAATAAAATTTATGTTTATCAGTAACCTCAGGAAAACTCGCTAATCTCTGTGCCTCCATTTCTCTCACTGGTAAACTAGAGATAATATTCATCTCCACCTTTACGGAATGTCTGGGGCGTCAGGGGTTGGGGGATGGGTCTTAGGAGCAGTCATCCATTGAAAAGGAGGTTAGGAATCAGGTCTTGGGCTGTCAACAAGGCAAGCAAAGTGGTCTGACTTGGAGTACAGGTTGATTTGTTGTGGCTTTGAAGGAGGCTGATGGGTATTATTGTGGGTTACACTTACACGTGTGACTTGTCAACTCCACAGGATGGCCAACATGAATTAGGAAATGAAGGGAGAACGCCGGGCATACAGGAAGTACTCAGCCATGTTAGTTCCGGTTCCCTCTATACCTCCTCGGTATAAGCAAGAAGCAATATTCTTTTCTAAAGCGACACCGAATGTAAACCACCACCAGGACTGATAAGTTTTATTTAGACAACTTGCTAGCTGCCAAAGCTTAGAATACTGATAAAGATTTTTCTGTTATCACAGAAGCAATCATTAGCTAGAGTATGGCACAAACATAGTTTTATATGTGCATAACCAAGAACACTCGAAAGAACAGCTTTCATTGCTTTCTGATTTTATATCTTTTACTATTTCTCTGGAGAACTTAAATACAAACTACTGATTAGATTACAGATTCATATCCTTTAACGGAAAGAAAGCACTTTCATAAATACAAAAGACACTCAAGCCAATAGGAAAGAAAAAAGGCTTTAGAAAGGAACACCAAACCAAATAATTGATTAATGAATATTTATGAGCTGCTTATAATGACAATGTTTCTATTAATAGTAACAAAGACTTGCCAAATTAGAGATTTTGCATAAAATATTCATGACAGCCATTTACATTTCCAGTTTTCAATCACTGTTTCCAACTACACCTTAGAACTCCCAAAATAGAACCCTAAATCTTTACATTAGAATGAACCTTAAAAGTTTGCAACTAAATTTTATTTTTCTAAGATGAACTGCCTTCACATTTAATCCTAATACTAATTGAGAAAACAGGGTGAGGATGCGTTTTTCAACTAACATTAATTGAGTGCCTACTATTTGCCAGGCACCATGCTAGGTACAGAGAATGCAAACGGACACAAACATCCCTGCCCTGGTCCCTCTTCATGAACAGATGAATTTCCACATCACACATGCTGAAAGACATGGGAACAGAGAATATGGAGAGAGAGGATGGGGTAACTGTGAATGCCTGAGCTTGTCAGTGACTGTCTCCACAAAAAGACATTTGGGCCAGCTCTTCACACCATCTTTGTGAAGCACTTCACCAGGCAGAAGAAATGATGGAGGTGGAGTAGAGAAGGAAAAAGAACCAGAGGCATATAGGAACTACAATAAATGTAGTTATGATAGGTGTTGTTTTCTAACCTGAGAAAAGACAACTTTTACATGTTTCCAACAGATTGTTTTTATTCTCTGAAAAGTAGGGTGGCATGAACTTTCATCTCCTCCTCTCCCCAGGAACTAAAATTTATTGAATGCCTATGTGTGACGCTATATTAATTTTTATTTTATATATATAATAGATATATAATATACACATTTATATATAATTTTTATTTATATCTCTTGAATGAAATCATATATATAAAATAATAAGCGTCAAATGCAAAACAACTTTGCAAGATAGGTAAGGTTATCTCCATTTAACAGATAAAAAAACAAGTTCAGAGTGGTTAAGAATTTCTCCAACATCTGTTTGACTCTGAAGCTCATGCTCTTCCCCCATGCTGCTTCCAAGGAAAGATTTTTCATCTGCAAATTGAATGAGGGCCACAGTAAAGTTTTAAAAGCATGAATAATAGCGAACTTTATGAGTGCTTGCCATGCACCAGATACTGTTTGAAGCATTTTACATATATTAATTTATTTAATCCTCACACCTTCCCTGGGAGGTAGGTACACTTATTACTGCCACTTAACAGATAAATCTGAGGCACAAAAAAAATCAGTGACCTTGCTCAAGGTCACAGAGCTGGTAATTGGCAGAGCCAGAATTCAAATCCAGACAGTCTGGCTCCAGTGCCCCTGTGCTTAAGAGCTCCACATTCCACCTTTTAACTGACAAAATCCTAGCTCTAGACCAGCAGCAAAGACCTTGCTGATCCGAGGCAGAAGGTACAAAGTGGTAAGGAGGTCTTAGGTCCCCAAATAACAGTGAGAAAAAAGAATTCAGTGTGGCTTAAGAATAAGGTATTGATTGATGAGGGGAGGGAAGGAAGTAGCAGGAGAGACAGGTTTCTCTTTTTCTTCAATGCTATGCAAATAAAGGGTTCTCAATTTACATTTCCTGTTTTTTTGAAACAGGAAATTTCAGCGTAAGGAAAGCATTTTCGAATATTAAAAACTGAGAGATGCTTAATATGGCATGCACAATATAGACCAATTACTCATGTGCATAGATCCCCAAACATTTTCTACTTGATTCTCTATGAATTGTCCTCTTTATCATACCCCATTGTATTTTGATGAACACAAGACTTTTGATAATTATTTGAAGAGAAGTTGAATTTTGCCATTCTTCAGATTTTTTAGATTTTACTATACCTCTAACATTTGCATAGTCAATATTTATGCCACAATAAAATGCAGATAAATATAATATCTTTTTAAAACTGCATTTAAATAGTGGAGTTTTTGACTAATTAACACCAGCGTTTTGAAGCAGCAAATATCATTTGATCTAAATATATTCTCATCAACCACCAGATGGCATAAGGTGTGAGGGTTTTATTCTGACAGGGTCACTACGCACATGATAATTTGACCTGTAACTTTGAAATAATGTATTTGGAAAAATGTTCCAGCGCTCAAACAGCTCACAATTATTTTAGCCATATGTAGAAGTGGATGGATAAATTGAAAATGACACGGATCTACTTTTTCTAAATTTTTGGGTTCTGCGGGATGTTGGCATTACATAATGAATCGATGATCAAACAAATAAAACAGCTCTGTTAAAGGAAATAAAAAAGGAAGTCACGTCAAAGAAAAGTTAACCTTATATTCTAAGTAGGTTTCTTCAACTCTAAAAGAAACTTAAAACATGCCTTCAGGAAAAAAAACATGCTTATACTCCTTCAAGTTTTGCTGGATAAAAACTTTCTACTTCCTGTAATTTATCCTGAAAGCAGAAAAGTATATCATATGCAAAAGCTTTTCTCTACTTTAGCTTGAAAGAAAGTTGTTACAGAATCAACAGAAGAAAGAAAATCCAACTGAAAAACTCAGTCTGAACTATACGATGTTAAAGGATAGGGAATTACATTTTAATATACTCAATTTAAAAAAATATATTCAATTCCTCAGTTGCTTCACAAATTCAAAATACAGCACGTTATCTTTATTCATCGTGTATTTCCATCTAGAAAAGAGGGCACTTGGTTAACAGTAAATTGAAGAGCTAAAAATTGAGATAAATGAGATAAATGCAAAAAATAGGATCTTTAATTCCCCTACCTTTATGGTCGCACACTCACTGAGTACCTTGGAATGAGCACACCAGAAAAAATGACTAGCACAACACAGCCAATACCACAGAACTGAAATGGCATCTTTGCTGTAACATGATGAAGCAGAAAAACTGCCTTCAGGGGTCAAGAGACCAAAGATGAGATTAAGGTTCCTTCCTTAATGTGGTCTAAGAGTCAATGATTTCTAAAGATATAATAATTTATGTTTGTATTTTACTATATCCTTCTTCATTAGATTTAATATATTTGGTCTTGAATGAGAAATCTGTGGGAGAAGAAACAATGTTTGGGGCTACAAAAACGATGAAAAGCTAATTGATGATATATAGTTTTTTGCTTTTTTTTTTTTTAAAAAAAGCTGTTTCTAAGTCACATGTTGATAAGGATGATGGAAATGAGAGTAAGAGAAATAATGGGGAGGATATTATGAGATTTCTTCACTGCGGATCGTGTCCTATCTCCATCTTTGGCAGCAAATATGTAGCAAAGATATTTCCTACCTGGGTTCATATGAAAGCAAGAAATGATCGTTTCTTTTATTCTTGTTCTTATACTGAGAAAAGGGTATAAGTTGTTATTTCCAAGGGTTTCTTCTGTTATTTCCAAGTTGGATAGTAGAAAGTGGAATAATAGACAATTCAAGTTAATGTACACATTCAAGGCACTTCATATTTCTTACTTTAAATTCCATTCTTTATGACACTGTAGATCCATTTTCTTCCATTTGTAATACTGTCCAATGAAATTTGGATCTTTGAGCACTGAAATTAGAATATTAAAAAAAGAAGCGATACATACATTCTTTAATAATAGTTAATAGTTAAAAGTTAAAAATCATTCACTTCTCATTAAGTTGATATGTGGCAATAACATACACTATATAATTCAAGTCATATTACAATCCTTAGAAACTTTCCAAATTACTTGCTTTTATTGGAACATCATAATATTAGATATTGTTTGAAATAGATAGATTATGACTTGGAAGTTATTTTCATCATAATGAAAAACATTATATATCCTTTATCATGTTAAATAAAATTTATAGGAGACCATTGTTTTGGACTGAGCACCTACCTTAGGCATTAACAGACCAAACAAAATGGAGTTACTCATGCTAAGTGTCATGCAATAAAACTGAAACTTTAAGGAAGCAGGACAATCTTAAGCAGATCAGTTTTTTCAAAAGAAGAGATTCACAGCCACCAGTCAGAAGGGGCCCAGTCAACTTGAAGTGGCATGATAAGGAAGTCCCTGTGCTTTAACCCTTACAAGGAAAGTAACTGAAGTGCCTATGTTAACCAATCCACTTTTTGTATTATTCTGTTTTCTTATTCCTGCTCTAGTTACCTTATAAAAACTAACTGTTCTGCTATGCTCAGTAGACCACTTATCTGTTTTTAAGATGAGATGCTGCCTGATTCATGAATCACTAATGCAAGCCAATTAGATCTTTAAATTTATTGAAATATAGTCTGGCCAATGTGGTGAAACCCCATCTCCACTAAAAATACAAAAATTAGCCAGGCGTGGTGGCACACGCCTGTAATCCCAGCTACTCAGTAGTCAGAGGTTGCAGTGAGCTGAGATTGCGCCACTGCACTCCAGCCTGTGTGACAGAGTGAGACCCTGTCTCAAAAATAAATAAATAAAAATGTAAAAAGAGAAATTTTGTTTTGAGCAACAATAATGAAGAAAGTATTAAAATAACTCATATAAAACCAAGACATCATAGTTTAACAAAATTCTAATTCAGCACTTCAAGTAGAAAATTAGAATTTTGAAGTTGGAAATGACATTAAAGACCTTGCTTGATCCTTCGCAAAGCAAGAATCTCCAACAGATGATCATCCAGGTTCTGAATGAATTACCTGCGAACTACAGAAAACACACCACTTTGTAGTTGGGAGACTGCCCATTCCATTGGCAGATAAGGGTTACAATGTCCTTCCTTAATCTGACTGATGTGAGTTTCCACTGGTCTTAGTTCTAACCTCTGGAGCAATACTAAGTTCATCCCTCTCCCACAAGAGAGAGCCCTCTAATAGCTCACAGGGAAGCCTCAGTTCTTTTAATTTGTTCTTAGGGTAGGATTTTCTAGAAACTTAACCATCCTTAATGCCCTGGTGATAAACTCTTTTGATGTTCCTATTAAAGTTAGTGTCCAGAACTGGATCAGGACCTTGAATTGGTTTGAAGCAAAGATGCAAATGGGCTTACTACCTCCCTTGCTCTGTGCACTATCAATTCAGCTCAGACCTGCATTAGTATTTTCTGGAACTCATATTACATCATCACTGGCTCTTAAGTTTGTGGTTAATTACAAGCCTACACCTTCAATCAAATTCACATAAGATTTATTAAAAACCTACTATGATTAACAACAGGTGCTGGAGAGGATGTGAAGAAATAGGAACAGCTTTACACTGTTGGTGGGACTGTAAACTAGTTCAACCATTGTGGAAGACAGTGTGGTGATTCCTCAAGGGTCTAGAACTAGAAATACCATTTGACCCAGCCATCCCATTACTGGGTATATACCCCAAAGGATTATAAATCATGCTGCTATAAAGACACATGCACACGTATGTTTATTGTGGCACTATTCACAATAGCAAAGACTTGGAACCAACCAAAATGTCCATCAATGATAGACTGGATTAAGAAAATGTGACACATATACACCATGGAATACTATGCAGCCATAAAAAAGGATGAGTTCACGTCCTTTGTAGGGACATGGATGAAGCTGGAAACCATCATTCTCAGCAAACTATCACAAGGACAGAAAACCAAACACCGCATGTTCTCACTTATAGGTGGGAACTGAACAATGAGAACACTTGGACACAGGAAGGCGAACATCACACACCAGGGCCTGTTGTGGGGTGGGGGGAGGGGGGAGGGATAGCATTAGGAGATATACCTAATGTAAATGATGAGTTAATGGGTGCAGCACACCAGCAGGCAAATATATACATATGTAACAAACCTGCATGTTGTGCACATCTACCCTAGAACTTAAAGTATAATAATAATAATAATAAACCCTACTATGTTTAAGGCACTGGTAATTTTTACATGAAATATTATTAAGCCAGATCATATGCCCATATATACTTTATCTATTTTCCTATTTCTTATTATTCTTCTGAGCTTAGCTTACAGTCGAACTATTTAACCAGCTAGATGCTCTCCACCAGTCTTGTCCTTGTCTGGGGCTTTCTTTCTTCTTCTTCTTCTTCTTCTTCTTCTTCTTCTTCTTCTTCTTCTTCTTCTTCTTCTTCTTCTTCTTCTTCTTCTTCTTCTTCTTTCTTCTTCTTCTTTTTGAGATGAGGGTCTCACTTTGTCACCCAGGCTGGAGTGCAGTGGCATGATCATCACTCACTGCCACCTCCAGTTCCTGAGCTCAAGGGATCTTCCCACTCAAGCCTCCCAAGTAGCTGGGACTATAGGCACATGCCACCATGCCTGGCTAATTTTAAACTTTTTCGTAGAGATGGGGTCTCCCTATTTTGCCCAGGGTGATCTCAAATTCCTGGGCTCAAGAAATCCTCCTGCTTTGGCCTCCCAAAGTGTTGGGATTACAGATGTGAACCACTGTGCCCAGCCTGGCGCTTTCTTCTTAATAATGATGAATTTACCCCTTTTAGCTTGATGACATTTGCCATTGATAGAAAAAAAAAATTTTAACTGAATAGTTTCCTTTTTTACATGATTTTCACCGGTAATATTTTTGTCTGTTCCTTAATTTTCTTGCTTCAAACACATGTAAGCACACATACATACATATTCTTACAGACGTTATTAATATTTTTTATTGGTATTTGGATATATGCTCCTCCCTTCCATTAAAGAAGTAAATCTTAGCTCCCCAGAGTTCTTGTGAGGTCTCATTATTTCCTTTAGATGATTATAATAATTAACATTAGCAGATTTTTCTTTTTTTTTTTTTTTTTAAGATAGTCTCACTCTGTCACCCAGGCTGGAGTGCAGTGGTGCAATCTTGGCTCACTGCAACCTCCATCTTCCAGGTTCAAGCGATTCTCATGCCTCAGCCAGTGAGCAGCTGGAATTATAGGCATGCGCCACCATGCCGGGCTAATTTTTGTATTTTTAGTAGAGATGGGGTTTCGCCATGTTGGCCAGGCTGGTCTCGAACTCCAGGCCTCAACTGATCCACCTGCCTTGGCCTCCCAAAGTGCTGGGATTACAAGTGTGAGCCCGCTGTGTCCAGCCAGAATTTTTATTATATGCTGGGCACATGTAAAATAGATATGGTTACCGTTAGAATACCCACTGTACAGATGGTCAAACAGACAGAGAGAGGTTGAGTAATGTCTTCTCATTGGGACTCTTCATTACTCTTAGCCAAAATTTAAAATTTAATCTCTCATGAATGCTATTTCCTTTTGAGGTTTCTATTTAAGGATAATTCATATCTTTTCTTAAACTTTTTGAGATTGCCTTTCCTCATTTTATATTTGAATATGTATGGCTGTCTCTTCCTTATATATTATGAAACCCCAAATGACACGGTCATCTTTCCTGAATAGTCCCATTAGTTTTATATCATTGACTCATTTTCTTCATTGCTTTCTCCATCATCTGAGAGATGAAAATGCCACAGTACTTTGTACAAATTTTAACACTTCTCATATTTTATCCCCATGGTTTTTTTTTCACTCATCTGTCTCTTACCACTTGTCTGTAAACTCCTTGAAGAGCTTAGCACAATGTGTCTTCTTGTCTCCCACACACAGCCTGTCTAGATATAGAAGGTGCTCAACGAATGACACTGATTGGAGAGAAACAATGAAAGAATGAGGACAGGAGAGAGAGAGAAGAAAGGAACCATGTAATTTTAGCAGAAGTTTTGCACGTTGAAATTCCTTCATCACTATGATATCTTGCATTTGTGGCAGTTTTGTAATCTGTGGTAGGAAAGCATCCTCTATTGCATCCACAGTATAGTTCTTCTTGCTTTTCTGTTGTGCCTTCTGCAGATTCCAGGGCATTGCTTCTACTCTGCTTTTTTTTTTTTTTTTTTTCTATGATACATCTCTTGTCCAACATCTGTACGGGTTGCCCTGAATTTTTTTTTTCCACTGCTAGGATGGTCACATCCAAAAAAACCAATAGCACCAACTTGCCTCAGCATGTTCTATCTTCACACATGCTATCTCATGCTAACCACAGAGCAACATAAAGTAGGATAGAATATTTTTGTCAATCAATAGAAATGAAAACCAAAGTACAAACAGTTAAGTGACTACCTTAAATTCACTTACCTGCACATGGCAAAACTGATACGGGGCTAAGGAGTTTCTAACTTCTGACATCATGCTTTTCCCACTAGGACCTTCCCAGCCTTGGTTGCACATTGTAGTCACCTGGGGAGCTTTAAAAACTACTACTGCCTGGTCCTACTCCCAGAGATCCTGATGTAATTGGTCTTGGGTGTGCCGTCTATACTGAAATTTTTACAAGCTCCTCAGGTGGTTCTCATGAGCAGTCAAGACTGAGAACCACTGCATTAGAGTCAGATGATACTGCTTCTTGCATCTAAATGTGTTTTGGAGACACTTGCCCTTATTGCTGGCTTAACGACTCAAAGAATAAAAGTCTCCTAGGGTGAAGCAAACATCCCCATCATGCTTCAGGCTGTTTGGTCTGTCTTGATGACAGCAAACAAACATCAGGAAGCCTAGGCTCAGCACTACAGAGTACACTGGTCTGGAGGAATTCTTTTCCTCTAACATAAACATTTCCTTATGGGGATCATATTCTGTCATTAAGGCTCTGTTGCCCACAACCATATGTATTGGTTTGTTCTCTGCCAAACCTTTTACTTGCCATTCTATAGCAGTGGAGAGAGAACAGTGGATCCTTGGTACATTTTCCATACGATTGCCTATGCTTATGAACTAAAAATTATAATTATTTACAAATATGCTGCATGCACTTCTGAGTTTGAATTTAAATCTCATACATACAGAGATAACAATTTGATGTCATATTATGGAGGCAGTAGAGTATCAGAGAAAGAGCAACAAACGTGGAGTGAGAAGATGTGGTTCCAGTCTCTGGACCACGGCCTATCGAATTAATTGAGAACACACTTACTGAGAACTTATTGTTCACTTATTGAGAACTCACTATATGCGGGGCACAGTTTTAAGTGCTTCAACCCTATAAAGTATGTGCTGTGATTATTCTTATTTTATGGATGAGAAAACTGGGACACAGAGAGGTTAAGAAACTTAACCAAAGTCACACAGCCAGTAAATGGCAGGCCCAGGATGAAACTCTGGTAAATCTGACTCCAGGATGTACATTCTTTACCAACATATGATATTCTCCCTCACATGTGCAACCTTAGGTAAATTACTTAGCTTTTCTGTCTTAGTTTTCTCATCTTCAAACAAAGGAATAATAATAATAATAATGCCTGGCACGTGGGGTTGATATACCACCGTGCATGACATATATTGGTGCTTAATAATGTTGGTTGAATAATTGAATAAAAGAATGATAGATGGGATGGCTAAAAATATATAGGAGCATACTTCATAAACTGCATTATACAAGAATAAACTTACTATTATGGTGATGCCAACGACTACGTATAATTTGTGGCACAAGATAGGGAAAAGAGTTAATACCCCAAATCAAAATTTAACTATTTACCACTACTCATAAAAGATAAAGCTCTTAAAAATATGCACAAGACTTTAATAATCTTTCCAATGCTAAGAATGTAACTGTAGAAAATGAAGTTATTAGAAGTTTCTCTTTTATTTCTGAGTTGTTGAAGAAGCATTCTATAATCTAAAAGCTTCATCTTTATTATTGCCAGGAAATTAGGCCATTAAAAAAGATAGTGTTGGATCTCATCCAGCTGAACTATCAAAAGATAAAATGGCCAGCAGCACATGTAAAGTTTACATTTAATTTTTTTAAATTAAGTGCTGGTTATTATTCAAGGAAAGCTCTTGAAACATTCTTATAACAATTCCCTAGAGGAAGAAGAGGCAGGGTGATTGTGAAATCATGCACCAAGTGCTAGATTCAAAGTCTCAGAAATTCATTTGGGCTAGAGATAATGATGGCCAGTTATTACCTTTACAAACAGGGATGAATTACATACTAGGTTAGTGAAAGATGTAGAAACAATAAAATTAAACATTTTGGGGCCAAACCCTTTTTGAAGAAGAAACTGTGGTCAGTGGTGCCTTATTATTTCCTTCCATTTTTTAATTATTCTTTATTGCAAGACAATTATTCCCAAATCTCCTTAAGTTTTGGCACATGCTTCTATTTTTTTTTTTCCTCTAGCAGTTTGGAGTTTCCAAGTGGCCCTATATATTTACATGTTATTCTAGAAAGCACCCTCCTGTAACAATCTGTTTTTTGGTGGAAGGAGTTTGACTCTGAGTGGTTCCCTAGAGTGTGCCAATTAATGTCTCTCAACACAGTGTTTGTGTAATTAAGGGTTATTGCCCCTGCAGCCTATATGAGCTGCTCAGTGCCTCATACATAGTAGGTACACACAGCAGATGTGTTTGCTGAATTGATTAGGCAGCATTCAACAACAAATCTTTGACCTGAATTAACCATTCAAGTACTCTGGTATCAAAAATAATCAATATTTTATACTGAGAGAGCTGCTAAAGATTGTATATCTTGATGTACCTTAAATTGGTTTGACCTATGAGTGAGGATGGTAATATATAATCACAAAATAATTAATAGCCAACCTCCTGAAAGAACATGTGATTTCTTAAAAGTTATTGATCTAATTTACCTTTTAAGGATATTTATTAAGCTTAGTACTATTTTTTGCCCTCATTTGTACCTTAAAACTTGATACTATTTTTCACTATAGGAAACTATCATAATGATGAGATGAAATATAAAGAGACTTCAAATTAAGGCAATGGTCATGGGGGTGTAGTAGAGTGGAAGCATTCATAATGTTGCAGCAGATAAAATCAACAAGGCTTCATGAGAGAGATAAAGAGATGTAGGAAACATCTAAGATTCTGGCTTTGGTAAGAAAATGTAAAAACAGTGATCTACCACTAACCAAGAGAGGGAATAAAGGAAGAAAGATAGATTTGGGGGCAAGATGATGAATTCACTTTGAGATATCTTGAATATGAGATGCCTATAATACATATAGGTGGGATGTCCCCTGCACAGTTATAAATATGCATGGAAAATTCAGAAGAGGGGTCTGGCTAGAGATGCAGCTTTAGGAATCGCTGGACTGTAAGCAAATGAAAACCATGGTAGTGGAAGGGGTCTTTCAGAGAGAGTAAGTAGAGAGGACTGAATGAAGAAGATATTGCCAAGGGAAGAGGCAGCAGAGTGCTTAGGAAGGGAGATGAAAAGCCATGGATGTATGGTATCATGTAAATCAAGGAGAGCACAGCTAATGAGAGTGCAAGTAAGAAGAGGACTAAAACATAATCATTGCATCTGGGAATTCAGAAGTCTCTGCTACTGCAGAATGCACCATTTTAGAAGGATGGCTGAAGCAAAGTCGTATTTCAGTAAGTGTATGCAGACTGGACAACCTACTTTCATCCAGATAATGAAATAGTACTCTAAAGATCCAATTAAATGGAACCGGAAAGTTGTCCAGCTCTCTCAATCTGTCTTTTTAGCTCCTGATGTATGATGGTAACAGATGATTTTTCCTTTTAGATTGATATGCTTGAACAGCCCTATGTTCTTATGTTTTCTTGCTGAATTTCTACCTAATATTTCTTGTGGCGTAGAGGAGAAATAAAAAGGTTCTCTCTGGTGTGAAAGCTTTTCTCTGGGGTGAAGGAAGTAAAGTAAACCTCATAAGATTGGGAACTTTTCTGTTATTCCTCCAATTGACTATCTTTCTTTCTGGCTTTTAATCAGATTTCAGTCCAGGGCTCTATACAAAGAACTTTGTATTCTTCTTTGGGAGGCTGAGGCAGGAGGATTGCTTGAGGCCAGGAGTTCCAAACCAGCCTGGACAACATAGTGAGACCCCCTCTCTAAAAAGTAAAAATAAGGCCAGGTGTGGTGGCTCACGCCTGTAATCCCAGCACTTTGGGAGGCTGAGGCAGGCGGATCACGAGGTCAGGAGATCGAGACCATCCTGGCTAACACACTGAAACCCCGTCTCTATTAAAAATACAAAAAATTAGCCGGGCATGGTGGCAGGCACCTGTAGTCCCAGCTACTCGAGAGGCTGAGGCAGGAGAATGGCGTGAACCTGGGAGGCGGAGCTTGTAGTGAGCCGAGATTGCGTCACTGCACTCCAGCCTGGCCGACAGAGCCAGACTCCATCTCAAAAAAAAAAGTAAAAATAAAAAAATTAGCCATGCATGGTGGCTTTTGCCTATAATCCTAGCTACTCAGGAGGCTGAAGCAGGAAGATCGCTTGAGTTCAGGAGTTTGAGGCTGCAGTTAGCTATTATTGTGCCACTGCACTCCAGCCTGGATGACAGAGTTAGACTCTGTCTCCAAGACAAAAAGTTAAAATTAATTTTAAAAAAAGAACTAACGTAATAGTTGTTGAATGAATAGTATATAGAGCCTACAGAGAAGTTTATCACTCTTACATAGCAGATGTGTGTCAATTAGTCTTTGAAAGCAAGATAAATGTTAACAGATTAACATATACCAAAAGGACATAGGATAAGGATATTTCACCTTACATGGAGTTCTGTAGTATTCTGTGGCTTTTGATGTAGCTATTCTGGACCATGTCTGGTAGTAATCACTAAATGAGGTTGTTTTAATTGGTCTGAAAATATAAATAAAAATCAGACGATGGGCAGTTTGTAAATTTTCTTTTTAAAATTATTGTACTGCTATATGGACTGTTCACATAATATCTTGTCACAAGATATTAAACTGACTTGCAAATTGTAACATGTATTTTTAACAATTGTATCCAATATATTGATTCTACCAATAATGAAGACAAATAACGAAAAAGAAAATGTTCAAATCATTTTTCAATGATAAATGTAAATATGGACCCACGTGTATATTATAAAAAGAAAAATACAGATTTAAGACATCTGCCTTTCATGACTAACATTAAAAAAGAACTTTAAGCAAAGCGTTATACCTGTCAATTTCTCATTCTATAAGAAACAATAAACATTTTTCTTGAACTTCAATGCCAAATTGTAGTAAAAAACCCTTATTTCTTATAATGGGGACAGACTACAAGTATTAGAATTGAGATTAGTTTAGTTTTTACAGAGAATCTGGCTATTTTCAAAGAGGGGAAAACCAGCTCTTTTCTAATACTCCTGGCTGCTACTTTCCCCTCCCTGTGCTAATATTACTATGTCCTAATGGAGAGCAAAGATTGTTATAAGGTGTTAAATGAAAACTATAAAGCAGTCCCTTAAATAACTGCATTTCCAGGCATTTTTCCACAAACTTGCAGAGATTCTCAACACTCTATAAACAAAACATTACTTAAGCATATTTTTTCAGACATGTGAAATCACTAATTAACTGGCTTAAACAGATGCTTAGACATCCAGCGCAATATGCCTTATGCCTGTTTTCCAATTTAAGTTCTTAGCTCTTTAGAGGAAGAAGCAAGTTTTCAGTCAGAACAAGTATACTAGCATTAGTTTTTATAGGTAAATCATAGGTACCTTAAATTAAGTATTTGACTCAACTTTTAAATTAATGAGGCATTATCTAAATGTGTTAATTCATTCATTTATTTAAATAACAATTATGCACACCTAATTTTAAGACTAACATTTTTCGAATATGTTGTTACTTTTACAATCACACTTAAGTAGAAATTTGAAACTTGAGGAAGATAAATTAATCATTACTATTATTGCTTCCAGAGCTGCATGCTGTGCTGTAGATGACTAAATGATATACTAAACTAACATGAATTTGCCAATGAAATGTCTCAGCATTTGGCAACAGAGGTAACAAAATGAAAGGCTGCATTATATCTCCTGCATGAAAAAGCTTGTGATCAATTTGCTGTCACAGATCATTTAGCAGACAACAATGACTCAAGAGGAAGGAAACTGTCAACACACTGTCTCGTGAAAAAAAATACACCATCTTCAGGCACAATCGTCTCCATTGTTTTTTGTCTGTTTGACCACGACCCATGACCTTTTCCCTTCCCAGGGTGTCCTGTTCAATTTCAAACTGTTAGCCTTCAGGGGCTTTCTGTTTTTTCCTCCATAATAATTAAAAATATTACCCTAAAAGGTATAACTTTAGTGTGGTTTGAATATACAAAGCAAAATGTCTTAAACATTTGGGAGTATTTGAATTTTCAATTCTATAAAGGAAACAGCCCCTTAAAAAAAGAGAACAGTAACTATATTTTACTATTATTCAGATAAAGTAAGCTTACAGGGATATATGCAGCATAGAAATACATGTGTTTATAGTTTCAAGCAATGATGGGAATTTACTGAGTATTATCATTGACGTTATGAATACAAAAAAGTAGAAGACATAATTTTAAACTGAACATTAGAGTTTGTTATCCTGTTGGAAAAAATAAGATATATACCTGGACTAGTGAATTGAACAGCTTTATATATTAACGCGATAAAGTGTTATATGGTTTAACGGAGACATTTGGAGAATACAAGAACAGATACTTCTCTCCTCTGGCAGGGGCAATAAGCAAAGAAGTCGGAGGAGGGAGATGTAATTTTTTTTAAGTCGTCAGGGAAAGAGTCATTTGGGATACAGGTCTGGAAAAAAAATAAGGGGGCACTGTAGGCCAAGGGAAGAGTAATAGTAATTGTTCAGATGGGAGAGAGCATGGCGTGCACGTATGTACATACAGAGGATGTTGGGGGAAGAAATTATAGAATAATTGACTAGAATGGAGACTTCATATTCAGAGGAGTTGGAATTGATAAGTGAAACTGGGCAGTGCAGGGTCCTCAAATTTAGACAGAGAACGGTTTAGAGTTGATTCCGTAATCTTGATCTTGATTTGTTGGGTAATAGACAGCCATCAGTAGTTCTCGAATAAGGCAAGTAAATTATGAAATCCATGTTGGAGCAAGACTTTTCCTTGAAAGTAATAAGCAGGGTGGAGTATAGAAGGGAGATTAAATGCCAGGGAACCAGATAGGAAACAAACGCAGTAATTCAGGGATTAACTACTGAGAGCTAATAGCAGAGTGGCAGCAAACGTTATGAAAGGGAGGAGATGAGTTGAAGGCAATGCTAAAAAATTGACTGGACTGGTTGGTTGCCTGACAGGGTGTGAAAAGTGAAGGAATATTACAGTCAAATATTCTTCTAAAGCCCAGAAATCTGGTTAGTTTTGCTGTTAATGGAAAGCATCAAGAGAAACTGAAGTAAAATACGAGTTTAATTTTAGATATAGATTTCAGGTGCTGTTAGTACAGACAAGTCAAAATGATCTTCAGGAGTGTGATTAAGACACTGAGATTAGAAATAAGAGATTTGGGTCAAATCAACAAAATCATTGATAGAGGAAGCTACTAGAGAAAACCACCTCCAAAAAAGTTAGTAAGTATTTTGAAAAGAAAGAGCAGAAACCAACTTGTAATTAAGAGGAGCCAATGAAAGAAAGAGAAAGGTTCATTAGGGGAAGAAGAAAATCATGGCAGTGCTATTTCAAGGAAGCATCATCCCAGCCACAACCAAAGCCTAACAATTAAACCCCTAAATATCTCTGGTTGGAACCTTCGTGTCCATCATGACCTAGTTGTTTAGTATCATGGATACTAAGGGTCTGGAATCAGCTGGCCTGGGTTAAAACCCTCCGGCGCTTCTACTTGTTAAGTGTGTGGCTCTGGAGCAAGTTATCTAACCTCTCCAGGTCTGTTTCCCCATCTATAAAATCAGGAGATAAAACTTTCTCAAGTGGTTGTTTTGAGCACTCAGTGAAATCATGCATGAAAACAGCCAAGTTTAGCGCCTCTTCAGCACTTAGGTGTCAGCTGGTCTCCATTGCCTTGATAAGTACCTCATCATTTCTCTCGTATTAACTCTAAACAGTTTCCTTGTAGTTTTTCTACCCCTAACTCTCCCTATTCTAGGTTATCATACCTCTGCTTGAAAACCATATTTGGTACTGAGGCGAGAGGATCACCTGAGGTCAGGAGTTCGAGACCAGCCTGGCCAACATGGTGAAACCCCGTCTCTATTAAAAATACAAAAATTAGGCCAGGCGCAGTGGCTCACGCCTGCAATCTGAGCACTTTGGGAAGCGGAGGCGGGCAGATCAAGAGGTCAGGAGATCGCGACCATCCTGGCCAACATGGTGAAACCCTGTCTCTACTAAAAATACAAAAATAAGCTGAGCATGATGGCGTGTGCCTGTAATCCCAGCTACTCGGGAGGCTGAGACAGGAGAATTGCTTGAACCAGGGAGTCGGAGGTTGCAGTGAGCCGAGATCGCGCCACTACAATCCAGCCTGGAGACAGAGCGAGATTCCGTACTCAAAACAAAACAAAACAAAACAAAATTACCTGGGCAAGATGGCACGTGCCTGTAATCCCAGCCACTCAGGAGGCTGAGGCAGGAGAATCGCTTGAACCCAGAGGCAGAGGTTGCAGTGAGCTGAGATTACGCCACTGCACTCCAACCTGGGCGACAGAGCAAGACTCTGTCTTAAAAAAAAAAAAAGAGAGAGAGAGAGAGAAAGAAAAGAAAAAGAAAACCATATTTGGTTATGTAATTCTATATGAAAACATCTAAATACTTTCAGATAGAACTTGAAGCTCTTCATCATCTGGCCATTTCCATCCTTTTCTTCTGTTATCCATCCCCACATCCAGAGGCTCCATCACACAGAATTTCTTACTAATCCAAGCACACCATGGTATTACACTCCTCTTTCTGTGAAAGCTGTTCTAGAGACTCCTGTCTCCTCTGTGCCTGTCAAACTCTTACTCATCAAAGTTTGGGTCCAGTAAAAATATTTTGCATATGAAGGTTGTCACAGTGGACATTGTGGTTGCCTCCTCAACAGCTCTTGCATTCTTCCCCCGTTATGTAGATACCATACACTCT
This sequence comes from Gorilla gorilla gorilla, assembly GCF_029281585.2. Classification (NCBI taxonomy): domain Eukaryota; kingdom Metazoa; phylum Chordata; class Mammalia; order Primates; family Hominidae; genus Gorilla; species Gorilla gorilla. The sequence continues at coordinate 175,754,001 of NC_073224.2, forward strand.
GATGGGACTGACCCCACCTCTGGCTCTAAATTAGAGCCTGATGGGTTCAGGGCTGTCTGACCATGGTGCCTAATTCAGGAACACGAATTTGACCTAAAAAGATCCAATTAGAGCAAAGTTATAGTCGTTTTCTAGCACATCTTAATATCTAGGGGTACCTATGCTGTAACTTTGTTCTTCAAAATTGCCTTCTCATTCTATGTCCTTTGTGCTTTTAGATATATATTTAGAGCTTGCTTACAAATTTCCAGAAAAAAAACAACTGCTGAGATTTTGATTGAGACTGAATTTAATCTACAGTTTAATTTGGGAAGAATTGACAATATAACAATATTGAGTTTTTCCCAAGCCACAAACATTGGATATTTCTACTTCTTTAAGTCTTTTAAATTTTCTCTCAGAAATATTTGTGGTTTTCAGTATAGATGTCTTGTACATGTTTCATTACATTTTGATGCTGGTGTAAATGGTATTTTATTATCTTTTTTTTTTTTTTTTTTTTTTTTTTGTGAGATGAAGTTTTGCTCTTGTTGCCCAGGCTGGAGTGCAATGGTGTGATCTTGGCTCACTGCAGCAACCTCTGCCTCCCAGGTTCAAGTGATTCTCCTGCCTCAGCCTCCCGAGTAGCTGGGACCACAGGCATGTGCCACCCACGCCCAGCTAATTTTGTATTTTTAGTAGAGACAGGGTTTCTGCATGCTGGTTAGGCTGGTCTCAAACTCCCGACCTCAGATGATCTGCCCACCTTGGCCTCCCAAAGTGGTGGGATTACAGGCATGAGCCATGGCGCCTGGCCGTAAGTGGTATTTTTAAAATTTCAATTTCTATCTGTTGATTATGAGTATATAGAAACATAGTTAATTTTTAATCTTTAATCTCATACCATGAGTCTTTGCTAAATTCACTAATTAATTTTCAAGTTTTTTTATATTCATTTGGATTTCACTATGCACATAATCATGTTATCTATGAATAAAGACAATTTGCTTCATCCTTTCCAAACTTTAAAATTTTTATTTATTTTCCTTGCCTCATTGCACTGGCTAGAACCTCCAGTACAATGTTGAATAGAAGTGGTGGTAGTAGACATACTTACCTTATTCCAAAACTCAGGAGAAAAGCATTAAACATTTCACATTTTAGTATGAGGTTGGCTGTTGGACTTTTGTAGATTCCTATTACTGAAATAAGGGAATTTCTATTTCAGTTTGCTAAGAATTTTTATCATGAATGGGTGTTAAATTTTAACAAATACTTTTGCTGGATTCACTGAGATAATTTTATGGCTTTTCCCTTTATTTGGCTAGTAAATGTGTTAAACAAATTGATTTTTGAATATTAAACCAACCTTGCTTTCTTATAATCGGACCCATTTGGTCATTGTTATCCCAGTGTGGATTCAATTCGGTAATATTTTGATTAGAGTTTATGCATCTATGCTAATAATAGGTATTGACCTACAATTTCCTTTCTTGCAGTAATCGCAGATTTTAGAATCTGAGTTTGGAGGTTTGGAAATGTAGTCATTTTCTCTACTCACTGAAAAGGTTTGAATAGCTTTTTTTTTTTCTTTAAAGTTTTATTTTGAAACAACTTTAGAAATACAAGAGAGTTGTAAAGATAATTGAATATCTTTCTCTTCTTTTAAGAGACGGGTCTCACTATATTGCCCAGGCTGGTCTTGAAATCCTGGGCTCAAGCAATCCTTCCACCTTGGCCAAATAGCTGGGATTACAGGCCCAAGCCATCTCACCTGGCTTGAATAGCTTTTTAAAATAAATTTTATTGCAGCATAATTTACACTCAATAAAATGCACACGTTTTAAGTGTACAGATTGATGAGTTTTGATACAAAAGTGTGCATCTGCATAACCATTACCTCATACAAGATGTAGATTTTCATTATTCCAGAAAGTTTCCTACTGCCCCTTCCCAGTCAATCTCCCTTGACATTCTGGGCAATCACCGATCTGATTAATCTGACAGATTAGTTTTGCCTGTCCTAGAAAGGGCTTCATATAAATTGAATCACATAGTATGTACTCTTTTGTTACTGTGTTTTTTTTCACTCAACATAATGCCTGCATACTTATTCCCTATTGTTGCATGTATCAATAATTAATTCATTTTTATTTGCTGATAGTATTCTATATATTAATGAAGCACAATTTATTTATGCATTCAACTGTTGATGGACATTTTGGTTGTTTCTAGTTTGCAATATTATAAATAAAGCTGCTATGAACATTTGTGTACAACTCTTCCTGTGAACATATATTTTTCATTTCATTTAGGTATATACTTAGGAGTAGAATTACTGGATTACAGGAAAGGTAATGTTTGACATTATAAGAAACTTAAACTGTGTTTCAAACTGGTTGTGGGCATGTAAAGTGATAAAACAAGATATGCGGCAATGTACGAAAGCTCCAATTACTCCATATCTTTACCAACAAATGGAATTATTCATCTTAATTTGAGTCAATGGTGTCTTCTTTCAATCTTCTCCATCTCAGTAAATGACAGCAGAACCCACCCAGTTCAACCCCAAATCTAGTAATTATCCTTGGTCCCACTTTTTCTCACACCCCACATCGAATCAGTAATTCTCCTTCGGCGCAAGCCTTGAATCCACTCATTTCTCCTCCTCCATACCTATGCCCAAACCCTTGACCGAACCACCATTGTCTTGCCCCTGATCAACCAAAATAACCTAATAACTCTTCTCTTTGCTTCCACCTTAGATCCTTCACAAACTATTGCCCTCATGGCAGTTAAAAGTACTTTTAAAAGTTAAATCTGATTCTGTCTCTCCTTTCCCTAAAAGCTGTTCAACAGTGTCCCAATTTCCTTACCTGCTATAATAAAATTAATCTAAATTCCTTACACGGTTTATAAAGTCCTAAGTGATTTGGCCCAGCCTACTTCTCTTACCTCCATCTACCTCTCTTCTCTTTTCCCCCTTGCTGTGTTCTAGCAACAGCAGCCTTCTTACTGATTCTCTCACAGCATACAAATACTCAATTTAGGGTCTTCACATTACTCTCCCAATTTTTTACTCCTTTTTCCTTTCAATTTCACAAATCTTGATTTTTCAAGATAATACCATTTACAAGTTTACTTCATAATGGTTCTTGAGTTATCTTTGACTAAAGTTATTATAATTACTTTCTATGTACTTAACTCATTTAATCTTCATAGCAATTCTATGAAATCAGTACCATTATTACTAGCATTTAATATATAAAGAAACTGAGACACAGAGAAATTAACTTTTCTTAGTCACATAGTAAATGGAAGAATTGGGATTGTCTCACTTGCTATTCTAGAAATGCCTTTCAGTTGTGTGTGTGTGTGTGTGTGTGTGTGTGTGTGTGTGTGATAATATCATATACAGTATTTTATAAGGCACTGTTTTCACTTATTTTTTATTGTGGCAAAAACACATAACTTTATCATCTTAACCATTTCTAAGTGTACAGTTCAGTAGTGTTAAGTGTAGTTACATTGTTGTGCAAGACATCTCTAGAACTTTTTCATCTTGCAACACTGAATTTCTGTGTCCAACTTTTCACTTAATTTTTTTTTTTTTTTTGACACAGAGTCTCGCTCTGTTGCCCAGGCTGGAGTGCAATGGCACAATCTCGGCTCACTGCAACCTCCACCTCCCGGGTTCAAGCGATTCTCCTGACTCAGCCTTCCGAGTAGCTGGGATTACAGGCACGCGCCACCATGCCCAACTGATTTTTGTATTTTTAGTAGAGACGGGGGTTTCATCATGTTGACCAGGCTGGTTTTAAACTGCTGACCTCAGGTGATCTGGCTGCCTCGGCCTCCCAAAGTGCTGGGATTACAGGCAAGAGCCACTGCACCCGGCCCGCTTACTTTTAATGTTAGCAACTATGTCTCCAGAATCATACCCAAAGGCTGCTTTTTGGACATTATTGCCTAAACCAATGTTTACTTAATCAGTTTTGTTGGACATTCTGTTTTCAATTTCTCATGATGTATAATTCTATGATGAACATTTTTGGAACCTCTATATATTTGTTTAAATATATCTTTAAAGATAAATTTCTAGACGTGGAAATGCTGTGTCGAAGGCATGCATTTGTCTTAGGATTTTTAATATGAAATGCAAAAGTTACACTCTTCTGTCTGTATCCCTCAAGTTTTGTCTCGTGCCTGCCCCTTTAAATGATTTAGCCACTCGCATACAGGTGTATATTTAGCATGTTCACCATCTATGTTTCATTTTCATCTCCTCTCATGATTACCGAGCAACCAATCCTCCCCTCCCTTTCCTCTTCTAGTTTTTATCTCAGCTCCTGATAATCTTATTTTGGTTGCCCCTAGCATTCATGATTCATTTTAACTTTTTATTTAGGTTGTCAAAATGCATTCCCCTGTGTCAGGCTGTTGGAAAGATGTCCTGCTGTAGCTCCATTCCTGTTGAATGTGCTGTTCCCTCTGCTAGGATCCCCTGGCCCCATAGTCTATCGGTGAATCCCCATTCTACCTCTAGAAGTCACTTTGGCATCACCTCCTATGAAAACTTGTCTTTAGATGTTCGTCTCCCAATCCCTGCCAAGCCTGAGTAAGATGTTTCTCCCTCCGTGCTCCCCCAGCATCTTGATCTTACCTCTGTCATAGCACTTACTATATTATATTTATGTACTACAACAATAAACAGTCACGGCCCAATAAAATGCTGATTGCATTTAAAAGAGACAGTTCCATTTAAAAGAGGCCCCAGAGATAGATGACTTAGTGAAAAACTGAAGGCCTCTGAAGGAAGCCTAGAAAAAATAAAAACCACAGGGGAAAGGTTTCTGCTAAATATGACTCATTTTAGATATGATTCAATCTGCCCTCAGCATTCTTCCCTTAGCCACGATCTTGATACCTTCCCTGTGGTCTTCCAACTACATTCTCTGGTGGCAAATACTGTCTACATTGACCTAATGGATCGACAGGCCTACTTCTTGCACTGTCTCCCTTTCAGAAGAGGAACAACTTCTGATATCGTGCAACAATTAATACAAAATAAAAAAAATAATTTGTATTTATGGAATGGGGAAAAAAGAAGAGGGCTTCCAATGCTAGAATATAAATCTCGTGAGGTTAGGGATGACATATTAATCAGGTGTGTATCCTCACACTGGGGCACAATGCCTGGTATACAACATATGCTCAGTGAATTCATTCTAAGTACATGGATGACTACAGTACATTCTAAGTACATTCTAAGTACTAGCTGTTCTCCCAAGGGCTGAAAACCTGTCTGTAAGTGGTATCCTATAGACCACTGCAAACATCCCAGATGACTAGCACAAGTTCAAGTCACCTTCAATTCCTGAACATCAACTAGATTCCCCCAACTATACTGTACCCAGTTGAATAGACCTTGCCTAAGTTTTGCTATGTCTTTTAGAAACCGGGGGTCCAACTGCCTGGATATATCTTTGGAATACATTTCTACAGCCAGGCCAGTTCTTCCAGCTCATGAAGTAATGCAAAGTTCTAAGCATATGGCACTAGACACACAATATTAACAGCAGCATCTTTCTTTGAATAATTTCTGCAAGATCTTATTGTGAATGCATTATTTAAAAACTAAGAACTAGACATAACTGAGCTCTGTTTCAGAGCAACCGTACCAGGGGCAAACATTAGAATTCACAGACACACAACAAAGTGCAGCCTGATACACAGCATGAGTCTAGAGTATCATTGAAATCTAGACTGCATTGCCTCAAATAAGTACTACCTAAAGGCTTCTCTAGGAAGTTCAGGCTGGCACAAGGTGAATACCACAAATCAGACCTGATTCTAGCACCATTTATCCTTGGTTTGGCTCAGAGGACCTGCTGAAGCTGAGACCACAGAAGGTCTTCTGCTCTGTTCTTACTGCCTTATTAGTAAACACGGGCACTGTATCTTTATGAACTGCAAATAACTATACCATAAAGAGTAATAACTTTTGATATCTAAGGACATTCACGTTTTAGGTGATAAAACCACCTTCCTGCATTGAATATTTATCATAGGCCTATTTTATGCCAGGATGGTCAACCACATTGACACATTTAAGGGGCGGCAATGCCCTCTATTGAATACCAACTTAGTGTACCATTAACTAGATTATGCTTACCTTTCTGCAATTTTTCAACATTTTTTCATGAAGATAAGCCACTTAAGTTTTTTTTTTTCTTTTTTTTCTTTTTGAGATGGAGTCTCGCTCTGTCACCCAGGCTGGAGTGCAGTGGCACCATCTTGGCTTGGCTCACTGCAAGCCCTGCCTCCTGGGTTCACACCATTCTCCTGCCTCAGCCTCCCGAGTAGCTGGGACTACAGGTGGCTGTCACCACGCTTGGCTAATTTTTTTGTATTTTTTAGTAGAGACAGGTTTCACCATGTTAGCCAGGATGGTCTCGATCTTCTGACCTCCTGATCCACCCGCCTCGGCCTCCCAAAGTGCTGGGATTACAGGCGTGAGCCACTGCTCTCGGCCATAAGTTATCTAATTTTACTCAACTTTTATACAGAGCTAGTCAAGGAAATTTGAGCTAAAGTAAACACTGTTACAACACTAGTTAATTGGCTGTTTTCTAAATCTGATTGACTATCAAGATAAAGCTTATGGAAATGCTCAAGAAATTAAATGCCGCTGAACCATATGTGTGTTTCTAGGCCTACACCTTGTTCAGGTGTTCAAGATGAACTGATGCCACATTTATAGACTGTCTCCCAAGAGGTACAGTGGCTTCAGCCCTAACTCTTACCATTTTTATCTAGACCTTATCTTCTCCTAAATTGCTTGAATTTTTGTGATCTATAATGATCTGTGCTGATTTTGTTGACAATACATTCTTCTCTTTTCAAAAATATAAAAAAGGCAAGATCGGCCGGGCACAGTGGCTCACGTCTGTAATCCCAGCACTTTGGGAGGCTGAGGCGGGTGGATCACCTGAGGTCAGGAGTTCAAGACTAGCCTGACCAACATGGTGAAACCCCATCTCTACTAAAAATACAAAAAATTAGCCAGGTGTAGTGGAAGGTGCCTATAATCCCAGCTACTTGGGAGGCTGAGGCAGGAGAATCGCATGAACCGTGGAGACTGAGGTTGTGGTGAGCTGAGATTGTGCCATTGCATTCCAGCCTGGTCGACAAGAGCAAAACTCCATCTCAAAAAAAAAAAAAAAAAGCGAGATTATGTAGTTACATTTAATTTTAATTCAACTAGAAAGAATTCAAAATTTTCCACGTTCTTTCTGAAAACAATATTTTAAAATGATATTATAAGATATTTCTAAGTAAAAAACAAAGATTTAATTATGATGAAAAACATAAAGAGTTAAAATAAATAGTCCTTTTGGTAAATAAATCAACATAAAATTGTATAAAGAAAAATTTACCTGATACATTTATGTGGGTCTTTAGGTAACTCCTGGCTGTCATCTTTCACTATAAAGAAAAAATATGAAAGGATTCTGGTTTACTTGGAGATTGAATATATGGCTTTATGTGCGCTATTTCCAAAGCCTCAATAAAATGGTAATAAAGGAATAAAAATAAGATATAAAATCTCAAGGAGAGCAAAAGAAAGATGACAAGAAAATTTTTCAAGATAGAAAGCAGATGTCAAGTGGTAACTGTCTTAGCAGGCCATAGAAATTTGAAAAAAAAAAACTGCATGATGAGAGGAGAACAACGAAAAGCAAATGGATTCGCACTTCAGAACCTGTGAAACAGTTCAGGAATTCAACGTGCCAGATACCTCTGGAAGGAGGGGTAAGAGGGAGAGCACAGACACCAAAGACTTATACCCTCATCTTGTGCAATCAGATGATGACCACTGCTCACGCAAGAAGGAAGATATTTAACCTCTGGAAAAACTGGGCCAGAGAGACTCAGGACTGGAGGACAGTAGAAACAAAACAGGACGGAGTAAGAAACTGAAAATGGAATAAATCATGTCGAACAGATAAGATTCCTGATTCTCTCCCCTCGTCCAGCTGTCAGAGTATTAGCAGTGCTCTCTCTCTCTCTTGCTTGCACTTGCTCTCTCTCTCTCTCTCTCTCTCTCTCTCTCTGTCTCTCCACAAGACTGGCAGATTCCTCTCAGGAGAAATAGTTAAGTCTAATGAAATGGCCAGGTTCTCACTGAATAATTCTACAATGAAATAAAACTGTCAAGAAGCCCAGCCTGTATTCAGAACTTCCAGTCTTTTTAATAGTCCATTCATCATATGTCCATCATAAGAATGGATAGTCAAAGATCACTAGACATTTGAGCAAGGTCAATACCATAAAAGAGAACAATCCTAACCACAAAAAAGAGGAAAATAGGAAACAGAAACATTTTTCTCAAAATCTTCCAGAATATACAACGAACAAAGAGATGGATAATAGGAGAAATTTGGTTTTAAAAAATTAGAGGATCGGCTGCCCGCAGTGGCTCACGCCTGTAATCCCAGCACTTTGGGAGGCCAAGGCGGGCAGATTATGAGGTCAGGAGATCGAGACCATCCTGGTTAACATGGTGAAACCCCATCTCTACTAAAAAAATACAAAAAAATTAGCCAGGCGTGGTGGCGGGCGCCTGTAGTCCCAGCTACTTGGGAGGCTGAGGCAGGAGAATGGCGTGAACCCAGGAGGCGGAGCTTGCGGTGAGCCCAGATTGCCACGCCACTACACTCCAGCCTGGCAGCCTGGGCGACAGAGCGAGACTCCGTCTAAAAAAAAAAAAAAATTAGAGGATCAGATCAATAGACCCAACATTCAAATCAGAGCAGATCTAGAAGAGTCAATAGGGAAAATGAAGAGAGAAGAAATTATAAATGAATCACATAAGAAAGTTTTCCAGAACTGAATGATTAGAGATTGAGATTTCAATAGCTTATCAAATGTCCTATGTAATGTGGAGGCAGGGAAGGGGAGGATACACAAAGAAATATTATCAAAAATTTCAAATCACTGGGAATAAAAAGAAGGTTTAAAAAGCTTCCAGAAAAAAAAAAGAATAAATCACATGTGAAAAATTGGACATCGGAATGAAATTAGACTTCTCAAGAGCAACACTAGAAACTAAAATGTAGTAAAGTATTTACAATTTGGAAAGAAAACTATTTCCAAACTAAAATTTAACCAAACTATGAGCATATGACAGTAACGTAATTACGTTTTTAGGCATGAGAAGTTATAAAAGGTTTAGCTCCCAGGTACTAGGAAGCTCCTAGAAGATGTGCTCCAACAAAACAAAGGAGCAAAACCAACCACAAGGAAAATGGGGATTGAGCAGCAAGCAGGAGCTCCAACCTAGCAGGCACCAAAAAGGCCATCCCAGCACACCTGCAAGAGAACTGCCAATTCAGAAATGGAGAGGAAGGATAGAGTGCCACAGGAAAGAGGGCTCCCAAAACAAAACAGACTCGATGCTGATTGAATACCTAGTAGCTGTTTTATAGCTTTGTCAGAAAGTTTAGAAGAAGAAAAGATAGTATACACATAAAAAACAAAGGAATGTAAAATCAGACCTTTTGTACAAGAAAAGAAAGAATCATTCATGGTTTATCTGTGGCAAGTATTTATAAAGTCATATTAATGTAACGAAATCATATTAGGAGGATGGGGGAGAGGAAATGTGGGTAGCAATAGTAGTATAAAAGCAAAATCTTTGTATTTTATAAGATGAAGTCTATAAATAATATCTAAAACCAAAAAGCCTAGAAATATTAGTATAGAATCAACTTAGTAATGTGGTGGTAAATGCCAGAGGAAACAGCTAAATGTGTTGAAAGCTATTGTTGCCTCTGGCAGGCAGCACTCAGGGATAGAGGACATATTTCATTAAAAACTGATTCCTATTATTTGTCCTCTAAAACTATAAACATATATTTCTTTGATAGAAAATAAATACTTAACATTTCTCGTTAAAACTAGCAACTTAGAAACTTTGCTGAAAAGTTACTGGACTATCTGGTATAATGAAATACAAACAGGAAAAAAGAGGTACGTAACTCGAGCAAATAGATCCACACTCTACCATGCTGTTAAACTCAGTTTTTTAGTATCTTATGACATTTGTAAGTAACAGAATATCTGTAACAAAACTGTAATCATCAACAACAAAACTGGTTCTGAATGATGGTGCTAAAAAGGCTCATGTTCTTGAACAAGTAAGCAATGCTACTGGACTAAATTTTGTGTTCCTCTGACACCCACAAAGTATATTTCTCAGGGGAAGGGGTATACTTACACCTAACCAAAGAAGTATACTCACTTTAAAAAGAAACGGCAACCTGGAATCCTATGAGACACCACCTGCTTCAATTGTAGAGACAATTTACTTTAAAATTGCTCTATTATTAAAAGGATTTTTTTAAACCCAGTGAACAAACTGGGAACTTGAATTGGAGAAGAATCAAATGTCTGTCACAACATTTTCTTAATCACAAGCAGAATATGATGTATTTGTAGAATTTTCAGGTTTTTAAAAAGTATATCACACAAATTAGTATTATAATCTCCCTAATATTTCTATATTCTCCTTTATTCTAGTATTATGACTCAATGTCAATTATAGCTTATTTAGATGAGCATCTGAAATGTATTAGATGATCATCCTTTTTTATCAAAAACTATAGGAATATACTTGGCTAAGAAAAAATAATTACCTCAGGCTTAGCTACCATCACTCAGCTTTACTCTTTTTATACTCTTGTATTTTTCTTCAACCAAAGCTTTTAAAAATGATACAAAACTTATATTTTAAAAAATCAAAGCAACTATGACAAACAGAAGATAAATATTACTTGATAATATAACTACATAGAAATCAAAATTCACAACGATGAACTGAAAAAAGGGGCAGATAATTGCTCATATGAAACCTATGAAAGCTCATAACAAATTAGAAAGTAAGTAGCAATACTCAGAATCTATGAGGCAAACAGTTGTTATACATTGTCTCCAGACCTTCCTCCTCTGAGTTTTCATAAACTAGTTGAACAATAGGTTGGAAGGTATTGAAAAGGCCCCCTTATCCAATTCTTGGCACCAGAGCTTTTTATCAAAGAAGCTCTTTGATAACATGTCTGAAAAATGGTCATTTAGCTCTATCAAATAAACACTAGAAACAAAGAATACCTTTAGTAATAGAGAGTTTACTAACTGCCAGCCTGGCCTTGTCCATTCTTTTAAGCAACTTGAATTATTTCAAACAATTCTTCCTCATGTTTGGCCAACTGGCACCTGGATGGACTTTACCATTAAGAATGGCACAACTATAGAGTCATTTGCTTTTAGGAAAGATCAGCTGGGCACCCAACTGGCTATATAACTGTTTGTTCAAACTGGTACATTGCAAGTGAAAGGAAGTACTGGAAATAATTATACCAGGACTTTCTCAGGCAGTCTGGGGCATGTGAGTCCTCTAAGAAAGGAAAAGGGGCCAGGCCACAAGGAAAGGAGGCTGTCAGGAAATGGGAAGGTAATTGGACCTCCACACTGGGTTTGAGCTTAGAGCTTGGTCTTCTTGTCAATACACTGAGGCAAAGACCTAGCTATTCAGGGTAGGCAAACATAACAAATGTTGGGAAAAGTTTGGGTAATGAGCGACATTTACATGTCCGCATATCACATACCAGGCTTAGACTTAGGACAATAAAATTAATTCCAGACAACTGATCATGGAGTAAAGTCCCTGATACATTTAAGGTATGTTCTGACACGAGGCAGGGCCAAGTCTGCATATGTGAACTTCAGTTCTGCTACAACCCAGCAGGCCCGGGAAAGTATGACTGATGTGTAACTTTAGTGTTTGTCCTATGTTAGTTTTCTGAAGCAACCCAGAAGAAATCTTTTTCCATAGGAAATCCCTTCGAATATTTGAAAACAGCTTTTACAACTGCCCTTTATCTTTTCTTCTGTTGGCTAAATATATACAGTTTCTTCAGCCTTTAGAAATGTGAGGTTCCAAGTGGAGCCTACTGGTATTCCAGATGAAAGCCCACCAAGCCAGAGAAGGGTAAAATGAGTATATAACACATACTTAGAAGAAGGGAATTTTCTATTACTGCTTCACCTTAAGCTTGTGATCAAATAGCTCCCCCAAGAACTTTGTCGTAGAATAAAGTTCTATGGTACTGGAGAAGATGCTTGATCAACACCATTCGATTCGTATCAGACCCAAAAACCCTGTGGAGGAGGAGCAATTGAACTTGGTCACGATTATACAGACCTAGCTAATGGACTGGGAGTCCCGGAAGGGAAACAGAAAAAGAAACAATGTAAATCTGAGAGAAAAAGTACTATAAGAAATCAAGGCCTGTTGATTGGGAAGGTAATGATACCAGCTACTATGCAAGGTTGCTGTGTGCTACCAGAAGAAGGTGGGGCAGGATATAAAGGAAATAACTATGTCAGTAGGAGCCCAGCTCTCAGCTGTGGGAAACCCTTCTGTGCACAAGAAGCCAGAAGCAGTGCTCTACTACCTGGAGAGAAAGAGAGAGAGAGAGCACACAGGGGCAATGGAGGCAATGGAGTTAGGAGTCATAACGAGGCTGCTGGCAGGATACCAAGGGTATCAGGAAAACACTGCTCAGTGGAGCAGAAAGACTGAAGAGCTTCAGGCTCTATTTCCACATGGACTCTTAGAAGGAATTCCTGGGGAGGGAACTCTCCGGGAAAAAAACATTGACATCTCGCTAATCAAGAAGAAAAGTGGTACAAATCAGTAAGATCTGGAGTACTGCAGGTGAAGTCTGGGAAATGCCCATTACAGATTGAAGAGTTAAAATTAGATGTCATATCTTTATGATGGGTGGACTAGTTTCACTTGGCACCATCCATGCATATGACCATAATATTTAAAGATACGGAGCTTGAGATCTTTGATGATCTTTAAAAAAGGATCACACTGATTGGTTTCACAAAGAGTTACAGTAGGAGAGATCTTAATACCATTCATTACTGAAAATGGATACAGAAAATATTTCAAATATTCCCTTATATAACAGTTATTTCCTAGATCACTATGCTATAAATGTTTAAAGTATAATTGATAATTGCCAAATAACAAAAAGTAGGTACTTCTTTTTTTTTGAGACGGAGTTTCACTCTTTGTTGCCCGGGCTAGAGTGCAATGGCATGATCTCGGCTCACCGCAACTTCTGCCTCCCAGGTTCAAGTGATTCTCCTGCCTCAGCCTCCCGAGTAGGTGGGATTACTGGCATGTGCCACTACGCCCCGCTAATTCTGTATTTTAGTAGAGACAGGGTTTCTCCATGTTGGTCAGGCTGGTCTCAAACTCCAGACCTCAGATGATCCACCCACCTCAGCCTCCCAAAGTGTTGGGATTACAGGCGTGAGCCACTGCACCTGACAAAAGTAGATACTTCTTACTTTGTAATGGCCTGTTGAAAAATCTTAGAATTGTTCTGTACAGAGATTCATCTTTAACCAGTATTCTGGCTGCTTCCAAATTCACTGGATTCTCTAGCACTGGATTAGAAAGCATAACCTATAGGAAAACACAGACAACATATAATTTCAGAAGTAAACTTTTTTTAGAGCAAAAAGACAAACCAATATATACAACTTTCAATAAGCATTTTCAAATGCTTACTATGTATGGATCTGGAAATAGATTAAAAAATAACATGAGACATAGTCTGTACTCTCAAGAAACCTAACCTTAGGCTCATGAATGTACGGTATAAAACCGTGATAGATCAAAAAGCAAGTTACAAGTTCCTTTCTGTAACTTGTTCCTTCCTAGCATATACATTTAAATTGAATTTAAATTAAGATTATAAAAATTTTAGTTGATGGTGGTTAGTGTATTTAAAATTCAAAATATTTTAACCAACATTTCAAGTACACTTCCCTTGAATAACAGTGTGATAATTGAAAATGTATCTCATTTGTTATTAAGAAAGAAGTAGTTAGTCATTATGGTCTCAACTTGTATTGCCCATCACTGTAGGCACAGTCACAGGTGGTTATTTACATTTAAAATAATTAAAATTAAATAAAATTAAAAATTCAGCTCCCTAGTCACAGTGGTAACATTTCAAGTGCTCAGTAGCCACATATGACTAGTAGGTACTGTATTGAACAGTGAGATATATTGGACATTTCCATCAATGCAGAAAGTGCTACTGCACAGCACTGACCTTCAAAGGAATATTGAATAGCTATTAAAATATTGATTATAACCATATGGAAGTTACTTGAGAGACAATGTTAAGTGAAAAAGAAACAGGCTATATTGTTTACATACTCATGTGCCACTTAACAATGTTTCACTCAACAACAGACGGCATATATCATGGTGGTCCCATAAGATAATAATGCCAAATTTTTACTGTACTTTTTCTATATTTAGATACACAAATATTTACCATTGTGTTACAATGGCCTATAGTGTTTAGTAAAGTAACATGTTGTATAGGTTTGTAGCCTAGGAGCAACAGGCTATAACATAGCCTACGTATGTATTAAGCTATACCATCTTGGTTTGTGTAAGTACACTCCATGATTTTCAAACAACGATGAAATGTTTAACAACTCATTTCTCAGAATGTATCCTTGTTGTTAAGCACATGGCAATATACATACCATAATTGCAATAATGTAAAAATTCAGGTTCATTCATTCATTCATTTTATTTAATATCTACCAAATGTCAGCATTGTCTTTGGTATGCTCCAGGAAATCAAGGATGAATTAGACCTGTTTCCTGATTTTGGGGAGCTTGCAGTCCAATAGGGGAAGACAGATAAGTAAGCAGTGTGTGCTTTATAGTATTAGTGTTCTAACAGAAATCTGCTCAGGGTACTGTTGGGTGTGTAGCAAAGGAAGCTCCCCCAAAACCAAAGCTATTAATTCTCCCTAGGAAAATAAATCAGAAAAGGTATCCTAGAGGAAGATTCATTTGTTCTAACTCTTACAACAACATGAACAGCTGCTTGCTGGACAGACTGAGGAAGAGAAGAGGAGAAAATGAGTTGCCAGGCAGAGGGGAACTGGAGACTGACCATTTCTAAGGTAACTTTAGAACTCTATGAATGTTTTTTTTTTTTATCTGAATTGACCCAAGCAATGTGAGTGCAGAAAAGCATGAAGATATAAGTATGAGCAGGATTGCCTGGTGTGTTAGGGAGAGTCTAGGTGTGAGGATTAGATATGCAACAGAACTAGAGCTTACACCTGTGGAGAAGGTGGGATCCACTGAAAGATTTTAAACGGAAAAACAGGAGAAAAGAGCAGAAAGCTCTTTCCTAGTAACAGTAAAGTTAAGGGTTTTCTTTATAATTGTCAGTGATTTTCTTTTCCTTCCCATTATCTTAAAAATCTTTTGTAATGTGGGCATATTTTTTTTATTAATGTTTTCGAAAAATAAAAAGACAAAATTATGTTATCTACTGGCTTTCCATGATATATTTGGCAACACTTTGGTGTCACTTTGCATTACTCTTTAATAGTAAGAACAATCATAATGTTAACTAACTAGAGGTTCAGCATCCTAAATCTGAAAATCTGAAATCCTAAATACCCCAAAATTCAAAACTTTCTGAGGACCGACATGATGTGCAAAGGAAATGCTCACTGGAGTATTTCAGATTTCAAATTTTCAAATTTGGGATGCTCAAATGGTAAGTATATGTAATGCAAATATTCAAAAATTGGAAAAATTTCCAATTCCTAAGCATTTCAGATAAGAAATACTCGACCTGTATTAACTATTGAGTTATTTTCTTGGACCAGGCACAGTTCCGAATTCTTTACACACATTAATTAATTTCCTCCTCACAGGTTACATGAGGTAACAACAGCCCCATTTTACTGATGAAGAAATTGAGACATTGAGAAGTGGAAAAATTTGTCCAATGATACAAAGGTATCAAGTGGCAGAACCAGGATGTGAAGCCAAGCAAGCTAACTCAGAGCCCCACATTTTCCTTTTATCAAATTATTCTGCAATTCAAAATTTTCACCAGTTCATTCTGGTTTGCCCTTACTCATTACATTTTGGGATCATTTTGCTATTCTTAGGGCAGACTCTAGTTTAGGTGGATGAGATCAGAATATGTCTCAGTTTAAAGGAATCCAAAGGATTAACCCCAGATTTCTGCATATCACACTCACTCACTCCCTTAAAATTTTTGCTCAAATGTCTCTTTCCTAGAACACAACCTCACACAAGTAGATCCTCAATACATATTTGTAGAATGAATGAATGAACTGAACATTGAATCTTTCCTAAAGATTATATTTTACTTAGTATGCTAAGATGACTAGCCAGGAAAGTATTATTTTATTTATTTTCAAATACAAGAAATAGAAGAAATGCAATTTATATTATAATTCTATATTTAAAAACTCAATTATGCCAGAGTATTTTATATTCCAAGTATTCTAGATAATCAAAATGTAATTATTTATCTTCAGATATTATTAGTGATAAGTAGGTCATGGATAGATTATTGCTAAGCTAGCTCTAAGAGGTCAAAGCAAGTTCACTGAAATAATTCATTTTAGCATTAGATGAGAAAGGAGGCATTTTTAAGGACCAGAAATAACACAACACTGGGTGGATGTGGTGGCTCTTGCCTGTAATTCCAGCATTTTGGGAGGCTGAGGTGGGAGGATCGCTTGAGCCCAGGAGTTTGAGGCCAACCTGAGCAACATAGTGAGACACCGTCTCTACAGAAAATTTAAAAAATTAGCCATCCATGGTAGGGCATGCCGGTGGTCCCAGCTACTTGAGAGGCTGAGGTGGGAGGATCACTTGAGCCCAGGAGGTTGAGGCTGCAGTGAGCCAGGATTGTGCCATTGCACTCTAGCCTGGGTTACAGAGCAAGATCCTGTCTCAAAAAGAAAAAAAGGAAAGAAAAGAAATAGCACAACACTGAGGTATGCTTCTAAGGACCATGGGTCCAGTGGGTAAAGGTGGCATTTGAGAAACAGGCATCTAAGGAGAGGAGAAAATCCTTGGTATAAATTGTTCACTGGATTTGATGTGAACACTATTGGGACAGAAAGTAGCTAACTAGCACTGTCAGAAACAAAAAACAAAAGTGAACATTTTAAGTTGTAGTCATTTGATCCACCTCTCTCAGGAAGGCAAGGTCCATAAATGAAGAAAGATCTAAAAGGCTTGCTCAACATCAGGAAGTGAAGTTAGGAACCAAAAGAAAACCTAAGGTTATATTTTCAGAATTGAAACCATCTAAATAATTATTTTATTCTTTTGTAAGATATGTATTCTTTGGTCTTGAGGGGCCTTAACTATCAATTTCACTTTAAAAAATAGTTTTTATAATTTAAGTAAGTTCCACTTTGTAGCCTTCATATAGAAGTGTGGATTTAAACAAACTTCTCAAATTCTTTAAATACTTAAATATGCACTGTATATTTTAATCCTTGTAGTTTGAATAATTAGGGTAATTAAAAGTATTAAAGAGAGGATTATATGAAATCCATTCTTACCTGTAGGGCAAGTAAGATGCTGCTCAATGTATAGTTTGTATTCCACTTCTCAGGGTTGTCCAAAAAGTCTATACAGGGCTGACCAGTGTGTGGGTCTACTGTATTAAAATAATACATTAATATTTGCATTTATAATAAATTATTATTTAAAACTTACAAACATCAAAATGATAAGCCAGAAAAATTATCTGCATTTACTCTTCCTTTTTCCTAGTTCTTCTCTCTGTACTGAGAAGCACTATACCCATCCCTGGTTCCCACCCATTACCATGTTGTTTTAGCTGAATACATAGGTGCCCCTACTGTTTTTCCTATCCTCTCCTTTAGCAAGATGTGGCCTTGTGACTAAGTTTTTGTTGTGGGACATAAGGATAAGTGTGCAATTTCTGAGTCATTTTTTAAAGGAAGCTGGCTTTCCTTCTTTTCTTCCCCCTTCCCGCAGACTGGAAATGGTGACAAACAGTAAATGCCTTAGTCCCAGAAATGGAATCTTCACATTGAGGATGGGCACAACTTCCCTCCAGCATTGGCCTGTTATATTAAGTTGGAAAGATGTACAGGAGCTTGGCATATGCCCTAACACAGTTAAGTAATTTAGTGTTTGAAAAAATAAAAGAATAGAGTTAAATAAGAAAAATAAAACTGTAGAATGACTAGAAGAAACTTAAAATGACTATTTGATTTTCTTTTGGGAAAGGATCATCTAAGATGAAAGACAACTGCGAAAACCTCAAGGACAAGATTAATAGATCTTAAATATAAATTTATTTTAAATCATAAAAATCTCTAATTCCCAGATGTGAAAAACAGCATAAACAAAGTTGAAAATTAATGACAAATTAGAGGAAATATTTGCAACATCTAGGACAATGTGACAGCATTGTCAATTGTATCATACGAGTCACAAAATAAGAATCAACAAATGTGGGAAATGTTTACTTCTCAAGTATTCAAAGAAATCCTTATTAAAATAATAGCAAAACTCTTACCAAATTGGCAAAAAAATTTTCTTCAAAGTTTCAATGGCCAGAATTGGAAGGTGCTAAAATAAGAACTTTATATGTACTTTTTGGTAGGAGTACAAATACCACCGAAAGGCAATTTGGCTTTTTATATAAAGACTTAAAACTGTACATAGCCATCTTTTGCAGGGTGGGCGGGGGTTGAAAGCTAGTAAATAACCCTTGTCTCCCCTCAAGTTCATATGTAATTATAAAATAGATCAAAGTATTGAAAGGTGGAAGTGAAAACATCGGCTTCATTGTACATAAGACTGAAATGGAGAACGCACTTGATGAATGGCTTTAATCGGGCTCCACAAAAGTCCCCCTGATTTGAACTTAACTCCCAAACCGAAGGCCTGCCAAGGTTTCCTGCCTGGAGCAGAAGAGACTATACCCAGTATGGTTAGAAGGAGAGAGTGTTGAGCAAGTTCTGGGCCACATATGCTCAATTCCTTCCTTCATCTCCCTAATCAGATAAGTGACTTCTAGGAGGAGTGACGGGGGAAAAAAAAGAGCAGTCACAAGTTTTCCTATACCTTCCCTCCTAGAGACTAAAGTTCCCTCTACTTTATGGAAGTGGGATGAGGACTAGGGGATAAGAATACCTCCCCCCATTGAATTTAATCCGATAATTCTAACTATTTTAAACAAATAAAGGCACATGTATGTAATTAATTTTGTGTTATAGATACCAAAAATAGGTTTTAATTACAATAAAATAATGTACTTGGGAAAAAAACATAAGAAATCTAATGTAAAATATGAACGTTCCCCTGCCTACTAATTCTACTATTCAAGACCAATATTACCAGTTGGTCTATACAAATATACACACAAACACATATATGTATACACACCCATATGTGTGTGTTTATTAAATGGGAATATATTTTACATTTTATTGTTCAATGTATTTTTTCACTTAACAATGTATTTTCAACATACTTCTGGACACAAATATTTATTCAAAAAATATCTGAATACCTACTATATGCCAGGCAGTGAAGATTCTAAGGATATAGTAACGATCTAGACCTAAAAGGTTCGTAGACCTTCCTCGTTCTGTTTAGAAGCAATACACGTAACTGTAGGATATTTCACTTAAAATTCCTATGTTAATGGAGATTGAAGTTATTTCCATTTTTCCTATTTCTAACATTGCTGTTGGGAATAAACATCTTTTTTTTTTTTTTTTTTTTTTTTTTTTTTTTTTTGAGACAGCGTCTTGTTCTGTTGCCCAGGCTGGAGTGCAATGGCACAATCATGGCTCACTGCAGCCTCGACCTCCTGGGCTCAAGCAATCCTCCCACCTCAGACCCAAAGTAGCCAGGACTACAGGCACATGCTACTGTGCCAAGCTAATTTTTTAATTTTCTGTAGAGACAGGTCTCACTATGTTGCCCAGGCTGGTGTCAAACTCCTGGACCCAAGCAATACTCCCCACCGGCCACCCAAAGTACTGGGATAACAGGCATAAGCCACTGAGCCTGGTGGGAATAAACATCTTTAAATATAACACACTCTTGCACACTTGTGCTAATATTTCTACAGAATAGTTTATAAACATGGTATTATGGGAATTTAGGGATATATGCATTTTATACCTGATTAGAAACAGTCACACTACTTCCTCAAAAGGTCATGATTATATCAGAGGAACAATGCCTACCCATGCCTACTAAATATGTATATTTTGACATTTTATGAATATGTGATAAATAACAATATTTTTGTTTTAATTTGCTTTTATTTTCTTAGTAGTGGGATTGATAATCTTTTTATGTTTTTGTTGTTTATTCTATCCAGTGTTTGTTTATAGCCTTTGTCCATTTTTTAATTGCTTTATGTTCTTTTTTTATTGATTGACAAGTGTTCTTCATATGATATACATATTCTGTTACATGCATTGCAAATATTTTCCCTCAGTTTGCAAAAGTCAGTGTCTTTGACCTCTGAGTATAATGTTCTGGGCTGTAGAGAAGTTTTAACAGGTTTTGCAGTTTAATGTGTCATATTTTCCAAACAGTTACTGGGTTTTATCATGCTGAGAAAGGTCTTCCTCACCAAGCCCATAAAAATTCTATTAGATTTCCTTCTTTTCCAGCATTTAAAATTTTTAGATTTTTGATCCTTCAGGAATTGGTTTTGTGTATAACTTTAAGTAGCAATCTAACTTACCTTTTTTTAAAAAAAGTTAATCTGTCCAGTGCATCATTTTTTTATAATAATGAAAAATTAGATCCAACTAAAATATTGAACAATACAGAAATGGTTAAGTGTATTGTTGAACCATTTAAGATGATCTTTTGAAGAATGTTTAATAATACAGAAAAAAGACATATAGTTTTCAAATTAAAAACCTAGGCCAGGTGCAGTGGTTCACAGCTGTAATCCCAGCATTTTGGGAGGCCAAAGTGGGCGGATGGTCAGGAGTTCAAGACCAGCTTGGCCAACATGGTGAAACCCCATCTCTACTAAAAATACAAAAACTAGCCAGGTGTGGTGGCACATGCCTGTAGTCCCAGCTACTGGGGAGGCTGAGGCAGGAGAATCGATTGAACCTGGGAGGTGAAGGTTGCAGTGAGCCGAGATCACACCACTACACTCCAGCATAGCCGACAGAGCGAGACTCTGTCTCAAAAAAAAAACCATAAAATAAATAAAATTAAAAACCTAGAGGCAAAACTTCATGCATAATACCTCAACTGTATAGAAAAAATTCATACTTAGAAAAAAGCAAAAATAAATTTGGCAAAATGTTGACAGTATTTTCTCTTTGCATTAGGATTTAAGGTGATTGTTAATTTTTTCCAGCCTTTTAATATTTTCCCCAATGAGAGTTCTTACTTTTAGAATCATAATAAAGTTCTTAAAAAGAAACATGATTATTAGAAGAAACAAGGATAATAGGGACAAAGCCTCTAATGATAAAAATGTCATTTAGTTCTTACCATTTGGATGAAACGGAATTGTTATAAATTTCACAACTGGAGGAGCATAGTTGTATTCTGATGTAAAATGTATTGTCAGTTGGAAGACTAAACCTATAATATAGAAATAAACATTTTTACTAAAGTGTCATGTTTATTGATTAACTGTAACCTGATTAACACTGGAGTTTCTCCCTATGGTTTAGTCTTTCCACAGTTTTATTTTTAAGTAAACTGATTCATAGGGTGCACAGACTCCTCTGGATAGTATAACAGACACTTCACAATCTATTATAATCATACGTTTTCAGTCTCTTTCCCACTAGTCCTTTCCATCTACTACCTTTGTCCCCCTAACATCCACCCTCTCTGTTGTATCTCGTATTGACTGAACTCACGTTCCCAGAATCTGCTACACCCTTTCTTGTCTACAAGTCTTTGCTGTGCTGTTTACTCTGCCTGAATTTCCTTACCCTTCTTCTGAACCTGGCAGATTCTTCAGGACTCAACTCAAATGTGATCTCCTTGGGAAGACATTCCTGACTCCCTCAGGCATAATTAACTAATCCTCTTCCTCTTTAGCATTCTGTTCAAAATCCATAATAACGTATACTTTATTGTAATTATCAGCTGATGTGTTTGTCTCCCCTACCTCACTCAAGGAATCTATCTTATTAATCCATAATTGAAAGAAAACATGATCATTAAATCATGTTTATAGTGGCTTAGTGTTCTTGAGATTTTTTGATTTATTTGTTTTTGATTTATAGTGTTCTTGAGATTTTTTTAATTTATGAAAATTTGGTGGAAAATCATAAAGGAAAAAATGAGAAGTAACTGTGGGGTTTTGAAGCCAATAGGAATTTTGATAGTTATTCCCTGATCTCATGGAAGACAGACGATATTCTCTCAATTGATATGCTCTATTGTGTCTGCTTCTTAAAAATGTAATAAAATTAAGATTTGGCATAAAGAAAAATACCCCAAATTTCCATCTATGTTGACACATGGCAAAAAAGTCATAAATAAAAAAAATGGGAATATTTTCAGAATTTTACACAACTGGTATAATGCAAACTTATGCATATGAAGAAGAATTTCAGGAAATTTATATAATGCGACCTTATCCTACATAAAAAGAGGATGGGCTAATAATGGTATAAAGACTTTTTTAAAAAATAGATTGGTTTTGAAAATACAAACCCTGCCAAACTGAATTCTGTAGACCTTCAATTTCAACTTCCCATTCCATCATATCTTCACTTACAGGCTTAGCAGTGATACCCTTGAAGTTAAAAACAAAATTAAATCAGAAAAAACTTATTAAGTATTTATTGAAGTTTTGAAAATCATATACCAGGTCACACTGAATTCTAAAAACTCTAAATGTTCTTTCCTTGATAAATTTATTTATTTGCTGCTCTGGGGAAGTGTTACATGTCTTATTTCACGGAAGTTAATATAGATCCCAGAAAACATATGCAATAGTAAATAAAAATAAATCATAAGTGTGGAAATCACAAGTGGGACTAGAAGGTCAAGATTAGGATGTGTGGCTTATATACTGTTTGTGTAAATCAATAACCAATTTAATATTCAAATTTTAAAAGAAAGAAATAGTTGGAAAGTGCATGTTTCTTCAAAACATTTTAGAGCTATATGAATGCTATAGGAAAGGCATGAAGTGGGAACATTTTCATTAAGAAAAAATCCAAAATTACACTTGTATACAAAAGCAAAGTTTTCCTATACTTGAGGAGTTGTTCCAATGGAGGGACAAGAATGTATTTCATAGAAAACCTTATGAATTACGTTAAGTAACACACTTACAAACACATAAAAACACTTCTGAGCACCCACATAGTTATTAAGTATGTTAGTGCTTGTCTGGGTGAGCCCTGTCTCTCTATTATCTATATTTACATATTCCTTCATTGGATTCTCTTTCAACAGAGAACTACAAAGCTCAGGATGAGCAGAAACAATATCAAATGTTAGGTCCATGCCCCAGGAATGTTTGCTGTTGGACTCCATAATTGTTCCTAACATCTCCAGTGAATGCAGTACTTTTATAGCAGAGGTAAAAAATGAACAATGCCACTGAACTACACCTGAAGCAACTGTGGGAAGCACTCTATATCTTTCATGGACAGCTTTCTTTCTATTCTTTCTCTTAAGCACTCCCTCTTCACCCCCTCTTCCATTTTTCATTTTCCGTAAATCAGCCTGTGGCACCCATGGACGTTGATAACCTCATTGGTGGCGTTTAAGGCCAAGGACATTGCTTCTTTTGTGTTAAAACTATAAAGGGAAGGCATTTATGTGTCATGCTGGTAAAAGTACACTAGACAGTAAGCAGTGGAACACAGGAAGTAAGAACTAGGGCTTTGAAGTCCGAAAACCCTGTAATGGAATCATGGGGCAAAATCTTTACAGAATATTTATGAGGCTTAGGTTTTTGGTAAGTAAAATGAAATACTACTTATTGTATAGTATTATAATTAATGAGCATAAGCCTGCACCTACTAGTCACTAACTACATGACAGACCCTGATATTCAGTGCCTAGATCCATATAAATTACTCTGCATAATATGTTCAATATTGTTAAGCATTATTATTTTGAAGTAATAATAATTGTTATTAATATGAAACACATTTCTTCAGTGAAATGGATTTATTAAATAACAATACTGTAGTGGCAAATCAGGTTTAACTAAATTACTACTTATAAAATAAAATGGATTAAACTGCCTCTTAAAAATTATTGCACAATGAAACACATCCCTCCACGTGCCCAGTACTTACCTTATAATTGTTCTCCTTGAGATCACAGAAGTCTCTGTGCAGCAAGAGGTAAGCTCTGCCGTGCATGATAGGCAGCGGAGGGTCTGACACTTGTCCCCAAATGCCTCAGGTTTACTCTGAGGCAGATGTTTGAAGTTATGGGTCACTTTCCCACACTTAGTAAACTGACATAAGTTACTTGCTTTCTAGAACCTCAGAACGGTACCAAGATAAGCGGCTTCTAAATTTGGGATATAACAATGACTTTTTCTCCTGACTCCTCTAAACGAGAACTTCCCGAAGGAAGACTTGGGCACTTCCTCATCTGCGGCGTTTCACTGCCCAGTTTCACTGCTCACAGCCCAGTCTCAAGACAAACTTGGATGAGCAACGGAGACAAGCCCATGTCGTCGGCGCGTGAGTGGGAGTGAGCGGTGTACGCCTATCAGGGTCCTAGCAGGTTGTCTCCGCTTCACAGGTGCAACCCCGCAGCCACGCACCGGAGGAAGCAAATCGGTTGCCAAGCAACAGGCCCCCGTGGGGCCGCCGAGAGACGGAGGCAGGGGGTTGGCCGCTCTCACCCAATCAGCGACAGGGGGCAGGCCTCTTGCTATCTCCACAGCCAATCCTACAACAGTTTCCCCTTTGAAAGGCCAATGAGATTAGTGGTCAAGGCAACACCACGCCTTCTCAGGCCACGAACATGGACTGTACAAAACTAGTGTAGAGGATGGGGTGAGGTGCCAGGACCCAGCGTGTAAGTCACAGAAGCCGTCCCACGAAGTCCCTCTTCGAAATTATCCTTCCTTTTTCTTTGACTATCAAAAGATATAGTAAGTGACTGGTAGGTACAGGTCTGCATAACAATATCTTAACTTACATGGCGAGTTACCATTCACAGTAGTGTGCATGCTATTATGTCATCAAATCCTACAATCACCCTGGGAAAGTGCTCCAGGAACAGGGAACTGCTTAAAATTTCTCTGATTCCCATCTCTTCCCGCACAGTTTCGCACCTGCTGTTCCTTCTACCTAGGCGTTTACCACATTCCTTCCACCCCGTCAGCCCTCATTTCCCCTTCACTCACTCATCCTTCAGATTTTAACGACTCTTTAAGGGATCCTTTCTTTTGTGATCCCACAGGACCTTCTATTTGCCTCCTAGTTAACATTTGCCACACGGCATCACGGTTGCCTATTGTCTTCACCAGAGTGGGAACTACTGAAAGACACGGTTCCATTGCCAGCGCCAACTACAGAGCCTGGCATCTTTGTTCAGAGTACTTTCTTTTTTTACTTTTTACTTACTAATTTTATGGAATCCGGATGTTCATTTAGTCCATTCATTTTACAAATATTTATTAAATACTTTTTTTTTACTTGAAAGATTCAAATGAAGTAAATGTCTTTATGGCTCCAACATACAATAAACAAGTATGCAAAACAAAAATCATGATTTCAGATGGTGATAAACGTTATGTGGACAATAATAAAACAGTACCATGATAGAGATTGGGGTAGGTCATTAAGGATTAGAAACGGTAGTCAGGAAATGCCTCTGTAAGGAATGGGGTTTTGAACTCATACATGAAAGATGAGAAGGAGACTGCTACATGAAATATTGAGGGCAGAGAGTTCTAGGAAGAGGAAAACAAGATATTTTTGAGTCAGGAAAGAGCTTGTCTTGAAAAGGGAACAAGGGAAGGTCAGGGAGGTTGTGGAGGAGCCTGGGAGGGGTGTGATAAAGATGGGGCACTATACAGTAGGAAGTTTGGGCTTTATTTGAATAGCTATGGGAATCCATTTAATGGGTTTAAACAGGAGAGTGTCATGCTCTGATTTATATTTACTTGATTACTCTGGCTGCTCTACGAAGAATGAATTGTGGGGGAGACCACTTGGAAGGATCCCACAGTAAATTTCACCTCCAGGTATGGTAGCTTAGAAATCACCAACAACATATTAACTGTACTAAAATGTCGACACAATAAAATGCTATTATTCTATGTTTCATAAAACTAAATAGAAAGGATTTTTTTCCTGTAAAAACGTCAACAGGATCTGGGATTGAATATTTTGGCCTTTCTTTCCAGCCCATCAGATTTCAACATGGGCTTGCGTAGGACTGGAAATATCAGGTGAAAGTGAGTAAAGGGCTACTTCAGTGAGAAGGGAATAGGCCCAATTTGGAGATCGTAACTAGGTTTATCCATATCACTGTGGTCCCACAATCCTTTCTCCCACCCTAATGGATTATTGTGATAATGAATTCAGAATCTTTTGTATTTAAAAAAAAATGTATTTATTTATCATGGAAAACATGATATTTTGAAATATGTATATGTTATGGAATGGCTAAATTGAGCTAATTAACATAAGCATTACCTCATATGCTGAGGAAACCTAAAATCTATTCTTATCTATTTTCAAGGATACAACATATTTTTATTAACTGTAGTCATCATGTCATACAATAAGAATCCTCCATCTTTTGTTTAGAATTTCATTCTAGGGAAAATTATGTTAAAGTAAAAGAAAGATAAAAGTAAGTAAAGTAAAAGAAAATTAAGGTAAAGAAAAACATTTTTTGTTGTGAATTTTTAGAAGATGGCATTTATATGATACTTTAGCACAATGAAAATCAAGTTGGAAGATATTCACATGACTCCCCCCACAACAAACCTATATTACTAGCTTTGACCTCTTCTTGGGACTTCCGACTAGTATACCTACTAATTTATATCCAAATGCCTGGTTGTCACCCAGCTGTCTTGTCCCAAACACATTTCAAACTCAAATGTCCAAAAATCAACTCATTACTGTTTCTCTCAACCAAGCTTCTGTCCCAGTTGGAAATTTGAAGTCATCTCTGACTCCTCCTCTTCCTCATGACTCCTCCTCTTCCTCGTGACTCACAAGACATGCTGTTGTCTTAGCTTCTTCTCAAGCCTTACCAATAATGCTCAATTTCATAACCTTGTCATCTCTTGCCTAGATACAGAACATCTTTGTATTGTACTCCCTGACTCCAGACTTGCTTGTCATGAAACTTGATAGTAATGTATTTAAACTAACATGTGATCATGAAATTCTCTACTTAAAATACTTTGAGGGATTCCCCTTCATCCCAACCTATCCCATCTTCAACATGTGGATTTACTTCCAGGGATGTAGGTGGGATGGCTGAAATCACAGGCAACTTTATATGTGTCTGTCTCTACATTTGTATGTGTATGCAAATAAACTTTTTTTTTTTTGCTTGGTAAACCACACACTACAGAATTAAATCTAAGTTTCTTAACATGGCAAAGCAGAGCATTCCATAATATTTTCCTATTTATTCCTACTTTTATTGACACTCACTCTGCTTCATACTTGAGGTACCCGCTCCATTAAACTGCATTATCTTTTTCCTGTATGTACCTATCTTGCCTAGGCTCATCATCTTTTCTCCCTGACCTTTCTTCCTCTTTTTAAACCTAATTAAAAACTGTTAACACATCCTGAATGACATAAATACCTCCTTGGAGCCATCCTGAACTGCCAGAATGGGTTGTGTTCTCATTTGACCTGGGTTCATCTTTGTATATTATCACCACATTATTTTGAAACTATTTGTTTATGGGGTTTTCTCACTCACTAGAATATAATTTCTTAAGGCCATGGAGACCTGTTTATTCATCACTGCATTCCCAGCACCAAGCACCTGGCTCAGAGGTGGTATCAGTATATTCTGATTGAATTGAACTTAGCAGAATAGAAAGTTTTGGGGCCAGGAGAGTGAGCTTCCATGAAAGAACTAGGCATAAGCAAAGGAAGAGGGTTGCAGAGATGTGAAAAGCTGGGTGATGTAGAGAAGCTCAGCCAGCTCCATGACACATAGGAGGCTAAAGTCTCAAGGACAGTGACAGAGTAGACAATGAATCAGAAGCACCCCTGAGAGCAAGAGCCACCAGAGCAGAAGGGGCTGCAGAGCTTCAGCCAAGGCACCTTTTATAAGCAAAATCCCCAGGACGCCAAAAAGGAAGGGAAAGACACTTACGAAGGTCCCACACCCGGAGGGGCTGAGGGGACAAACAGGTTAAGGTTTCCAGAAATATTTTGGGAATTAATTTTTTGAGAAATAAAAAGCTTCCTGCCAATGTGAGGGTTTGGCACTGTTGTGTTTGGAGATGCTAATTAAACAAGATCACAGATATACTCACTGGCTGGCCAGCATCTTGTATTTTTTCTATCTTTTTGTTTTTTAGAGAATTTTCCTCTGTTGCTTAGGCTGGAGTGCCTTGGCGCAGTCATAGCATATCTTATCCTGTGCATGCGTGTGTGCATGTGTGCGTGTGTGTGCATGTGTGTGCGTGTGTGTGTGTGTGTACCTAGCATCTAGCATCTGTGTAGCAACTGGCTAGGTTTGCCTCCTACAATTAATATTACAGCAGCAGGAGCTGAAAACTAATAGCATCAGCTGTTCAGCCATCTGAGTCACTCAAAATTGGAAATTTATAAGGAGAGGCCCATCTGAAAATATTTTCTCTGCATGGCATCACCTTCCATTTATTACAACAAATGTTAGTTTTAGTAAACTTTTCACATACATGATATTATTGATGTCATAATCTTCTTGTCACTTCTCACTCCTGAACCTTGTCTTTCTCTGCCTTGTTCATCACCATTGTTGTGTTTGGTTGTGGGTTAGACAAACCAACTCAATTGGGAAAATAAATCCCCATCTTCAGTCCTCCCACTGCGTTAATTTATTAGTAAGTCTGTTGATAAATAGAATGTGCCTTCAAGGCAGACCTGGGTTCTGTTCTGTGTCTTATTAACCTGTAAAGATAGTCTTGAAGAAGTTACTTAGCTTCCCTGTGCCTACAATGTTCTCATCTGTAATTTGCGGCCAATAGTAATACTTACTTTGCAGGATCATTATGAGGATTAAAAGATATAATCCCTGCCAATGACTCAGTCACACCTGGCATAGAGTAAGTAATAGCCAACACCTGCACTTTCCATGTGCTGAGCATGCTGTTCTAAGTGCTCTATGGGAATTAATTTCATCCTTACTAATAACTCTGTACAGTAGGTACTCTTAAGATTCTAATTTACAGATGAGGAAAACCAAGGCACAGAGACACTGGATGATTTGCCCAAGGTTGCACAGCTGGAATACAACAGAGCCAGGATGCAAACCTGAGTCCATACTTTTAGCCACTAAGCTACTCTGCCTCACAAGTATCTCATGTTCTACTAAGTGAGCTCTCCGGCCTTCAGTAAATTATTGCTACTCTCAATAGTTGTGAGAATATTTTTGTCCGGCTGTTATTTTTGTTTTTGTTAACTATTTGTGGCTGCATTTCTACCTGCCATTAAAATGTAAACCCAAGAAAGCCAGACCACTGCTGTATAAAATAGTGCCCATCCATGGCTGGCCTTCTCCCAGGCTGGCTGGACCCCAGGGCCTGGCCCTGCCTGAGCCTCCTGTGCCAATACTGTGACTTAGAAACAATGTTACTGCTGGGCAGCTCTATGTCCCTCCCCGTGCTGCCTGCGCCAGCCCCAGGCTGCTGGCAAGCAGAGGCCAGACCAGGGCCAGTCTGGGTACCCTGCCCCTCAGCTGGCCCTGCCCAGCCACCCAGCCACCCTGGACATGGCTCTGTCCCTCTGCCACACCCCAAGCCCTGTGAGGAGTCCCCAAGAGGAGCCCACTGTACCATGGGGTTAAAAACCTCTGCTGCCTGCCTGGGTATCTGGGCCTGGCCACCAGCCGTGTTCTTCATGTGTTGATTTTATTTGACCCCTGGAGTGGTGGGTCTCATCCTTCTAATCTTGGCAGAGAGCGGCAGAGGGCTGCCTCACTGCAAACCCTCCCTTCAGTGTCAGTGATGGTTGTCCTTGTCTCAGAATAACCAGGGGCCAGCCAGTGTCTGACCAAGGTCAAGGGGCAAGTGGAGGGGCGGCAGGGATGGCTCTGAAGCCAGAAATGCCTTAAACTGCAAAGCCCCATCCCTTCCCCAGCCCCAGCCCAGTCCTCTTAGGAGCAGGATCAGATAAAGCAGGCTGTGGGGAGGCTGGGCACCGCATTACTAACTCCAGTACATTTCCATGTTGATCCCTGTGAAATAAAGTCTGAAAACTTAAAAAAATTAAAACAGTGCCCAAATACATATCTGTTAACTAAATGTGCATCCTATCTTCTCTTTTAGATTGTAAATCCCTTGAGAACTGAGTTTGACCTCTGCAACTTATGAATACACTTATCATACTCTATATGTAGCTCAGAAAATACCAACTATTATTATTTATAAAAATAATTTTAAGATGTTAACTTTTAGTAAATTTAAGGGAAAGTAGATTTAATTAAGTCCTACTATATGCTTTCTTGGACTTTCTCTCCTAGTCCTTCCCCCTAAAAATAGAACCACAAGTTTGAAAAGAAAAATCTTGCATTGTATTTTTATGGTAGGCAGGATTCTAAGATGACCTCCAGGATCCCTACTTGCTGTACAATCCTCAGGACTGTGAAGATGATGGATTTTACTGCTGTGATTAAGTTATATGGCACATTCGACTTGAAGAAAGGGAGATTATTCTGGGTAAGCCTGACCTAATCAGGTGAGCCCTTAAATGGGACTAGGCCCTTCCTGAAGTCAGTGACTCAAAGCATGAGAGGGATTCTATGTAAGAGAGACTGTCTGTTGCTAGCTTGGAAATGGAAGGGGCCACATGGCAAGGAATGTCGGTAGCCTGCAAGCGCTGAGAGTGACCACTGGCTGACAGCCAGCAAGAGAATTGGGGCCTTAGTCCTAGAGTTCCAAGGAACTGAATTTTGCCACAACCACATGAGCTAGGAAAAGGACCTGAATTCCAGATCACAGCAGAACCCAGCCAATACCTTTTAAGACCCTGCACAGAGAATCTAGTCAAGCCATGCCCAGATCAGACTGACAGAGTGAGCCAGGCGAGTGAGCCAGGCAAGTGAGCAAGGCAAGTGAGCAAGGCAAGGCAACTGACAGTGTAACTATTTCCCTTTTGTAATGTTACTGAGGCTGACTCCAGCTTTAACAACCAGGCATCCTCTCCCCTCTGTGTAAAAATAATTCTTTCCCTCAGGACTCAAACAGATGTTTTCATTTTACTTAAACCGAAAGACTGTTTTCCTCCTCCACCAGGAATATGTAGCAGTACAAAGTGCTAACGTCGTGTGGATTTGAACCCCCATCCTCGAGAGCAAAAGAAGGCTGGGGATTGCCAAATGTCAACTCAGCTGTGAGAAGTGTTTTAAATCATATTTTGACGTAGGTTATGCTGTTAACTAGAAAATGAAGTGCAGCACACATGCTTCTAGTAACTCTAGTTTCAAATCCTATGATCTCTTCTTTGTCTTGAAGACCTTTTGATGTGAGTTCCCAATATTGAGTTTCTCTGCTTTTAATAATCTTATATTCCTTCCTCAATATAAATGTCATGAAAAATACTGAATGCTAATCTTCAAAGATCAAACAGGAAGAAAGAGGTGGGCAGCATAGTTCACTGACTTGAATTCCTGAAATTTCTCATTTAAACATTTTATTTTAGCTTATAAAAGCCTTGGCTCAAGAAATGCTTGGTTCCTCTTTTTAAAGTTGGAGTTGTACACTCCCCCACATTTTCAGAAGTGTGTTAATTACAAAATAATTAGGCCTCTCTCTGTAAGGCACCTGACATGCAGGGGCCACTTAATCATTATTTGTATCTGTATTTGTGTTTAAGGGGAGGAATTCAGAATCAATACTTACTGGTTTTTAGTTTGCTGTCTCTGCTTTAGCTAGGGTGACCAACAGTCTTGGTTTGCCTGAGACAAAGAACTTTTCAGTGCTAAAACTGGGACAGTCCCTGGCAAACCAGCAGGGACTAACTTGGGCATCAAGGACCTTTTTAGAGTGGGAATTGTGTAAACAACTCGGCAAGAGCTGTTTACTTGTTTTGGGAGCTTGGTATTTAAAGGCACTCAATTTGGTTTCCATGGCAGGCTGGTGCCCAAAGCCTGTGATCAATGTTACAAAAAATCTTGCTCAGAATTGTGTTAGGAGATGATTCTAGAGGTGTCTGTGATGAAGGAAAGCAGTGCCTGCTTGTGTGCTTTACATGCACTGAAGTGTTTTAGAAAAATCAGCTCTCCATTCATTTCCCCACATGAGAATTTCAATTGTTGAGCAATACTGCATTCAATAACATCTATTTGTGACTATTCAGTGTGTGTATACAGGTGTTTAAAAGATGTAATTATTCTAGGCTCCTTTCATATATATCAGTTTAATATACCTTTTTACAGTGCTCTCATTTGCCCCCAAGGGTAAATATGGAATTGGACGATGGAGAGACTTTGAGATGGCAATCATCTTGGAAGAGGGGGTTTAAGGGATGACATATGGTTTAGGGATGGCTTAGGGATGTGTCTTGAAGCTGTTTTACTTAGTTTATGTTTATTAGGGGTGGTCTGAAGGGAGATGATAGAACTGAATGAGGAGCTGGCTAACCCCACCCCCACCTCCTTAGCACCAGTCCTCCGGGTATTCTATGTGATGGCATATACATTAATAATTAAATAGAATATTTTGTTCTCTGTTTACCATACTAGAAAATATGTATCCCTTAGTAAAAGTTGTTTAAAACACATTGAATAATAACAATCTTACCACTCTTTGAGCACTTACTATGTGCCCAGATACCTCTCATATACTCACATGTATTCTCATTAAATGCTCATACAAATTCGGAGAGATAAATATTATAGAAAAAAATGATAAAATTAGACAGATTCTGTTTTTAGAGGACTTTATGTCAGGTGCTCTTCTATTCAGATTACATGAATTATCTTGTTTAAATCTCATAACAATTCTGTAAAACAGATACTTTTTCAGGTGAAGAAACAGCAGTTCAGTAACTTGTCTGAGTTCACATGGTTACCAAGGGGTGAAGGGGATATTTAAGCCAGACAATCTGACATCAGAACCCTTGGTGTTCAGAATAGTGTAAACGCTATAGTTACACCATTTGATGCATAAGAAAATAGAGATTGCCTTACTTGCTCAATCAGCTAGCTCATCTGCCAGTGCGGTTGAAAAATACATGCTGTATGCTTGCATTCTCTTTGTCCAAGTCCCAGGAAGGAGGAGGAACTAGAGATTACAGTGCTGTATGCTATGTGTCAGGGATTTATAGGAGATTTTCAAGGTAGCTTTTCTGGTACATTCTGGAATGGTCCTGAGAAGTTATAATTTTTAGGTTCTCCCCCAGACAATTGTGATGATAACCTGGTTTGACAACTATTGCCACAGCACAGGGATGGCTAACAAGTTTTATTTCTAGTGCCATTTCTGAGTGGTAGGTTGTTCAGGCAACTATGTTGAAAATTTTAAGGCTAAGTCTGAGTTCAGTTGGGAAGAGCACCAATTAGTGATGTCTGCCATGAATTTGAGGAAAGAGAAGGACATGGTTGCCCTGGTGTCAGGTTCTAACTGAGGTCTGAGGGGAGTCAGTGGGTGAGTGGTAGGTAGCTGGAAAAACACTCGAGGAATTGTAGACAGTTTTGACATGGCTTTACTCTCTCTCTGGGCACAAGCGAGCCATATATACAGCGTTAGCAGGGTAATTATATGTTTTACAGACAATAGTCCCTCCAAGCCAAGCACAAGCTCACATGGGTGATCACCTAATATGCCTCATGCGGTGTGGTTACATAATGTGCAGGGTTGTACACCTGCACTCCAAACCCGCTGAGTCATGCTGCACTAGAAGGCGGCCTTGGCCTACTTCTGAGTGAAGCACAGCCATTTCCCTTACACTCCACCAGCTAGGCTGAGGGCATCCTCTGGGCAGGGACACATGCCCATAGGGCGGAGCCCTGAATCCATAGCTCAAACAACAATACAGAGAGCAATAGCTCACTACTAGGATCCCAGTTATGCTACTTATGACAGTTAGGGCCCAGCATAGGCCAGAGCCTAGGAATCCCCACCATAACTTCAGTGGAGTGACATGTATTATGTTTACACAGGCCATGACAGGTTCCTATCCCGCAGTGGTGTTACCCCAGTGTTGCTCTATGCACCGCGGTGCCTAGGCTAGGGGTACTACATGTTCCCCCACTAGCCAGCCCCACCCATCATAAATGCTACAGGCCAGCCAGGGGTGTGTGTGCCATGGGTCTTGCAGTGTCTTTTGTCCAAAGCTTGCTGCATTGCGTTCCAGGTGTCAGCCATGGGACCCCAAGTCTCCAGCCATGTCCAGTTCTCTGCAGACACTGAATGCATGTGCCAAGGCAAGCTGTCCACAACTGCTGCTGGAAGAGTGGTGCAGAGCCAACAGTTGGAAATATTGGTCACCTCAGCCTACGTGTGGGCCCAGTTCATGATGCAGTTGGAGCATGTTAACTTGTGGTTGAAATGACAGAGCAGGCATAGGCACCAACAGAGGTAAATCACATCTCTCAAGCAAAATACAGGCTAACCTTTCATCCCTGGATAGCAATGCAGCCAACAAGGGATTTTGCCCTGGGTGATGGTACCACACCTTCTCAGCTCCCCATGGTTCTTTTGAGTCCTGTGTCTGTGCCAAAGTCACAGGGGAACTCATAATAGGTCACACAAGCAATACATATATTCCCTGGAGGAGGGTTCCTTCCCTGGCCATTCCCCTACAAACAGTCAACTGCAGGGGCCATGTATTGAATACCCAAGGAGTGACATGCAAGTCATAGTGTATGCCCTACCCCCAGGGAGCTACGATGGCCAACCACTGGCAGTGGGGGGCTTGGAGGGTCCATGGCCACAGCCAGGTTTTCTGTTCCCCTGCTTCAAGGGCATTGGGGCTGGTAACAACAGGTTACTGTTCATCCCCATACCTGGTTGGAGGAGGTCATCCTTGGTATGTATCGGCAACCGGATGGGGATGGTGGCCCAGTGTAACAAAGCCACCACCAGAGCTGGGCCAACTTTCTGTGGCTGTTAATTCAAGGATTGAAGTAGCAGGTCCAGCCTGGAACTCCAGCCCCACAAAGACAGGGGTGTGACATGCAAGCATAACCCATTCTTTAAGAGCCTCTTATACCACTCAATTATATGTGCAGCTTGCGGGTTATATAGTACATGGAATCCCCACTTTATGTCCACTTGTTATGCTGATTTTTGTGCCTGTTATCCAGTGATATGTGTTCTCTTATCACTCTCAACAGCCAGAGGGCAATCATACAGGGCATATAAGTGTTGCAGGACCTGGATGGTGTTCTGTTGGTTGGCCATTCTGCAAGCGTGGTGAATAACAGGCTCATGACTGTGTCCACAGCTGTTAACACATGCATATACCCTTGCAACTTCAGCAGCAGCCTAATGTAATCTGCTTGCCACTTGGTCAAGGGCACTCACCCTATTGTCGTTTGTTGTGTAACATTGGGCCCCTGCCTCCATTTAGGGTGTGCCTGAGCATATGCCAGGCATTTCTGACAAGCCTCTCAAATGTCTTGCTTGGGCAGGAATAGACCCCAATGCTTATTGACCCGTTGCATCAGTTCACCCCCCGGCATGTCCCAGTTTCCAGTGTAGCCACAAGGCCACATCTCATGTTGGTGCTGACTAACCATCGGATCTCAACCAAGGCATCTGCCTCATCATTGCCGGGGGTAGTGAAAGGCATATGGCCTGAGACATGATAAAGCGTTACCTCTTTCTGATGACCCATTTCCCAAAGGTCTTGCCACATGACTTGGCCCCAAATGGGTCAGTGGCTGACTAACCCCTTTTGTATTTTCCAGGTAGTTAACTATAAGGTTAAGCCTTGATAGACTGCCCAGCTACCGATACAGATAACTATAGGTGTCACCTCCTTGGTGATCACCATCCATACTACTCTAAGTTCAGCCCATTGGCTACTTTGTCCATACCTGGTTTCAAACCATACGGTGTCAGTACTAGGTTGGACTGCAACAGCAGTCCAGGCAGCAGTAGCACCTCGGCTAGACCCATCTGTGTACCATGACCCATCGGGAATAGGGGGACACCCTTAAACAGTGAAGGCTCAGGGTCTAGGGGCACCTCAGGCCCCATGGCCTTATCTTACATTAGGACTACAGGTTCAGGTTTTAAGACCTCTTGCAACTCTGCTGCTAAGGGACTTGTACTCAGCGTTCTCCACTGCTCCAAGTAGGCACCTCACTTTGGCAAAGTGGATGTCTGAGCCATCCCAGTCCAGGAGGTCATTACCCATGAATGTACCCATCCTATTCTGCTATTAGGTAAGTCATCTGCATGATGACTGCAGCCCATCCTGTCACACTCTCACAAGCCTGAAGGGCAGCATACACAGCTGCTAGCTGTTTCTTTATCAAGGAATACCAGAGCTCAACTCCCTTCCATAGTTGGGACTAAAAGCCTACTGGCGTTCTCAAGCACTCCACGTGCTGCCACAGGCCCCAGCTGAAGCCATCTGTGGTCACATGCATACCAACTCAAACAGGCACCCCTGGTCAACTACCCGTAGGGCTTGTGCCTGCTGAATAGCCCATTTGGCTGCCAGGAAGGTGGTCTCAGCTGCATCATCCCAATCCCAAGTAGGTCCCTTTTTTATTAACCATGCAACAGTTTTATCATCTAAGCTAAATGGGGCACAGATGTCCAACAATATCCCACAACAATGTCCCACAAAAGTTTACAGCTGCTTCACCGTGGTGGGCCAGGGATATGCCTGAATCTTATCAATAATAGCCTCTGGGATGGCCTTTGTCTTACCCAACCAGATAACTCCCAAGAATCTGGCAGATAATCCAGGCCCTTGGACCTTGGATTCATTGACAGCCCAACCGCATGCTGCCAAATGTTGCCGCAAAAGGGGCATCACCGCTTCTAAATCTGCAAGAGAATCAGAGGTTAACCTAATATCAGTAATATAATGCAATAGGCAGACCCCTTCTGACATTGTCAGGTGGCTAAATCCGTGGCAACTAGACCATGACATATGGTGAGGCTATGCACATAGCCCTGTGGCAACACTGTAAAAGTCCACCGTTGCCCTTTCCACGAGAAGGTGAACTGTTCTGGTTCTCTGGAGCAATTTCTATGGAGAAAAATGCATTGGCCAAGTCCACTACATAGTGGTACTGTCCCAGTTCCATCGTCAAATGGTCCATCAAATCCATGATTGATGGTACAGCTGCATGCAAAGGGAGTGTTAATTTATGCAGTTTCTGATAGTCCACCACCATCTGCCAAGTTCCATCAGGCTTTCTAACTGGCCACACTGGAGAATTGTAGGGGCTGTGGGTGCCATGCACTATCTGCACCTCCTCCCACATCTTAATTGTCTCAGTTATCTCTGTATGCCCACCCAGCAAATGGTATTGATGGGTGGAAGTAACCTATTGGGGTTGTGGTAGGACCTGAGGCTGGTGATGCGTATGTCCACGCAGCACTGGCTTCACCACATGCACTCACAGCCTGAATTCCGCGGCCATACTTTGTAACACCAGGCCATGGAAAATGTCCACCCCCAGAATGTATTCAGATGTGGGAGAGATACACACAGTATGTAAACGGAGAGCCAAACGGCCAATGCCAAGGTGCAGAGATACAGGTTTCACTTTCACTGACCAGCCTCCATAACCATCAATGTAAGCAGGTTTGCCCAGAGACTTATTTGGGTTCCTATAAACAAGGCTGCCATTGGCACCAGTATCCACTAGTGCTGGCACCCACTGTACATTGGATCGCTAATTCCACATGTGGCCTCTGGTTGTTTGGTGTCCCCCCAGGCTGGGCACCTTGGCCAGTTCCCTAATCGAAGAGAAAAGGCTCTACATTTCTGCCTGGTTGCAGCAAGTAGTCTTTAAGCTGAAGCGCCTGGACGGGACTGGGTCACACAGCAATGTCCTTCTCCCCCTTGGACATTTTCTGGAATTGCTGCTCCGGAGACAACTGTCTCCACAAAGTTAAGAGTCCTTCACTGGGCTGCTTATGGATTTTCCCTCAGTCAACCCTGGCCAAAATCAAATCTATCCACATCTGTGTGTGTCACTCATTGGGGCCCTTTTCTCCCATGGTGGGGCACCCTTCAGGTGGAGCATCTTCCCCTTCTTTATGGCACAGACCCCTCAGTCCTGTGGATGGTCTTCAGCTTGCCTGAGACCTGCCATAGCAGTGGTCACTTCATGTACGCTGCGCCCTATGTACCGAGTGAGGACAGCAGCTAGGAAGCCAAAGGCACTCAGTGGGGCAGAACTCAACAAGAGATCCCTCATGTGGGAGGTGAAACTTTCATCATCTGGCCCCTGGGTATTCAGGCCAAACATAGCCTGCTGCATACCCATCTCCCAGATGACTTGCACCAAATCGGTATACGACTGCCATTTACTCATGGTTTTGGGTATTTCACCGGCATCATTCCACACAGTCCATATGGCTGCCCTTAGCCACTCAGTCAGGGTGTGGTCACCTTGCCCTTGTGCCAACCGCCTACTTACTTGCAGCTGCTGACAGAGGGAGGGGTGAGTCATGATATAGACCAGCTTTTCCATCTCAGACATGGAATAGGAGATACTACCTGCTCCCTCATTCCACAAACAAAGCATCCATGCGGGCAGAGTTTGCCCTGGATGCTGTGGCACTGCTTGCCTAATTCCTGCAACTCAGTTGGGGTACAAGCAGTATATGAAGTATGTTGTGTTATGGTGGGGGGGTCCCTGAGCCTGCCCTTGGGGCCTCAATGGCTCTTCATGATCTACCTTCTGATGAACCACTGGGCAAGCCCACAACGGAGGTTCTTCCTCCTTGGTATCAGACTAAGTGGGGTGTCTCCAGCCGAGACAACAGACCCAGGCCTGGATTCACAGCAGCCTCGAATTACTTTTCCAAGCTCTGTAGCCAGCCTCCAAGTGCCCTGCCTGCACCTAGAAGTCCCCATTCACGGCAGCTTCTAACTCTTTTTCTGAGCTGTGTAGCCGGGTGCTAGGTGACCCGCCTGTGCCTGGAGTGCCCTGACCTGTGCTGCATCCCTCAGGGACTGGGTGTGTACTTCTTGTAGCACAGTCAAAAATGCCCATCCAACTCTGCGGGCAAAAGCCTGCTCCTTCTTGGTGTTCTGTGCTTCCACTGCTTCAGCACCTTCTCCATGCTCGTGGCAGACCCATCTACTGCCACCCAGGTTTCCTTCCACTGGAGCCTGTCTGAGCAGCACAGCTGCCACCGGGTACCACAACCCCTGTTGTGGCCACATGGCCGACCCAGAATCAGAGGGGACAAAAGGCTCACTCACCTCAGGATCCTGTTTGTGACGCCAATTATCAGGTTCTAATTGAAGTCCGAGGGGAGTTGGTGGGTGAGTGGCAGGTAGCTGGAAAAACACTCGAGGAATTTTAGAGTTTTGACATGGCTTTACTCTTTCTGGGCATGAGTGAGCTGTATGTACAGCGTTAGCAGTGTAGTTAAGAGATTTTACAGACAATAGCGGCTCTGAGCCAAGCACAAGCTCACATGGGTAATCACCTAATGCGCCTCATGTGGCATGGTTACATAACATGCGGGGGTGTGCACCTGTGCTCCAAACCCGCTGATTCATGCTGTACCAGAAGGCCGCCTCAACCTACCCCTGACTAAAGCACAGCCATTTTCCTTCCACCTGGGTTTGCTACACAGCCTCTATTCACTCAGGGATTCAGCTGCCTGGGGGATCATATTATTGTTCCCAACTATTCACTTCCTTCCCTGCAAGAAGATTCTATATTCCTGCTTATGACTATGCAACTGTCTGTACCTCTCTGCAGGTGGAGATATGTCCATGTTCTGCAGTCAGGTTTGGCCTCAGAATTTGTGTTGACCGAGAGGATGTGACATCTGACTTGTCTGCACAGAAGTTTTTGAGTGCTTGTGTTTCAGTTCTGCTCTTGCTGTTTTCCTCTGTCATGAGAACACTTTGTCCTTCAGAGACCTGGAGACAGGGCCACTGCAGCAGACCAACTCTGCTGATAGACATGAGTGAGAAATAATCATTTGCTCTTGAAAGGCAAGCCACTGAGATTTTGGAGTTATTACTGCAGCCAAGCTGACCAACACAATCAACATTGGCCAATTTGGAATTGATCTGTTTGAAATCGATCAGTTAAAGTCAATTCCAGTGAACTCTGGAATGAAAAATAAGTCCTAAACTGTCATTTTGTCTGAATATTAGTTTTAGTCTTATTAGACTGACTCTTGGTAAACTACCTAGGTTATGCCATTAGGGAGTTTCAGTCCCTTTTAAGTGATTTTAATGCGTGTAGACCCAAAAGAAGCCTTTCAGGGAATTGTGTTAAAATAGGCCCAAATGATAACTGGACTAATTTTTTTCTAATGCCCAAGGACTGCAGTAGGTAAGGAGCACCTGCCATAGGATGGGGTCTGTCCTGGACCTATTTCTGATGCAAGGTCCGTATGCCCGTATGGTTGGGCAGAGCTTAAGCATCCATCTATGGCTTTGTGTAGGTAGTTCTGTTGTTTTGTGTGTGTTTGGATTTACAATTGGGAGCACAAGTCCATGAAGATTGACATTTAAAACTGCTTTCCTTCAAATTGAATATTATCTGAATTATCTTTATTTCAGGATGTCAAGATACTGTCCTTTTTCAAAGTGTAAGTAACGTCCCATCTAATTTTAAAGAGGGGCCTTTCTCTTAAGCATTATTAGGTAAGAATTCAGTTCAGTAACACACAGCATAATGACATTCCAGTCAACAACAGGCCACATTTAAAACGGTAGTCCCAAAAGATACTAATGGAGCTGAAAAATTCCTATCACCTAGTGATGTCATAGCCATCGTAACATTGTGAGTGCAATGCATTACTCACATTTGTGGTGATGCTGGTATAAACAAACGTACTGTGCTGCCAGTTGCATAAAAGTATAGCACATACAATTATGTATAGTACACAATACTTGATAATAATAAACAACTATGTTAGTGGCTTATGTACTTGCTGTACTATACTTTTGATTGTTATTTTAGATTGTACTCCTTCTACTTATTAAAAACAAAAAGTTAACTGTAAACAGCTTCAGGCAGATCCCTCAGGAGGAATTCCGGAAGAAGGCACTGTTACAGGAGATGACAGCTCCATGTGTGCTATCGTCCTTGAAGATCTTCCAGTGGGACAAGATGTGGGGGTGGAAGACAGCGTTACTGATGATCCTAATCCTGTGTAGGCCTAGGCTAGTGTCTGTTTGTATCTCAGTATTTTTTTTTTTTTTTTTTTGAGACGGAGTCTCGCTCTTTCGCCCAGGCCAGAGTGCAGTGGCACTATCTCGGCTCACTGCAAGCTCTGCCTCCCGGGTTCATGCCATTCTCCTGCCTCAGCCTCCCGAGTAGCTGGGACTACAGGCGTCCGCCACCACACCAGGCTAATTTTTTTGTATTTTTAGTAGAGACGGGGTTTCACCGTGTTAGCCAGGATGGTCTCAATCTCCTGACCTCATGATCCACCGGCCTCGGCCTCCCAAAGTGCTGGGATTACAGGTGTGAGCCACTGCGCCCGGCCTTGTATCTCAGTTTTTAACAAAAAAGTTTAAAAAGTAAATTTAAAAAACCAAAAATAGAAAAAAGCTTATAAAGATATAAAAAATATTTTTGTGCAGCTATACGTGTTTGAAGCTAAGTGTTATTACAAGAGTCAAAAAGTTAAAATAAAAAGTTCATAAATCAAAAGGTTAATTTACAATTGAAGAATTTTAAAATAAATTTAGTGTAGTTTAAGTGTACAGTGTTTATAAAGTCTACAGTAGTGTACAATACCCACCACTTCACCCACCACTCACTCACTGACTCACCCAGAGCAACTTCCAGTTTTACAAGCTCCATTCATGATAAGTGCTTAGATTCACAAATACTTGCCATTGTATTACCGTTGCCTACAGTATTCAGTACTGTAACATGCTGTACAGGTTTGTAGCTTGGGAGCAGTAGGCCATACTCTATGTAGCCTAGGTTTGTAGTAGTCTGTACTATGTGTGTGTAATTGTACACCATAATGTTTGCACAGTGACGAAATCACCTAAGGACATTTCTCAGAATGTATCCCCTTCGTTAAGTAACGCATGACTGTATTTACTAACATAGTCATTTGGTAAGGTATCTTGCCAATCCCGGTCAGCAAATGTTATGGTACTCATTTGTGAGTAAGCAATTCATACGTGCTTAAGATTCAACTAGTCACAAATATGTCAGCAGACCTTCTCCCTCTATATGTCTATATTTTTAAGCCTTCCCAGCCTAATTTCCCAGAGGATTACATTGACCTTGAGTGCTTTGATGGTTTGTAAGACTCTCCTTTTCTTGAGCTAACAGTGTCCTGTTACCGTTGGCATTTATGGTAACAAACTTCAATGCAGTCATATTTTGGCTGCAAAAACCCTTTCTTGTGTGTGCTCCCTTGTTCTTTCTCCTCTAATCTGGCACTTCCTCTTTAGCATTAGAGCTATTGGCTGAAAAAAAATGCGTATAAATTAAGAAGAGTATGAACTGCACCCCAGAACCTCCCTTGGATCCCTCTTTCTGTCCTTCCTCAGAGCTTTCAGCCCTTTAAAGGCAGAGGAGAGCAAAGTCCGGGCAGAAGAGCACTCATGGCCGGCCAGGGAC
The DNA here is from genome assembly GCF_029281585.2 of Gorilla gorilla gorilla. NCBI lineage: Eukaryota > Metazoa > Chordata > Mammalia > Primates > Hominidae > Gorilla > Gorilla gorilla. The sequence goes on from NC_073224.2 coordinate 175,796,848, forward strand.
TGATGATGGATTCCAGCTGGCCAAGGAAAACAGCAGAACAAGCCACAGGTGTCTGCATCCAGCCAGCTGGGTCAGGGCATCACAGGAAGTGCAAGGGAGGGAGGGGAGCCCCTGCAGCAGCTTCCTGCTTGATGCTTACTAGGGCTGAGCCTATCCCTCCTCCCAAAGACCAGCCTATCCTTGACCTTAACTTTGTTAAGTTGCAACATAGAAGGGATTTTTGTTTTGTTTTGTTTTGTCAGTCATCAGTTCATGGGTCAAAAAAACGCGTACTAAGAGACCAACTTCTTTGAGTTTGTCCATATGAAGGAAAAAGCATTTGGCCACTATCCAAGAATTTAGGTCTCAGGTGAACTGGATGAGGAATATCTTCTTGACAAAGACTACATGTTGTCAGTTTTCTATCCGAGGGAACAACTTCAAAAAATATAGCTAATTGTCAAATGGCTAACACAAACAGCTTTTAGTGCTGAATTTTACAGTAAAACTTGATTTTCTTTAAAGGGGAATAAAGGGGCTAAAATGTTATTAAATGCTTACGTGCACATTACTAGGAATGTAATGATCGGCCTGGCACGGTGTCTCACGCCTGTAATCCCAGCACTTTGGGAGGCTGAGGCGGGCAGATCACAAGGTCAGGAGATCGAGACCATCATGGCTAACATGGTGAAACCCCGTCTCTACTAAAAATATAAAAAATTAGCCAGGCGCGGTGGCGAGTGCCTGTAGTCCCAGCTACTCGGGAGGCTGAGGCAGGAGAATGGCGTGAACCTGGTAGGCTGAGCTTGCAGTGAGCTGAGATGGCGCCAGTGGACTCCAGCCTGGGTGACAGAGTGAGACTCCATCTCAAACAAACAAACAAACAAACAAAAGAATGTAATGATCACCCACCCCTGTGCCTTTAAATTAAGTCAGTTCTTGATCTTTACAGTATATCAGAATCATGTGAGGCTTGCTAAAACACAAATTTCTGGGTCTCATCCCCAGAATTTCCTCTTTAGCATTTGAGCTATTAGCTGAAAAAAAGAAAAAGCTGTCTAAATTAAGAGGATGAACTTCACCCCTAGCATCTCCCGTGGATCCCTTGATTTAGTACTTCAAAGTAGGGCTTGATAATTAGCATTTCTAATCAGTTCCAGGGTGCCGCTGTTTCTTTGCTCTGGGAACCACACTTTGAGAAGTACTGGGATAGGTAATCATCTTAGAAGATGTGTGGATAAAAGAGCTCCTCTTTATTCAGTATTGTAGTAGGCATTATGGGAAGGTGATGCTAGGAGTTTGCAGATGTTGGTGATTAGGGAATTAAGGGAATCTCAGAGTTGAAGGGATTGGGGATGGCGGCAGGGTCAAGAGCTGGGAGATAAAAGAAGGAAATGGGGGTAAAAGGCAGGCTGAGGAATTCAAGTGAGAGGGAGAAACCCAGCCTGACACGGATCTCACTGCCATGTGAAGGGATTGCTTTATTGAGTTTGATTGTTGAGGTGGTGACAAGAGCTGTACCTGAAACAGATGGATAAGGCCCTAAAGGTTTTATTGTATTCCTTTCTGTGTTAAATAGCAGATATGGACAACTTCTTTGAACTTTCATTATGGTACTCATTTTCCTTGACTGTGTGTATTAATTGCCAGATGAGGAACTCTTTCTTTTGGGCAAATAAGGTCATAAAGATAAGTTGTGACAATTAAATGGCCCCATTTATTTTATCAATACGTTTGGAAGCTAAGTTGGGCATAAGATGTACACAGCCTCTTCTTCTTTAGAGTCCAAAGAGGTGACTTTTGATATCTAAGATTATATGGAAACATCAAGGCAGAAAATGATGCAACTATATTCTTAAAATCAAATATTTTTTATATTCCATTGGTTGCAACTATTCAATATATTATTTTGATTTTAAAAATTCAAAGCTTGCCATATATAGGTGGATAGTATTCAGTTATGAAATCATTAGGATTCCCCTCTCCACCTATGGTTGCTAGCAAAATAATGCCCAAGTCTGTTTTAAAAGCCTACTGAAAAAAAAAATTTTTAATGAAATAACAGCAAATAGGAATTGTGATTCCTCTTTCTATAAAATGTAAATATTAAAATCCTCAAATACCTCTATGACAGCAATATTCAGGAAATACTATTTTATAGTAAACATTTTTAATAAACAGCAGCATAAAATAATCAGTGTTTAATATCATCTCTGGTGTGTGAAATACAAATGCATATATCCTTAATATAAAATAGCCTTTTTGTCATTACAATTCAATGCTTGTCTATTTGAAATGCCCATAATAACAAACCAAACATTAAGTAATACAGTGATTAAATGCATGCAGTGAAAATAAGGAAAGATATGGTAAGGTGAGATATCTGAAAATTGCCATTATATATTTGAAGAAAATCTATATCAAGTTAAAAACAAAGGAAACAAGAAAAACAGACCAGATATAAAAATGCAAAGATATATTTTCACTTCTGTGACACAAACCATAAGTATAGTTTTGTGCAAAAAAGGAGAAAAAGATCTGAAAATAAAGTCATCTTACAAAACATTGTCAACAAAGGAAAAGATATTTTTCAGTTTGTGAAAAAAATACTATTTTAATACAAAAGAGACTGTGTTATATAGTATCACAGTGCGATTATAAAATACATTATTACAAGTGGTTTTGAAATTTCATTTGCTCACTTTAATGTTTTCAGTTATTATAAAATGTTTAAAATAAATGTTATAGTTCTTTATAAAAAACTAACTTGAATTTACTTTTTAACCATAATAATGTTTTACCAGAGTAGGTATTTTACTGGCTCATGGAATGCTAATTTCCCTTTAAGGGACTCCTAGAAAAACTCAGATTCACTGAAATTGTGTACTTAAAATAATAAATATTCTTGGAAAACAATTGATTGTCATATGATATACAAAATTGTGGTTTGAAGCTTCATCATTAAACAGTTGCATAGCAACAAAAGGATACAAATATTCTCCTCTACCTAAAGTTAAGAAATGTAACTTCTGAATCAGCTTATTTATGCCACAAAAATATGTTTTAATTTATCTCCCAGAAATCTGGATATAACCAATTCTTCGAGTTCACAGTACCTGTAAGTTCATGTTTGTTATTTGAAGACTCAGGTTTGGGAAAATTGCAATGCATTTTGGTAAACATATTTTCTTGATTTCTCATGCTAGTTGTATTTTTTAAAAATGAAAACATCAATGTGTTTTTCATTCTCTTACATTCTCCTCATCGAATATCATTTCCAGGAATTACTTTTATATCCTGTAAGTCTCTTTACAAGTCTCTTATACCTTTAAAGTAAAAATGAGACTTTGAGACATTGTTCTTAGAATAAAGGAGTTTTTTTTTTAACAAGAGAAAAATCAAAAGTAAAATTACTTTCTATATAGAACTTGAAACGCATAAGAATTCTAAACTTGGCCAAAGATGGTCGGCAGGTAAATGCCATGAGCTGCACATTTGAAACCTCCCACTAAGGCAAAAATGGTCATGTTACTTCGGTTTGCTAGTTTAAAGAATTCAGTTCTTGGTAACTTTTGAAATGAGAACTCAGTACTTGTTTTTTAGGAAGACCATCATATTTTGCAAAATAGAATTAATTGCCTTTGGATTCCAACTGACTGTATGAATACATTGTTGTAATTCTTGGGGCGGGAATCAAATCTGTGAACATTTCCAGCACAGAAAAAAAGGGAGAGAAACTTTAAAACTACTAGACATTTGTATCATGATGGAGTTTCCTACTTTCCTAGAGCCCATTGACCATAAGCACTCCAATGCCTCGGACAACTTGTAAACAGGGAGTTGCAAGGGGTAGGCGTGCTCATCTGTAGCCACACACTTATTTTTCAGTGTTACTGGTTCCAGAAAACTCCTATGGGGGCTGTCCCCATGGGAACGCTTTTTCCTTTCCCACAGATGCTGATCTAGGCTGTGGGGCCATTTTCCTGGCTGTGCTTCCTTTGGCGCCTCATTCCTAATCCAGCAAAGAGAACTATCAACCAACAATCAATTCTAGCATCCACATCTAGCCTTCTTATGGTCTGATGCGCTGTGTTATTCCAAGGGCAGTGTAAACACACTGTGAGAAACTGTGGGAAAGGCCCTCATGATCAGAGGAGGATTCACAAAAAGGCACACTCTACACCTTCCCAAAGAAGCACAACGACATAGAAGGCTTCAGGGCTTGTTATACTTCTCTTATGGCTCATTTCCCTCCAGGGTTTCAAATTTGGCCTGAAGTTTCTTCATGGATTCTGAACATCATTTCCATAAGAACATGCACAGAGTCTAAATTCAATCAATATAATTCCTGAACATCTGTCCTGAAGAAAAGACAGCAGGTAGACAAATGCTATGGTATATATACATCTGGGGTAGAGACCAGTCATGGTGACTGAAGGCTAAAACACAAAGCACCATTTGACTTTTGGTTTTATATTTAATCACAAGGTTCTTTTCCTCTTCACTGGTTTGCAGCTTTCAGTGCTCGAAACCACATGTTCCAATCCCAATGCCATGTCATGCACTCCAATGGAGTGCACATCCCACAATGTTTTTGTTTGCTTGTTTTTTTTTTTTTTTTCCTGGCTGAGTGTCTGTCCTGCTTGGTAAGACACAGTCAAACTTCACAGAAGGTACTTGTTGCGATGTCTGCTAAATGAGAACCTTACTTTAATAAAAACATTTGAATATAAATCTTTTCTACGGCCGTCTAGTTTGTCCTGTATACCACATTTACAAAAGTTGTGCATTTTACAGTTCTGCAGAAATCATAGATTCGGTGTGTCCATGAATATTGGTGTCTCCTAGTAAAGATGCTTGCTTTGAGTCAATTTTGTAGGGTTTTTGAGATTTGTTGCCAAAAACAGTGATACCCATTCCACCAGGATGATTTGGAATTGACATGTGTGGTAGTAAAGGAATATTTGCTTCCTGATTGGATCCTGATGAGGGCAAGCTAGTCACATGGCCAGTGCTAGTCGACCCACTGGCACTGCTTGGGGACCGACTTTTGGGAGGCGGGCAGTGCTGAATCACTCTGGGAGGACCTGTTGGCTGGTAGTGGGCAGCTGGAAACGCTGCATATCCAGGAGGTATTGGGTATCCATTGATGGGAATGAATCGCTGGTTCTGAGGTATTGGCGGGCCAATGAAACCAGCAATCTGGCCCTGTGGTGTAATACCCTGGCTCGGGAACATGTAATTAGGATATCTGGGGTTACTGAGATTACTCACTGGGCTGGCACTGAGGGAGGTTGTCTGTGTGGTGGCATTTCCCCCTGAAGGAGTAGTAGAGCTTGTGTGACTTGAGAGTCCCTCCCAGGACCGAAGCCGGACGTGAATATCTTTAAATCTTGGTCTCCTGGAAGGAATCTCATTCCAGCACTCTGTCATGAGGCTGTACATTCTGGGTGGGCAGTCTTCAGAGCATGGTAAGAGCTGCCGTTTTCTCACCATCTCAATCACTTCCTGGTTACTGAATCCATAATATGGCTGGAGTCCAAAACTGAAAATCTCCCACAAGACAACCCCAAAGGACCAGATATCTGATTCAGAAGAGAATTTGCCATACATGATGGCTTCAGGGGGCATCCAGCGAATGGGCAGCAAGGACTTACTCTGGACCCTGTAGTAATCAGCGGAGTAAATTTCTCTGGAAAGCCCCAAGTCTGAAATCTTTACATGAAGTTGCTCTCCGATTAAAATATTGCGAGCTGCAAGGTCCTTGTGGACAAAGAAGTGACTAGACAGGTATTCCATGCCAGCTGCAATCTGAATTGCAATGTGCAGAAAATCTCCGTGGTCCAGGCTGGATTTCACAGTCCCATCTTCATCACTGCTGCAGCCAACATCAGAGTGTGGGGATCGCATGATGAGGAACTCATGGAGATCCCCCTGATTAATATACTCAAAAAGCATGCACACAGGTTGTTCCTGAGTGACGGCACCCAGAAGGCAGACAATATTGGGGTGGTGCAGTTCTGCCATTAGGGAGGCTTCTTGTTGAAATTCTGTCCATTGCTGGGGGTTGTTATAGTCTTTCAAGGTCTTGATAGCAACCAGCTGAGCATGGTCCATGCCTGGGAGATAGAGATGGCCTTTATAGATTTTTCCAAAGGCACACTCACCCAATTCTTCCATAAAGCGTACAGCAGAAAGAGGCAGCTCTTTAGCCTTGCTCTGTATGAAAGAGAGGAAAAACGTGGTTTAAAACATATCTTCAGGCAAGACAGCTTTGCATTCGAAAGGGGGGATGGGGCATATAGAAAAAGGTTCTATAAACAAATTAAATAAAATATTGTAGGTCTATATATCTTTCAAATCGTTGGCTGCAACTCAGGGGAGGTGCCATAGACAACTTTCCATCACTACCCTATCCCTTTCCCTCAACCCAGCCACAAAATGGTTTTTTGCTGTTGTCTAGAGTCTTGGTACTCGAACTGTGGTCTGGGGACCAGCAACATCAGCATCACCCAAACTTACTGCAGATGCAGACTCTCGGGCCCACCTCAGACCTACTGAATCCGCATGTGCATTTAACAAGACCCCCGTGGTTTCTGTGAAGATTAGGGTGTCAGAAGCACTACCGCAGAGGCTACAGCCTGGTACTCAGAGCATTTGTAATCTGGTCCTAACTCACTTTCCTGACATGATCCCTTGCTACTTCTCTGTGTGATGGCATCACTTTAGTTAAATAGGTTTTCTCAATGTCCACTCCTGAAACCACTTACATTCTTGCCTAATACTTTTGTTCCTCCAATGTTCTGCCATTCTTAGAATATTTATTGTGCTAAAAGAGAAACCAAAACAAAAGACTGTCCTTCTGAAGTACTCACAATAGAGATGGGAAGGTCTGAAATGCGGTCTTCTCCATTGATTAAATCCTTTCTTTTCTAAAAAGCCTGTTTCAGGCCCCACTTCCCGCAAAACCTTCCCTGACCACTATGGTCATTTCTTTGCTAGACTCTTTTGCCTTTACTGTGAATGCCACCACATACACAAAGCAGTGTGGTGGCTGGTTACACACGTGGCCTCCATAGCCAGTCTGAGTTGGAATCCTGCCTTCTCCACTTACCAGCTGTGTGACCCCAGATACAACATTTAACTTTGTGCCTCAATTCCTTCATCTATAAAATAGGATGATGATAATTGTACTGACCATGTTATTGCAAACTTTTAATGAGTTAATGTTTGTAAAGCACTCAGACCTATGAGTTAATGTTTGTAAAGTACTCAGACCTATGTCTGGCCCATGGTAAGTACTATTTAACTTTTTGTTATTATTATCAACTTGATGTTTCTGTTCTTTTTATGCATGTATTTTGTCCTCACAACCAGATTTCAAGGGAAATCTTATTGGAAGCACTGCCCTTCATACCAACGTATATCCCTAGGTCTTCGCAAGTGGGTTGTTTATTAATTGACCTTAAAACAGACGGGTGAAGGCATTAGCTCACAATGAAAATAAGTATTGAATCATGACATGTGATCTTGGCAAGTAAATGTCTATAATGTTATATGTTTTCACTATTTTAAAATGTACCTCAAATTTAGTCTGATGTTTCATTTAATTTGTTAAAAAAGAAAGTATTAAAAACAATGCATTTGACATACAACTGATTTTTCAAATAATCGCCATCCTTCAAATCCTTATTTTTTAAAAAAGAATACTACCCTGAAAATTCTAACTGAAACTGACAATGTTGAAATACATATGAAATCCAGAGCTCTCTGTACAGAGTTTAAAACAACAGTTTAGATAATTTGGTAAAAAAGTTCTCTTATCCAAACTCTACTAATTTAGAATTCATGATGATTAGATTTGTTCTAGGCTGATATTTTCCAGGGCAAAATGCCCACTAACCTAATTGTAAGTGTAAATAAACTTGCAGCAAAATACTCACTTAAAAGGACAAATTGGGATTGGGGATTTTGGAACATTAATTATTCTACGCAAATAAACTGTCTCATTATAAATTGGTCTTATTTGTTCATCAAAGCAGATTTTGTGAGGTTTATATTTGGAAATGAGTTTTAGAAAGTTTACTTGTGCTGAAAGTAATGGTAATGTGTTGCTTTAAACTTTCAGTAAATTAAATCTTATTGATCTAGTTCTATTCAATATAGTATTGTTTGTAATAGCAAAATATTATAAATGACCTCCATGTCCCTACAGAGAATATATTAAATCAATTAAGGTGGAGCTAGTAAATAGAATATTCCACATTTGAAAAAAAAGAATGAGGACGTTTCGTATGTACTGGTATGGAAAGGTCTGCAAAATCCTTTGCTCAGCTAAAAATAAAAAGCAACAGAACAGTTAATGCTGGGTGCTGCTTTTGTGTAAGAGAGAAGGAGAAAAAGAACACATGAAACATATTTATTTGTATAAGCATAAAGAAACTATGAAAGGATACTTGGGAAATAGATAGCAGTGATTATTGGGGGTATGGAAGAAGAAACTATGAAAGGATACTTGGGATATAGATAGCAGTGATTATTGGGGGTATGGAAGTAGAAACTAGAAAAAGGGGGGCAGAGGTAAGAGATTTTTCACTTCATGCTTTTTTATGCTTTAAAATTTTTCAACCAGGTGAATATATTAAATTAAATAACTATTTAATTTATTAAATTACTATTTTTTTAAAATTAAATAACTATTTTTTTTTAAAAAAAACAACAGGCAAATCTTCCCATCTTACTGAACTAGGAAATATCTTTTGCAATTATAAGTCCATCCACCATTTTTCCTTTTGCTTTTAGGGTCTGTATTCTTGTGGGAGCTTGTAGAATTCCTTTGAGAGAGCAAGGTGTGGGTGATGAGAAAGGTATCCAGGTGAGCCAACCCTACTTTTTTGTCTTGTAGCACTCAGATGATTTTACTTTTGTTGGCAAGCGTAACTCAAGGTGAATTTTTCCTGCATGACATTAAGATTGGAGATTTCCACCAGAACTTTTCCTAATGATGTAAATAAATCCAGTTTAGGTGAAGGTTCCTTGAATGGCAAAGTAGACGTCACTTACTTTTTGACAAAAATAAGATCTCTACACTTTTGGAGATAGAGAAGTTTAAGGGACTGAATACTAAAACTTCTCTGTGGAAAATGGGAATTAGGAAGTAAACTCATGGAATATTAGGCTGGTATAATGAGGAGTTAGAAACCCAATACCCTCTCCTCCTTCACTGCTTGAAACGTATCCATAGGCAGTATGGCATAATTCAAACTAAGTGAGCTTTAGACTCCTATAAATCTGGGTTGCATTTTGAATCTGCTGCTTTCTATGAATAATAGTTAATACTTACATAGCACTTACTTTGTGCCAGATAATGTTCTAAGCACTTAGCAAATATTAACTTATTTAACACCATGATCCTGTGGCATAGGTCTTATAATATTAATCACCGACCTTGGGTGAATTTCTTAACTTTTCTGAACCTCTGTTTCCATATCTATGAACTAATGTACTATCTAGCTTGAGCTGTTGCAGTAGGAATTAAATACAACGATGTATGAACGTAATTCCCACCTAATAAGTGCTCTTTAAATCATTCTTATTATCCTTATTAGGAAAGTCATCCAGGAAGTAAAGTAATGCAAATGATTTAGATCCATTTAAGCCTTAAGTAGTTCCAGAGTGTTTAACTTTCTTCCTGTTAATCTTTCTCTGTTCTCCTGTAGTTGTTAGTTTAAAAAAAAATCCTTTAAAAATGACAGGGAATTTGTTTTGGAGCTTGAGGGTGGGTGAGAAGTTGAGTGGCCTGTAGCTGGCTCCTCTGAGATGTGAATGAAGGTGAAGGCAACAAGAACTCGTGTGGAAGAGCGGATGGTAGCAGATGGGTAAAGGAAGCAAGCCAGCCAAACTTCTGGAGGTGGGAAAAGAGGAAGAGGTGGACAGGACCTTGGCACCAGCCCTACACATGGCCTTGGGGCTTTGTGGCTAAGAAGGCCAGCTGCATTCCCCTCCACTGAGGTAAGCAAATTTGTTCTCATATATTTGCCTTTGGAAACAGAACGCTTAATTTTGCTATTTTACAGATGGAGAAAGGGGCTAAAGAAAGTATCAAGAATTTTCAGGAGAGCCGAAAGAGCCACACTTGCAACTCCAAGGCTCTCTGTTTTTCGGCCACAGCATTCTGTTTGAAACCAGAGAAGCCTGCTGGCCAGCGATCCCAGATTGAAGCCGAATGTCTCTGGAGGCTCAGCCTGAGAGGCCTGCCACCTCACAGAGCTAGGAGGTTAGCCTTCAGTATGTGGTCACTCTATGGAATTATAATTGTTCTTCCTCCCTGTTCAGACACGTGAAAGAAAGTAGATTTTACCCCAAAGTGTATCTTGTCCTATCTCACCAATATCCAGTGGGCCATATAGCATATAATCCCAAGTCTTCTCCAAGGAGTCATTTACTAGAGCTACTGAAAACTAAATTTGGGGGGTTTGCTTTGCAAAGAGGCATGGAAAGCATCTAAAATGGCAGAGTCCACAAAATCTTCCCTTCGAACACCTGTGCAGCTGCCAGCAAAGAAGTGCCCAGAAAAAAAATGCTCCTAGCTTGGTTTCAGGGGAACAATTTCCACAGTGATTTGCATTTTTAAGGTGCTCAAGTTACTTGGTACAAATGAATCCTAACTATAGACTCATTTTCAAATTTTACATAAATCCTGAACTAGTTAAAAAATCATAAAAACCCTTAAAGAAGCAGTCAGTAGACTGTACGGTGATGGCAGGAAATTAGCTGTATTGTTGAGGAACAGATGGTTTACATTATACAAACTCTTTAGGCTAAACTTGTTTAGGTCTGGCATATTGTAAATTATATTTTAGTAATGAAAGTGAAATGACCTCTGCTTGACCTCAAGTGGGGTTTGTCTGTTTGAACCAATGTGGTGGAAAACTATGAAAGAAAATGAAGTCATAAAGTTTTGGCAGTTCAATTTTGGCTCATTTCAAGTTAAGGGGTTATAAATCTGTTTAGTTTTTGTTTGACAAGTATTTGTCATACAGGGATGTACAAAATGTAAAGAAGTGTAAAATACACATGAGGCATGGTGCCAAAGTAAACCAAGTACAAAGGAAAACTGGAATGAATAGGGTCCCGGGCTCCTATCTCTTTATCACTCCCTCCATTAGTTGAAGGACAAGATGGCCTCGGTTTATTATATGCTGTAAGGCAATTAAGTACCTTAAAACTGAAACAGGCTTTCAGTTTCAATGTTAACATTTTTACTTCTCAAAGTAAACACAAATCTGCCTTTAAAAAATTATATAAAATTATTATATGAAATAAAAGTTGATGCAGAAGTTAATACATTGTTCCAAGATGCTTCTTTCTTTAGAAATTTTTGAAAAGCAACAGTATTAGAGTTTAAATGAACTCTTTACGGAAGGAAAATGAAGGAAAAACATTTTAGATGTGAGTCATTTAGATGTGAGTCAGATGGGAAAATTGTAGTACTTTCTAAACTGCTGATAGGAGAGACCAGGCTGATACTGGTGGCTTTTTTCACCTTAGTGATGACTGCTAAGTGGGGATGTGGGGGAACTTTTAGATCTCTTAACTTTAGATATGAAAGCAGTGAACTATGAGTAGCGTTTTTAAAAACTGTAATTACCTTGGTGGCTGTAGATGGATAAAGAGGGCAGACTCAGTGGCTTTATCTCTTTCCATCTTTGGGAAGTTATACCTTAGGTGACAATACATTTGAAATGACTCCCGGTGAAGCAGCCTACTACTAACCTATTTCCTGCTTACTTTAAGGAAGTGATTACCATAGGATATACGGTGAGGATTTTGCAATAGCCGCCAACATTTGTATGCAACATGAAGCCTGCTCTGTCACTTTTTGCCTTGAACATAATGTCATATAATTGCTCTACTTTTGAGTCTAACTTGAAGTAGGCACACAGATAAAAAACAGAGCTACATTAGGGTGCAGGGAATCGAGCCCAGGGTGGTTCTCTGGGACAGAAATGGGGCTTTAACAACAGTAGGTGCTGAAACAGGATCCATATTCATAAGTCAGCTCCAAACCTCCCCCTGTGGTCCCTTTCACTCAAGGCCAGTTAATTCCCCATGTTCTAATGTCCCAAGACTGACTGCTGCCCTTTTTCAAATCTATGCTATTCTTTTGAAGCTGATTCTAGCTGGACACAAGTGTCTACAGAAGAATAGCAGGTTTCACATGGCATTTGTGCTTGCCTCATGATATGGTTTGGCTGTGTCCCCACTCACATCTCATCTTGAATTCCCACATGTTGTGGGAGGGACCTGGTGGGAGGTAATTGAGTCAGGGGGCAGATCTTTCCCATGCTGTTCTTGTGATAGTGACTAAGTCTCATGAGATCTGATGGTTCTATAAGGGGGAGTTTCCCTGCACAAGCTCTCTCTGTGCCTGCTGCCATCCACGTAAGATGTGACTTGCTCCTCCTTGCCTTCTGTCATGATTGTGAGGCGCTCCCAGCCATGTGGAACTGTAAGTCCATTAAGCCTCTTTTTCTTCCCAGTCTCAGGTGTGTCTTTATCAGCAGTGTGAAAATGGACTAATATTGTATATTGGTATCAGTAGAGTGGGGTGCTGCTGAAAAGATACCCAAAAATGTGGAAGTGACTTTGGAACTGGGTAACAGGCAGAGGTTGGAACAGTTTGGAGGGCTTAGAAGAAGACAGGAAAATGTGGGAAAGTTTGGAACTCCCTCGAGACTTGTTGAATGGCTTTGATCAAAATGCTGATAATGATAAGGACAATGAAATCCAGACTTAGGTGGTCTCAGATGGAGATGAGGAACTTGTTGGGAACTGAAGCAGAGGTGACTCTTGTTATGTTTTAGCAAAGAGACTGGCGGCATTTTTCCCCTGCCCTAGAGATTTGTGGAACTTTGAACTTGAGAGAGATGATTTAGGGTATTTGGCAGAAGAAATTTCTAAGCAGCAAAGCATTCAAGAGGTGATTTGGGTGCTGTTAAAGGCATTCAGTTTTAAAAGGAAAACAGCACAAAAGCTTGGAATATTTGCAGCCTGACAATGCAATAGAAAATAAAATCCCATTTTTTGAGGAGAAATTCAAGCTGGCTGCAGAAATGTGCATAAGTAATGAGAAACCAAATGTTAATCACCAAGATAATGGGGAAAATGTCTCCAAGGCATGTCAGAGGTCTTCACGGCAGCCCCTCCCATCACCCAGAGGTTTAGGAGGAGAAAATGGTTTTGTGGGCTGGGCCCAGGGTCCCTCTGCTGTGTGCAGTCTAGGTACTTAGTGCCCTGTGTCCCAGCCACTCCAGCTATGACTAAAAGGGGTCAAGGTACAGCTCATGCTGTGGCTTCAGAGGTTGGAGGTCCCAAGGCTTGGCAGCTTCCATGTGGTGTTGAGCCTGCAGGTGCACAGAAGTCAAGAACTGAAGTTTGGGAATCTCCACCTAGATTTCAGAGGATGTATGGAAATGCCTGGATGCCCAGGCAGAAGTTTGCTGCAGGGGTGAGGCCCTCATGGAGAACCTCTGCTAGGGCAGTGTAGAAGGGAAATGTGGGGTTGGAGCCTCCATAACAAGTCCCTAATGGGGCACTGCCTAGTGGACCTGTGAGAAGAGAGCCACTGTCCTCCAGACCCCAGAATGGTAGATCCACCAACAGCTTGCACTGTGAGTCTGGAAAAGTCCCAGACACTCAATGCCAGCCCATGAAAGCAGCCAGGAGGGGTACTCTACCCTGCAAAGCCACAGGGGCAGAGGTGTCTGATGCACTGCTTGCAACAGAGTCATCTGGATGTGAGACATGGAGTCACAGGAGATCATTTTGGAGCTTTAAGATTTGACTGCCCTGCTGAATTTTGGACTTGCATGGGGCCTGTAGCCCCTTTGTTTTTTGGCCAATTTCTCCCATTTGGAATGGCTGTATTTACCCAATGCCTGTACCCCCACTGTATCTGGGAAGTAACTAACTTGCTTTTGATTTTACAGGCTCATAGGCAGAAGGGACTTGCCTTGTCTTGGATGAGACTTTGGACTGTGGACTTCTGAGTTAATGCTGAAATGAGTTGAGACTCTGGGGGACTTTTGGGAGGGGATGATTGGTTTTAAAATGTAAGGAAATGAGATTTGAAAGGGACCAGGGGTCGAATGATATGGTTTGGCAGTGTCCCCACCCAAATCTCATCTTGAATTCCCATATGGTGTGGGAGGGACCCAGTGTGAGGTTATTGAATCATGGGGGCAGGTCTTTCCCATGCTGTTCTCGTGATAGTGAATAAGTCTCATGAGAGCTGATGGTTCTATAAGGGGGAGTTTCCCCGCACAAGCTCTCTCTTTGCCTGCTGCCATCCACATAAGATGTGACTTGGTCCTCCTTGCCTTCTGCCATGATTGTGAGGCCTCCCCAGCCATGTGGAACTGTAAGTCCATTAAACCTCTTTTTCTTTCCATTCTCAGGCATGTATTTATCAGCAGTGTTCAAACAGACTAATACACCCCATCAGAGGAATGATGAGCAGACCCTGGCCCTACTAAAATTAGAGGAGTATTTTTGGTAATAGGAGGGCTATCCCAGGTCCTTTTTCTCTTTGGAAGCACAGTTTTCTCTGAGATTGGTATTCCCTATGGGCTGACTTGCTTCCTGAATCTCAAGTACTGACCAGTATAGTCTACATCAGAGCAGGCATCAGTGCCACTTGTTAAAGCACAGACTGCTGGGCTCCACCTCAAGAGTTCCTATGTGGGTCTGAGATTGTCCATTTCTGACAGTTCTCAGTTGAGGAGACTCCTGCTGGCCTAGAGGCCTCACTTTGAGAGCCCCTGGAATAAATGGATGTAGTTTTCTGGATCAGTCAATTCCTTAGTGATCTGGGTCCCTTCTCTCTGCATGATGAATGACCACAATGTGTCTGATGAACCTAGTTGGGCAATTTAAACTTATCCAACTGAGAGAAAACAATACTCTTGCTTGAAAAGATGCTTTGGAAATATCAGGTAGAGAAAAATATAAGAACCATTAACCAGCATTTATTAGGTTTATATACTACATGACTACTGTCTTAGTGAGACTTATATTTCAAAACCTTGAAATATAAGTCTCTCTATAGCTTGGGCCATATCACCAGTTTCCTTTAGTTTCAATTAGAGCCAATCATTTAGGATATATTTTAATAGCTAGTTGCATCAGTCAGTCAACTGATACTGTATATACAATATACTGAAGAATATACATACAGACTACTATATGAGGGGCCATGAAAGAACCATGAAGAGAGAAGACATGGCTCCTATCCTAGATATCTGTAATCTGAATTTAACAATACCTACCATTTATTAAATATCTGCCATGTGCCAGACACTGAGATCCTAATAATGGCTATGATTTTTTGAATGCTTATATGTTAGGCTGTAAGTACTTTACACATATTAGCTCCTTTCATCCTCACACTAACCCCATGAGATTGGTAACTATGACTCACACCTATTTTACAAATGGAAAAACCAAAGAACAGGTCAGTTAAGTGGTCTCACAGCTGGTAGGTGGTCAATTCAGACACCAGAGCCTGCCTTGCTAATGACCACACTACACTCCTTGTCTGCTCTCGGACATAAAGTGCTTAATGCATCAACCCATTTAATCCTTATCACAATCCTGTGAGATTCATATTACGACTGCCCCCATTTTATGGATAAGGACATAAGGCATTCAGTGGTTAAGCAGCTTGCCTAAAGAAGCACAACTATTAAGTGGTGATGCCAAGATTCAAATCCAAGTATGTCTGACACCAAAGTTGCAGAGCTTTCTGGGAAGAGGAGGCAGACTTTCCATCTGATCCTCAAAGGACTCTACATTTTAAAAGCATGAGGACCATTGATGCAAAAGTGAAATGCTCAAGGTATAAGAGCTCTCTGGTTTTTGAGTTAGACCTCACTCCGTTGATGCTCTGTTGTCTCTGCTAGTTGACTGGGATAGATGCACAAAACCTGTCCATGGCAACCTTCACCTGAATTGAGCATGAGAGCCCTGGAGAGTATATAGATGTAAGATTTCTTAGTATCTAGACTTGGCTGTTGACATGGATCTGCTTGACTCCAAAACCTATTTTCCTTTCTTGTGCATTTTACTGGTTCTTAGGTAAAGTGTTAGAATTATGAAACAATTGACTCTACTCATAAATGGAAATGATTACATTTTAAAAGCTTAGAGGCCACAGCCATTTTGTTTTGGGAGTTTACGGACATTTTCAAAGACTACAGCTGGATTAAGTGCCTTCTGGCTTATGCAATCAAGTTCTAGAGGGAGTTTCAACCAATATTTTGCCACATTTGCTTGGAGTTCAGCTGCATTTCTCTGGAAGTGATTTAACTTCAGAAGCATTTCTTTTCTCTATAACGTAACTTTCTGATAGTTAGCTTGAATGTTTGGTGGTGAGCAGGGTTGATTCTGTGGTTGAGTTACTTTATAATGCCAATGGGAGAGGTTCTATTCTGCCTGGAAGTAGACAGAACAGATGCCAGTAATTTTAATGTCAGTTTGAGCCATCACGTGCTCATAACTTGGGCTCATACATTTCAGTCAGCCTGAAAATAAAGGCAGTAGAGGCAAATAGAAAAGCACTGGGCTCTGCACCTGAGCAGACCTGGGTTCAAGTTTGGCTGTGTCACTTAATAATTTGTGACTTTGGGCCAACTCTGAATCTGAAGCCTCAGTTTTCTCATCCTAAAAATCAGACTTAAATTAGTACCTACTTCATAGAGTTATTACAAAGATTCTATTGAGATATTGAAGTACTTTAGTCCGTTTATGATGCCAATTTATAATATAGTCATTTATAGGACTTGTTTTTCCCAGAAGTAGAGTTTCTATAGACATTGGTTTAAGCTGAGGTTATGTACTGGGCAGCCTCCCAGCCCTCACTGTCAGACCTTCTGCACCCTGATGGATTTTATCCAGGATGTGAGCAGGGTGTGGGGCAGGAGAATGTATGCTAACAGGATGGACACAAGGAATACAAGAGCTGTCCAAAGAGCTACCTCTATAATCTTTGCTGGGATTCTCTTGCCTGTGTCCTCACCCCAGTTAATGCTGTGCATTGCTGGATCCTATAGCTTCCTCCCCAGCCAACAGTATCCTACGTTTGCACAGCATTTGCTTCATTAATCTATGTTTGCACAGCATTTGCTTCATTAAAAGATCTGTAGTCAAAACGCTGTTCAAAGAAATCAGAGATGACACAAACAAATGAAAAAACATTCCATGCTCATAGATTGGAAGAATCAATATCATTAAAATGGCCA
The DNA here is from genome assembly GCF_029281585.2 of Gorilla gorilla gorilla. Taxonomy (NCBI): domain Eukaryota; kingdom Metazoa; phylum Chordata; class Mammalia; order Primates; family Hominidae; genus Gorilla; species Gorilla gorilla. The sequence goes on from NC_073224.2 coordinate 175,814,127, forward strand.
TACTGCCCAAAGCAATTTACAGATTAAATGCTATTCCTACTCAACTACCATTGATATTCTTCACAGAACTAGAGAAAACTATTTAAAAATTCATATGGAACTAAAAAAGAGCCCAAATAGCCAAGAAAAAAGAACAAAGCTGGAGGCATCATGCTAGCTGACTTCAAACTATACTACAGGGCTACAGTAACCAAAAGAGCATGGTACTGGTGCAGAAACAGACACACAGAACAATGGAACAGAATAGAGAACTCAGAAATTAGATTGCACACCTACAACTACCTGATCTTTAACAAGCCTGACAAAAGCAAGCAGTGGGGAAAGAATTCCCTAGTAAAATAAATGGTTCTGGGATAACTGGCTAGCTATATGCAGAAGATTGAAACTGGACCCTTTCCTTATACCATGTACAAAAATTAATTCAAGATGGATGAAAGACTTAAATGTAAAACCCTAGTGGCTCATGCCTGTAATACCAGCACTTTGGGAGGCCAAGGCAGGTGAATCACTTGAGGCCAGGAGTTTGAGACCAGCCTGGGAAATATGGCGAAACCTCGTCTCTATGAAGAAAGACAAAAATTAGCCACGTGTGGTGGTACATGCCTGTAGTCCCAGCTACTCAGGAGGCTGAGGCATGAGAATTACTTAAACCTAGGAGGTGGAGGTTGCAGTGAGCTGAGATCACACCACTGCACTTCAGCCTGGGTGACAAAGCGAGACTCCATCTCGAAAAAAAAAAAAAAAAAAAAAGTAAAACCCGAAATTATACAAATCCTGGAAGACAACATAGGCAATACCATTCAGGATATAGGCACAGGCAAAGATTTCATGACGAAGACACCAAAAGCAATCAAAACCAGAGCAAAAATTGACAAATGGGATCTAATTAAACTAAAGAGTTTCTGCACAGCAAAAGAAACTATCAACAGAGTAACAGAACCTACAGAATGGGAGAAAAATTTTGCAAACTATGCATCCAACGAAAGTCTTATATCCAGCATTTCTAAGGAATTTAAAGAAAAACAACCCCATAAAAAGGACTTGAACAGACACTTCTCAAAAGAAGACATACGTGTGGCCAACAAACGTATGAAAAAAACCTCAACATCACTGATTATTAGAGAAATGCAAATCAAAACCACAATGAGACACCATCTCACACCAGTCAGAATGGCCATTATTAAAAGGTCAAAAAACAACAGATTCTGGCGAGGTTGCAGAGAAAAAGGAATGCTTATACACTGTTGATGGGAGTGTAAATTAGTTCAGCCATTGTGGAAGACCTAAAAGACCTAAAGACAGAAATACCATTTGACCTAGCAATTTAAATCCTGGGTATATACCCAAAGGAATATAACTCATTTTATTATAAGGACACATGCACATATAAGTTCACTGCAGCACTATTCACAACAGCAAAGACATGGAATCAACCTAAAGGCCCATCAATGATAGACTGGATAAAGAAAATGTGGTACATACAATATACTCCATGGAATACTATGTGGACATAAAAAAGAATAAGATCACATCCTTTGCAGGGACATGGATGGAGCTGGAGACCATTATCCTTAGCAAAGTAACACAGGAACAGAAAACTAAGTACCGCGTGTTCTCACTTTTAAGTGAGAGCTAAATGTTGTTCTCATAGACACACAGAGGGGAACAACACACCCTGGGGCCTTTCAGAGGGTGGAGCTTGGGAGGAGGGAGAGGATCAGGAAAAATAACTAATGAGTACTGGGCTTAATGCCTGGGTGATGAAATAATCTGTACAACAAACCCCCATGACACAAGTTTACCTACATAACAAACCTGCCTTTGTACCCCTTAACTTAAAATAAAAGTTAAAAAAAAAGATCTGTACTCATCAGTTATAACAATAATAGTAATTTCTGGCTATTAAGTAACTGTGAGGTGCCAGACATGCTATCTCAAAGTGTAAAAAATATCCCTTTTAAGTACTATTCTTATCCTTGCCTTACGGATGAGAAAATAAAAGGTTCAGAGAAGTTAGTTATTTGCTTAAGATCTTGTGGCCAGTTGACAGCAGAGCCAAGATTTGTAATCATATCTCTTTGTCTCTACACTCTTGCTCTTTGAAGTGTATCAGACTACTTTCCAGAAATAAACTAAGAGAAAAGTGTGGCTGGAAAGGTAAGCTAGGCCCTGATAGTATGGACTTTTGGGTGGCAGGATTTTGGTGGCAAGAATTTTATAACTTAAAACTGGGCCTTCCAGGTTGGGAAATCATTACACTCAAGGGGGAGCTAGAGCAATGCCAGAGGATGAAATCAGCTCAAGAGAATGAGAGAGGAAAAGAATGTCAGAGGATGCTCCCATTAAGGGAATTAAAAGAACTAGTGAAGGAAGTGTGGGAAGCAGATAGGAGGAAAGTCAAGGGGAAAAAAATATATATTTCAGGATGGTGGTTAAGAATATCAAAGGCTCCAGAGAAATTAAAGGGGAGGAAGACTTGGCAAAGGTCACTGGATTAAATAACATCACTGGTGCTTCCCAAGAGGCCCATGTTAATAGAATGGTGACCTCAGAAGTGTTGGGAGACAATAGCTTTAAGGAGTGAGTGGAAAAATTATCGAGGATATTTTAGCATGAAGTGTGGTGACATTTGGTAAGAACAGCAAATTAAAAAGGGTAGCCAGACTCCAGCAGGGCTTTTAGATGGAAGCATGTTGCTGGCAAAAGGGACAGGGCCAGAGAATGTAATCAAATTTCAGTATATTCAGCAACTACTTTGGCTGGAAAGGAAAACGGAGAGATGAATTGTCTGGAAGTGAAAAAGCAGAGAAGCTGGCAAGAGATGAGGGTAAATTGAGAAGTAAAACACAGCCATCAGCTTTGGAAAGCTGGGCCAGTCTTGCTTTCTTTCCCCTGCGATGTTCCTTACATCAGCCAGGAGCTGCAGGAGTTTGACTCATGGGGGCTGTCCAGGCTTTGGCTGCATCTCACACCCCTGGCCTGCCTTGACTCTTCCTCGCCCCCATTCTCAGACTCCTCCATCTTTTTTTCTATTTTTGAGATGAGTCTCACTCTGTTGCCTAGGCTGGAGTGCAGTGGCATGATCTTAGCTCACTGCAGCCTCAAATTCCCAGGCTCAAGTAATCCTCCCACCTCAGCCTCCCGAGTAGCTCCGAGTACAGGGATGCACCACCATGCCTGGCGAATTTTGTGTGTGTGTGTGTGTGTGTGTGTGTGTGTGTGTGTGTGTGTGTGTGTGTGTGTTTGTAGAGATGGGGTTTCCCCATGTTGCCCAGGCTGGTCTTGAACTCCTGGGCTCAAGCGATCTGTCCACCTTGGTTTCCTCAAATGCTGAGATTACAGGTGTGAGCAACCATGCCCCTCAGACTCCTCCATCTTTTAACCTCTCTGTCTGCCTAACCTCCAGGCAGGTGAGGAGCCAGGAGGCCTGGGCTGAATGGGACCCATCCTGTTCTTGAAGGGGAGACTCTGCCCCCTCCCTGCTCCCACAGTAGCACATACCACAGCTTCTCTCCCTTACCCAAGCAAGCTTACAGAATGCTGTTTTCCAGAGTCATACCTGGCAGGGGATGTAGGGGCAAGGGAAGGAGAAGCAAAGGAAAAGAAACAGAGAAGGGAATTTAGAGTTTCCAGGCTCCTCTGAGCAGGTTCAATTTCTGCTGTACTAAAAGAAGAAAAAACAACCTCACTCAGATTGTAAAATTTGTAATGCAATATAGAAAATCCTGCTTAGTTTAGGCATCACTACAGTACTCGTCAGAGGATTGAATGGCTTCAAATCTTTGGCTAAACAAAATAACAGGAAAATAAACAGTCTTATACTTGAATGCAGTCTACTTCTTCCCCTGAACAACTGAGAAGATTGAACTGCAAAAAGCTAGATGGCTTCTCAGAGTCACAGAGCAGTTGGCATGGGAGCCAGGACATCTCCATCTTCCTGATTGTTCGGCGTTAAGGTGCCTCTCTGGTCCACTGGCTTCCTTTGCCCACAGATCAGAAGGAAACTCATGGCTCATCAAAAGCTTTTACTTCCAACTGCACTGTCCTACCTCTCTGGGGACCCAAGCCAGCCTCGTCAGCCAGTCTGTCGGCAGCTCCCTATTGTCCTCTCTCAAGGGTATCAGTTTCTAATCTCCCACAGGAGCCTCTTCTTCTCAATCCAAACACTCAGGAGAATTTTAGCGGCTCAGCAAGTGAAGAGAGATGGAAGCAGAGAGTTTAAACCCTGAAGGGCACGTTCATTTGGATAAATAAGAACCCTAGAGTCTCTGACTTTTGAATTGGCCAAGGGGAAAAAAGAATAAGGCTAGGGCAGACTGGCTTCTATCCTTCATTCCTTTTTCATCCTCGCCTCCAAATATTCTTTTGATTTTGCTCTGGTGGAGTGTTTGTTTTCAGGACTTTTCTTTCTTTCTTTCTTATGTGTGTCCTTTCCTTTTAGATTTTATAGGTACATGTAATATTTATGTGTCAGTGACCTTCCAAAGCAGTTTTAGAGATTTTCTGTTTACATTTAGGAATTTTCTTTAAGGTCTACAGAGTCCTTTGTGCTTTTTCCAGGAAAGGCACTCAGTAAGAACCAAAACAAACAATTGAATAACTCAAATTTGATCGGAGCCAAGTCCCTTAGAAGTGTAAGAAAAAAAAAAGTTAGCATTTGTTTTTGTTGTTTCTTTTCCCCTCCCCAACCCATTCAAATATTTAAGCCATTTCTACTTCTCTGGTTCAGGAGTTTAAGGCTAAGCTCTAAGCCTCATAGTGGACAAATCTTGACACTGGGAGATTTAGCAAGGCACACCTCAGAAATGATCCAGAAACTATGAAAACAATGTTTACTTCACCCAGTCTCTGAGAAAACTCATGCCAGTATATTTTACATTTGTCTCTTTGACCATGAAGGATGGGGAACTATTATTGCTCTAGCCAAATTGTACATGTCCCTGGCAGGGCTAGGGCTACATCATTCAGTGACTGCCATGCAGGCCCCTTAAATATTTGTCAGAAGCCAGGAGAATGCCTGTGGTTACTCTGCAGCACAAACTGACCAAATGGGATCACACTCAGTTGCTTGCCTAACCCTCCCTCCTCCTTCCCAACTTGATCTGTTCTGTGAAAAAGTTATCACGGATTCTGCAAGAGCAAGGGCTGGCTCTATTTAGAAAAGGTGAAAGATCCTGTATTCACATTTTATTGCTTCTAATAACTAGCTCTTGGACCTTGGGGAAGTTACTTAGTCTGTTTGTGTCTCAATTACCCTGGTTGTACAATAGTAATAATAATACCTGCCTTATATAATAGCTGTGAGGATTAAGTGTGATAATGGATGTAAAAGCTCCTGGTATTGTTCTTGACAGTTTGTATTCATCGATATACATATTAGCTTTTTTTCTATTTATGCCACAAAGCTCTCTGGAATTTCTGTTGGAGATCATGTGATATAAAACAAACCTCCACTAAAAATGGAATTAAATTGCAGATTAAGGCTAACCCACAAAATTGATAATTTCTAAAAATGGAAATGATTCTTCCATGGTTCCTGCCCTGGCAATGAGGAGTACATCTTTCCAGGATGGTGGCTACTGCACCGAACTGCCGTCTGCTGTAACCAAAATGATCTAGGTCTCTCCCCCGCCCAGAGTTCTGGTATTTCTAAGACTTCTCAACATTTACCAATAGAAATGAAAGGGAAAGAGTCTCATGGAACAATGACTCTTACACTAGAAGCTTGAAGTCATGAGCTAGGTAAAAGTATCTGCCAGGTCAACTAGGTGAATGTGTAGCAATATTAACCCCCATCCATTTGCTTTCACTACTTTTATAGTAGCACTAAGTAGTAAGGATTAAATGTGATATTATATAAAATGCTATAATATATGTAAATCAGCTCGCTAGAAGCTGGGATGTCAAAAGAGTTGAATCCCTACCCTGCCCATCCTCCAGGCTACTGTGTGAACTCTATGGTCTTCAGGATTTGTAGGGTTTTTTTTTGTTGTTTGCTTGTTTTAATGATAAAAATTCACACTCAGCAAGAGATCAGTGGTTTTGCTGAATACAGAATATATACACTGAATTTTTAGCATTTAAGGAATTCCAAATCCTATTAATAAATATGACTTTATAATAGCAAAAATCTTTTCAAGATTTTTTAGATAAAAAAAGTTTAAACAGTAAAGCAGAAAAAAAAATGAGGGCTCTGTGTCAGCCTAATTACGCTACTCCATTTATTAGATAAGAGGATTAGTTAATTTGAGTGTGAAGACTTTTTTTTCCTAAAATTTTATTAAAAGTGATGCTTCTCCTCTTTATGAGGGTCAAAAGAATAATACAGTTACTAGTCCACAGGGAAGATAAATATTTGTTGAATGAATGAATGTTCTTATGGAATTGGAATAATTAGAAAAAAAACAGGCTGTTAGATGCAAGAGTCTTAAATTATTTAAATGAAATCTTTTTGCTGAGAGGCCTGGGATTGTGGTGCTGGCTTTCCTGAAAGAAAGACTCTGTTGTATTTTAGTTCCAAGATGCAGTGCAGGGGCTCCATTTAAGGTAAGGGCCAGTGACCCTGGGTTCCTTGCCAGGACCTCGAGCAACTAAAACGTTGAAAGATGTGGATGAAAAGCAAAAGGGAAGGGGTTGATTTAGCTCAAAGTGGGGAAGGCTAAGGTTGGTTATCATAAAACAGCATTCAAAGACTATTGGAAGGACAACACTTCCTTAAAATACACTTAAGCCAAAGAAAAAGGGATATAAGTTAGGCATACAAAGGATTTTTTTAAAATCGTGGTAAAAAACACAACGAAATTTACTATCTTAATCATTTTTAAGTATATAGTACAGTGGTTTTAACTATTTGCACATTATGCAACGAAAAGGTTCTTGACAGTGAAGTTTGTGAACAATGATGGATCTTGTTCTCTCTTGCAATTTGGATGGAAAAGTATGAAATTTCCTCTTTGAAATTTTGAAAAATTGCTCACGTTCTGAGTCCTGACGGGCTGGCCAGGATGATTTCTTAGGGATCACTTCTAGCCAAACGACTCTATGGCAAGGCAGTGATATGGCTGGCTCAACACTGAAGTAGACATACTGATGAAAGTGTCTTGGTTTAGATAGAGGTAGGTAGTTCGTCTTTGCATTTGGTTAAAATGAACCTTAGCACTTATAAAACTCTGATTCCATATCATTCAATTTCCAAGCTTGGGAGGGTTATAACATGGTGCTTTAACTTGAAGCCCATGGAACAAATGTAGCTCTGTACTGCTAACATTACCTTGGGTTTATATGCATTCAGCATTGACATCTCTACATTTTGACCTCTGACGTGTTTTGGTTGCCTCTGGACTGGTGCTGACGATGACTTCTGGTTATTCCGACAGACGCAAATGAAGAAGAAGAGTAAAGCAATGGCCAGTGGAATGGCCACACTTGGCACTAGTATGTACAGGATTTCCATTTTATTCTTCTCCTTGGAATCCTTTGAATCTGGGTGCAGAAATGAAAAACAGCAAAAGTTATACTCTTTAAAGTAACATGTATAATATTACATTGCATAGTTTAAAATGAACCACCTCTTCTATTCTTTTATACACACAAATCCACTGTGAGAAAAAAGGAATCCATTGCTTATTACCATTTGTTTCCATCAAACCTTCAACATAATTTATTGAAGTTTAAAAGTTTAAAGTTCAAATGTTTAAAAACTGCAGAGGGACATTATGAAGACTTTGTATGTGTGTGGGTCCCCCTCTGATGTTGCCTCTCTTTAGTGGCAGACCCACATTTCTCTAACACCTTAAAAGTTAAACGCCATGTGAATGGACTGTATACATCCAAGAGCCTTAATGTGGACCACAGGGCTCTTCTTCCATTGGCTGCCAGCCCAGATCAGCCCCCACAAGATGGTGTTCTAGAAATCATGACCTTGTCTTGGCTGGTTTGGACTTATGGGGCCAAGCCTGCAACTTCCAGAATCAACATTACTAAGGAATCCTGGTCCCAGTGTCCAAAAAGCCACTGGCCTGAGAATATGGGGCCTGAAGTCAGGGTCAGTTTGATCTTTGATCAGCTGTGTGACCTTGAACAAATATTCACGTCTCTGGGCCTCATTTTTTACCTCTGCAAAAGTGAAGTGTCTGTTTTGGATGGTGTCTATAATTCCTTCCAGCATGGCAGCACTGTATAATCTGACACTTTATTGAAACCGCAGAATTCTTAAATGGTTTCATATGAGCCCAATAATTATGAGTGCTAACACTTTGAAGTATATTTTTGAAATCTTATATCCCATTGCTTGGAAAAGAATATAATATGTGTAGAACATGAGACATACTTGTCTTTTTATCAGTTTGAGCCTAACCATTGAAACCAAATACTTAGGCATATATTGTCATTAATGAATTATTTGACTGGTAAAACAAACACAGGATTATGGGATAGTAATTAGAGGGGTTACATAATGACATGCCCTGATAACGAAGATCAGCTATCTTTAAGAAAACTCAAAGTGTGAAAACTCAAATTGACACAAAATTCAGAGATGATTATTTACCTTACAGAAGAATTAACCATGCATTCATTCAATTACCCTTCCACTCATTCAGTAAGTCAATAAACAAAAGCTACTGCATGTCAGGCACTATTGTAGGTACTGGGAATACAAAATTAAGTATGACATGTCCTCTGCCCTTAAGGAGCTCATTGTCTGGTAAGGAAAATAGAAGAAAGATAATGACATGTCCTGTAAATGCTAAACTGGAAGTATGAAGACAGTGATGAAAAGACCCAAAAGGTCCTTTAAATGATGAGTTACCCTAGTACATGTAAATGAGAATAAACCATATGTAGTTTTTACTTGTACACACCTTGTTTGGGAACTGTTTGGCAGGTGAGATATGGCATATCAGTTATTCTAAAGGAATACCAAAACCTGGTTTTGGGACTGTGCCCTGTGAGTTAGCCCTCAGAAGAGTCTGGAGAGGGGTTAAATCTGGTTACAGAGTAGAACAAAAATAATAAGAATTTTAGGCTGGGTGCAGTGGGTCATGCCTGTAATCCCAGCACTTTGGGAGGCCGAGGCAGGCAGGTTGCTTGAGCCTAGGAATTTGAGACCAGCCTAGGCAACATGGCGAAACCCCATCTCTACAAAAAATTTAAAAAATTAGCCAGGCATGGTGGTGCATGTCTGTAGTACTGGCTACTTGAGAGGCTGAGGCGGAAGGATTACCTGAGCCCAGAAGGTTGAGGCTGCAGTGAGCTGTGATTGCGCCACTGCACTCCAGCCTGGGTGACAGAGTGAGACCTTGTCTCAAAAAAAAAAAAACAAAACCCAATTTTAATATTTATCAAATATTTTCTACTGGTGCAAAATCATGTTAGCTATTATTACTATGGACCAGGTGCTTTTCATAAACTCATTTTATGTCACAACCAACTCTATAAGGTAGATGACATCCTTATCCTAATTTTTATAGGTGAAGATGCTGGAAGACAGAGTGGTTAAGTAAGTTGCCCAAGGACATGCTGCTAGTAAGTCAAAAGCTGGGATTCCATCGTCGGTCTTGCTTTTTGCCCACCATTCTAGCTATTACACTTCACTGCCAATAATTGGAGAATTTTGCCCCTATTTTCTCATAGTAGGGTTCCTCTTGTTTCATGGAGGTAGGAAGGATGAGGGTGATCTGAAAGGAAGGGAATAACACTGAAGCTTTGCCAAATGTGATGCTTTTGAAATCCCTGCTTTTTTTTTTTTTTTTTTTTTTTTTTGAGACGGAGTCTCGCTCTGTCCCCAGGCTGGAGTGCAATGGTGCGATCTCGGCTCACTGCAACGTCTGCCTCCCGGGTTCAAGCGATTCACCTGCCTCAGCCCCCTGAGTAGCTGGGACTACAGGCACATGCCACCACGCCCAGCTAATTTTTGTATTTTTAGTAGAGACAGGGTTTCACCATGTTGGCCAGAATGGTCTCGATCTCTTGACCTCGTGATCCGCCTGCCTCGGCCTCCCAAAGTGCTGGGATTACAGAAAATCCCTGCTTTATACACTGTTACAGGTAAATATATAACCCAGGCATCACTGGAGGCCGTTGTAGTCAGTGCTGGGTGCACCAGTAATGATTGTGTCTACATGCCTATAGATAGACAGAAAGGAATCACCTGAGTAGAAGACGGTCTGCCACAGGGCACCAAGTCAGAAACCTCTGAATAATGCCTTTTTCATTATCTACGTGACCTTCAGTAGGCCCTTTGCCACTCCAAGCAAACTCATCTGTAAAATGGGAGTAATACCTACTTCACAGAATTGCTGTAAGCAACAAATCTATTCTAGTACCAGTTACCACTCAATGTTTACCCTTTACCCTTAGACTAGAGGGGGATTCACAGGTAAAAGTTTTGGGCTAGATAATCTTAAGCAAGAAACAACCTCTCTGATCTCCATTTCCTCATTTATTCAATGGAATAAATAAGATTGGTAGAGCAGGAATAATAGTCCCTGCTCTACCAATCTTATTTGGTTCACGTGAGAATCAAATGAGATAATGTTCATGAAAGAACCTTGGATAATTGAAAATTGCCATACAGTTGTTGGATGTTATGGTTATTATTAACATTATAAACCATTTTCAAATTTCTCAGTACCCTAGGGGGGTAAAGTCTCTGTTGTTATTCTTGGTTTTTCAGTGAAATCATTTTGAGGGTAATGATTACAAAAGCAATGAGGCTAATTTAGTACTAATGCAATGCTAGTCATTTTTCCAGGCCAGATTTTTAGCAACAAGAGAAAGTAGGGCCTCACCTGTCTGGCAAACAAAGGAGTCTATTCTGTATTCATGCCCTATCAGATTATTCATGGAAGGTCTTCTATTGTAAACGAGGGTCTGGGACAAATCCCCCTGTAGGTCTGCAGGAGAACAAACTTCAAGAAGCTGAATCCTTTAAACAGTCAAGCTTGGCTCCTTCTGATTACACTGAGGATATGCTAACAAGCACAAGGGGCCCAATGTCTTTTTGCCAAGTGAAATAATCAAGGAGAACAATACATGGTCATGTTGGAAGTGACAGAAACACACTCAGGCCCATTGTAAGTCTTCCATACAAAGTGCTTCCTTCCCTACACAGCTCTCTGCATTTGGCCAGAAGGGGATTCAGTCTCTGCTGGCTCTGAAAATCTTCTATAAAAATATTCCATAGAACAATGAGCCTTCCAAATGAAAAATTAGAAAACTAATATCTGCCTAGGTCCTTTTTGAAGTCCTAGCATTTGTATTCCTCATTTTAACCCGGAAGGCACATTGGTGTTATCTTGACTTTACATACAGAGAAATTAAGACCGAGAAAGGAAAAATAACTTGTCAAAGCTACAAAGTAGCAGAGTCTGGGTTGGAATGCAAGCCTGTCTACCTTCAGTGCTTCTAGTAAATTATATTACTAATCAAAATTACCCTAAAACATTATATATATAATTGTTTTTCATCATTCTCCTTAACAGTCCGAAGTTCTCTTTCAACGAAGACTAATATCTGGTGGGAATCATACTATTTTAAGAAAATCACTTTGGAACAATGGACATTATTCTTACTAGTCATTTTAAAGGGTAATGGACACCTCCAATGCATTACAGAGAAAATCGGCTGAAAATTAGAATGCTGAAGATTTTTAATACTTTGGAATAACTGTTTAAAAGTGAAATGCACATATTAGTTACATCAAGTTAAATACTTGAGATTTTTGAAACCAACCACTTAGTCCAGATCACATGATTAATTTCCTTTTAAAAATCAAACAATTTGGTATCACAGTTCACATCTGACATTCCTATTTTATTTTTACAATGATATTCAATACTTTGATTAGTAATTAAATATAATGGAGAAAATACTCCTTTCTTATCCTGAAGCTTAAAGCAAAGTAATCATGATTTCTTATTAAAGAGGTACTTTTAATAAAGTGAAACATCATCTGGGATATTACTTTGAGTTAAAACAAGAAAAGGCTCTGGTTTTAAATATGGCAAAGGTGGGAAGAAATCTTACAGAACCTTGAATTCAAGGGAAATTAAACAAGTTTAAATTATAACCTTGACTGAAAAAAATTTAAAAACCATAGAAAACAAACAGGAATCATTACCAATTTATTACTTGAAAACTATAAAATAAGCAGGTTGGTAGCACATAGGGGCCTGCACCAGTGATTTAGGCATATGCCTGGAAGGCGAGAGAGAGGTAATTAGGCCTTCAGTTGGCAGGCTGGGCCCAGGCATTCACTCTCTTGACTTGATGATGGAAATACTATGTAGATGATCTATTGCCTTATGTATTCTCAAATGAATTCTTTTAAAAAAATGCTGAATAGGCCATATACATTGATTAAAATTTTTCCCTGCAGAAAAGGTTTTAACTACAATAAGTTAGGGAGAGCAACTCATTTGTGAGCATTTGGGAAAAATCTTAGTAACTGGAATCCACACAAGTTCACTAAAAGTTTCTATAAACTCTCAGGGCCTCAGTTTCCTCCTCTATAAAAGAATTGGGCTAATCTTTTTTAATAATTAAAAAAATGTTTAATTGTAAAAAATACCGTAAAATTTACCATCTTAACCATTTTTAATTTTACATTTCAATAATGTTACATATATTTATTCTTGTTGTGCAACCAATCTCCAGAACTTTTTCATGCTGCAAAACTAAAACTCTATGCCCATTGAATAACTCCCCATTTCCCCCCTTCCCCCAGCCCTGACAACCACCATGGTACTTTCTGTTTCTGATTTTGACTATTTTAGGTACTGCATATAAGTGGATCATTCAGTATCTATCTTTCTGTGACTGGTGTATTTTACTTAGTCTAATGTCCTCTAGGTTCACGATGCTGTACCATGTGACAGGATTTCCTTCTTTTTATGACTGAATAATATTCCATTGTTTGCATATACCATGTTTTCTTTATCCATTCATCCACTGATGGACATTTGGGTTGCTTCTGCCTTAAATGGCTATCGTGAATAATGCTGCAGTGAACATGGGTGTACAAATATTTTGAGACCCCGACTTCCATTCTTTTGGATTAAATACTCAGAAATGGGATTTCTGCATCAGATGGTAATTCTATCTTTAATTTTTTTTAGGAACTTCCATTCTGTTTTCCATAGCAGCTGCACCATTTTACATTCCTATCAACAGATCACAATGGTTCCAATTTCTTCACACTTGCTATTTTTTTAACAGTGGCATTCTAATGGGTGTGAAATGGTATCTCACTGGGGTTTTGATTTGCATTTCTCTAATTATTAGTGATATTGAACATCTTCTCATATGCTTTTGGCCATTTGTATATCTTCTTTGGAGGAATGTCTGTTCAAGTCCTTTGCCCACTTTTTAATCGGGCCAATCTTTAACTGACAAAATTCTATAGGTTGTATAAAATTAAATCTCTTTCATTTTGATGAGATTATTAGTGATAGACTAAGCACATTTAAACTTTAGCAAAACATTTGATCAAATGACTCCAGTGACTTATGACATTCTTATGGACAAGATGAAAGGTTGAATAATAATATCATCAGATGTATTTGTAATTCATCATCTGCCTTTATTTAATAGTGTTAATCAGTCAATCAACATCAAATTGTACTGGGCTATGCTTGAGGAATCCTGCCTGCTCAACATTATCATTGATGATATGTTTATCAAACTTGAAATGGCCAGAATCTAGGAAAGATACCTGTTTAATTATGGAATAAAATTTTAGAGGATCATACTCAACAGGCTAATATAATGAATCCAAACCAGAAGCTGAAATTTTAAAAATAAATATTATAAGTTGCTTTAAGGTTAAAGACCTTGTTTATAAAATCCATGATTAGACAAATCTACTAAATAATTGTTGATGTAACCAAACCCCAAAAACAAACAAAAGATTACTAATAAGTTTTACTGAAGATTTAAAGGCTCAGATGAACCCAGCAACAGCATGATGCAATTGCTCAAAAAATTTTATATATGGCACTTATAGCAACATAATAGTATTCATTGGCAATACTGGGTAATGATCAAGAACATCATGGTCCTCTTCTACCTGCTCTGGTTAAAAAGCACTGAAAGGTGTCTTCTAAGAGCCACATTTTTAAGGAGGGCTCTAAAGGACTAGGAAACACCTAGAGGAGAAGAATGGGGAAGGAAATGTAGGAGGACCCATGTGATCTTTAGGCCAAAGAGAAAATCAAATGAAGGATGTGACATATGTCTTCAAATTTGTGTAAGAAAGTATCCAGAAGTTAAAATTTGGATCCAGTCCATAGACTTGTTCTTTATTAGGTTTTTAAAAAAATTGGAATCAGTGGCCAACATTTAAAAAAAAATCAGATTTTGCATATGAGTTTTGGTTTCTAGCTTACAAAGGCAGAACTTTTGAGTAGCTGGAATCATTCCATAATCATTTTGAAGTGGAAGGATTTCTCTGTCTCTGGAGATGTCTGGCAATGTTCAAGTAGAGGCTGGATGATTTCTATGGTTGCTCCCAAGGTTCTCTGATTTTATAAATTCAGTTGAAATAACTTATTTAGGCCCTTACTGAACTTTTTTTTTTTTTTTTTTTTTTGAGACGGAGTGTCGCTCTGTCACCGAGGCTGGAGTGCAGTGGTGCAATCTCAGCTCGCTGTAACCTCCCCTCTGGGGTTCAAGCAATTCTCTCCTGCCTCAGCCTCCTGAGTAGCTGGGATTACAGGCACCCCCCCACCACACCCAGCTAATTTTTTTTTGTTGTATTTTTAGTAGAGATGGGGTTTCACCATGTTGGCCAGGCTGGTTTTGAACTCCTGACCTTAAATGATCTGCCCGCTTCGGCCTCCCAAAGTGCTAGGATTACAGGCATAAGCCACCGAGCCCAGCCCGTTTCTTTCTTAAAACAATTTATTTAAAGCTGACTCTTATGAAGCGATTTAAAGTCAGTGATGACATTTCCCCTGAGTATCCTCAGCCCACCAGATCCAGTCTCGGTCCTTTCTGACCAGCTCCTTGCTGAGGCCAACCTCTACTGATAGTGTAAATGGATACCTTTGACCTGTGGCTTCCAGTTAGGTTGAACCTATGGGAGTCATTTGCCAGAGATGAAAGGCAGGAGAAGAGTATGGGTTGAAACCCTTGTTCCTCTGGCTTCCTCCTTGCTGGGTTGCTGAGGGTTGACTATATCCCTCTACCAAAGGCCACAGCGTGGGCTGGACAGCCCTCTCTTCAGTCTCAGCTATATTCTGCAAGGTAAGGTAACTGATCTAGGATGGTAATACCTCCCATTCATGTTAGCCCCAGGTCTCGCACCTTTCCTTGATGGTTTCTCCTAATTCTGCCAATGCCTCCCTAAATAATTACATTATAACATTTCCCTTAGTCTATCAGCTTGTGCCATGTGTTTCCTGACAGAAGCTTAACCAAAAAACAGTTTGTAACAAAGCCAGTGGCAACAATCATTGTGGTGTTATATCAGATTTCTGTCACCAAAGGTTAAGATACCAACAAGCATTTCTTACTGGCATGGTGGTGAGCCCAAAAAGTTCAAAGGTTTCAGAAGCTTATTACTAGAGCAGCTTACACACTGGGTAAATGACTCAATATATACTAGGAACAACAACAAAAAAACCTTTGAGAGAAATTATTTTATCGTTAAAAATGTTCATGGAACATGACTTAGCTATAAGTTTTGGGTCACTATTGTTCTTTACTTTGTTGTTGAAAATGTATAGAGACTGGAAATGAAAGCACATCTTGAAAATCTCTGTAGTATAAAAACAACTCTTCCAGAAAGCTTCAAACTATATAAAACAGTGCTATACTTCTTCCTCCTTTACCCCCTCCACCATCCAATTCACTGTAACGTTCAATTTTATTTTGAAGAAATGGCTGAAAGACAAATTGCCTTACAACAGGTCTTCTATGAAATATGGGAGAAGGCTGCTGACAGAGCAAGTTAAAAATGGCAGTGTTCACAATCTGGAAAATATCTGCCTTGCCCCAAACTGTAAACCACCACGTTGCAGAATATGGTTTGTGACAAACTGGAGCCCAGGGTGGGTGTTTGTAAGATTATGGGACAAGTCAAGGCTATTCAGGCACAAAACTGGGCAATGCGCCCTTTGGCAAATTGTTGCAAGCCAGTGACTTAAAAGGAAATACAAAAGCAATAGGCCAGGTATGAAAACTCCAAATGGAGCCAAATGGTTCACCACTTTTCTTATCATGGATACTCTTTGGTGAAGCTGGTTTAGGAGTAAAAACAATACTGCTGCTTGGAACTTTTATTTGGTAGAGGGAGAAACCCTTACTTAGAGGAGAAACAGACATGCTGGCATGGCTAGGGGAAGAAATGTGGCCTCAGGATTTGAGCAAGGGTAAAATAAAGGCCCATGGTTTAAATATAAAAATACCAATACGACTGGGATTCTGCCTTCCCATACAAATCAAGAAAGAAACAAATAGCGGATCTAAATGAGAGAGAGAGAGAAAGAGAGAGAGAGAGAACATAAGTCTTGTGGTATTAATAAAATACAACCAAAGTAAAATGGACAGATTGTTGCAAAAGGAGTTCTCAGAGGTATTGACAGTTTCCACAGCTACACCCCCAGAGCTGCATAGAAAAGCAATGATAAAGGGCTACAGTGAAATGGTGAACCTAGGCAGTGTGCCTAGATGCCAGTTAGAAAGAACTTAGGCAAAATGCTTCTTTCTCAATTTAGTTTACACCCAACCCAAGATATTTGACTTGGAAGGTGACCACAACAAAAGGTGAAAGCATAGTGAATGAAGCTTTGCAGGCAGAGAAGATGGCCAACTTTGAGGACTGGAGGAGACATGGGGCTTCCAGAAAGAGAGGAGATGGGACTTAATGGGAGAAGGGCACACCCTGTGAGATGTGGGTGGAGCTGCTGGGGAGCTAATCTATATCAGGGCTGCATCTAAGAGGAGCACAGTAGGGTCTCTCAGAGTAGATATCTTTGTGGCTGGGGGCTTCATTCCTATATCCCTGGAGCTGCAAGTAAGAATATCAATGGGCAGCATCCCAAAGACCCAGAGAGATCACAATGATCAAAGGGAAAGGGAAAATAATAAAGGAATGTGTGTTCCTCTGAAATAATCAGGACTCTATTGTTTAAGCAGTTATGGCATGGTAGATGGAGGAATGGATATGAAATTCTATGGAATTGGTTTGAATCTTGGCTTCAGTAAAAACAACAATGCCTGTTTTTCCTTTAGGAAAATGGAGATGACACCTTTATCTTGTGTTTACCGTGTGGATTAAACCAATTAATTCAACACATTTTATTAAGCACCAACTAAGTCCTAGGCTAGATGCTGGCACAGATATCTTAGCACAGTATTCAACAAGCAGTAGTCATCATTAAAATGCCATGCACATAAGAGCAGACATAAAACTGGGAACTATATGACAATACTTAATGTGATTCATATTTTTTTTCCATCTGATTCCTTCATTAGATTGTAGGCTACACAAGGGCATGGTCTGATTTAGCTTGTTCACAGGGTCTGAGACACAGTAGAAGCTCAACATATATTGGTTTCTGTGAGTGAATGAATAAATAATTAGTAATTCTAATTGTTAGATGCCTGTGACATGAAAGAAAAGACATGGAGGATGAGAAGCCAGGTCTTGCCCAAACCAACTTTTGTCTTTTTTTTTCACTTTCTCTAAGCACTGTCTGGGCATATGCATATAATCCTAGCCAAGCCAATTCCCAGAATTTACAACAGCCATATTTAGTTGTACTTAATTTTATATTCTGCTCTGGAGTGAAGGTTCACAGATGAAACAATCTGCAGCAGACTGTTCTCAAGCGCCTTTATTAGAGAAAGTACAACAAACGTTCACATTTTCTATTTAATTAGGCCTACGCTTCTTTTAGCTTTACTTAGTTGAAACTAAAACAAAAGTTATCAGTAGGAAAATGAGAAACCCCATGGAGATTCTGAAATCTCCTTAACTTTGAGTTAGCTAAAGAATGCAGGAATTTTCCTATGAGACTCTGTCTCATTCAGGATGGAGGAGAAAAAGGGCTCATTTCAAATCTGCCCCACTAGCTTACAACTCACTGTAAAATGAAGTTATTCTCAAGTTTTATCTGTTTACACACACAAAAACACATACACAACATACATGCATAAACCACAGTTTAAAAGGCTGAGTACAGATGTGAGTCCTGGGTCCACTTCTTATTAACCATGTGACCTCGGACACATGTTACTTAACCTCTCCAAGTCTCAGTTTTCTTTCTTGGGTATAATAAAACCTACTCCTAGGGGGATAGAACTATTTAAACATGAGATAATGCCTAAAAGTGTCAGCAGAGTTTTCAGCTCATTGTAAGCATACAATACATGATAATTACTATTGAATATTATTGTTATTCTATAGTTTACAATTGTACAGTGTAGAAAAGAGTTCCTCAACCCCAACATTCAACATTTTGGGCTAGCTGATTCATTGTGTGGGCTGTTCTGGGTACTGCAGGGTGTTTAGCAACATCCCTGACATCTACACAACAGTTGCCAGTAGCATCCCCCAACCCCACCCACTTGTGATAACCAAAATCTCTCCAGAAATTGCCAAATGTTCCCTGGAAGATGAAATTGCCCCTGGTTGAGAATCACTGGTGTAGAACAAAGAGCAGTGGTCCTAGAGATAGGAGACCTGGTTTCCATGAATTCATTTGTGATCTTAGGTAAGTCTTCTCACTTCTCTGGGCCCTGATTTTCTCATATGGTAAAACAGGGCTGGAAATTCCTACTTGATCTTTCATGGTTTTGTGACAATGAAATGAGAAAAAAAAATCAAATGCCCCAAAGGAGTTATAAAAATAGGATTCCATGATGATCAGTTTGTTAGAGGTGGGCTGAGGGCGACTGGGAGAAGACACGCATACCCCTGAGCACAGCTGATGCTGACCTGCTGTCTTCTCAGAAATCCCACCTGGGAGCTACTGGCCCTCCAGCAGCTTATTGATCATATGTCAAGGCTTCCCTGTTCCTTTAATGGATATATTCGTGGCTTGGCTTGAAGAATTCAAGAGGAACTGCTTTGTTTTAAAATAAAATGAAAATGTTCTTTAAAAAAAAATCTA
Organism: Gorilla gorilla gorilla; assembly: GCF_029281585.2. Taxonomy (NCBI): domain Eukaryota; kingdom Metazoa; phylum Chordata; class Mammalia; order Primates; family Hominidae; genus Gorilla; species Gorilla gorilla. The sequence goes on from NC_073224.2 coordinate 175,833,245, forward strand.
AGTGGTGAAAACTGCCTTGTCATCTCTATATTTAACTTTCATCTAAATTCATCTCTCATGTGACTAGTATTAACCAGTCCTCAGGATTTTCACTGTGTCCTCTGCACATATATTCAGAAAAGAAATATTCCAAGGGTTTTCAACATCGCTATACTGATTAATACTAAGATAATAACACACTGAGTAATACTATGATAGAGTTCTTCATCAGCACGGGAAGATTTTGATGTCATATCATATAATGGAAATCGGCATGATGTAATCCAGAGGTGGAACCAATCATCATGCTTGTATTTATTTCAGAAAAATCTTCAAATGAGAGATAGCAGAGTGTCTGGTAAAAGAGCATGAGCTTTGAGTTTGGTCAGAGCTCTATGCAGACAGTGGTTGGCTGTGTGATTTAGACGACTCCTGTAGCCCCTTTGAACCTCAGTGAAGTATGTTAATCATACCTACCCCACAGCATGGTTGTGAGTTTTAAACGGAGATGAATATGTAAAGCACCAGGCACCATGCAGGCACATAGTAGGTATCCTGTAGATGTAAGTGATCTCCCTCTTTCTACTCAGTCTGAAAGACCTTTTGAAGGTTTCTTTCATCCCTCCTAGCATGGGTTTGATCTGGATGCTGCAGGAAGAGCATCGAAATGAAAACGAGTACTTTTTAGGTATAATTTGTAGTCTTTGCTTAAACTAATCGTAATAGAGCTTGAGTCCTTGAATCAGAGTATCAATATGTCTTCCAGCTTCTGGACAAATTACTTCCCTACTTCTGATAGGCATTGGTTGGAAATTAAGGGTCAGAAGTCACCCAAAGAACAATAGTGTTTACCTAGGGTGGAAAGAATAATGCTTTTCTTTTCTTTCTTTCTTTTTTCTTCTTGAGACTGAGTCTCGCTCTATCGCCCAGGCTGGAGTGCAGTGGTGCGATCTCGGCTCACTGCAACCTCCGCCTCCCAAGTTCAAGCGATTCTCATGCCTCAGCCTCCTAACTAGCGGGGATTACAGGTGCATGCCACCACACCTGGCTAATTTTTGTATTTTTGGTAGAGACGGGGTTTCACCATGTTGGCCAGCTGGTCTTGAACTCCTGACCTCAAGTGATCTGCCTGCCACGGCCTCCCAAAGTGCTGAGATTACAGGCGTGAGCCACCAAGCCCAGCCCATTTCTTTCTTAAAACAATTCATTTAAAGCTGGGCATGGTGGTGCATACCTGTAGTCCCAGGTACTCAGGAGGCCAAGGCAGAAAGATTTATTGGGCCCAGGAGTTAGAGACCAGCCTGGGCAACATAGCAAGATCCTGTCTCAAAAAACAAAGAAACAAAACAAACCAATTCATTTGGTTTCCTCTGTACATCAACCAATAACCCGAAGTAGCACAGAAGAGTAGCAAGAAGATGAGCTTGGAATCAGACAGACCTTCCATTTACTAGCTGGATGACCCTGGGGCTTTCTCAGCCTCAGTTTCTATATCAGCAAAAATAGGGTTAATAATACCTGTCAGAGTATGAGGATGAGGATAAAGAAAGCATGTGAAAACCCTAGCACTGTGCCTGGTGCATGGAAGGTGCTTAGTAAGTACTGCTTTTATCCTGGACTCTCTTGCAGACTCTCATACCTTACCTGGTTTAGGAGAAGGAATGGGGCAACTAAGTAAATCTATGTTTTGTTTTTATTCCTTTCTTATCACTGTTGAAAACATAACACGGAAAATGTCATAAATGAAGTGCAAACCATTACAAAATACAGAATAACTTTCCTTGAAATGATCAACAATGGCTCTGCAAGAGGTTACTTTGTAATACGTATGAAAGTATGTTAAAGCCCATATGAAGGTTATGAAATCCAGCAACACAAAGGGGGTGTGGTGATCTTTGTAAAATTTGTTGTGTTCAACTTTCCGTAAAACCATTTTGCAAGTAAAGTCACTATAATAACAAGTAACAGGTAGGAACAAAATTATAGAATAAGAGTTTCTCAAATTTTCATCATTAGGGTTCTTTTCAATATTTTTAATACTTTTTCTTATGGATTTCTTTAGTATTTTTTTAAGCCCTTCCTCTTCTTTGTTCCATAACATTTGTGCTAACTTCTATTGTATCATACATACTGCATTGTAACTGACATACCTCAAAAGCATGAATCATTTTATTCCTCTTATAACCTTCCTACTCCATGGTGGGCTCTCAAACAATATTTGCTGAGCTGAGAGCAAGCATTTATTTATATATGTTGACTATGTGATAATTCGAATCGATTTATCTTTATATATTGACTATATAATAATAGATAATATGTACTGAACATTTACTATGTTCGGACATCATAGGGTTTTCAGTTAACAACTAATTTATTCTCACAATAAATCCTAAGTGTGTATCATTATTTTCTCATTTTACTGATAAGAAAAATGAGATTAGAAGGGGCTAAGAGCACACAGCTATTTCATTGAAGACCTGGGATTCAAACCCAGGCACTTAAACATGAGAACCCATGTCCTTACCTATTACAATAAACTGCTTTTACTACAAACTATATATTTATTGTTTACCTGTTATTGTTGCCATTAAGCAGATTCATTTTGCTCTCTAGAGAGAGAGTATGCTTAGTGGAAAGAGCCAACAGGTTTGGGAATCAGGCTGACCTGAGTTAAAATCATGATTCAGTCACTGATAGCTGAGTGTCTTTGAGCAAACCTTTTAATTCTTACTGAGTGTCAGTTTTCTTATCCATAACATGAGGATGATAGAAGCTGGATATGAAGATTGAATGAGGTGACAGAGGTAAGGTGTCTCACATAGGATCTGGCACACGGTAGCCACTCAGTTAGATCATTATTACATTAGGAACTGAAGCTACTGCCCCTGACCCAGAGTCTAAAGCTAGCTTTCTTTGTCTTGCACTGACATTTCCTTCTCTTTTGTTAAGTAGATATGCTCCTCTTTCCTTCAGGTGTCATGGCCTTACATGCCATCTGTATGCCAACATTTCCTTCGTATCCATCTCATCCCAGACCCTAACTTGAACTTCAGTCTGTGATACAAAACTGCCTCCTCAGTATCTCTTTTTGGATTTCTAAAAGGCATCTCAAACTCAGCATGAACAAAAACTCTTGATTCCAGCTCCCACTAAATTTATTCCTCCTATAGTTTTCTCCGTCTCAGCAAAAGGCAATTCCATGGAGAAGCTCCAGAGTCACTCTTGATTCCTTCCATCATTTATATCCCACATCTGATCCATCAGTGACTCCTCTTGTCTCCAATTTCAACACATATCCAGAATCTGCCCACGTGTCCCTCCGTCTTCCACTCCTCCTCCTGTCAAGGCCACTTTATCTCTCCCCTGCATTCCTGCAGTAGCTTCCCAACTGATCTCCTTGCTTTTGCTCTTGCATCCTTCCCACAGGCAGTCTCAACCCAGCAGCCCAGGTGAGCCTTCAAACATATAAGTCAGGTCATGTCACCCTTCTGCTCAAAACCCTCTCATGCTTTCCCAACTCATTCAGGGTCAAAGCTTAACTCCTCCAATGGCCTACACAGCTTTACATGATTGGGTCCTGTTACTTTCCCGACCTAATCTTCTGCTACTCTCCCTTTTGCTTGTTTCGCCTCCATGACTCCTTGCTTCTTTGTGGATGTGCTATGCCTACTCCCTCCTTAGGGTCCCTGGCGTCTCCCCATGCTCGGATGAGTAAGTACTTGGCACTTAGTAGGTACTCAACAAATATTCTGAATGAATGGCTTGAATAATCATCTGGTTAAACACCGAGCTCACTTTGTATTGTGGGTCCCATGACTATTGCTCTTGTTTGCCCACCCTCCTACCCTGCAGCTTTGGCTTTTCCAGCAGTGACATCCTGACTCTCCCACTATGCCTGGGAAACTTGGCATTATCTATGATATCTATGATAACTAGGATCAGGAAGATGAATTAGTTCCAAAATAGTTCCTAACTCCAGGTTTCACCAACATTTTCTTTTTTTTTTTTTCTTTTTTTTTGGTAGAGATGGAGTCTCACTATGTTGCCTGGGCTGGTCTTGAACCCCTGAGCTCAAATGATCCTCCTGCCTCAGCCTTCCCAAAGTGTTGAGACTACAGGTATAAGCCACCATGCTTGGCCCATTTTCATTATTTTCTCCAAACATTTTCTAGAAAAAGGAACAGTTAACTGACTCAGGAATTCCATTTTCTTACTAGATACCTATATGCTTCTTCTGCAGTATTAACAGACATAACGAAGGACACAGTTTACCCACAGATTGCCCTGGATGACCGAGTAATGGTTGTAGATTCATCCTGCCTTGTGGTGTTCTTAAGGCATACAGAAAACAATTTCTTCCTGCTTCCAATATTCCTTTTTTTGCTAAAAAGGTCCACTTGGACACAGACCATTCTGGGTAACATCTTTTCCTATAAAAATCATTGTGATAAACTGTCTCAACTGTGCCTCTGGAGGGCTGGGTCCCTGTTACATCCACAAGTGCAATGGCTGCAGGTATAAAGGCAGTTGACTTCTTGAGAACGTGTTTTGGTACCTTACAAGGTGTTTTATGTACAAACGGCAAGGTTTACCCTAAAACCAGATTGAGATCAAGCAAATACTGTCCATTTTCTTTGCCCCCCTTATAGGATTCTCCTAAATGAAGAGGGGTAGGATAGGGATCTTTAAAGGTGATTGAATACATTAGGGGCAATGACTTCTATTTACCGCAAGCTGGGATGTCACACAGATCAGACTTAAAGTTTTCATCCAAGGTGAAGCACCAGGGAGCTTCCTTCTGATTCCCTGGGTTGCGGCAGTAGGAATGGCCTCCATTCAGCTCTGGGAACCGAAGGGCGGTGAAAGTGTGTGTGTGGGGATACTGGGAATTCCATGGCTGGCACTGGCGCCCTGATTTGGTCACACTGACGGTCCCCCGGTAGTCCACACCTGTGCTGTTATAACACTTGTGATCTGAAAAACACACAAAAACCCAAACAATTAGAAAGAAACACAGGAGATGCTGGAGCTCTCCTCTAGCCAGCAGTTTCTGGAGGGGAGGGCAGGTAATTAACCTCATGGCCACAGCTTCCCTGCTGGTCAGGGGCCATGCAGGGCAGTCTCCCTGCTTTGCTGGGCTTGGACCCAGGGCCTGCCTTGCAGTTACATTCCTGGGAGGATTTAAAGCTTTTGCTTCAGGAATAAAATCAGTCTTCCAAAAGTATTTTTAACATTGAACACAGAAGAAATCGGAACTGGGGTGGGACCTGGGGGCACAGAAGTAATTTCCTAGTGAACGGTTCAAGGAAGGTTCAAGCCAAACTTTTCCTTCCATTCTGATTGACAGCCTTAGACATGAAATCATGTAATAATGAATCTAGTTGGTATTGTAATTCACAGAACATGCTTATCAGAGACTGTGCATTCCGGGTTTCTAACAAAAGTGGGGGCTATCTCTGTGCTGATGGGGTCGGCACCCTTGAGAAGCAGATCCCACTAAGTAGACCTCGCAGGTGACCACAGGGGCTTAAAAGCACTGCAGAATCTATACAGTCGAACTGAATTGGAGTTTGGAGGAGTAATGACAATAATAATAATGTTGCTACTGAGCCCTTACCATGTGTTAAGCATTTTAGATGCATTCATTTACTTAACTCATAAAATAGTATTAATGATCAAAAGGAAACTAAAAAATTGCCGGTGAGATTAATTCTAGATGAAAGGGAAATGTACACTGAAATAGTCTTTTGCTTGGTGCTGTTGATGGGGTAGGGGATGGAGGCAAACCCATCTATATCTTTAAAATGGCGGTATGATATGGTTTGGGTCTGTGTCCCCACCAAATCTCATGTTGAATTGTAATCCCCAGGGTTGGAGGTGGGGCCTGGTGGGAGGTGACTGGATCATGGGAGCAGGTTTCTTGTGAATGGTTTAGCACCAACCCCCCGTGGTACTGTCCTTGGGATAGTAAGTTCTCATTCTCATGGTCATTTAAAAGCATGTGGCACCTCCCCACTCACTCTCTCTTGCTCCTGCTCCTGCCATGTAAGAAGCTTGCTCTCCCTTCACCTTCTGCCATGATTAGAAGCTTCCTGAGGACTCCTCAGAAGCAGAAGCTGCTATACTCCCTGTACAGTCTGCAGAACCACATGTGAGCCAATTGAACTTCCTTTCTTTATAAATTACCCTGTCTCAGGTATTTCTTTATAGCAATGTGAGAATGTACTGATACTTGCTATAATACACTTACCATTACATGTACCATTAGTGCATTTATTTAGTTCTTTCACAATATTGTACAACCTTCACCACTATAGGTTCTAGAACACTTATATTACCCTAAGAGGAAACCCCATATCTATTAAACAATCACTCTCCACTACCCCTAGCCTGGCCCCTGGTAACCACTAATCTGAATTCTGTCTATATGGATTTATCTATTCTGGAAATTTCATATAAATGGATCATACAATGGTGTCTGGCTTCTTTTACTTAGTATAATGTTTTCCAGGTTCATCCAGGTTTGTAGCATGTATCTGTATTTCATTCCTTTTTATGGATAAATAATGTTTCACTGTCTGGATATACCACAATTTGTTTAACCGCTCCTCTACTGATGGCATTTGGGTCATTTCCACCTTTTGGCTATTGTAAATAGTGTTGTTATAAATATTCTCATATGAGTTTTTGTTTGAACGTCTGTTTTCAGTTCTTTTGATTACACACTCAGGAGTAGAATTGCTAGGTCATATAGTAATTCTATGTTTAAGTTATTGAGAAACCATATCCCATATTTTAAAATTATTGTCTTCATGAAGCTTCTTGAAGATAACTATGTCTAATCCACCACTGAATGCTCAGGCACAGTACTCAGCCCATTGGAAAATAATTTGATTAACAGTATGAAAATCACTATGGGTCAAGGTCCAGTTTTCCCTGTGCCAACAGGTTGCTGACCCTTAGAAGAGCACAGAAGGTCAGGGGCTACCACTTACTTTTATTTATAGGATCTGCCATGGGAATTCCAATCCGGATACAGTTCGCAGCTTCTGGGCTCTCTGGCTGGGGAAGATCTTCACAGTTTGGCAGTTTCAGCCTCATCAGAATCATGGGATTTGATCTTGCAAAAATGTACTCTGTTTGACACAGGACATTCTCCAGGATTTCACATTCATCACGACACAAGTCACGGGGCTTTGGGACGGATGAAGTTTCATCGCAGTACGGGAAGGCATAGTGGCACAGGGAAGGAATGGCGAACTGAGAACACTTATCAGATAAGTGACTGGAAGTGCCAATCATAGTGAAGGCAGCTGGAAAACAAACACAATTATTAACTCCCAGAGGCCAGGGTTTATCTTCTTTGGTTATCTAGTCAACGGATATCAGATATAAACACACATTGCAAGGAATCCGCTGTGCTGAAACAGACAAGGCCCACAGAAGGAGATTCATTTCAGATGTCTAAGCAGCTTACTTTCACTGGCTTGAAAAAAACCACTTTGACTATAAAGTTAAAAAAACAGGATTAAATTACATATGTACCATTTCCTAATAAAAAAATTAATTCAGTTAAAGTACAATATATTTTTCATTTTTTACTACAAAGCAATCGAACTTTGTGTTTCATCTGGTGCTTTTTATTAGTTTTGTGAGGCTTCTAAAACATTTGACAGCTGTAGGGACAGACCTTGTTTCCGCAGTGGCTGAGCCTGAGCACAGGATCCAGTTCTGTGTCTTGCTGGATGACTTAGGGTAACTTGCTTAATTTCTTTGTGGCTGGAATACTTTCTACTCCATCTTCTGAAAATGAGGCAACTCACTTGGAAGTTCTCAAAGAGCACAGTACAATTGTTCCAATGTGTATCATCGAATGTTAGTGGTTCCTTAGCTTAATCTCTTACTAGTAGGGTAAGATGCACAAAAAGCGCACCAGCCTACCTTTGAATACCGCTATTGACAAGGAGCTTACACCTCACAAGGAAACCTATGAGGTTGCTGATACATTATTTCCCCAAGTATGTTGCTCAGAACATTAATCATGTGAAATAGAATAGTGCTTGAGAAACAAGCCAACAAGTTTGGGAAACGCTGGGATAAACAAAGGTAAATGAATTTTTAAAAAAACTTGCCACCAGGCTGATACCCATTAGAAATCTCCAAGAGAGGATTTTTATAAATAGGTTACCAATTATTTACATCAAAACTTCCACTTTTTTTTTTTTTTGAGACAGTCTCACTCTGTCGCCCAGGCTGGAGTGCAGGGTTACGCTCTCAGCTCAGTGCAACTTCTGCCTTCCAGTTTCAAGGGATTCTCATGCCTCAGCCTCCCACATAGCTGGGACTACAGGTACGTGCCACCACACCCAGCTGATATTTGTATTGTTTTTTAGTAGAGATGTGGTTTTGCTATGTAGGCCAGGCTGGTCTTGAACTCCTGGCCTCAAGTGATCTGCCCACCTCAGACTCCCAAAGTGCTGGGATTACAGGAGTGAGCCACTGTGCCTGGCCCAAAATGTCTACTTGTTTTTGTGGATATTCAGTTAAAAGTACATTAAGGCATTCTTACATTAGGTTGAAATGGGTGTTTAACAGCTCCTCCCTGTCAGTCTTACTGCTCTTTGAAATTTCAGAATTCTCTTCCTGTTGAAATGAGGGCTTCAGAAAATGGCAACTACCTATTCCTACAGTTGCTTCTTTTGGTTGGTTAAAAAGTCCTCCAGGAGGCTGATGCAGGAGAATGGCATGAACCTAGGAAGCAGAGCTTGCAGTGAGCTGAGATCGCGCCACTGCATTCCAGCCTGGGTGACAGAGCGAGACTCCATCTCAAAAAAAAAAAAAAAAAAAAAGTCCTCCTCCCTCTTCCCCCCAGCCTCCTCTCAGTTCCTTCACATTCCTCATAGCACATAGCTTCCACATAGCTTCTGGGCCTTTTGCTGTTCTATATTTCTGCCTTGGGTTTGTTCTTACCTCTCCTAGACCCTAGGGTTGCCAGATAAAGAAAAAGACAACGGTTACATTTTAATTTCAGATAAATATTTATGACATACTTATACTAAAAAATTATTCGTTGTTTATCTGAAATTCAAATGTTACTGGGTATCCTGAATTTTTATTTGCTAGATATGGCAACCTCATTAGAATGTCATGAAGACAATGTGAATGGATTGCAAAGGATACGTGACACAGAGGCATCATAACTACACTAATGGAAGGGGACAAAGCTGCTGTAACCACCAGAACGATGCGTGCAAAATCCTATGAGGCAGCCTATGCTACTTTAACTCATGTGTGCTAGTAAGTGCTTCGCTACTAGATTTCTATCAAAAGGATACTTTCAATTAAGAAAAATGAAGAGTGAAATATTGAAAGCTAGAGCAAGAAGAGACCAATGGTCATCTTGCTTCATCACTCATTTCACAGATGAAGAAGGGGACTTTTTGGGAAAGTAAGCGATTTCCCCAAAGTTCACTGTCATAATAGTTCTGGGATGAGTGTCCAGAATTCTAAACTCTAAATTCATCCCCTCTCAGTCAACATCACGTTGCTTCTAAACAGTAAGCTCTGTGAGGGCAGAGACGTACCTGGCTTATTTACACACCATCATCTCTCCCATCCAGGTTCAGTTCCTGGTACGGTGAAAGCACTTAATAATATTTATTGAGTGTTTGAATGAATGTGAGATTTCACAAAGCTTCCTTTTCCTCTAAGAGCAACCTTCAATAAATTACTTTAATGTAAATTCCAGAGCACAGAGATCATGTCTCATGCTTTTTTATGGTCCTGCTCCCAACCTCCATGCTGAGCTTAATCCTTTGTCAAGAGAGGAGCTCAATAAAACTTTTGGTGAGAAAAATAGTTATTCAAGGGACAAATATAATTTCATTGGTGCTACCTACCTGTGATCTGATTTTCTATTTCCCCTTGCATGTGCAAAGACTCCATATAGACGGTGCGGTTGCCAATAAATCTTGCACATGCAATCCCTCTGTATGGCTGACAGAATCCATCTTCTTCATACTCATCTCTGAAAGAAAGCATAGACAGACATTAGCTGATGCACCACATACATACAGGGCACAGCAAGCTCTGACTGCGCGATACCCTAAATAGTCACTAGGGGGCACAGTTGGGCACAATATACAAAAGACTGGGCTAAGGAATTGGGCTTTTGCTCAGTTCTTAAAACATCTGTTGGTCACATTGGTCAAGTTTCCTACACCCCCAGAAAGTCATCCTGAAGCACAAAATCATCCTTAAATATGGGAGAAAATGCTTTTATTTTCGCAGCTGGTGGTGGGCTGGAAGATGATGTAGTTATAGCAGTAAAGAGGAAATGAGTTGGAAATCTGGGCACATGTTCTACAGTTTTTTGTTTTTTAAGCACAGATTATTTCTGCTTCATTTGCTACAAAGGCGTGGGCGACCAGATCCACTCCAACTGACATGTCAATTAGGGGGATCCATGGGGTGAGAAGCCGGGTGCAGCTGGAAAGAAACCCGAGGGCAGCCCAGTTAGGTGACTCTTCACTGCTGAACCTCCATTATCTCTACCCTGCCCAAAGAGGACCAGGGCAAACCATAGTCTGGAGAGTTTGAATTGAGTCACTAAATCCAAGGAAATCTAGAGAAAATGTCCATGGAAAGTTTGCTTTCATGCTTCTCTACAATTTAAAAAAATAGTCTTATTAAAATTTTGCGGCCTCAAAATTATAAGACTTTTTTTATAAGGAGGGGTAATAGATTTCATCTTGAAGACAGAGGGATGCCAAAAATGACATGATTCATGTGCCAGGTAAAAGGACTGGAGATCTAAGGCTGGAGATGAAGACCCAAGATGGCAGGCTCAACCTGAAAGGGCAGAGGCTACCATCTCCCACGAGGGCCTACGATGAGCACAAGATCCCTCGAGTGCAGAACATCCAGCTGTTTCTCAAAGGCAGACCATAGCCAAACCAAAGTCTGCCTGCCACGGATATAAGTTGACTTCAACCCTGGATGCTCCTCCTCAATATATCATCTCAAAAAAAAAAAAAAAATACACCGTTTTTCCCCTTTGGTTTCTTCTAAGTAAAAATCCCTCAGAGCAAAGTCAGGAGAACAAAATTCTCTTCCTGAGTTTAACATTTGGGCATCCTTAGGCAAGCTGTCTGAGCCCTCTGAGCCACAATTTTCTCATCTACAAGTTGGACACAGTAACTGACTTCTCTGCCCTACATGGGAAAGTCATTACGATCCCATCAGATAATGTAAAAGCTTTTTTAAATTGTAGAGATAATATATGGCTATTCTTAAAGTATTTACAATGACCAAAGGGACATTTATTTAAAAGACAGTTATTTACTAAGCTCCCACATCGTAAGAGGCACTGCGGTTAGTGCTGTGGTGCTCACTTCCCAGCTTGAAGGTCTAGCGTAGGAGTCTAGAAAGTCAAAGCATAGCAGCAAACCAAGTGGAAAAATCACCTGATAGGACACTAATTTTCTGCTTCTCTCTACTCCCACTCATTAAAAGAATCATTTTAAAGGTGAAAGTGGGGGAAGTATCTTCAGTTTAGTCCTGAAAATAGTTTGTGTTGCAAAGCTCTTAAAAACTTAACCTTTAAATACACATACAAATGAATATATCATATACCTGACATAAAGACATTGAAATTTTACTGTTGCACAATCCTGCAAGCACTCCACATGTTTACTTTCATAAATCCTAGAGTAATGCTGAAGCCTTTTTGGCTTAAATTTTACTTGGGTTGTAAAATTAACCCAACTTTTATTGGGTAACTAATACCATAAACCTATGGGGAGGAAGAAGGTTCTTGATGACCTACACTTGGATCTTGGAAACCTAAGTACAGAGACCAGAATACACCCCCATGCCACCCCCCTGCTATGACAGATGATGCTTTTCTATCCCTAGATGCTTTTCTATCCCTAGGCATTAGCAGAGCCCTGGATTTTTAAGGTGTCATTATGAGAACACTTCTTTCTCCCCCACATTAAACTCTCAAGGCTTCAATTTATATCTCTTGGGAGGACAAAACCCTGGAATTACCCCCAGATATAAATCCCCAACCTACTGGGAGTTCCCATATTTTACGTGTGAGGCTTAGGCTAAACTTCTTACCACCTTTCCAGTTCAAGACTCTTAAAAAGACTCTTTGAATACTTTTTTTCAGAATAAAATGGAATGCAATTCCTTGGCTGCACATTTCTTATCAAAGGCTTAGAACTGCAGGTGTATTAAATTTTTGACTATTCCCAGAATTCCTACTATCCTGTTCAGTCTCCTGGGAGACAGATTTTTTAAAAAAGAACACAAAAAAGCCGCAAAACCAGTATGTACTGTTATCTGCTGGGGAGTGGTTCTGTCTTGGCTCCTTATGAGAATCGCCTTGGCAGCACATTGGGAGGCCGAGGCGGGTGGATCATCTGAGGTCAGGAGTTCAAGACCAGCCTAGTCAACATGGTGAAACCCCATGTCTACTAAAAATACAAAAATTAGTTGGGTGTGGTGGCAGGTGCCTGTAATCCCAGCTAGTCAGGGGGCTGAGGTAGGAGAATCACTTGAACCCAGGAGGTGGAGGTTGCAGTGAGCCAAGATCATGCCACTTCACTCCAGCCTGGGTGACAGAGTGAGACTCCATCTCAAAAAAAAAAAAAAAAAAAAAAAAGAATGAAAGAATCTCCTTGAGAAGCCTTAGGAAATACGAATGCCCAGGCCCCACCTTAGACCTATTAAATCATAGTCTCTGGGGATGAGGCTTAGGTATCTATGCTTAAAGAAACCTATCAGGTGATTTGAATGTGGTTGAGAACCACAACACTGAAAAAAACCAAACATGTATTAAGTGTCTGCTGCTCTGGGCTGGGTGCTGTGTTAGGTGCTTTCTTCAAAGCAGCCCCTGATGAGCTATTATCCTTATTTTACGAGACAGAAACTCAAATTCAGAGAAGTTAAGTAACTTGCTCAAATTCACAAAGTCAGTCTGTGGTGGAGCTAGGATTTAAACTGAAACTCAAGATGAGGCCACTATCCCATGTTGTTAGGTCTGTAACTATGTTCTGCGTTTCAATACTACTCTTAGTTAAATCAGCCTACTCGAGAAAGAGACCTTATCACGAGTCTTGATTCTGTATCAGATACTGCTAAGTTTTATATACTTACAAAACAGATACTAAGTCATTTAATCCCAACAACAATCTTATAAAAAAAGGTAAAGATGTAATTATTCCTGTTCTACAGATGAGAAAAGTGAGACTCAGAAAGCACAGAGAACTTATCCAAAGTTACGCAGCAAGTAGAAGAGCTAGATTTGCTCTAAATAGTGTTTCTAACCACACTCTATAACTTCTTTCCAAGTGGCTTGGCAATGGAGTTTTTGCACTGCTTACAGGGGCTTTCTGCTGTGGAGAAGCTTTGGTGCATGCTGGGTGGTAAAAGGTTTTCTTTTAAACATAAAGTCAAAAACACATTTCTTTCTTTTCCATTTTTCCCCACTGGCTTTGGCTGGAGGGGAACAAATGCTCCTCCAGCATTAATCAGCTTTATGCTTTTTTCCAGCTCACACTTCTTTCATCATTGATGTCTTCCTGCCTTACTCCATGCTCAGCAAATTAAAAACATGAAGCAAGTGGCAAGGTAGCAAAAGTGCAAGGGCACTTGCAATGAGCGTGCCCAAGGCTGCATTCAATGGAGAAGAAAAGTGCATTGTGAAAGGGCAAATGGAATTTGGCCATTCATCACAGTGGCTGGCACCAGCGTGCGCCGCTGCCTCACCATGATGTCAAGGTGCAGGGGTGCTTTGTGATGGGAACTCATGTTTCTCATAAAGATAATTGAGTTACCATGTTGCCAGCCTCTACAACCTGCCATATTCTCTGCCATGGGATTGGGAAACACAAATGTGGTCTGTAATCCACCTCCAGGGTCTCCTCCTTCTCCAGGGCAAGGAGCTTATGAAGGATATTTGAAGAGTGGTAAGAGGGATCGTGGAACAGTGCGGCAGCAAAAGGAGTGCCCATCTAGGAACCGCTGCAGAGCAAGGAAAGGAAATGCTGTTCTGCAGAGACTTCATAATCTAGTTCTTGCCAGTTTTTCCAGCTTCCTTCCCTGCCAGACAAGCCTACAAGCCTGATGGTATTAGTCATGTGGATGATCTTGCTAGTCTCAAACCACAGGATGCACTTCGATGCGGACATGGTTTGACCCATGCTCATCCTTAGGGCTGGCATGCCCTCCACCCCCTCGTTCTCCTTGTGAATGTTCTCATCTTTCAGACCCAAATGCCCCTACCTTCCCTGGAAAGTTAGTCACTCACTAACCCCACCCATTCCCAGTACTTTCATCAAACCATTCCACAGATTTCCAGTTTCATATACTATTTTATCTGTTTAGCGCCCACCTTACCACTGACAGGCCAATAGAACCAGAAGAGATGAGAAGACTGTCCCAGGGTAGCCCACCAACGTGGACCCTTCTCCATACTGGGAGTATCCTCTAATTGGAAGCGATTTTCTTCCTCATCAGAATATACAGGGCATGGGCAGACATAGCTGAACCGATGGGTACTGACAAATTTGGCCCTAAAATATTCTTTTTGGGGATAATTTCAGTTAAAATGCCTATCTCTCTTTTTTTTTTTTTGAGATGGAGTCTCGCTCCCATTGCGCAGGCTGGAGTGCAGTGGCGCGATCTCAGCTCACTGAAACCTCCACCTCCTGGGTTCAAGCGATTCTCCTTCCTCAGCCTCCTGAGTAGCTGGGATTAGAGGTGTGTGCCACCATGCCTGGCTAATTTTTGTATTTTTAGTAGAGACAGGGTTTCACCATGTTGGCCAGGCTGGTCTTGAACTCCTGACCTCAGATGATCCACCTGCCTTGGCTTCCCAAAGTGCTAGGATTACAGGTGTGAGCCACCACGCCGGGCCTCCTACCTCTTCTTAATGAGAAGAGAATGGATGCAGAGGGACTTTCCTGACTGTAAAATCTCACTTAAACCAAAGATTTGAAAACAGGTACTCAAACACACACTTGTACACAAATGTGCAGAGCAGCACTACTCACAATAGTCCAAAGGTGGGAACAACTCAGGTGTTCATCAACAGATGAATGGATAGACAAAACGTGGTAGATACATACAATAGACTATATTATTCAGCCACGAAAAATGAATGAGGTACTGAAACAGGTTACGATGTGAGAGAGCCTCAAAAACATGCTAAGTGAAATAAGCTGAACAAAAAGGGCACATATTGTATGATCCCATTTACATGAAATATTTAAAATAGGTAAGTCTTTAGAGAAAAGCAGATCGGTGGTTGCTAGGGGCTGGGGACAGGGAGGAATAAGAAGTAACTGCTTAGCGGGCAAGGAATTTTATTTTGGGATGATGAAAATGTTTTGGAAGTAGACAGATGTGGCGGTTATACAACATTATGAATATACTAACTACTATTGACTTATTCATTTTAATATGGTTAATTCTGGCTGGGTGCAGTGGCTCATGCCTATAATCCCCGCACTTTAGATCAAGGTGGGAGGATCGCTTGAGGCCTGGAGTTCAAGACCAGCCTGGACAACATAGTGAGACTCTGTGTCTACAAAAATAAAAATAAAAAAATTAGCAGGGCATGGTGGCACACACATGTAGTCCTATCTATTCAGGGAGCTGAGGCAGGAGGATTGCTTGAGTCCAGGAGTTTGAGGCTGTAGTTAGCCATGATCACATCACTGCACTCCAGCCTGGGTGACAGAGCAAGACCATCTCTCTAAAACATAACGACAACAAAATAAATAATAAAATAAAATGGTGAACTCTATGTTATGTGAATTCCACCTTAATTAAAAAAAAATATCATTTACACAAGCGCCAAGGTAGAGGGACCCTGGGAGAGGGCCAATGGTTGCAAATTCAGGCCTCAAGGTGGGGGAGGTCGTGGGGGTAGCTTTGTAAGTCACTTCCAAGCAGACTAATCTGATATAAGCATGAGCAGTTTACTCAGTATCAGCAGGTTCTTTTGTTCTGATTCTCATGGCTCTTCAAATGGAATGCCGGGGACAGTGACTTGGCAATCCCACAGCATGGCAGCCTCATAGGGACAGAGAGCAGTGAAATAAATAGCCCAACACCTCTGACCTCTGAATTTATCCCCCCAGCCCCTTTCATACACCCTGTTTTGAGCCATGGAGAGGAAATCACATCAAGATGGCTGCCCCTAAAACCCTTGAAGGAAAGTCATCACACAGCTCAAAGAGATGGAGGGTCCATAGGTTTGCTCAGTGAGCAGTTTATTAAAGTGGGAGTTATTTTCTGTCATGTGGATAGTAATTTCTCTTTACCCAAGCAAACACAACTTACTAATCCTTTCCCAAAAGACCATCACGGCCATGAATAAATGGAAAACATCCCTTTTTAAAACTTGTGAATCGGGCCACCTATTAGCAGATCTGGTTAAAAGCATGGCCACATAATGGCTCTAGTAACCTCGAGCTGAGTGTGAAGCTTCCCACTTCAGAGGCAGCGTTCTTCTCCCTTGGGAGGGGCAAACAGATCTCTCAAGGTAAAATTAGCCCTGGCTTTTAATAAAAATGGGGCTACATTATAAAATTAAGGATCCAAGTAAAAGATGCAGAATTATTCCAATGTAGACAGAAGATCAGAGACATAGAAACCTTAAGAACAGATTATAATTGGAGGTGGTCTGAAAAGTTACCTCCTATTCCAACCCACCTCCTTCCTCTTCCGGAGGAGACTTCAAGCCTGGAAGCAACCTTAGTTAACTGCTAACCAGGAGGAGGGGGCATCATTTAAATCTTATCAGCCCTAGCTGCACACACCTTGAAATGATGGCCCTGGGAGAGGGAGCATCTCTGGACAGGTATAGGCAGAGACAAGGAAAGGGATGGCTGGGGAGGGTGAGGATCCAGGAAGGGGAGCTGTCGGGAGCACCAAAAGGAGACTTCGCCTCAGGCTGGCTGTGGTCAAGAGATTACAGGTTAAATATGTGATCCTGAAGCTATCTCACAAACTCTGCTTTCTAAAGACCGGTCTGAAAGTGGGCATCAAAAAGTACGTGTTAACATACTTGACCTTTAAGGTCAGTTTTCAAACGGAGCCAATCAAGGCATGTCAACCCAGAGGGCCAACGACCCACAGAGAAGCCTTAAATCTATAGGGTTGAGAATTCAGCTAACCCTTACATCCCTTTTTCTTTTATTGGAATGCCTTTGTAAGCATAAGCAATTTTGAGGTGACTGTGTCGAATATCACATGCTGGTTCCCACATCTGGTCAGTGACAATTTGGTTAACATTTATTCACTTAGCTAAAGAGTCCCTCGACCTGTTTCATACCACCTTTTTTCTTTAAAAAATTAAATCAAAATTTTGAAGTTTTTTTCCCTTGGCTATTAAAACAAACAGATGAATAACGTTCTGTCATAGTTTCCAGAGCAGCACGTAAGAGTTACTTGTGTCCAACTCAGAAAAGGGAAGATATTGGCTTTGCCTCATAGTGATGTTTGGAAACACAAGGGTTTGCATTTCACTTGGAACAGGAGCAGAATTACCCAGGCTTGTATCTCACAAACGTAATTTGAGGGAAAATTATGTGTGTAATATATTTTATTCCTATTTAAACACACATTTGAAATGATAGGACTGCACTAGTACAGTATTTGCAAGAATACAGAAGATTGCTAATCAAAAGAATGAGTGATTTTTTACTGTCTTCAATTTACTGAGGTTTTCATGATAGGGCGGCCTTGCACCTTCTAAGAATGCTTTGGTTGTTTTTACTTTTCCTCTGTTAAGGGCCTGCTTTGCCCCCAAGGTTAGGCTGAAGCTGGAAATGCATAGGTGACACTTGGAGTCCCCGAGTTCAGCACCCCCAAGTTCTTATTAGAGACCCCTTGGATGTGCTTTGGCAGTTCTCCAAATATCAGGCATTCAAACCACCCCCTAAAATTGCCTATTAAGAATAATGGGACTTTAGAATAATATGAAATTCACACGTAACAATCTAGGCAGATTTTCTACCACAGGTGTTACTGGAATTGCTTTGATTTTTTTTTTCTTTCCTTTTATGCCTTTGGGCATGAATTGAAAAAGAGAAGGTTTGTGGAAAGAGTGGTAAATGGAATTCAGGGACATCTTAGAAGGGTTTTAATTTCATCTTACTACTCAGAAGTGGGGTGAAACCCAATCCCCAATTCTTGCTTTTCTGTATCATCTCAGTTTTGTTTCCCATTCCTTCTGCTGATGGTGGTTAAAATAAGACTACTGGCCTCCGTAAAAAGCAATGGTGAGTTTAATGCCTCTCTGTACCCTCAACTCCAGCACCCACCCAAAGGCAATACAGAGATGCCCATGTCACAGGTAGAATCTTACAAATTTTTATAATGGCAGAAGCAGCAATTCACATTAAAATAATGATTAATTTGTAATGCACAGATTTGTCCTGTTCCTCCTCTGTTTCAATCTTCCTAAAGGCTTCCCTTGTCATGCTAAGTAAAACTGGCATCTTTACAATATCCTTACATCATCTTCTCCTGCCTCACCTTGCCTCTCTGACCTCATGCCCTGCCACTTCCCCCCGACCCTTACTTGATTATTACCTCTTGTGTTAATATTTAGTCTCATCAGGCATACTCTGTATTGATATATTCAATTGTTTATTGTTTATAAACAAACTTCATGAGACTAGGAACTTTGTTTTGGTCACTACTATGTCCCTAATGGCCAGAATAGTGCCTATTAAGTGTCAAGTTGTTGATACTTAATAAATAAATGTTCAATAAGTGAATTAAATCTCTCCCACTTTTTATTTTAATTTCTGTGTGGTAGCAGCAAAGAGGGATCCTCTAGCAATCTGAAATGTGTAGTCAATCTCTCTACTTCCCCACCCCAGCCACCCAACCTCTCCATGCATTTTTCTTTATTTTTTGAGACAGGATCTTACTCTGTCACCTAGGCTGGAGTGCGGTGGTGAGATCACAGCTCACTGCAGCCTCAAACTTCCAGGCTTAAGTGATTCTCCTGCCTCAGCCTCCTGAGTAGCTGTAACTACAGGCTTGTGCCACCATGCTTGGCTAGTTTTTTTACTTTTTTTTTTTTGTAGAGACAGGGTCGTGCTATGTTGCCCAGGCTGGTCTTGAACTCCTGGACTCAAGCAATCCTCCCACCTTGATCTCCCTAAGTGCTGAGATTACAGGCATGAGCCACCATACCTGGCCTCCCCATGCATTTAGTTTTGCTAAATGGAAGAAATAATGAGAAGAGGAAGAGGGGCAGCTTCTAAGAGTAGCAACCTTGAAAACTAAATTTGCTTCCAAAGGAATTCTTGAATTTGACCACTTTCTTGCCTCATGGCTCAGGTCCCACCACCTCTCAGCTGCCCCTCACTGTGAGCCCTGCCTCCAACCTTCCACTCTTCCAATCCATCCTCCAAAGGCTGCAAAAGGCCATCTAAGGTGGAAATCTGTGTGATTGCTGAGGCTGATGTTCTTCACAAGCCATCTGGCCATTCTTGGGTCCACAGTAAGTGAATACTTGTTATTAGAATGCCTGTATGAGATTGGAAGCTCACGAGCATCTCAGCTAATTTGGTTTTCAAGTTAAGATGGTTTCTTCTTTTTCTCCTCTTCATTTCTTCTTCCTACCATTATGCCCTATTGAGATTTTATTCTATGCTCAACAGTATTCTAGGCCTCGAGGTAGACATCAAAAAAATTACCTTTGACTTTCAGCATGGATATAATTTGTGATCATACATGTTTATGAAAATACTACATTGCCCCAAACCAGAAGCAACCAAGAGAGAGGAGACAGAGAAAGAGACAGACACACACAGAGGAAAGAGAAAGAGGAGAGAGACAGAGAGAGACAGACAGAGAAAGAGAGAGAGAGATGAAAGCTTACTATACACCTACCTTGTACCAGGAACCCCTCAAGGTAGGTAGCATTATCTCCATTTTATAGTTGAAGAATTAGGTCCAGAGATTAAGTCTCTTTCCCAAAACCTTAGGTCTTGCTCCAAATTTCTTGCAGTGTCCATTATAAGAAATATATAATAAAGCCAAGAGCTTTGAAATGTGTACATATATGATTTAGTGAAAAAGAGACAACACAAAACAGTATTTGCACAAATAACACCGCCATGTAAAGTGTGGAAGGAGTTTAGATGGAAACAGTTCGATTTTATTGGATTATTCACCCTCAAAATTGCCCAAGTGCTTAACAATGATACAATAGTTAGATTAAAATATTGAGGAAACAAACTTGAAAAAAGGTGCTAGGTTTTGTTCTACACTGCCTAGACGCAGCAGAAGGGAGAGAATTTGTAAGCAATGGCTGAAGAAGGATTTTTAGAGGAGAAGAAGAGGGTGGAAGATGTGGGAGGTACCTAAAGCCAGAAAGATAATGAACAGAAAAAGATCCCTCCCAGGCAGCCTGGCTGGATTCAAGGTCCCTCCATCCAACAAGGACTGTTCTCACTTCCTAGATATGGCCAGGAAAAATGCCAGCCAAGTACATTTCAAGTTTCTCTAGGGCATTCCCTAACTGAAGCATGATGCTGGGACTGAACTTGGCATTGCGGAGTGGAAAAGTCACCGGACTGGAAATGAGAAGACCAGGGTCTTGGTCCCACTTTGGCTGCCAACAAGGTTATTTCCATACAACCTTGGATAGGTCACTTACCCTCTTTGTCCTCACTTACTCCATTTGTATAATATGGAAGTTGAACTGTATAATATGTTCTTTCCAATTCTAACCTTTTACGGTTACTCTAGTGTAAGCTCTCAAAATATCCCACCAAGATGGCTGCAGGAGTCTCCTAACTGGTCTCTCTACCTCCATTCTTGGCCTGTAAATTGATCTTTCCTGTTGCCATGGAATGAAGAGCTAATAGGTAGATTGCATTATCTCTTTCTTACAAATGTTCAGTGACTCTCTACTGTATAAAGTCCACTGGCAACAGTCCTAGCACATTAACAGCAATCACAAGGTCCCTATATAACTGCCCCGTGGACATCTTCAGCCCAGTCTCCTGCATTGCCCCTCTTGGTTCTCAGGTCCTGGTATTAAAGAACAGCTTATAGTTTCTGAACATATCACACTGGCACTGATGTTTGTGCCTTGGCTATTTCCCTTCCAGGAAATCCATTCTCATTTTTCTTCACCTGGCTCTCTGTCCCTCATCCTTCCAGTTTCGGTTCAGTCTTATCTCCTTTAAGATGCTTTCCTGAAACTTTCAGATTAGTTCATGAGAAAATATGTGCTCTCTAGCATCCTTCACTGTATAATTATTATTTGTTGAGAAGTCTGTTCCTCTACCAGGCAGAATGTTCCGGAAATACAGCAACTGTTCTTACTTTTCCATGTAGTAGTAATGCAACCCCAGTCTCACTCCCAGCAGAGTCTAGTACATATAACTTGGTTTGTAGAAGGCACCAAATAAATGTTTATAAAAGCGCACTCTATGTTTCTCTGCTATGGCTACACAGACCTCCTCCAGATTCCAACACCATCAGCCTTTAGCAAGCCCTCATTTGAATACAATCCCAAAGATGGAACAAGGCAAGTTCCATCCCTATTTCTTAAGTGCACTAGGCGAACTCCCCATAAGCCCTGCAACTTTAGTCTTTTAGTTTCGGAGCTGGCGGGTCCAAGGAAGGCTTATGGCTCCCCACCTCTCCCACTGATTAACCAGAAATGAAAAGGCTTCACAATCCCTGGGCCCAGGTTGCTGTTATGTGGGGCTCGTAGTACGGAATCGTATCTGACTCCATGAGAGTATTTGAAGCTTTACTAAACACCCCTAACCTATCAACTCCCAGCTTTGTAGTCATTTCCAGTTGGAATGTTTTTAGACTGAAAAAAGACAGGTTTGTGAAAAGACATAAACATCTTTGGTGAGAGGTGACATACGTTTTCTCCTAGTGAAAGCAAGACACTCCTGTAGATTCTGCAGTTTTTGGATACTGCACAAAATACATCTCTTAGGCAATTAATCTCCTGGCAGGCTTTGAGTGAAGCAATTACCCCATGTTTTTCTTTGTCATTGTTCAAAAGTTTAACAGTGCATCTATCTACTTTATTTGAGTCTGGAAAGCCAAAGCCCGCCTTGAAACCTCTACAGCAAACATATGTAAAAACGTTTAGTGTTCACACGTTTGATTTAAATATTGACAAATTTTTTCATTAGAACATTAAACCCTTCACTTTATTCATCTTAAATGCTTTCCAGGAGAGTGACTTCCCCCATTAGAATGACTCCTAGTAACTCAATACAAACTTTGCAAGCAAGAGACCATGGAACATGGTAGTCTATTGTGCTCACATTCTGTGGTGAGGCAGCTGTAACTGGTTATGAACCAGTGCTGGAAATAGTATTTGGAGCTTTCTTGGCAGATTTCTTACATCGTTATTCAATATGAACTGCAAATCATATGCTCATAGTTATGAAAATGTCAGAAACTCCTAGTGTTCATGCTTTGTTTGACAAAGCTATTTTCGAGTAGTGTTGGAAGGCAGAGGCATCCAGCACTTGGGATGCAGAAGGAAAGAACACCCTCCCACCCCTGGCAGTTTTTGAGAAGTTGGTAATTTGCTCCTATATGACAAGAGCTCAACTCTGAACTGATGGACGTACGTTTCACATAGTCTTGATTAGTCCAGGATGTGTGTCAGGGCTACTAGAGGTCTGGAAGGAAATGCAAGAAACTTGTGCACTTCTTGCTCAGTTTGGTCAAATGAGCTTCAGACCAGGGTCAGCAAACTATTTGACTCTGAATCCTAGGGGCAGCTGAGCAATGCTCCCCATGGAAGGAGCAGGAAAAAAAACAGGCCTAGAAGGAAAGGAGAGAATAGACAGTGAAGAAAAGAAAAAGGGGCAGATGGAGACAGAGAGGGAAGGAGAAAGGGAAGAAGGGAGAAAAAGAAAGGCAAAGCTTGAGATCAGTCTAATATCTAACAATAATACAATAAATGTGCATGATTTAATTTATAATTTAAATTTAGACTTTCATCACATTCTTATAAGATACCCCAGGGCATTCTCATTCCACCCTTTTAAAAATAATACTTGTTGTGGCAATTTTGAAGAATAGAAGCACAAAGAAGGGAATTAAAATCGTCTACATCCACAAACCACAGATAATTAAGGTTAATATGTAGCACATATTCTGTACGCATACATATAAACACACAAATTATTTTTGCAAATTGGAATTATACTAGACATAGTTTTTTCTTTTTAATGTAATATGTATTTTCCACATTATGAAGTATTCTTCTAAAATATTACTTTTAGTGACCACAATTACACAGTTACCATTATATTCAACTTATCATTATTTATAAAAATGTTGAGATAAACATCCTTGTAGATAGATCCTTATATACCGCTATGATTATTTTTCTAGGCTCAAAACAATAACTGGAATTATTTTGGGGTAAAAAGTATGCACATTTTCAGGGTTTTTACATGAATTTATAAATATCTTTTAAGAAAACTGTTATGACTTATATTTCTACCATCAATGGGGAAGAGTATCTATTTTTCTGCACTCAATGCCTACAAGTGCCTGTTAAAGTACCTGCTAGGTAAAATCACTTTTTAAGATCATACCTCGTTTTTTATCCTTAGTAAAGTTAAACATCTTTTTCATATGTTCACCTTTGTAAAACTTTTGTACTAGTTATTACATGAACTGTTTGTACATTTTAGCACTTTTTCTGTCCATTCTATGTTTATATTAGTATTCCTTATTAGATGAAAACACTGAGGTTTTATGAGATTAACCAACTTTCCCAAGATCACACAGCTAGTTAAGTGGCAAAAATGGGATTCAAATTTGGGTTTTCTAAGTTGGCTTCATGTCATGCCAGGCACAGTGTTCTTTTCTAAATTCCAAGAATAATGATGTCCTTAAATCCAACATGTCAAAGACAAATCCACTAAATGCCAAAATGAATAAAACCCAGGGAACTTACAATAGTATAACAAGACATAGTGTCCCTCCATGAGGATCAAACATTGTTTTGGTCTTTGATTATACTCACCAAACTATGCTTGGAATATTTGCAGAGACATAGAGGTAGCCTATTAACCAGTTCTATAACGTGTTTTATTTAAATGATCTCTAGTGTCCCTTCCAGAGTGGCAGGCTTAAAGCAAATCTGGATGGGAGACCATGTGAGGAGAGATACTGAGGAAGGAAGGGGAGGTTTGCTGTTGTTAATCAAGATGGTGCCTCAGTTGGTAGTGTATTCTACTGGATCAGTGAGGGAATGTAGCTATCAAAAACCTGAGTGACATTAGGGGCACTTGTGACTAGGATGTATTCTCTGAAATGAGGGAGGAGCCATTCTTTCTTCCCTCTTACTGGTCAAACTTCAACTTCACCCGGAGCATCAGGCACCACTGTGGACATCAGATGTCATCAGGGCTATACATCAGTGATCATTCATTAAAAGCAAAGAGACTAGGTTGGGGAAGAGAACTAAAATGATGTCGCAAGAGGAATCATTGAAGGAGCTAGAGATGTGAGCCTGGAGAGGAGAAGATTCCAGGGAAATGAGAACATCGTTCAAATGCTTGAAGGACAGCTCTGTGTCCTCTACCAGACAGATGTGCTCTTTAAGTGCCTTCTCCAGTTCCTCATCTCCAGTATCCTAGCATATGGGGGTTAGCCAGAACACAGATATTTATTGGTGGCCTACTGACAGCCCACTCCTCCCACTCTTGGGGCCACAGCAGTGGACAAGGCAGAACGCCCTGTCTTACAGAGCATGCATCCTAAGGGTTTCCAGTACATGACTGCTGAAGGATCGATGAATACATAAGTGGATGCCTCAAAGATTAAACATCAAAATGGGGAACCACAGAGGAACATTTGGATTGAGAGGGTAAACCAATGATACCCTCAGAAATGATGGAAGAACAGTGGAAATGCCAGTCCCCAGAAAGCTGAAGTCAAGAGGTCTGAAGAGAAAGGGCCAATTAGTTCCTTCTTCCCCATCCTCACATCACATAGTTACATTTTAATGAAAGTTCCACCTGGTTAAATTGCATTGATGACTCCTACTGTTTTTAGGATACAGTGTAAATTCCTTAACCTGACTCATAAGCTAGCTCACAAACTGGATCTTGACTGTATTTCCAGCCTCAACATCTCGGGTTCAGACAAAACAAAGAGAATCAGATAGAAAATTCCTGCTTGGAGTCAACTAAATGCAGGCTAAGCGAGGCTAAGGGGAGCAGCCTTCAGTGAATTTTACTGGTTCCTTCAACTAGCACTAATTGAGCACCTGGTTGGTGGCCAGGTTGTGGCAGCTGGTGCAGGTTCTGGTGCTCAAAGAGCTCACAGTTTAAAGAGGAATAAGTAGCTAACCATAATGAAATGCCATAAGGGCTACTACCTGGTGAGGGCTGCCTCTCCAAGGGTAGAAGTCAGGAAGAAATGGCAGGAAAAGAGGCAGAGGTAGATCTATCGGTTCATTCTGCAGATACTGAGTGCTTGCTATGAGTAGCCACTATTTTAGGTGCCAGGGCTCAGTGGTGTACCAAGGGCTGGGCAACAGAGCAGTCTGCTCTGGTGCAGCCAATATTGGATGCAGACTCTGTGGATAATATAAAAACAATAATGAGACCAATTATGTCAGTCCACTTTTATTACCGTTATGCACCGGCAATTCAAACAATGTTGTTTAAAATACTCTTCCCCACCAGGGTGGATATTCCCACTGCCCAGCCCTTGGTACACCACTGCTGGGTCTACTACATTGAACAAAACATCCCAAAATCCCTGCCCTCATGGCAGTTTACATTCCGGGGGAGGGACAGTGGTGGAGACTTCTAGTTGTCCATCAAGATCTGCTCTTCTCTCCCAGTTTTAATAGTAGAACTCCTTACATTAACTGACCACCAGCTGGAGACCACAGCTAGATATGGTCATGTGACTATGTTCTGATCAAGGAGGTGTTACCTTCTGATCAAGGTGTACCACCTCTGGGTCAGGTCCTTACCAAAATAAAGAAACAGGAGGATGGAAGGAAGGAAGGAAGGAAGGAAGGAAGGAAGGAAGGAGGAAAGGAGGGGAGGAGGAGGGAGGGAGGAAGGAAGAAAGGAAGGAAGGGAGGGACAGGGAAAGAAAGAGAGGAGACAGGAAGGAAGGGAAGGGAAAGAAGAAAAGAAAGAAGATAGGGCTGAGCAAAAAAAAAAAAAAAAGGGGGGTTATCTCCCTGACTGGAGTGTGGCCATGAAGAGCAATGCTGAAGAAGCCATCCAGAACAAGGTAAACACTACAGGTTGAGGCTGGCAGAGGGATAAGATAGACTGAGGCTGGATGTTAATGTGAACACTGGCAACAGAGATACCCTTCCAGCTATGGAGAGCCTCCTCTAGACTGGAGGGAAATCCATTTCTACCTTGATTAAGCCATTCTCCATCCATCCATCCACCCATCCATCCATTTATTACACCAACTTAGACTGAACCCTAAATAATACTGGGAGGTAGACAATAAACAAATAAATGAAATATATAGTCTGGCAGGTGTTAAGTGTATGCAGGAAAATGAAGTGGGGTGGAGGAGAGTGAGTGTTGCTGGGTCAAGGAGGCTGCAGTGCCGTTGTTACCATTAGACCTACATGGTCCAGTATGGTAGCAACTAGCCACACATGCCTGCTTTTGAGCATTTGAATGTGGTGGGCTCAAACTGAGATGTGTGGTAAGTGTAAAATACACTCTGGATTTCAAAGACTTAGTACCAAAGAAAAAAGAAAAGAATAAAATATCTCATTCATATTTTTATATTTATTACACATTAAAATGAAAATATTTTGGATCTTTGGGTTAAAAATAGATTATTAAAATTACTTTCATTCATTTTTACTTTTTAAAATGTAGCTCTTAAAAACTGAAGATGACGTGTGTGGTTCCACTGGACAATGCTGCTTTAGGCTCCCCGTAGCAATTCCTCACTGTGCCCCCGCACAGTGCTCTCCATGAACCTACTGCCTCCTTTGTATTGTTGACTCCCTAGGCCTCCCCCAACTCCAGGCTTTCCATGGTCCTGTTCATGGGAAAGAATCCTGCTCTCTGGATATTAGGCTTTACTAATAATAATCATCATCAGCCAGTAGGTTCCTTTAAAGACTCAGCAAAGGGAGTTCCCTACGTGGAGGCCCAGTGCACATTGCGTCTTTGGAGAACAGTCGAGAACCACCAAAAGGTTTTGCTTCTCAAAAATAACACACCATTTCCTGACTGGACTGCCACAATACACACATTTCCACCACTGAAAGTTTGCCTTTTCTTAAAAGTTTTTATTTCTAGAAGACCCCTTTTTAAGAAAGTGGCATTGGAAAAACTCTAAGTCACAGTATCCAAGAGCAAGGGCTTTGGAATCAAACAAACCAGAGTTCAAATCCTAGCTCTGCCCTTTCTTACCCATGTGGCCTTAAATAATTACTTAGCCATTTAAGCATCCATTTCTTCATTTCCAAAGTCAGGATATTATCACCTACACCTTACATGGCTGTCCTGACCTACTATGGTTCCACCTTTAACACATGTGCCATGGATATAGGTCAGTTCAGATTATAGACTATAGGCCCCCAGCCATCACTTTTTTTTTTTTTTTTGAGATGGAGCCTCGCTCTGTCACCCAGGCTGGAGTGCAATGGCGCAGTCTGGGCTCACTGCAACCTCCACCTCCTGGGTTCAAGCGATTCTCCTGCCTCAGCCTCCCAAGTAACTGGGATTACAGGCGCCTGCCACCACGCCTGGCTAATTTTCGTATTTTTAGTAGAGACGAGGTTTCACCATGTTGGCCAGGCTGGTCTGGAACTGCTGACCTCGTGATCTGTCTGCCTCAGCCTCCCAAAGTGCTGGGATTACAGGCGTGAGCCACTGTACCTGGCTGCCAGCCATCACTTTTAAAAAGCTGTTGAGAATTGTGAATAAGGATAAAAAAATACAACTATGGGGGTATATACTTTCCCTTCCACTGCCTCTCAGAAAAATTCAACTGGGGGGAGTGGGCTGAAAAAGGCAGTAAAAGGGGGACCACATTCCCCCAGAGGATAAACAATAAACGCCAAAATTCCCATTGTGCACGTATAGCATTCTACTGGGAGGCCAAGGGGTCAGGAATATGTGTGAAAAAAATTAATTGAAATGGCTCTTTAAGAACCAAGAAAAACAAGGCAACCCCATCATGTCCTCAGTGAAATGTCCTTTTCACATTGGCCCTCGGGTTACGCCAGCCAGAGATGACCTGTCAAGGTGAGGCTGGCTGACACACGATGAAGTGTTTCATTAATACCGTCAAACCATAACAACATTTACGGTCCACGTGCTGGACCTTCACGTGTCACCTAGACATGAAATCTTTTAAAATTTACATAGCCCAGAACAGTTGAAATATCAACAGCTTTTATCTATGAGTCACATAGAGGAGAAAGTGCTATATATGCATTATCTCATTTCACTCTCACTGCAACACTGGGCTTGTAAACTGGGTGTTGTTAACTCTGATTTACCAAGGCCTAAAAAGCCTCCTCATTTCCCCCTTGATCTGAGCATCAGAACGAGCATTAGGATCAGGTCCATCTAATTCTTTTTTTTTTTTTTTTTTTTTTTTTTGAGATGGAGTCTCGCTCTGTAGCTCAGGCTGGAGTGTAGTGGCGCAATCTTGGCTCACTGCTACCTCTGCCTCCCGAGTCCCGGTTCAAGCAATTCTCCTGACTCAGCCTCCGGAGTAGCTGGGATTACAGGCATGCACCACCATGCCCAGCTAATTTTTGTATTTTTAGTAGAGATGGGGTTTCACCGTGTTGGCCAGGCTGGTCTTGAACTCCTGACCTCATGATCTGCCTGCCTCGGCCTCCCAAAGTGCTGGGATTACAGGCGTGAACCACCGCACCCGGCCAGGTCCATCTAATTCTTAACGATTTTGCTATACTGCTAAATACAGAAAGGCCAGGCTTCCAATGTTTACGTTTATTATGAATTACTAATGACTTATAAACTGAATGGGATCTTGCTTGAATGTTTTAATTATTATTATTATTTTGAGACAGGGTCTCATGCTGTCACCCAGGCAGGAGTGCTGTGGCACAATCACAGCTCACTGCAACCTTGACCTACTGGGCTCGGGTGATCCTCCCACCTTAGCCTCCCGGGTAGCTGGGACCATAAGTGCCCACCACTAAACCCAGCAATTTTTGTGTGTTTTTTCTGTAGAGAAAAGGTTTCACCATGTTGCCCAGGCTGGTCTCAAATCCCTGGGCTCAAGTGATCTCCCCGCCTTGAACTCCCAAAGTGTTGGGATTACAGGCATGGGCCGAGGTACCCAGCCCCTGTTTTAATTATTTGTATGAAGACAAAATGCTAGTGAACTGATCTCCTTGACTAGGAAGTAGATGGTGATCATGTCTGTGACTGAGAATGTCTTGTGGGAGCTGCCTAATATTTGTACAGGAGAACCAGTGTGATGTTGTGGAAAGAGGACAAGGCTGGAGGAAGGCAGGCATTGTCAGCCTGATAGGGTGATGTTGGGGCATTTTTAAAGCCTCTGTGAGTCTCAGTTTGCTCATCAATGAAATGGGAATACTTACTTCCACAGTGCCTGTATCACAGGGTTTTTGTATGATAATGCATGTGAAAATGCTTTTGTGAGCTACAAAATCCTACATGAACACAACAGACAAATCAGGTGTGTGGCATGCAGCAGGTGATTTGAGAAAAAGGCAAATACTGGCAGATCGAACTTCTTACATAAGCTAGAGTAATTTCAGAAAATGTGATTTTTATCATTCTTCCCCCGCTCACTGGTTTGAGAGAAAAAAAAATACCTTTTTTCTTAACCCAAGCCAAATTGAAAATTGAAGCAATGAATAACACTACAAAGTGGGCTCCTGCATACAAAGAATTTTCCATATATTATCTCTATTTGATCCTCAAAATCATGCTAAGAGGCAGATATTTCAAAGATGAGAAAAATGAGGTTGAAGAGATCAAATAGGCTTTATTTGATAACTTGGTGATTAATTGGCCAGATGGGGACTCAATACCAGGTCTGTTATGTCTTTTCCTCTTTACTAAGTTTCCTCTGAGTTGAACTCCCATTCTCCCACACCCCTCTATCCCCTGCCCCAAAAATGTTTAGCAGAAGACAAAGTAACATCATTGACCAATCACTGGTTTTCTTAGTCAATCAGGACTTGGTTGAGGACATATTTATTTTATAGCACTACATAGAGGGTTCAAAAGGCAGGTTAGACTTGATTTCTTCCCTCAAGGAGCATGTAACGTTTCTGGAGAGACAAGATATAAAATGTTGAAATAACATTTCATATGTTATTTCATATGAGAGGCCATGTGTTAAATCATATACCATGGAATCTAAGTGTAACAGATTCAGTGCAGGAAAATCCACCGTAGGCTGGGGTGGTCAGGGATGACTTCCTGGACAAGGCGGAACTTGAGTTTCCTCTCAAAGTCATGGCAGAATGGAAGCCAGGGCCAGATCCCGAGTCCCAGCCAAGTGTTGTCTCACTACACGGATTGGTGCCAAAGGGAAGAGTAGATTATACATTTAAAATGCCCTTTTCCTTTCAATATACCCAGCTCTTCGAGCTGCTGGATGTAATTCCCAGCAAGCAGAGGCAATCTGTGAATGTTTGTTATCTAATAGGTTCCTTCTTATGTTAGTTGAAATAACCATCACAATATCAGTAAAATCATCAAGGACAAGGCTTCAGAACAACATATTCCTTTCGTAAAAGAGCTATACTTTTTGAGGTAATACTCATTTAAAAAGGGGTATTCTTTTATGTGGCTTTCCCAAGAATGCAGCCTGGCAATTTAAAAGTCCAAGTAGTAAAGCTTCCCCTTTGGAAACCTCCTTTATATCTACCATGTGCACATTCGCCAGGCATAATGTTAAAAATATTGTGACACAAAATCACTGCCCCATCCTTTCAAGTTTGATGCAGCCAGTTTAATGTTCAATATCGCTGTTCGCAGAAATGCTTTTTGATCTGAGGAGATATGAGACACAGCCATCCCACAGCTGGAATGTAAGGATTCTATAGAAGAGCATGGATTAACTTGAAAGTGCAGTGGAACAGGATGGTCTCATCTCATTAGTGACCAAGAGTTCACGAGAAACTTCCATTTGTTTCAACACATTGTAAATCTGCGTCCCCAGTGCCAAACTCTGTATCTGGCATAAAGCAAGTACTCAAGAGATAAATACTGCATCAATGAAGAGCTACGATCTTTCATGATCCGGCACTTTATAATGCTTTTAGAATCCTTATTCTAACCATAATCATGTTGACCATTTATTGGCAGGTGTGTATTAAGCACTTTATAAATATGATCTTATTTGTTCCATACAAGAATCATGTAGAGGCAGGTATTACTCCTCCCATTTAATAGATGAGGAAACTGAGGTTTAGAGAATGAAGCAATTTCCCCAAGTTCACATCCAGTTCCACACAATGCCTAAGCTCATGCTGCCACCCTCTGTTTACAATGCCGCTCAAACTTCAGGTGCATCAGGCAGGAATAGAGATAGAGCAAAAGCAGATGATAATAGCAGTATTAATAAAATAAATATATATTGAGTGCTTATTCTTTTTGAGTGATATATATATATATACACACACATATATATACTTTATCTTATTTATTTATTGTTACAACCATAAGAGGTAAGTTCTATTTACTCTCTTATACAGATGACTAACTGAGGCATATATAAGAATTTAAGAAATGCACTTTGGGAGGCTAGGGTGGGAGAATTGCTTAAAGCCAGCAGTTCAAGACCAGCCTGGGCAATAAGACAAGACCTGTCTCTACAAAAAAAAAAAAAAAAATTAAAAATTAAAAATTAGCCAGGCATGGTGGCATGTGCCTGTAGCCCCAGCTCTTCGGGAGGCTGAGGCAAGAGGATCCCTTGAGCTCAGGAGTTCAAGGCTGCAGTGAGCTATGATTGCACCACTGCACTCCATCCTGGGCAACAGAGCAAGTTATAAAAATAAAAATAAAGAAATGTGTCCAAGGTCACCTAGTTAGTAAATGGTGGAGCAAGGTACCAGATGTGAAACTGTACATATTACTTAAAATCACTTCAATGAAAAAATCCCAACCTAACTGGGCACGTGCCTGTAGTCCCAGCTACTCGGGAGGCTGAGGTAGGGGGATTGCTTGAGTCCAAGAGGTAGATGCTGCAGTGAGCCATGATCGCACCACGGCAATCCAGCCTGGTGACAGAGTGAGATCTTGTCTCAAAAACAAACAAACAAACAAACAAACAACAACAACAACAAAACAACCATCTTATTTTTACCTATTTTACCTCTACTTAACCAAAATTGGACTATAACAATATAAAAGGCAAACAAGTCTTGTTAACTGACTATTCCAGTTAATGGAGGATTTATCACATATCTGATGATGTCCTGAGCCTTGGCTTACCTCCCTGTGTAAAGAGGAGGTGGATCAAGATAAGGCTGATTCATGGTCCCTGCTAGGAATGCACTTGATGGCCCTATGATTCCCTCATCGTTCACCACTTCTCAGTGGTACTGAAAGGCAGTTGATATCCGTTTGAATTGTGTCAATCAGAAAAGGCAATGTGCCGGGTTTGTTAATGCCAACCTAAACAACTTCTCAGTTGCTCTGTCAGCACTGTCAATACCCTGGGCCCTGTTGTGGAGCAGAAAAAAAATGCTTAAGCATGTCTCCCCCACCCTTTCTTTAAAGGTGCTGCAGGGCTGTGGAGCTGGGGTTCTTTCAGTACTACCTGTATCAGGAAGCCAGCTTTGTTGTTCACACCTGCCCTGGGCACCTTTGCATAGCCAACTACTGAGTCTCTCTCCCATCAGTCACTCCTTTAGAAACTGCTCTCTCTCTCTTCTAAAATTAAGCCTTTGAGCCGTTGCTTCTCAACATTTCATGCTGATAGTATCAAAAGGGCATTAACTTTCTAAGAAGCGACATATTAAGCTGAAGAATTCCGATGGTGTGATTTCAATGACCTAACTGCATGTCAGTCATGTTGCACGTTGAGATGGCCTCAAGCGGCTCTAACAGGGCAGCAATTGTGCAAGAAGCTGACACTTCCAGCTTCAGTCATCAGCTTGGGCTTTCTACTCTCTACCCCTGGTAGGTGAGTCTCATCTTGGCCCCAAGTTCACCGGTCATGGTCCCACATATAGAAGGAGTTAAAGGCAGAGGCACAATTCAGGGGCAGAGGGAGAAAATGGACTGAGTTCCCATGCCAGGAGTCATGCCAAGCACTTTAAAATTTATCCTTTTAATCCACATATATCACCACGAGTAAGAGTGTTTTTATCTTCATTTTATAGATGGGGGCAGGGAGGCGACTGTTAAATGTTAAAGTTGGGCCTCCAACCCAGATATGTCAGATTCCAAAAGAAAAATCCTTGGATCTTTTTAAACTTTATGCTTTCTTTTTTCTTTCTTTCTTTTTTTTTTTTTTTTTTTTAGGACGAAACACTGGAACTCTCCAGAATAAATTGGTACCTGGGTCTCTTCTGAAGTGAGCTGTTCTTAGGAGCTTCAAATGAGGGTCTTTGAAGACACATGAAAACTGATGAGTGGTTGTAACATCCAAGCTACCAAATCAGACACACTTGTAATTGTTCCCAATGTGAGTTTTCACCCCAAAGTTCTCTTGTCTCTCTCCCTCATTTTTCCCAAGTACATGGGGGAGAAAGTCATGATGAGGGGATGATCTGCCTTCCAGTTTAAAATCATAAGAATGGCTTGGAAACTTAAGAGCAGTGAGATTCTGGACCATTAACAACCACACTAACTTGCAGCTTCCTCATCTGTACAATGTGGCTAATGACTCAACGGCTATCTCTTCGGCCTACTGCAGAATATAGGGATGGTACCTGTGAAGCCCTTTGTAAACTGCAGAGTGCTATGTCTACTTTCACTGATTCACTCTTTCCATAGATATGGTGTACCCCTTTGTGAAATGCACGGTGTTAGGCTATTTAGTGAAAACCAATGAAGAAAATACAATCTCTTCCCTTAATGTATGCACATTCTTGAATAGAAAAGACATTTACAGAAATAACTATAAAAGAGTGTAGAAGAGAAGAAAACAGGCACCAGAACAAAGAGAAACACAAGATGCAGGTTGAGGGGCACCTGAGAGCAGGGTTAAGTGAGGGGATTCAGAAAAACGGAAGAAAGTAGCTTAGGTAAGAGTAGTCTGGAAGATTAAATCTATGGAAGGTGGCAACTGTTTCATTAAATTATGCATTCTTTCATCTCTTACCAATTTATCACATGCTTATTATGTACTGGCTACTGTGCAAATTAGTGCGGCAATGTGGAGAGGTGAAATAGGGAATGCTGGCAGGCTGTCCATAGGGAAATGTCCAATGGGAGGCTGGAAATGCAGGTCTTGCGTTCAGGAAAAGAGTCAGGGTTGGCTGATAAATTTCAGTCATCCTTATAGAACTGCCAGTTGAACCTATAAGAATTGATGAGCACACTGGGTATGCAGATGAGATTAGATGGTGAGGGAAGGAGGAAGGGCAGGGACAGAAACTTGTGGGGGAATCCACAAATATGAGGTTGAAAGAGGAAGAGAAGTCAACAAAGCACACTAAAAAGAGTCTCAAAGAGGTGGAAAAAAGGGTGAAAGATGCTATGAAAGGGTAACCAGCTGCATCCTATTCTACAAAGTTCACTGCTGACTGAGAAGAAACCACTGGGCGTATCAATTAAGACACTGTTGGGGCTCTATGAGTCAGCATATAGCTCTCCCAAGTCCAGGACAAGTTACTATAATCATCTGATTCGTGGCCACTAGTAATCATGATAGAATGTCTGGGTTGGAATTCTAGGCCTGCCACTTACTAGCTATGTGACTTGGACAACTTAACTTTTTTTTTCTGTGCCCCAGTTGGAGATAATACCTTTACTGCTTCATGTGGTTATGATGAGGATCTGATAAACATCACAATAGCACTTACCCAATAGTACACACACAATAGCACATCACAATAGCACTCACCCACAATGGAACTTAGAACAATTACTGATATATGATCAGCACTCAGTATGTGTAAACTATGACATGCAGGCCAATCCACCTAGAAAGGCCTATTTTCAAAAGCTCATGTCCTCTGAATTGAGGAACCACAGATCAGATCAGCCTCTTCAACCCCCCCACGAGGCTCCCATTCATGTAAGACACCCATGGCTTTGTAATGGCACCCAACGCTCTGGGCTGGCGTGAAAATTGTGTGACTCACATCATGTGCCTCCCCAAGAAGGTGAGGCTGTTGCTGCAAAGCTGACTAGTTTGTGGAATGTAAAGACTTTTCATTGATTAGCTTTGGGGAAACCACTGTAAGCAAGTCTTAAACATCATCACATTTGATTGGTTTGTAAGTTGTGGCAAGTGAATCCAGGTCTAACACTTAGGAACAAGGGAGAAAAAAGGAAGATTTTGTTACTTGTAATCAGCTTTTTACTCCACAGATTTTCTGTGAGTTGGGTTCAAAACATTTAATTCCACTTTTTCCCTCTATGTGGCACCTCATTTGTTACCAGGATTTTACAGATGGAGATACAGAAATGTGAAATGAATAGCCCAAGGCTATCTTCTCCCACTACTCCCAGCCCTACCCTGCAGTGTGTAATTGTGGAGCCACGGACAATGTACCAAGGCAGCAAACATCACTGGCTTGAAGATGACTAGTAGCTGTGGTCAGCTTGCTGGGGACCCATGCTCCTGAGGGTTCTTAAGAAGTGTGGGAGGACTCCTAAAGCTGTTGTTGAAATCAGTTTAGATTATGGGACTAGCAACCCGAGGAAGCTAAATTTACTTTACAAGTCAACTGGATTAGCACTGAAGTAATTTTCCTTATGTAAACCCAATTTTAGGTAATGCATGAGCTAAACTTGGAGCAGGGGGCTGAGACACAGATTTCCTGTGCTGTCGAGCTATTGCAGATCTCAGCAGATAACAAAGCTATTATCCTGGCAGAAATGGAAGCATCCTCAAATCCTGTCAGATGGCAGCATGGACAAAAATTACAACCAAATGTATTTTTAAGCTGATGCACTTTCTTAAGTATGGCTCCTAAAAGCAAAACATGCTCTTCTAGGAGAAGTTTTAGTAAAAACATAAGAATGCTGCTGGTAAGGAAATCTCTAGGTGATGCCAGGGACTGACAACAGAGGATTTCTGATAGAAGAAAGAGACAAGGATTTGGACCAAGTTTCTGAATGGAATCATTGTCCTTTCTTTTTTTTTTTTTCTTCCTTCTCCCTCCCCGCTTCACCCCCCACCTCTAGAGTTTCTTAGCAGGCATTTTGGAGGAAAAGATTTGGATCAGAAATTACCTGGGCTCACAAAAATATGGTATGAAAGTATTTTTTAAATGGTTTCAAGTTAAAGGTCTTTACTCCACTGCTCCTAACAGAGTCCCTTAATTTCCTACCTACTCTCAGCCCCTCCAGCACCATCCTGCATTCTGCTTCCAAGATACATGAGCTTTCTGAAGAGCTGGTGAGAATGTTGAAACTTCCTGGCCTTGGTTTCCCATCTGGTAAAATGAGGAAGACCAAAGCTTAACTCTCACAAGGAATATGCAGGCAATGAACACTGTATGATTTAAGAGACCCTTGTGATATATTGAGTACTAACTTTGAAATTACAAACAGAAACAACCCTCCTTTGTTATCCTGTTTTTTAGGCAGGAAGCAAGCAGAAGAAAGATGAGGATGGGAATTAGATAGCTTGCGTTTTAATCTCAGCTGTGATACTTACCAGCTGCCTGTCTTCAGGGTTCAATGTTCAATTGACCTTAATGCAGAACCCAGCTCTATACCTGATAGGCTGTGTGACCTTAGAAAAGTTACTTGCTGCCTCTTACCTTCAGATTCCTCATCATCAAATGGAGAAGGAAGTACTTGCCTCTAGTGGTCTTCCTTCCCACTTTACAATACACTTATGCACATAAAATCTAGCTAAAACAGACAATATGAATAAAAGAATAATTTGATTTTAGAATAGGCATAGGAGAAAAGTGAGCTGCCTTCATTGCTTTGAATATTAGAAGGATTTATCCACTGATTCTAATTGCACTTGTTCATTAACTCCACAAGTATTTGATTAAGAGTTATGTTCCTATTGTACATATGGACAATACCTGGCCTCATGGAACAGATAGTGCTATGTGGTATGGACAAAGACAGGGAGACTGAGTGTGCAGAGGAGGTCATGTGACCTTTACTGGAGGGATATAGCAAAGGCTTCCTAGAGGAAGTGATGTCTAAATTGACAGGGTTAGCTCTGGTCTGAGTTGTATCTGTTGGTAGGGCTAATTAATAAGACATTTGGACATCAGAAGCCCCCAAAAGACAACAAATTCCTGCCCATCCCACCCTACCATATAATAAAAGGAAGGCAGGAGGGCCTGAATGAGGTAACTCACACCTATAATCCCAGCACTTTGGGAGGCAGAGGGGAGGATTGCTTGAGCCCACGAGTTTGAGACCAGCCTGGGCAACAAAGTGAGACCCTGTTCTCTACAAAAAAATACAAAAATTAGCTGGGCATGCTGGTGTGTGTCTGTAGTCCAAGCTACTTGGGAGGCTGATGCACGAGGATTGGTTGAACCTGGGAGGTTGAGGTCGCAGTGAGCCGAGACTGTGATTTTTCAGAAAGGATAAGTAACTTTGCCTACAGGGCTCTTCTATAGCACAAGGAAGATTCTATGTGTGAAAGTGCTATCTAGGCACTGTGCACCACATCATAAGTGCAGGAATGGAGCTCAGGGCTTGAGTCAAAAAGATGTGATTTGAGCCCAAACTCTGCCACCTGCTCAGAGTGCTCAGAAAATACCCTGGAGAAGTTACTTATCCTTTCTGAACCTCATTTTCTTCATTTATAATTCCAGCTACAGCAGCCTCATAAGACTGTGAAGATTAAAATTAATAGGAAATGTGTAATTTTTAAGTAAACTTTAATGTAAGCTGTTTTCATGCCAATCTTGTGCATTGGAGCTGATCTATAAGGTATAGAAGATTTGGCTACCTCTGCTCTGATAAAACTCAGAACAATAGTTGATGCCACATCTCTCAAACTGGGGTGTCTGTAAGACACACCTAGAGGATGGACTAAAGATGCAGATTGCCAGGAACCACCTCCAGAGATCTAAGCCAGGGGTTTGTATCAGAAGTACCTGTGGAGCTTCTTTTGCATTCCGATTCCTGGCCCAAGCTCTAGAGACTGTGATTCAGTAGCTCTGGGGTGGGTTCAAGATACCTGTGGCTCTTTAAATAAATCATTTTCCCTGGGTTTTCCGGAGATTTGGATTTAGTAGGACTAGGACAGGGTCCTAAACATTATTTTTAACAATCCCCCAAGGGATGCTTATGACCCTGTAAGGGTGACCCATATAACAGAAGCTTGTTGAAACTTGTTGCCAAATGACTTTCTTCTGTATCTCTCTACACATAATCTCCAGAATACAGAATGTCCCTTTGAGACTTCATCTCTCTGACTTTTCCATTTAAGACTGTCATTGCTGAACACTCTTTTGCTAACTTTTTGTTTTAGAATGTTGTATTGGTGTGTGTGTGTGTTATGTGATGGGTAGAGTGGAGGCTCACTCAACCTGACTTGCCTAGGCATTGGGAGCCCCATAGTGATTCCCACGGCCAGCTCCGCCCTTGTCACTTAACTCTTCATCCCAGAAGTGGAGTGTTGAACACACCCAGCGATTTGAATGTTCTGGTTAATTGAGATTTTTAAAGACCACAGTGACTTCACATTTTGTGTCCGAGCACTTAAAGCTAAACAGTGTTTTTTTTTTTTTTTTTTTTTTTAGATGGAGTCTCACTCTGTCGCCCATGCTGGAGTAAAGTGGTGTGATCTCGGCTCACTGCAACCTCTGCCTCCCAGGTTCAAGTGATTCTCCTGCCTTAGCCTCCCTAGTAGCTGGGATTACAGGCATGCACCACCATGCCTGGCTAATTTTTGTATTTTTAGTAGAGATGGGGTTTCACCATGTTGGCTAGGCTGGTCTTGAACTCCTGACCTCAGGCCATCCACCCACCTCGGTCTCCCAAAGTGCTGAGATTACAGGCATGAGCCACCATGCCCAGCCTAAACAGTGATTTAAACACACACACACACACACACACACACACACACACACACACACACACAAAACAAGAAAACAAAAAAATCCAGATGTTAAAAATATGCTGCCCAAATCAAGACCAAAATTTATACAACCATATAAAATAATTAAACATGTCATTTATTCGCCAGTAAAATGATTATGATTTAATGCAGAGCCAAACTCTGACCACCGATGCTGAATATTTATGGCTGGCTCCCTCAGAACACAGAGGTAGCTGCAGAAATATGCTCTTATTCTACCCTACCTTCACTTGATGAATGATTATTTTACTTAGAGTGAGTGAGACTGAATTTGAAAATACGTCAGAGGTGAGGCCTAGTAAGATTCTATTTATAAATAGGGGTTATTGTAATCAGCTCTAAGTGGGCTTAAAATAGAAATCTAAAAAGTGAATTGTTAAAAAAAAAACCAATACAATCTTTACTAATCAGAAAAGCACTCAATTTCTGGCACTTTAATGTGCATTCTGAAAATCTATTAACTAAGCTTGACTTAAAAAAAAGACCCCTAGTTCCCTTATTTAAACTTGTGAAAGGAAAGAAAAAAACACAAAGGTGAAACATAATAGGTACTGCATAATGATCACAAGGATGGAACAGCAAAGAAAATGAAAAAGGAATTTATGATGATTACCCTGTGAAAACTCTCTGAAGCACATAAAGCTTTTTAATCACCTAAACTAGCTATCATTGCTCATAATCATTCTCACATTTGTATAGCACTTGACAGAGAGCTTTGTGGTTAAGAGAGTCTGAGGCTTAAAGCCAGACATTCTAAGTTCAAATGCTGGCTCTGCTACTTACTGACCACCTGCACTCAAGTAAATTACACAACCTCTCAGTGCCTCACTTTTCTCGTCTGCAAAATGGGGGCAACAACTACTGAAAAGGTTATTCTAAAAATTAAATGAGATAATGCGTGTAGAGCACTTAATATAACGCCCAGTACATAACACACACAATAAATTGTACCTCTGACTATTATTATTACTCTATGATCATTTCGACAATCATGTGAGGAAAGTGTTATCATCCTTGTTTTACAGATGAGGAAACCGAAGCTCTTGGGGTAACACGACTTGTGAAACTGCATGCTACTCCTCAGTGGCAGGGTGGGGACTCTGGATGGAGGAACTGGCAAGGCCTTCTAGACCTTTGACGTGCATAAACTGGCATGTTTACAGAATAACGAGGAAAACAAAGTGAAACAAAAGACCGTACCAGTGTGCTAAGAATTTATTACCCGCACATCAAAAAACTTATCCACCACGATCAAGTTGGCTTCATCCCTGGGATGCAAAGCTGGCTCAGCATATGCAAATCAATAAACATAATCCGTCACATAAACAGAACCAAAGACAAAAACCACATGGTTATCTCAATAGATGCAGAAAAGGCCTTTGATAAAATTCAACATCCCTTCATGTTAAAAACTCAATAAACTAGATACTGATGGAACATATCTCAAAATAAAAGAGCTGTTTATGACAAACCCACAGCCAATATCATATTGAATGGGCAAAAGCTGGAAGCATTCCCTTTGAATACTAGTACAAGGTAAGGATGCCCTCTTCTCACCACTCTATTCAACATAGTATTGAAGTTTTGGCCAGGGCAATCGGGCAAGAGAAAGACAAAAAGCATATTCTAATAGGAAGAGAGAGAGTCAAATTGTCTCTATTTGCAGACAACATGATTGTATATTTAGAAAACCCCATCGTCTCACCCCAAAAACTCCTTAAGCTGGTGAGCAACTTCAGCAAAGTCTCAGGATACAAAATCAATGTGCTAAAATAACAAGCATTCCTTTACACCAACAATAGACAAGCAGGGAGCCAAATCATGAATGAACTCCCATTCACAATTGCCACAAAGAGAATAAAATACCTAGGAATACAGCTAACAAGGGATGTGAAGGACCTTTTCAAGGAGAACAACAAACTACTGCTCAAGGAAATAAGAGAGGACACAAACAAATGGAAAAACATTCCATCCTCATGGATAGGAAGAATCAATATCATGAAAATGGCCACACTGTCCAACGTAATTTATAGATTCAATGCTATCCTCATCAAGCTACCATTGACGTTCTTCACAGAATTAGAAAATAACTACTTTAAATTTCATATGGAATCAAAGAAGACCCTGTATAGCTAAGACAAGCCTAAGCAAAAAGAACAAAGCTGGAGGCATCAAGCTACCTGACTTCAAACTATACTACAGGCTACAGTAACCAAAACAGCATGGTACTGGTACCAAAACAAACATATAGACCAATGGAACAGAACAGAGACCTCAGAAATAACACCACACATCTAAAACCATCTGATCTTTGACAAACCTGACAAAAACAAGCGATCGGGAAATGATCTCCTATTCATTAAATGTTGCTGGGAAAACTGTCTAGCCACGTGCAGAAAACTGAAACTGGACCACCCTTCCTTATACCTTATACAAAAATTAACTTAGGATGGATTAAAGACTTAAATGTAAAACCCCAAACCATAAAAACCCTAGAAGAAAACCTAGGCAATACCATTCAGGACATAGGCATGGGCAAAGACTTCATAACGAAAATGCCAAAAGCAATTGCAGCAAAAGCCATAATTGACAAATGGGATGTAATTAAACTAAAGAGCTTCTGCACAGCAAAAGAAGCTATCATCAGAGTGAACAGGCAACCTACAGAATGGGAGAAAAATTTTGCAATCTATCCATCCAACAAAGGTCTAATATCCAGCATCTATAAGGAACTTAAACAAATTGACAAGAAAAAACTAACCCCATCAAAAAGTGGGTGAAAAATATGAATAGACACTTCTCAAAAGAAGACATTTACATGGCCAAGAAACATGAAAAAAAGCTCAATATCACTGATCATTAGAGAAATGCAAATCAAAATCACAATGAGATACCATCTCACACCAGTCAGAATGGCGATTATTAAAAAGTCAAGAAACAATAGATGCTAGTGAGGTTGTGGAGAAATACGAACACTTTTATACTGTTAATGGGAACGTAAATTAGTTCAACCATTGTGGAAGACAGTACAGCAATTCCTCAAGGACCTAGAACCAGAAGTAACATTTGACCCAGCAGCCCCATTACTGGGTATATGCCCAAAGGAATATAAAATATTCTACTACAAAGACACATGCACACATATGTTTATTGCAGCACTATTTACAATAGCAAAGACATGGAACCAACCCAAATGCCCATCAATGATAGACTGGATAAAGAAAATGTGGTACATATACACCATGGAATACTATGCAGCCATAAAAAGGAATGAGATCATGTCCTTTGCAGGGTCATGGATGAAGCTGGAAGCCGTCACCCTTAGCAAACTATCACAAGAACAGAAAACCAAACACCACATGTTCTCACTCAGAAGTGGCAGCTGAACAATGATAACACATGGACACAGGGAGGGGAACAGCACACACCAGGGCCTATTGAAGGGTGGGGGTGAGGGGAGGGAACTTAGAGGACGGGTCAATAGGTGCAGCAAACCACCATGGCACATGTATGCCTGTGTAACAAATCTGCGTGTTCTATACATGTATCCCGGAACTTAAAGTAAAATAAAAATAAAAAAAGAATTTATTACCCATGAGGGGACAGGATGTATATGACTTCATGCTATATTGATTAGTAGAGGACTGGGCACACTTGTGATTTTCCTTTGGACTCATCAGCATCCTCCTTGCAAAGTCCTGTCACACATAGCTTTAAGTAAAAATAATAATGATAATAAATAAAAAATCACCTACAAGAGGACAGCTGAGTGTGGTAGAGAGAGCTGCCCACA
Organism: Gorilla gorilla gorilla; assembly: GCF_029281585.2. Taxonomy (NCBI): domain Eukaryota; kingdom Metazoa; phylum Chordata; class Mammalia; order Primates; family Hominidae; genus Gorilla; species Gorilla gorilla. The sequence goes on from NC_073224.2 coordinate 175,876,257, forward strand.
GCACCTAGGGTGTGGATAAGAACCCTGACTCTTCTATGTACTAGTTTTAGGATCTTGAACAAGTTGCTTCACCCCTCTAAGCCTGAGTTTCTTCATCTATAATCGGGGATAATAATAGTAAAGATGTTTTAAGAAATGTCCTAAGGGTAATATAAGATAACATAGATATATAGCCTAGTGCAGAGTTTCTCAATCTCAGCGCTATTGACGTTTGGGGCTGGAGAGTTGCTTGTTGGAGCGAGCTGGCCTGTGCACTGTACGATATTTAGCAGCATCTCTGGCCTTAACCTACTAGATGCTCATATAATACCTTTCCAGTTGTGATAACCAAAAATGTTTGTAGACATTGCAAAGTGTTCCCTGGAGGGCAAAATCCCCCTCACTAGAGAACTGCTGACCTTGCCCAAAGCCTGGCACAAATCAGTGGTCAATGAATGTTAATTCTTTCCCTCCTTTTAGATAGAAACCTTTTTTTTTTAAAGTGAAGTGAGACACAACTTGGAGTCATGTTAATTCAGATAATGGGAGAACTGAAATCTATATTTTCAGTAATACAAAAAAATTAACAGTGTCCACAGTTATTTAGAGAACACTGTGTATTCACTTATGAAAACATACTTATAAGGACTCATTTGAAAGTCATTTACATTCAGTTAATATACTAAGTTCTCAAAGCCTCAGAAAACACCTTTAAATCACCAACCATTTCAGGCAAATTTTAATTGATAATTGCAGTTAAATATATCGAAATGGCAATTATATATTTTTTAAGAAACAAAGCAACTATTTCTGACTTTGTCCTCTACTGCAGATTAACTTTCCCTTTAAATAAGCAGCTTAATGAAGTTTTGTTTCACTCACATATCTAGAGGATATTTTATAAATGTTGCATTGAGATTTTCTAGTTCCTTACTTTTTTTTTGCATTTGAACTGTTTTTTTAATTTTATTATTATTATACTTTAAGTTTTAGGGTACATGTGCACAATGTGGCATCCCCATCAAGCTACCAATGACTTTCTTCACAGAACTGGAAAATACTACTTTAAAGTTCATATGGAACCAAAAAAAGAGCCCACATCGCCAAGTCAATCCTTACTAACTTTTTAAGCAGGAAATTCTTTTCCATAGTGAACCTAACATCTTCCTGCTGCTTTTTTAGCCTGTTTCCTATTGTTCAAACTTCAGTGGAAAATGAGACCAGATGTTCATAAGAAGAGCCTCATTCTTGTGTACCTGGAGTTTGTAAGTAACACCAGGCCTGGCCTGGGACTTCCTCATCTGGACCAATGATTCTCAACAGGGGGGTGATTGTCATCCCAGAGGGCAGCTGGCACTGTCTGGAGACACTTTTGGTTGTCGAAATTGGGGAGAAAGGGGTTGCTGGCATCCAGTGTGTGGAGGCCAGGGATGCTGTTAAGCATCCTGTAATACACAGGGCAGCCCCTACAACAAAGAATTATTATCCAGGTTCAAGTGTCAAGGTTAAAAAAATCCTGCTCTAGACCATGGCTCGGAGATGAATTGAGCAGATGAACAATGAATGAACTGTTTAAAAAAAGCGAAGTCGATCAAACCCTACTTGCCTGGCTTTGAGATAGATACCTGTTGCATTCTTCAGGAAGCTTTTTCTAAGCCTACCTTTGTGCATATTCCCATCACAGCACTTGTATCACCAGCATAATGCTGGCATACAGTGGACATTTATAAAAGGCAGGTGAATAAAAGCACAGCTATGAGGCCCAACAATGAATCTCCAGGGTTCCTTAACCTCCCTCTCTGGACACATCAATGTAAGCTCTGAGGGACTGAGAGGGACTTCTCTTTGTGAGAAGAAAGGAAGTGGGTGTGAAGGAGCTGGGTTTGCTTGTCTCACCCTTCCACTGTCTACACCAGGAGTTGAAGTTTATTTTCCCTCTTTGCCTCACACTGACAGGGATAGAGGCAATAGATTTGGTTTCATTTACCATTTCACTTAATCGCCTGAAATGTAAAAACCGCACAAACAGATCTGATTCCATACTTTCCATGCTCCTTCTTGTGGTGCTGCTAAGCGGAGCTGTTAAAACAAACAAGAGAAATGTGGAGGTCAGGGTTCTGCTACCTACCTCTAGTCTACTTAGCTATTGGTGCCTCTGTCTCCCATTCTCTCCAGACCTCTCCCCAGCCCTATTTGCACCTCTTGAGAGCAGGACCTTCTTTTCCTCATCACCTGAATACAGGAAGTGTTACAGTTATCAATGGGGACCAGCTCTTAATGTTTGACCAATAACTATATAGCATACATCTAAAAGCAGGGGTCTGTAACAAGTTGAAAGGAGATGACAATTGATCTTAAAGCATTACCCAAGCAATTTCTAAGATGCCTTTTTATTCCTTGATTCTGCCAAACATGCTTCTGTCACAAAGCTTTTAGGTTAGCTGTCCCGTTTGCCTGGAATTATCTGCCTCTCTCTCAGATAAACGTATGGCTCACTCTCTCACTTCATTCAAGCCTTTGCCCAAATGTCACCTTATCGGAGAGGCCTCCTCTAATCAACCCATGTAAAGTAGCAACCTCTACCACATCACTCTCTTTCTTCTCATTGTGATTTCTGTCTCTTCTTAAGCATCCTTGGGTTCCCCCTCAAGAATGTAAGCTCCACAAGCAATAGAGCAGAATTTGTGCCTGTTCCACTGTCATATCCTTCGTTCTTAGAACAGGAGCTGGCTCACAGTAGGTGCTCAGTAAATATCTGTGGGCTGAAGGAAAATCTCAGGGCCCTTATTCGTCAGGAGCTTGTACCATTATGTCTCTACCTCCTCCCCAACCCACCACACATGATGGGTTATTTAGTGCATTAGTTAATCCCTCCTCTCTTAATCAATTCCACATGTCCATATCTGGTTATTAGTTAGTGTTTATCAAAACAGCTTAACTATGGGCTCCCAAAGACTCCTTAGGAATGAGACAGGACCATGGTGAACAGAGACTCCCCTGTTCCCTACCCCGTGGCACTATTAGCCTCTCCACGGCCTCAGGCATGGAGTCCCTTGATGTCTCGGTTTAAGGTTTTTACTCTACTGTGGGCATAAAACTCTTCCCTGTTTACTTTCTGCACAGAGCAGCTGAACGGCTTTTTTAGAACCATTGTAGAAGGTAAAAGTAAAAATTTCTACCCATAAAACCATGTAAAATACCCTCATGATTTCATCTGTGACCCTGAACCTTTCTTTTTCTCCAAATCTCTTATATTTTTGTAAAAGAATGCACTACGCGCCAGCATCTGGCTTGTAAAAATAAATACAGTGACTGGCTTTCCCAAGTAACTTGGCCTAATCATCCAGTGCTCCTGAAAAGACCCGTCTCCTGAGATGCAGCAATCTTACGAACGATCTATCCCATGGTCCAGGCACAGAGGGGGCACTTACGTGGGTTGAATTACACACCCCAGAGTATCTGCATTTAGAATGAGGACTAACTCTTGATTCTACAGAATTAGATGTTTTCCTGTGGTGGGTAGATTGCTAATGTTTGATATTCCCTTAAAACACATTTGTTACGACTCAGCTATGTGTAGGCTTGATCATTTGAGGGCAGGCACTAGTAGGGGTTTGATATATTCCCAGATGAGTTTTACATCTTTTACTTAAAAACAAAATGAAGGCTTGGAGTATTTATCAAAATTAAGTGATGCGGATATAAAGTAAATAGATATCACTATCTTTAAATCAAGGTATCAATTATTAACATTTGGGGATATTACTGATAGGCTTATTTTGTTTGCTTATTTCTTGAGACAAGGTCTTTCTCTGTCACCTAGGCTGGAGTGCAGTGGTGTGATCACAGCTCACTGCAGCCTCAACCTCCTGGGCTCAAGCGATCCTCCCACCTGTGCCTCCTGAGTAGCTGGGACTATATGAACACACTGCTATGCCTAGCTTATTTTTTATTTTTTATTTTTAGTAGAGATGAGGTCTTGCCATGTTGCCCAGGCTGGTCTCAAACTCCTGGTCTCAAGCTATCCTTCCAACTCAGCTGTCCAAAGTGCTGGGATTACAGACACGAGCCACCACACATGGTCAACATTTTTTAAAAAAAAATTACCAAATCAAAAAAGTCAACTGAATTGAATTTAACTCAACATCTATTGTGTATGATTTGTAATATTTTTAAATTTTTCCAAAATTTTAAAATAGCCAGTTAGCTGAAAAATAAACTCAACTTTTTGAGACGGAGTCTCACTCTGTTGCCCAGGCTGGACTGCAGTGGTGCGATCTTGGCTCACTGCAACCTCCACCTCCTGGGTTTAAGCAATTCTCCTGCCTCAGCCCCCTGAGTAGCTGGGACTACAGGCACGCGCCACCACGTCCAGCTAATTTTTGTATTTTTTAGTAGAGACGGGGTTTCACCATATTGGCCAGCTGGTCTTGGACTCTTGACCTTGTGATCCACCTGCCTCAGCCTCCTAAAGTGCTGGGATTACAGGCGTGAGCCACTGCACCCGGCCTATTTGATCTTTATTTTCAACAATAAACCCACAAACTTAGTTAAGCAAAATGAGCATGTGTTACTCGAAATTTTAATTATTTTACAAATAACTGTTAACTAAATTTACTGTCGGAAAAAGACATTACTCAATCTGCAAACTTTAAAGCATTAGGTCAGGCAACTAATTTATTTTTATCATTATTTCTTTATTTACAGCCAACTAGAAAATATAAACATTTTATTTTTGCTTTTATAGTTTCCAGTTGGAACGCAAATGCTCTGGAGCAGAATGTTCCTCTGGCAGCCTCTGATGAGTTCAGATGCCCCGATGACTTTTGTTATCCTTCTCACACCACCGTGACAAGTATAATAGCAGGTGGCACTGACTGAGCACTTAGCAGCTATTCATATTTACTGAGGGCTTCCTATGGACCAGGCACCGTGCTTTGCAACAAACCGGCATATTGGAAGGATCGCCAGAACTGAACACAGATTTAACATATCAATCTGTGGGGCTTTGGCAAGATTCTTCACCACTCTGAGGCTCAATTGCCTGATCCCTGTTGTGGAGGTAGTATTAGCAGTCTTGACTGCCTCGGGGAGTTGTTTGTGATGACATGCACTGTGAGCAGGATATGGCTCCATGGTGGGAGTATACGCTAATGTGTAAGATTACAGGTTCACTCCTCAGCAGCCTCACTTTATAATCCCAGAAGAAGGCCTGCGAGAACACAACCTCTGCTTCACTTCCTGGTGTATCTACAGCATTGGGGCCCGCCAGTAAACATTTCCTGATGACATGAATAACATGTGTGAAAGTGCTTTATGAACTGTAAAACAGGGCAAAATTCCATTATATTATTGATAACATTAAATTTCCTTCAGCAACTTATTTCACCCATAGCCCCGATATTTATTTTTCATCATTGTTGGGGCAACTATTTATTTAGTACTGAGAAAATTATTTCAGGCTGATGAAGTCCTGAAGTCTAAAAGGATCTATTTCAGCTCTTTATCAATATCACAAAGCTGATATTGATTCTGCCCCACAGTCAGCTGGGATGAAAGAAGAGGCCTGTAGTACCTTGGGGAACAGTGATCCCCTCTGGCTGGACTATGCAGGACTGATCCCGAAGAATCCCAAAGCCCTGGAACCACTATAAACAGGGAGGTGTGACTGACAACTGTGACAAAATGGGACAAATTACACAGACTCATACCAAAGCCAGGTCTGCACCTAGCAAAGTGCTTTAAGTTCTGGGCTGCACTGGAGCCCTAGTTTGTGCTTAAGCTTAGTTTGCGCTTAAGCTTAGTTTGCCTGAGAATTCTGGCATGTGGAGGGGCAGCAGAGGTGAGCCACTGCGAGTCTTAAGAGAGACCACGGAACCTCCAAGACCAGACCTCACACTAGGGGCCAAGTCAGAAACATGCTTTTCTATTTGCTGCAAGCACAAATGAAGACCTTGTGGTGCCTGAACTGCACAGTCCAGGCCCCTTCTTCCCCATTTCAGAGGGGGTTTGGGACTGAGTTGGCAGGGAGCCTACCTCTGGGTGGGGACTCAGTGCATCTAAAAGCACAAATACTTGTGATAAGGGTCTTTCACCCTCACTTCTCACTCACAGCACAAGCCTCCAGATCCAGTAAATCAGGGGCTTTCACTTTATTTCATCACTGCCCTGGAGTCTCCTCAAATTACCTGGAACAAATTTGAAAGGGCTGAAGTTCCTGTCGAGTGGGAGAAATATTGATTTGTGACAAGCACATGATCCAGGCTGAGGGTTAAATATAGGAGAGTGTGAGGCAGATGCTAAGTCTTACAGATGAGTAGCAATTGTGTGTAAATTGATGGAGAACGCAGCCTTTTGCATAAATTTGTCCATGGACTAGCACTTACTATTCAGCAACTGCCAATCCTTCATCTCTCAAATCCTTCAATCTCTGAAACAAAACCCACCTAAATTCTCAAATTGTCCACCACAGCTCACCCTCCAGAGGTTCTGGAGCTTGAGGAACATGACAGCTGGGTTTAGGAAAACCACTTTTCACTGAATGAGAACACTGGGTTTGGAAATCTGGCTTCCAGTCCTGGCTCTGCCATAACCAGCTCCAGAAATGTAGGCAATTTGCTTCACCTTATTCTTTTCTTTCCCTTGGTAAAATGGAAATAATTATACCTAGAACAAAATAACTTTGTTCTAGGTAAAGAAAGCATTGCCTCAAGGCCTTATATATATATATATATATATATATATATACACATACATATATGAAATACGTATATATGTATGTATTTCAAAAATGCATAAATACAATCTTATCTGTGATAAACAGAATAAAGGCCCCTAAAAATGTGAATGTCCTAATCCCCAGAGCATTTGAATATGTTACATGGCAAGTAGGAATTAAGGCTGCAGATGGCATTAAGATCAGTAATCAGCTGACCTCAAAATAAGGAGATTCTCCTGAATTTTTTGGGTGGGTCCAATGGAATATAAACATCCTTTAAATATGGAGGAAAGAGGCAGAAAGTCAGAATGTTACAATGATGCAGTGTTCAGAAGGATTCCACTGTCTGTTGCTGACTGAATTTGGAAGAGGGCCGCTAGCCAGGAAATGCAGGTCACCTCTAAAGCCTGGAAATGACAAAAAAAAAAAAAAATGGATTCTCCCCTTGGGCCTCCAGAAGGAGCCTTAATTTTAGGCCAGTGAGGCCCATTTTGGACTTCTGACTTTCAAAACTGTAAGACAGTCAACAAGTTTCTGCTACTTTTTTAGAGTAGCCATTAAAAAATTAATTTAGCAAATGAGGAAACTAACATACCACCCATAAGACTGTACCATTGTCATCATTGTTTACATTGTCAGAATCCTTGACATCATCATCATTATCATCATCAAGACTTTATTTCATGGCTATTATTAAAAAAAAAAAAACAGATGCTGGTGAGGTTGTGGAGAAAAAAGGAATGCGTATACACTGTTGGTGGGAGTGTAAATTAGTTCAACAACTGTGGAAGACAGTATGGTGATTCCTCAAAGACCTAAAGACAGAAATACCATTAGACTCAGCAATTCTATTACTAGGTATATACCCAAAGGAATATAAATCATTCTATTATAAAGACATGTGCATGAGTATGTTCATTGCAGCACTATTCACAATAGCAAAGACATGGAATCAACCCAAATACCCATCAATGATAGACTGGACAAAGAAAATGTGGCATGTATAATATACTCCATGGAATACAATGCAGCCATAAAAAAGAATGAGATCATGTTCTTTGCAGGGCCACGGACGGAGCTGGAGGCCATTATCCTTAGCAAACCAATGCAGGAACAGAAAAGCAGATACCACATGTTCTCACTTGTAAGTAGGAGCTAAATGATGAGAACACATGGACACATGGAGGGGAACAACACACAGTGGGGCCTATTGGAGGGTGGAGAGTGGGAGGAGGGAGAGGATCAGGAAAAATAACTAATGTGTACTAGGCTTAATATCTGGCTGATGAAATAATCTGTACAACAAACCCCATGACACACATTTACCTATGTAGAAACCCTGCACATCCTGCACAAGTACCCCTGAAATTTAAAGTAAAAAATTAAAAAAAAAAAGACTTTATTTCAAATACAGCCTGGGAATGAGATTTCAAGCAATGTATAATTTTGCCAAAATTTTCAGAAACCAAATCAGATGGTATCTCATGGAGTGAGTGACAAAGGGATTTTATCTTTAAGTATGATATCATATTGTTGCTATGCAAACACTGATGGTATTGTTCACATTATTTATTTATTTTACAAACCCTTTGTTCCTAGTACAAAAGTATACTTCAGAGCAAATTATTTTAGAATAGTATTAAGAGGTTTATTTAGAATATCTTTGTTAACATAGCTAAAAGATCTAAGGACTAATCTTGGCTCTACCAATTATAAACTTCATAATTTATAGCCTATCACTTTACTTCTTTGGCCATGGTCTCTCTTTCTGTAAAATATTTCATGTTTGAACTAGATACTCTTCCTTAGATCACTTCCAGTGTTAAGAATGTTGAGTTTAATTTCTTGTTTTATATAATGGGAGACCATGACCTAGAGGAAGTAAGTTTTATGTCTAATTTCTAATAATTCAGATATTTTTGGGGTAAGCTTTTACAATTGAAGTATAATATACATACATAATTCTGCACAAATGATAACTATAGAATTCAATTAATTTTTGCAGTGAACACAGCTCTGTAACTACCACCTAAATAAAGATATCAAATGTTATGGCACCCAGGAACCTCCCCTATGACTTTCCTGGTCATTCCCTTCAAGAGGTAACTATTATTTTGATTTCTATCACAAATGGGAATTAACATGGCATTCACCCATGTTGCTGCCTGTAACTATAATTCATTACTTTTTGTTGCTGTATATTATTTTGCTGTATGAATACATAGTACCATAATTATCTATCTTATTGCTAGTAGAAATTTGGGCTATTACCATTTGGAGACCATAATAACTTAGATTTCTCTTCTCAAGTTAATGTTTGTAAAATATAAAGCATTTTGTTCTATTTAATTGAACTTAGTATCCCTGGCTTATTTATTTTGAACGTTCCTATTTTACATTTTCTGTCCAGCAGAGAGAAGTCTAAGAGACAAAATCAATAAGGCTAGAGCAGATTGGCTTTCTCTGGATACTGTACCTTATCCGTGTGAACAGGAGATTTTATAGTGACTTCTTTCAGTATAAACAAAGAGGACTGGAATAACTGATTGCTGAGGACTCCAATCATGGCAGCACTGTATGATATGAATGTAAAATAAGCATGACTGACTGCAACAAGAAGGCAGCCTGAACCCACCTGAAGAATCCTCAGGCCATCCGATTTGATGATATAGTCAGTAGGATTGTTTGGTTTGCTAGTAACATAAATTCAAAGCTTCAGGAAGGAGACTGGGCACAGCGGCTCATGCCTGTAATCCCAGCACTTTGGGAGGCCAAGGCGAGTGGATCATTTGAGGCCAGCAGTTCTAGACCAGCCTGGCCAATATGGTGAAACGCCGTCTCTACTAAAAATACAAAAATCAGCTGGGCATGGTGGCACATGCTTATAATCCCATCTACTCAGGAGGCTGAGGCATAAGAATCGCTTGAACCCAAGAGGTGGAGGTTGCAGTGAGCCAAGATCGTGCCACTATACTCCAGCCTGAGTGACACAGCAAGACTCTGTCTCAAACAAAACAAAACAAAAACAACAAAACACACACACACAAACTCCAAAGCTTCAGGAAAAAAAAGGCAGACTAAATTATATGGTAAGTAGGCTGTTTCATTGAACTGAAACGCAAAAGTAAACCGGAGATGTAAGTTGTCACAAGATCTCTCTTCTTGGTTCTCTTTCCACTGCTCAAACCATACAGTGAGTAAAATTTTACGTCTTAACTCTCTCCTGCTCCTCATTCCTAGCTTGGCCCACTCAAGACCAGACTTGAATTAAACATCAAAATCATGGTTTCTAGAGCCCCAGTTTCTGGATGAGATAGGGTAGAGGAATGAAAGAGAATGATTCCCAGAGAAAGGGGTGTCGTTTGTTAAAGGCAAAACGTGCTTGCAATAGACATAGAAAACTTTGGAGAGGGACAGTCTATGGTAGTTATTTAAGAAGAGTTACTTAGTATTTCATGAATTATGAGTCAGACTTTTTGAGTCAAACTTATGTTAAGAGAGGGTTTCATTTATGACAAGCAATAGTTGGCATTGTTTAATCCTGTGGTATAGTAGAAAGAACAGCTTTGAAATTTGATAGGCCTAGCTTTCAATGTAAGTTCTGCCACTTCTGGCTGAGTTTCACTGGATAAGTGATTTAACCTTTCTGTAAAATGGGCATAATAATAATGCCCACCTTGTAAAGTTGCTTTGAGAATTAAAGACAGATGTACAAGAATTGAGCACACTGGTACATAATTTTTTCTTCCTGCTCTTTTCCAGGGTTCAAAGGTGAAGTGGCATAATAAATTAGAGAGGGGTGGAGAGGAAGATTAAACCAGATTTAGAAGTGTTGCAGTCTGGCACTGAGATCTCTAGCTGTGGAGTCTTAGGCAAGTTACTGTATCTCACTGTTTTTCAGTTTCCTGACAAACAAAAAAAAAGAGGTTCAGGACCGGGGGTTTCTATTGCTTTTGGGAGGCCAAGGGTTCCCTAGAAGTGCTTAGGTATTGCTGAGTGTGTGTGTGTGTGGTAGGACGCAGTATGGGGGGAGGATAAATAGCAAGGAAAGTACCATTTGGTAGAATTTCTCCTACCTCCCATCCCTCTTTTAAAAATCTGTTTTATAAATTGAGGTTTTGTGTCAGATTTGTATTGGGGAAAAAAAAAGTTTTGCTGTTTAAAAAATTAAAAAGCGTCTTGAAAAATACCAGATGAGATGCTCTCTCAAGTCTTTCTTGCTCTAAAACATGAGGCTCTGCTAAATGCCTTCCATTGTTAAGGCTGAGCTACCCCCAGAGCCAGAGGCAGCCTGGACATTTTCAGCAACCCATTAAGTCATCTATTCTGGGACAGCAGGAAAAATAAACCCTACAAAGGGCAGTGGCTAAAACAGAAAGAGAGAGAGACTCATCCAGCTTGTCCAGAAAACAAACCCAACACATCCTCTCAAGATGCATCCTTAATATAATATAGGAAATGTCATCAGGACCATAAAGTTGTCTCTTTCAAAGTGGATGAACAACCCGGCGTTGCTTAGATGACAGCTTAGGGTTTCCCGGCTTCAACAGAGGACAGCTCAAGAGCCCAAAGCTGTCCTAAGTGGTCACCCTTACTAAAACAGTTGGCCCTGTGTGGTAACTGTGAAAACATCTATGTCTGTCATAAGCCCCACCGATGATGGATGAGTCTAAACAGAAGATATTCACAGGGGAATAAGGGATCTAGCTTGGGCATTTTGTGCTCTGTTGAGCTAGGTAGGAAGCAGAATGAAAAGCAGATTATTCTCTTGATAAGAAATGCGTTCTTAGAGCAACAACCACACGAGGAAAAGAAAGGCTCCATTATTTCTGTAAAGGAAGATCACACACAGATAATTTATATATTGAAGTCAGGTATGCTGGAAGGCACCTTAAAGATAATCTAGTCTGGTAGTTTTCAAACTTTTTTGGAGTAGGTTTTCTAGCAGAAAGCTTAAAAGTGGGATACATTCAAAAAGTTTCACCAGAACACTAATTCAGGTTGAAGTAGGAATGAGGGACTCAGCCCTGCCTGATCTATGCAACCACCTCCTTCTCTACCATAACATCCCTTGTAGCACAGACTCTCAAGACACCTCCATGAATCTTTGAGGGCTCCCAGGAACAGTTTAAAAATCACTCATTAGTCCTACCTTCCCTATTTATGGATGACAAAACTAAGCACAGAGAGGCCAAGTGATCTGCCCAGAATTCCGGGCATACTGAAAAGGGAGACCAAAGCTAAAGCCAGGCCTCCTGATGTCGAGCTCAGTGTTCTCATTATTATATAACATGGGATCATTCCCAGAAGATTTTTGAAACCACCTGCGGTCACCTCTTAGGAGTCACATAGTCGGATATAAACTGCTTAAAGTCTCTGTGAAGTTTCTTTCTTTGCTTGTCTAAAGAATATCTGGAAGGAAGGGAGGAATGGAAGAAGGGAGGAAGGGAGGTAGGGAGGCATGCAGGGAGGAAGGGAGGGAGGGAGGGATGCAGGGAGAGAGGGAGGGAGGGAGGGAAGAATTACATCTCAGCTCCAAAAGCATGGGCAACTACCCCCACCCACCATAAAGCCACGCCCAAAATTGTAATAAGTAATTTGAAAAGGGAGAAGAGATGATATCAAAATGGCTATTTGTTCACTAAATAAAATGACTTCAACAAGTCTTGAAAGAAACACATGGTCAAAAGCCCCATCCATCCATTGATCCGTCCATCCAACCAGTAGACACTGCTCATACCCATCACTTCCTGCAGGGATATGGAGGTGAATGATCTTTGAGAAACTCAGTTTTGAGGAGAAAAGGCATGGCTTGATGCTAAATCTTATGTTGGGAACAGAGTAGGAGAAGAGAGACATGGAGAAGAAAGGAAGCAAGGGCAGGGAAGGGGAGAAGAGGGAAGAAGAGAATATAATGGTGGCTGTGGTTAGTTGGGGAGTGTGATATGGGGTTAGAAGGAAGAATACCAGGTGGGCATTATGCGTGAGAGGGTAGGACATGAGAAGAAGTATTTCCATGGCTCAGAATGGGACACATGCCCAGGAACACCAAAGACCAGACTGGCTACCAGCAGGCTAAGGATGATTTTCGGGATCCCAGGGTACAATGGGATCAAAGACTGTCATTTCTTTTTCCTCTACATCAGCAACCTCACTTATTACATGTGATTACAAATATACTGAATCTTTGATAAATTAAAAAGGGGTTCTTAGGCCCCTCATGGTATATAATCCTAGGATTACAGTATTTCATCAGCTGTTTAGATTCGTTAATGTGAAATGTGAAAGAAACATGTTTTTGTTTTAAGGCTGGGCACAATCTGTATTTCTACTCTAGTCAGACCTTTCCCACACTTATCCCATGATGCTAAACTGTGACTGGCCGGGGTATGGAGGAAACACCACCAGCTCATCCTTAATATTTTTTTTTAAAAAGCATTTGTGGGTTAGATGCACTTGCACATGTGAGAATGGACTACATGTTGCAGTGGGTTTGGGGATTAAGAGATAGGCTTCAGATCCAGACAGATGGGTATTTGAATCCTAGCTGCCTCTAACCATCTACAGGATCTTTAAAAAAGTATTTAACTTTTCTGATTCTCAAGAGAGGCCGATAACAATAAAGATACCAAACTATTAGGGCTGCTTTGAGGATTACTTGAATTATACATTAAAAAATGTCCATGATGACAACAGGCCCATGTGAGTGTGGGAAGTGGAGTGTTAGGGCCTCTAGACAGAACTGAGTTCTCTAAGCTCTGAAATCAGGAAAAGGAAATCCACCAGGGAAAAAAGGGCAACTTTAGTAATGCTGGTAGACTAAATAGCTTCCCTCCCCATCTCCCACCTCTCTCTAGGCCTGGGAATAAGACATCACATTGATTTTCACTGAGGAAAACCATCCCAGCCATTTGCTTATCACCAGGACAACTTATTTTTTGTTTCTTCCTCTGTGTAATCAAGAGCAAACAAAATCCAGATTCTAGTCTGTAACAATGGCCACATGGGGTAGGAACTAATTTCCTCTTGGAAACATTGAGCTTTTGGGTCATTTCCCTGTACTCTGATGACAGCATATCCCAATTTGTTTATTTGTTTATCTTTAATTGTTGCTCTATGTACACTTGACAGCAATTGAAGGTGCTTACATACTAAGCAGAGCATCAAAGAGTTTTTTTTTACAATTAAGGCAGCTTAGAATCCATGGGATATTTGACATAATCCATGTTTCAATGCATCAACTAATGTTCATCCAAATCTGACTTTTGAGATCCTCTGCTTTTCTTAATAATATTTAATGAGCACAATTATGTTTTTTCCCCAAGGCCTGTCACATGACTCACTGTCAGTGTTCCTTGAACACCCCAGACTTGGAATAAATGCAATTGGTCTGGACATTGAGAAGACAACAGGCTTTTTCTCTTCAATATGCAGAAGACTTCTGTATTAGTCTGTTCTCATGCTGCTAATAAAGACACACCCAAGACTGGGTAATTTATAAAGAAAAAGAGGTTTAATGGACTCACAGTTCCAGGTGGCTAGGGAGGTCTCATAATCATGGTGGAAGATGAAAGGCACATCTTACATGGAGGCAGGCAAGAGGGAATGAGAACCAAGTGTCTTACATGGTGGCAGGCAAAAGGGAATGAGAACCTCATAAAATCATCAGATTTCATGAGACTTATTCATTATGACGAGAACAGTATGGGGGAAACTGCCCCCACGATTCAATTATCTCCCACCAGGTCTCTGCCACAACACGTGAGAATTATGGGAGCTACAATTCAGGATGAGATTTGGGTAGGGAAACAGCCAAACCATATCATCTTCTTACATTTCCCCTGTTCCACTGTGAATAACAAACCTTTTCCTGCATTCAAAAACTTTAAGTTTTGGCCAAATTTTCACATATTCTTTCCTCACTTATGAAAAGTATAGATACAGACACAGACATGTATCTCAGTTATTATTAACATTTTCAGAGAAGATGAAAAATGAGTTCAATGTGTCCATTCCAGCCACTTTATTCCCCAGTTAATGTCCCTCAACAGAGCTTATTTACACCAACAGTTCTTAATGTACTGCTTTGAGGCCTGGCGTGGTGGCTCACCCTTATAAAGCCAGCAATTTGGGAGGCTGAGGTGGGTGTATCACTTGAGCCCAGGAGTTCAAGGCCAGCCTGGGCAACATGGCAAAACCCTGACTCTACCAAAAATACGAAAAATTAGCTGGGCATTGTGGCATGTGCCTGTAGTCCCAGCTACTGGGGAGGCTGAAGTGGGAGGATCATCTGAGCCTGGGAAGTTGAGGCTGCAGTGAGCCATGATTATGCCACTACACTCCAGCCTGAGACACAGAGTGAGACCATGTCTCAAAACAAAAAAAAAATACTGGTTTGATTATTTTACTATTATTGTCAAATCTTGCTAAAATAATAATCATTAGCTGAGAAAATAGAATAGCATTCTGAAGGTGAAACACATTACAATTTTGTATACAATAATTTCTCATCATCTATGGAGTAATGCTCCTAAAATACCAATAAAAGTATTATAATAATATTTAATAACAATGAAAATATATTTTTATTATTTAAAGTATAGTAAAAAAAATTCTAAAAAAAAATCACTGTGTCCAGAACAAACTAGATTTGTCATTTTAAAGCCCTGCTCTGGCAGGTAGGTGATACTTTCTCAGTTCTGCAGAAAACATTGTGGAGACTGATTCTCCCACAAGAATTATATTCTGCAGTCTGTATTGCTTTCCAAGGATTTCAAAACAACCCTTCATGTCTTGAGATATACTGTCTTTTGCATAAGAATTATTTTTATGTCATTTAATTTATGGTTTGTATGCTTCTCCTAATTGTCAGATACTAAGGGTCATATTTCTCTGGACCTGATTTAATTATTTATATCACTCAGGACACTTGGTTACAAATGGTGGGATCAGAACTGGAGCTAGTTTAAGCAATAAAAAGATATTTATTAGCTCGCTAGCTCCCCCCCCTAACCTGGCCCCATGCATGGGAAAAGTGGAGCTGGCTCAGGGAAGACTAGATCCAAAGAATCAGATAATGCTATCTTTCATTTCCAGATCTTTCATGGCCATGGGCATTTCCAGATTTATATTGCAATTGCACACCTAAAAAATGCAGGAGAGCAATTTTGGCAGCTCTATATTAGAAAACATTTGTGGAAGAATTAGAATTTGCCTGGCTTTGTCATCTGCCTATCCTTGGACCAGTCTCTGTGGCAAGAATGTGAAGCACTGTGGTTGGCACCTGGTAAGACTCTACTAGTTACTCCTCAAAAGTAAGAAGAGCTATTCTGGACATACATAGCAATAATATCCATGATCCCTTTATGAGAAGGTGTACGGTTACAGATCTTCCTTTTTGGATTATTCTATAGATTGTCTCATGCTCAATAGTACTGAAAAGCAATAATTGGTGTCAAATTCTTTTGAGCAAAGAGACTGAACTAAAATGTGCCCATAGGAAAAAGATCATGAATTTTAACTTTGGCATACAAATTTTAAGCCTTGTTATCTCAAAACCACAACTGGCAGAAATGTAGCTTGGTGTGTGTCACTCTTCCAGCAATCCCCAACGAAAGCAGGAGCCTTGCATCAAATAAACACAAGCATTCACAGGCCACCCAGTCTACTGGCCTTTCTCTGATGGTACTCACCAGTTGAGTCATTATCTACATAGAGAAACCCAGCAAAAGCCTAGTTATACATGTAACTCATTTGTTATCCAAATCTTCACATTCAGAAATTATCAGTTCCTTGTCGACAGACTGACTGATGAAAGTTCCAAAAGGATTAGGATTCATTTTCTTTAAAATTTTTTTGGTTTTCATTTTCAAAAACTCTTTTCATGCTGCAGGGCTCCCCTCCCTACATTTTTGTTTCTTTTTGCCCAGACCTTGGAAACTGTCTGCAGTTTCAGGGAGCACTGCTTTATATTAACACTACTGCTTATCACAAGACAATAATAAATACACTTCTGTGTAGATTGAAGAATGTAAATGAAGATTAAGCCCACATTACTTAAAGTGGAAACTATGCTATCAAAACAGAAATAAATGGTTCAGCTCCACCTAGTTACCAGGGTCCCTGGTGGCTCCAGTGTGGTTCTGATTTTCAGCAACTGGGCCATGCTCTGGCCTTGGTCTGCCATCTTTTCTCAGAATGAATGCCAACCGCATTGGCAGAACACAATCGCCATCCATTGTGTTCGTACTTATGTTTTGTATAAGCCAGTTATTACAAACAGGTGTGAACCTTCCACTACCCTCCTCATGCTAGTCAATCTCTGATTTGTCACCTTTCTAGGAACACAGGGATTCCTTTGACAATTATTCTATTGAAAAAAGATAGCATTTTAAGAAGACCACAAAATAGAGGGTGGGGCAGGAGCCAAGATGCGACATGAATTTTACTATGAAGGTCTGAGTGATTGGAGTGATTGGATGAATCAATGGCTGGTATTAAATTCACCTTATGTGTCATGTATATCATATCATAGGGTCTTTTGATATTCTCTATATGTTTCAAGTGGGCAAAGATTCCCTCACTGCTCAGGCTCAAGTACATGGTATACAGAAATTGGGCTTTTGAATTCAGCCACTGGCAGAATCCTAGCTTTTCTTCTTACTGACTCTAAGAACTTGGGCAAGTTTCTCAGCCCTCAGAAGCCACAATTTCCTCAACTGTAAAATGGGTCTTATAGTTGGGTGGTGTCAGCACTAATGAGACAATATAAACATAACATTTGACAAAGCTCAATAATAGAAGCTGCAATAGCTAAGCTCTAAATAAAACCCCAAATGATCTTAAGATCACAGTAATAAAGATGTTCTACAGGAGAAAAAAAGCACTTATTTAATGGGTTGTGCTAGGTAGACTGTGAAAAAGAGAAATATTAGACAACAGCCCTGCCTTCACCAGGCTCATCATCTAGCTGGGGGAGCCAAAGGTAACACACCATACTCAAAGGTAATGCGCAATACTCAACAGCAAAATAAAATATCAAATTACAGAAGTCAGGAAACAACAGGTGCTGGAGAGGATGTGGAGAAATAGGAACACTTTTACACTGTTGGTGGGACTGTAAACTAGTTCAACCATTGTGGAAGTCGGTGTGGCGATTCCTCAGGGATCTAGATCTAGAAATACCATTTGACCCAGCCATCCCATTACTGGGTATATACCCAAAGGACTATAAATCATGCTGCTATAAAGACACATGCACACGTATGTTTATTGCGGCATTATTCACAATAGCAAAGACTTGGAACCAACCCAAATGTCCAACAATGATAGACTGGATTAAGAAAATGTGGCACATATACACCATGGAATACTATGCAGCCATAAAAAATGATGAGTTCATGTCCTTTGTAGGGACATGGATGAAACTGGAAACCATCATTCTCAGTAAACTATCACAAGAACAAAAAACCAAACACCGCATATTCTCACTCATAGGTGGGAATTGAACAATGAGATCACATGGACACAGGAAGGGGAATATCACACTCTGGGGACTGTTGTGGGGTGGGGGGAGGGGGGAGGGATAGCATTGGGAGATATACCTAATGCTAGATGACGAGTTAGTGGGTGCAGCACACCAGAATGGCACATGTATACATATGTAACTAACCTGCACAATGTGCACATGTACCCTAAAACTTAAAGTATAATAAAAAAAAAAAATTAAAAAAAAAAAAAAAAAAAAAAAAAAAAAAAAAATATCAAATTACAGATGCTGACTGTGCATGTGAAAGTAGGTTAGAAGAGAGGATGGTTACTGGAAGCTAGACTAGTGCTTCCTAAACTATAGGCCTTGTGATGGCAGGAATATTGTCAGTTGTGTCCAGGGCTCTATCCTCAACAACTAGACCAGCACCTGGCTCTTAGTGCATGGCCAATAACTATCTATTGAGTAAATGGAAGAACAAATGAATTATTTGAATAACTAGTTGAAAAGACCTGGACTTGGAATATAAAGACGGGTTTGAACCTCTGCTTCATAGCTCTGTCGCCATAGATAACTTTCTTAACTTCTCTGAACCTCAGTTGCTTTGTCTGTAAAATGGTTGTATCATCCTTGCCCACTCCATTAGGTTGTCATACAAATAGACAACACATTTTGTGTGAAAGGAACCGATCCACAGCAGGCACTTGAAAAATGGCAGTAAAAATGCAGTTGTCAGGTGGAACTGGAAGCTTCAGAATGGGTAGAAATTTGGACAGGTGGAAAGGAGCAATTTTAAGACTGCATTTACCCATATGTCCCTTAACTTGGGTTCCAAGACTAATAACGGCATCCAGGGAATAAGGGACAGACGGCTGTTTTTCTTTCCCGCCATGATAACCAACGGCACATGCCCCGTTGCTGTTAACAAGATCAGTAAACTTGCCACATTCAGAAATCGACAATTAACCCCTTTTACAACACTTAAAGTCACAGGCCTTTCTGTTTTATATGGCCAAGCAGGCTGCTGAGCACATGGTTTTTATTATTGCCCTCCCCCAACTTAAAAAAAAAAACTAATAATAATTTAGCACCTTATAGAACCTGTCCCTTTCTTAATGATTTTGCAGGGAAGCTCTGTGCACTGCAGCTGTCTTTGCAAGGGCCACCTCCAGGTCTGCCCTCCATGCTGCTTGGGGAAACTATATTATCTTTAGTCCTGCTTACCTTTCTAAATGTTTTATGGTTTACAGCTGTGGTGAAAAGCATTTTGGGGTCGGCAGAGATTTATTCCCCTTTTTAATGTTTTTACTAGGCTGAATAAACACATTCTCAAAGAATGAAACCTCTGGCCATGTTGGGAATATGGAAAGCTGGGCAACACTCTGTAATGGCAGCTCTCTTGTGACTGATACTTGCTTATAACAGTGAATGCCATTGTTGGCTCTGCATGGGACTGTGGTCAGAAGCCCCTCAGTGGGTTCCATAGCACCCAACCCACGAGCCACTCTGTCACAATCCTACCTAAAACCACCTTCCTCTTTGCAGGATCCCATTAACACCTGTAGGAAAACGCTGCCTTTTAATGACTCTGGAAAGTCTGGAAGGTTGAGAATGCATAATTGATGCTATTGCTTTGGCACTTTTACATCCAGCATGTGCTCATTTAAATATTTTTGGCAAATGAGTTCAGATAAAGTGAGTCTTTCTCCCAAATTCAAACCAACCCTTAATTTTTATGAGGTTTGTAAAACTTCAGCAAAATGATTTCTTAAAAAGGAAAAAGAAAATTATTTCCTTAGGCATGCTCACTCCGTTGATTTTGGCCAAGACTGCTTGTAGAATTACTAGTATGCTATGAGAAAGATTATTCATAAAATGATTTGAAACTGGATGGAATCAGAAAGTATTATAAATCTCTTCTCATGACATTCCTGCAAAATCTGCCAGGGCTGGAATAAAACAGGCCTGGAAGCCAACAGCTAGCACACACCTGCACAGCCCACTGCACAGCAAAAGCTGGCCTGTTGGGTTGACCTTCTCAAGGCATCCCCAAATTATACTTCAAAGTCAGCAGAATAAAGAGCTCTGTTGAAGCAACAGAGCTTCAACAGCTCTGTTGAAGGAGTTTGGGGGGTAATTAACAGGCATAAGTCATACTTGTAGACATAGACATATCAACTGGCAGCTTTGAAGAAACTGATGTGGCTGGCTCATTCCTTTCCAGTTTCAGTGCATTTCTCTTCACAAGACCAGGATGAGTCCTCTCCATAAAGAGCCACGTCTGGCTAAGACTAATGAGAAATGCCATGGATTTTGTCATTCAGCTCCTTTCAGGCTACTGCCCTTTGATCTGCTCTAACTGTAGAGTTGCATACCCAAGATAGCACAAGGTTGAATATATTATATTAATGAAACAATAATTTCAATGGGAAAAATACTTAAGAGCTTACAGACTTGCAGTAAGAGTGATTTTTTCTGTAGAATATCAATAATAAAGTTTCCTTGATAGCTGTAAGTGTTGAGACCTGGACAGAGTTATAACGCCTAAAGACCACTGTACAAATCCAGTCTTTGAGTATCCAGAACGTTTGCTTCAGAGAGCATTTCTTCTCCAGTCAACCTAGTTCTGACATAGAGCATGGTGGTTCTTGAATATTTTTATCATCTTTATCACCCATTGTTATGATAAAGTACAGTGCCATTCAAACAAAGCAAATAAGTAGCTATATACTAGTTCCTTTTCTATGATTGTTGATAATTACAAAAGTGGACGCATAAAGCCAGTTTGTTTCCTGAACACTTGAGTTATAGTTGAACTAGGAAAATTCAAGATGTAAGAGAAATGCCAGGACCTTATTAGTTCTTTCTTACCAATTAGAGTCATAGTCCTTTGGACCAGTACTTGACAGAGATCCAACTTCATGCATTTAAGGCAAGATTTTCCTTTGCCCTATCACATTTCTTAAGGAATAACAGTATGCTCACCAGCCATTCCTGATCATCTCCACTCTCTTTACACATTTTCCCCATCTCATTCTCTTATTCTTAGAGGTTGGTCTTGTTACTTTTGTACCAGGAACACATTCTAAGCGTGAGGTTCTTCATTCTCACCCCTTATATCTCTGTCATTTCTGCCATCTTCTTGTTGCCACGTTCCAGAAAAGAGGTTTCTCTCTTCCATTTAAAATCTAACCCCTCTCTCTGGCCTCAGTAGCTTTTCTCTTCTCACTGCCTTCAGCATTTTAATTCTACAATGGTTGTTTTTTTTTTTTTTCTCTCTCTCTCTAGCACCTTTAAAGCCCTCTTCTGGAAATGGTTAGGTGTTCCTAAAGACACACACACACACACACACACACACACACACTCAATCTTGGAAATTATTACTCTAATTAGCTCAATTTCCCTCCTCCCATTCATGGACAAACATTTTCAATGTGAGGTCTACTGTCATTACCTCCAGCTATTTCCCACTACGTTTCTTCTTCATTCCTGTAAACTTGGCACCTATTCTCATTCTTTCCCTGAAATAATCACTTGATGGCCAGCCAGCCACACTGTCAGTCTCTAAATACAAGACCTCAGTCCCTACTCAGATTTTCTTTGATGACATCTGCACTGATTATCACCTGTTCCTAAAAAGCTCTCTCTCTATTTCATGTTCTATGATCCTACACTTCCCAGAGTTTCCTTCTACTCTTTCAATAACTTCCCCCCACCATCCTGAATTCTCTTCCCAATTACAAGACTAACTGTACTCTTTCCCAATTATGACTGTAACATAAGATTCAAACCTTGTCCTCCACTCCTCCCTCTAATTATGCTATTAGGGAGACTCTTGAGATTCAGTTATCCCTCAATCCTGATTGCTTTCAAGAACTGTAGTATTTTGCTTCCACAATAATTTCTTTTGGATATGTAACCATCACTTGTGTTGGTTCTGGTCCTCTGGAAAGCAGATACCAAGATGGAATTAAAAGTGCAAGAGATTTACTGGGGGCAGTGTTTGTGGAAGAGAAAGAGGGAGAGAGAGAAGAGCAGGCAGGGAGAGCATTCAGACCATGATACAGACTTGATATCTGAGAAAGAAGAGTGGGAAGAAGGGAGATTGAATGGGAAGAGCTTAAACCAAGGTCAGCCCTCAGAATCTGGGCCAGCCTAGTGGGGAGCCCACGTGCAAGGACTGCCTACTTACTAGAGGAGGCTCGCACGGGCAGAGAGGATCAGCTCTAATGCTGCTTCTAAGCTTAGTCATGGCTGAGAGCTGCCTGGGCAGAGGGTGACCTCAGCTTGCATGGTATGGCCGATCCCCAAGGGGCTGCAGCTGGGGACTTTCAGATAACTGCACTTCTTAGAGCAGTTATTTTCTTGAAGAGAGATCTCAAACCCAACTCATACAAGACTAAGCCTAACCTCTTCCCCACTCCTACCATATATGCATCTCTTTCAACAATCCCATTGCTTTCCTTGATATCAGCATTCTTCCATATTCCAAACTAGAGAGGTTTAAGTAATATTTGGCTTTTCCATTACCCTCATCTCGTACATGTAATTTACAACCCTTAATTTATTTTAAAATGCCTATCAGCTTTATCATTCGCTTGCATGTCCCAATGCCACCATGGTAATCCATATAGGTTATTATCTCATATGGATTACTGCCACGAGCTTATTCCCTTCTCTGGCTTGTCTTCCTCATCCATTCCCTAAATATCAGTATTTCCCAGGGTTCAAGCCTTGGCTCTCATCTCTTCTCACTCTACAGGCTCATCCTAGGTGATCTTATCCAGTAACCAATCTCTACTAAAACATCTATGACTCCAAAATTTTATCTCTGGCCCCAGTTCTGTCTACAGCTGTAAATCAGTGTTTCTCAATCTTGAGAGTTATATGCTCTGCTTTTAAAGGGAAAAGAATTATTGTATACCTCAGCTTTATTTTTATTAAAAATGTTATAAACGTACTAACATAAAACAAAGTATAAACTCTTGGTAATAGTTTGGTTTCCCTCCAGACTTTTTTCTATACATATTTTATAGAATTGAGATCATATTATAAGCATATAAATGTGTGTTTGTGTATGTGTGTGTGTGGCGTTATATTTTGCCGCTTTTTTTTTTTTTTGACAGTGTCTCACGCTGTCACCTAGGCTGGAGTGCAATGGTGCAATCATGGCTCACTGCAGCCTCGATCTCCCAGGCTCAAGCAATCCCCCCATCTCAACCTCCTGAGTAGCTGGCACCACAGGCATGGGCCACCAAACCTGGCTAATTTTTTTATTTTTTGTAGTCTCCCTATGTTGCTCAGGCTGGTCTTCAACTCCTGAGCCCAAGCAATCCTCCCACCTCAGCCTCCTAAAGTGCTGGGATTATAGGTGTGAGCCACCGAGCCCGGCCTGCTTCTTATTCTTGACATTAGAGCACAAGCATTTTTCACAGCCAATGAAACTCTTCATGTATATTATTTTTTCACGGGTACATAATGTTCCATTCTATAAATGCGTCATATTTAATCTATTTCACAATATGTCTAACATTAAATAATGAAGCAATAAGTAACTTTGTACATAAAATTATGTCCGCATTTGAGAGTACTTTTTCAATACAGGTTCCCAGAAATTGGAAGGTTGATGTCTTCATTTCAGAGATAAGAAAACCTAGGTTCTAAGAGTTTGAATGATTTCCCTATGACTGCTCAGCCTGAAAAACATAAGGGATGAGAAGGGAAATCTCAGCCTTGGGCTACTTCTGTTGGAGCAGGCTATCAATGCTGAGTCATGAAGTGCAGTAAGGGAGGCTTTCCTAGGATTCTTCAGGGGTAGGGGATCTTAGAGCTACAAAGGCCTAATTTATGATCTGGCTAACTGAAAACTTCAGCCTAATTTGGGACACAGAGGTGTAGGTACATGTTAGCATGTGCTGTGTGGGGATTCTCAGAGGGTCATAAGAGTAACCTAGTCAGGTACCATTTTCTCAGTCTGTATTTGTGCCAAAGTCACAGTTGCTTTCATACCACTGTCTTGGTCTTATCCTGGCTTGGAAAGGCTACAGGGGCCCTTCATGGCTGAGCTCTGCTGTCCAATCTTTTAAAGACAGTGTGAGCTCCTACTCAAAAGCAAACAAAGGGCACCACGTGGCTGTATCTGTAGCTTGTCCTCCATCCGTACTCTTGGCCCAGAGCTGCTGCCATTGGGAAATGTCTGATTTTGTTTCTCTGCAAGCTGTGGCATCTCTGCCTTTATCCAGGGAGGGATGTGTTTCTTGTTTGGACCCTAACCAAAAGTGACTTTTCTGGTCAAAGGGAGTTTAAAATGTCCTTCTTATTGCTACAGCATGAAGAACGGGATGGGTGGGGGTAGAGTTCACAGAGACAGAGTATTCAGCCACACGAACGGGATGGGTGGGGGTAGAGTTCACAGAGACAGAGTATTCAGCCACACAACAGTTCTTAAATTAGAAAATAAAAGTAGGCATCTAGGGTTTTACAGAGTGTATTGGTGGCAGCTGATTTAGAGGGAAGACTTAAAAACAGACCATGGTTTCTTAACCTCAGCACTATTGTCATTTTGGGCTGGGTGATTCTTTGTTGAGAGCAGCTGTCCTGTGCGCTGTAGGGCTTTGAGCAGCATCCCTGCCTTCTACCCACCAGATGCCAGCAGCATCCCTCTCCAGTCATGACAATCAAAAATATCTCTAGATATTGTCAAATGCCCTCTGAGGGTCAAAATCATCCTCAGTTGAGAACCACTGAAATAGTCTCATAGGTTCCAAAAAAGAAAGCAACCAATCCCAAATGTAGGGGGCAAATGAAAAGAAAGGTACAGGACATGAAAGATGCGCAAACATCTTTCATGATGAGAAGAGGACTCTAAATCAGGTAAGAACAGAGGCTCCTCCTTTAGTCATCCCAGCTAAGGGTCCTCTCCAGATCCACAATGAGAAGGGATGGGCATTCTGCCTTAATTATAGACAGAAGCCCTCTCCATAGTAAGTATTATATACACATCATGCCTGTTAACTCAATAATACCATGTGTATTTTTCTCAAACTAGAGCATGGCTTCTGCTAATCTTAACAAAAATCCTCCTGGAATTAAAAAAAAAAATCAAGATTGTTTCCACAGTTCTTAAACGGCATAAATCTTACTGAAAATTCCAATCAAGGCCAGATACGGTGGCTCATGCTTATAATCCCAGCACTTTGGGAGGCCGAGGAGGGCAGATCACTTGAGGTCAGGAGTTCAAGACCAGCCTGGCCAACATGGTGAAACCCCGTTTCTACTAAAAATACAAAAACTAGCTGGGCGTGGTTGCAGGTGCCTGTAATCCCAGCTAATCCCAGCTACTTGGAAGGCTGAGGTGGGAGAATTGCTTGAACCTGGGAGGTGGAGGTTGCAGTGAGCCGAGACTGTGCCACTGTACTCCAGCCTGGCAACAGAGCGAGACTCTGTCTCCAAAAAAAAAAAAAAAAATCCCAATCAAGATTCTCTTGCTCAGACAGTGGGACAACCTGCAAGAATGCCAAAATTGGCTTCTATCTATTTCAATGCTCCATATATTAAGTATCTATGATATATTAGTATTAAAAAAGATAGAAGAAGCCATCTAATTAAGCATACCAAATTTCCAGCACAACATCCTTGGCAGATGATTGAAATCCTTCAAGAGGCAGATTATTCCATTGCTGGATAGTGCTACTTACTTACACGTTTTAATGTTTTTAATGTACGCTTACTTACATGTTTTAATGTTTAATGTTTGGGGGTAGAGAATCTGTCTCCTAGGAATGACCACTTGTTGGACCTCGTTCTATCTCCTGAAGCTACATGGAATAAGTCCATGCCCTCATTCAGATGTCTGAACCTGAAATCACCTATTAAGTCTTCCCTTCATTACCTTTCGCTACTCTAATCAACGATTCTCAGCACACTCAACTGTTTTCACATGCCATCCATCACCTTTCTCTCTAGCAGTCATTTTCCTCCTCCTCCTTTGAACATTCCTTCCTCGAAATCAAGAGTTTGTGTCATCAGCACCTCATCATCGTACTCAACAATGACTCCAAACTTTTACTCCTTTCACCAAGGCCTCTATAATACTCTGTCACCTCTCACTCTCCTTGTTGGACTTGCCTTTAACCTCAGAGACATCAGGCGTCATGCAGGTACAACTCTTAAGATCGTATCTTTTCCTTCTGCCCCTCTTACCTGTGTTCTGCCTCCCAACACCTGTTCTTAGAATGTGTCTATGTCTTTGGTTCTCTTCTTATCTTTCTTCCAATCAGAGGAGGGTGAGGTCCTGTCTCCACTAGTCACTCTCTGTCCGGCATTTTTAGTTTCTCCCTCTCATTGTTCCCTTCTCATAGCCTACCCTATGAATAGGCTCTGCATCTCAAAAGTGAACCAACAAACGTGGCCATCCCTCCTTCTAACTGAAGCACTATCCTACCGAGTCTCCTTCCTCCACATCTTAGCTCTGCTTACAGTCTTCCACATTTGAAGCTTCATCCCACTTATTTCTCACTTCACTGCAATCACTATTCTCACACGAGGCCCTGCATATTCCCTTTGCTCCACACATACCAAAGATCTGCAGTTCTCCAAACAGATCATTTTTGTTTCCTGTGCCCGCAATGATCTCCCCTGCTTGTCTAGTTGGCAAACTCCTATTCTTTTTCCAAGACCCTCACATGCCATTTTCTTTGCATGGCCTTTCCCAGAGAGATAGGAAGAGAATCAAACTACTATTATAGCTGTGTTTTAATAATTAAATGAGATAATACACACTAAGTACTTAGCACAGTGAGTGGCACACAGCAAATGCTTGATCAACTGTAGCGATGGTTATTATTGGCCCCTTAGGTAGACTGTTTCTGCTTCTCCAGGTTTTTGTTATAGTGTCCAGATATTATGTTCTATTTGTCTTAGCAGGTGACGGTTTATTTGCCAGTACACCAGAGAGTTAAGGGCAGGGACATCATCTTTTCACCTCCATGTCCCTCACATTGAGCATCACATTGAGCACATAGTAGGAACTCAATTAATAGCTGATGAATGAGCAAATGACTGCATCAACACAAGGCAATGATTGTGTATTGTAATTAGCAAGGACATGCTGGTTCTACGCTGATGGCTCTGGCCTTTTCGGCAGTGATATCACATTTCAAACCTCTGACTTATCTTCATGAAATTAGAAACGGTTTAGAATGCCAAAGGCAGACAGAATGTTCCCTGAGGCTGCCTCCCCAGTGGGGAGAACCACCGTGCTGGATCTCGGGGTCTTGAGTGAACCCTTGGCTGGGCTTGGTGCTGTCTGTCCTTTGTGGGCTGGGGTTGCCCTGAGCAGCCAGCCTCTTTGGGTTCAGCTGTGGGCCAGACGCTGAAGGTGGAACAAAAGCGGCATTGATGCCCCACTCACAAAGCAGGCCCTTGGGCAAGGATCAGAGGACGTGCCTGCTTCTCTCTTCCCAGACACAGAGCTCAGCTCCACCTCTGCCTTCAGGGCCTGGGGTAAAGTCAGCCACTGAGGTTCAGGTGGAAAAGATACGTGAGGGTGTGAAAGCCCTCAAAAGAATGTTGCTTGGTAGTTAAGAAATGGAGATGAATCAGTGGACATTTCATTCTGATGACAGAGTTGATCATTGCTTTAAGTATCCAATGGAGTGATCAGAGCCAAAGAGCCACGCTCCAACCTTTTTATCAAAGAACCTTTAAAAACCTTACATCTCCCTGCCCTCAAGAACATATACTTGAAATGTTTTTTGTCTCATATATAAATTTGCAGGTTCTATGGGAAAATTATTTATCTATTGAACCATACTATGTGCCAGATACTTTGCCTCCGTACTATGTGCTTTGCATATTGTGTCTTTTTCCCCTATAACAGCCATATGAGGAGGGTACATTTTTTCTATATGAGGAAACTGAGGCTCAGGTAGTTTAATTACCTTATTTTAGACCAAACATCTTATAAATACCTGTATTAGTTAATCAGTTTTCCAAGGTCACACAGCTTTTAAAATAATCTCAATTAACTAATAGCTAAGTAAAAAAGTAACTGTTCCTCTTACCGTTATTAATATAAAAAATACTGCTGTAAGATATGTTAACCAAAATTTGTTAAAATTAGCATATAAATATATCAAAATATAATTGCCAAGGAAAGCTTCTAACTTGCATGATAATAAATTTTATTTTTACTTAATTGATGTAATTTGAGACAGAAACAAAGAAATGTGTTACTCTGGTTATCCTGTGCTGCTGTTTAAAAACAGTAAGACATTTGAAATATGGTAAATAGTTTGTGGACTTCCACTACACTACACTATGAGGTCTTACACTTCCAGAATTGTACCACTATCTGTAAACTGGTTTTTAATGCACTGCACAAATGGCTGCATGCCAGTTTTGTTCTTGGTGGCATTCTCTAAATTGAGGCAAGTTTCTTTCTATCGGGAAGGCATGCAGAGGTCTTTCCTTTGACCTGGATGCTTATCTGGAGAAAACACAATTTTAGGATTTCCTCAAGCTGTTTGTATAATCCCTGAAGGTGCAGATCATAAAGATTTCAAAGGCATTGTAGGACCTGAAGAAGAAATGAAAAGGTCACCTTTGCCCTTAGCTTTGTGTGTCCATCCACCAGGGAATCTATGGGCAAGGCTTACTGGTGACTCCAGGTGTGTACAGAAGGGTCCAATTTCAAAGTACTTGGGGAACTCTTGCTCTAAGACCCAAATAAGAGGTTGGGGCTTTGATTTGCAACAGAAAGACAGCCTCAAATTGTTTTGCAGATTCCTTGCTACTCCAAGAAATAAGATTCAGTGAGATCAGGAGAATAACTTCCAGCTAAAAGGTAGTGGGATTCTTCTCCCTCTGTCAGCAAGAAGGGTAGGAGAACTGAGCTGACAGGAAGACCCACAGTAACACCTCCTGATAGGTGAGGCACAGAATATCACACTGGAGGAAACCCACTGCTGGAAAAGTGACAATCATACTTTCCTGCGGTCACTTATCAAGCCAGTATAATCTGCAATTTGTCAAAGGCCTTTCCTGACTTGGGTGTCATTCATTCTCACCACATTCTGAAAAGGTGTGGGCAGAACCATAATTTGAACTCAGAGAGATAGTGCACTGAAACGTGAACTCTTAGAGTCATTAAGCGTAAAGGTGTGGAGTGCAGCATTACTTATACATGCTTTTAAAAGATGAAGCAAGGGCAAGTTGATACACTTAAAGTGATTTTAGGAGAACATATACATTAGGAATGAGGGACAGGGAGATCTTGTTACTTATAAAGATATCTGAGATACAGTGTTAAGTGAAAAAATAAGGATGCAACTGCATATACACGGTTATTGCAATCACAGGGAAAATGTATAGGACAGTGACTGGAGGCATTCATAGGAGCTAACATTGATGGTGTATTATGTGTCAGATGCTCCATACAGCATGAATTATCACTCTTAAACCTTGCCAAAAACAAAACAAAAAACCTCTATGAAGAAGCTTCTAGAAACATCGTATAAGGACAGATGAGGAAACTAAGGCTGAGAGAAGATAAAGTAACTTGCCCCAGATCACACTGTGGTGATCTGGTGGGCCTAAAAGCAGATAATCTTAACCCCCTCTATATGAGAAAAACATGGTTCTGTTGTGGTTCGTGAAGTTATATGTACATTTTTTTTACTCTATTCTCTAGATGTTCTGAAGTGTAATTTTATTAAATTTAAAACATTTTAGGGTGTGTATTAAGAAATTAGAACTTGAATATTCAGATTATGTATTCAGCTGTCATTGGACAGTGAATGTCTGATAAGCTTATTGTTTGATCAAGCACAGGAATGACAAGGTTACCCCAAATCAGATTCAACCAACATTTTTAAAGCACTGGCTATTGGGAGGATTAAATGAGATAA
Organism: Gorilla gorilla gorilla; assembly: GCF_029281585.2. Taxonomy (NCBI): domain Eukaryota; kingdom Metazoa; phylum Chordata; class Mammalia; order Primates; family Hominidae; genus Gorilla; species Gorilla gorilla. The sequence continues at coordinate 175,906,351 of NC_073224.2, forward strand.
GGTATGTCAGGAGCTTAGCACAGTGCCTCGGGAACACTAATAAGCACTCAACAGATATTATCTACTATTATTATCATGTGCCAGGTACTATCCTAAGGGCTCCCACGTAGGTTATCTCATTTTATCCTCACAAACACTGAATGTCAGGTTATTATTTATCTTCATTTTTCAGATGGAAAAAAATTGAGATTTGGAGGTTAAGTAACTCCCCCATTGTTGCTCAGTTATTAAGTGGCAGAGCCAAGGTTAGTGCCCTGCCTGCACCTGTGCCAGTCTCTAACACAGGTAAGGCATAGAGTCATATACTTGCCCAAACTGGTAGCACAATCTGGTGTGGATTTTCCCCACCCATACATAAGTCCACACTGGGGAACTATCCAGGTAAGTTCAAACTTCTCATCCTGAGATTCCAAGTCCTCTGGCATTTTCCCTGCCTCTATTTGTCAAAACCCACTTTTCATTTCTTGTCCACAGATCTTCATTTTAACTGAGTTCTCCCTCCCTCTGTGCCTTGCACAGAGTTCTGCATTCTCTTGGTCTCACCTAATCCTCTCCATCCTTTAAGACCAGTTCAAGTTCAGCCTCTGCCAGGAAGCCCACCCACCCACATTAACCTCTCCCTCTCTTGACTTCCCACAGAGTTTAGTTTCTATCTAATTATACTTCATGCCATTTAATCCCTTAAATAGTTAATGTAGCTACTCCACCTTGCAGAAGCTGAAAAAGAAAAATGAGGGTTGAGGGGTAAAGGTGTTTATAGGCTTACGTAACTGAAAAGTCCAGTGACTTTGGGGCATGGTTGGATACCCAAATACACCAACTGGGCCGGCTTGGTCTTGTGGCCACCCTGATTTAGGTAAGGGTCAGCTCCACCTAGACAGAATGGGCATGAGGTGGTTTTCCGCAAAGGAAAAGCAAGCAGTTCTTGTAAAAAGAAGAATAAATGGACATTGGGCAAGCAAGCACAGCAGATGTCCCTGACCTTATTGAATTAAATTCCTCAGCGCTTTAATAATAACTGTCCTTCACTGGTCAGGCACCAGACTGTAACCCCGTTAAGAACTGCCAAGCAGCAACAGAGCTCTTATTAACCTCATCTCCACTGAAGTGAGCCAGGCCCCAGGGCAGAGCTACAAAGGGGAGCTTACAAATCTCTGACACAGCATTTTAATGCCACAGGGGATTTTTTTTTTCCTTTCCCACACATTGTGTTAACCCTTCGGGAACAGGGGGGAAACCCAGTGTAGAGCCCATTAGTGGCTTTCCTTCAGAGCTCTTCAAAGAGGCCCCATCATTTGCCAACATGATTTTTCTTAATATTGTGCAGATGGCAGGCTAATCCATCTTCAAATGATCTAATTGCATCTAACTTTCTCTGAAGAAACATTGCATGGAGTTGCGATGTCTTAATTGTGGGGTGTATGCAGAGTGTCTCCAAGATTACAGAGCCAAGCACTCAAACCAAAGCTGGGGAATTTCTAGTGGAAACTCTCAGGGGAAGAAAACAGAAGGTGAAGACTGGCCAACTGGTAAGCTTCATCATGTCCAGTTCTTAGGGCCCAGTCTTCATAACATTGAAGTCATGCTTTCACATACTGGCTGCAAATTTCCACTCAGGGCTTGTAGAGGCTCCCCTGTGCCTTTAAAGCCTTACACTTGCATTTACCATGGAGAAAAACAGGTAAAATAAAGGAGCACATGGAGCAGGAAGGGGCACACAGAGGAGTAGTTGGATCTTCTGACTGATTGGGCAAGAATAAGGACCCCCAAGTGGCTAGTATTTTCTCAGGGGTTCACTGACCTTCCACTCTCTTAGCCCAGATACCTTCACACACCTTACAAAAGGCCTAAATAAATAAAACAAATTTACATAGAGGAGGGAAGCTAAGCAAAGTAGGGGTTCAGGGTGGTGAGACTGGAAATGAAGCCTGGAATTTCAATGCTTCTGCATAGGTGAGAGAGGAGCACACAGAAGTGGGTGAGGCTACCATGAATACCAAAGGCTCTCTTGCAGTTAGCATTTCCTTTAAATCTTGTTTATTTTATTTATCTTGTTTTTTCATCACAACTACTCTAGTGGGGGTTGAATTCTTATCTGAATTTACATTTGGGAAAAACCAGGCTCCCAGCTAAGGTCTCTGCTACAAGCTGGTGTCTAGCAGAGGTGGTATCCAGACATTGGGATCTGTGTGTTTGGAACTCAGAGTAGGATACTATCCACGAAGTCCCTCCCTCGGACATGCCATGGAGCTAGTTGGAAGCTGGGTCAGGATCATATACCAGTTGCCAGCACCCCTGAGGTTCCTGGCATGTGTGGGTACAGATAACCCCGGCTCTCCCATTCCCTGGCAGACCTGTGGGAACTATTATTTTTACTAGGATGACGTCACGTATTAAACACTAGCGTGGTTTCTGTCAACAACAGGCTTTGAGGTCTTTGTTCTCCTCTCCCCACAAACATATTTATATTGGCCCCAGTAAACAATATCCTGCTTTTCATTTGCCTTCACAATCCCTTATGTCTCATCTGGTACACAATACATGGGAAATCAGGCTGTCAGGGAACTGGCAGTAAACCTAAGGCACTTTATTAATTCCACCGTCAAGCCCCTACTGAAGTGAGAACTGATAGAGCTTATTTGGGTCCCTGCACCAGAGTTCTCCTTTCCTCTTAATCCAGAGCCCTCAAAGAGGCTCTGAGGGCCATTTACACACAGCTACTCTTAAAGAAGCCATAGGAAGCAGGCCCCTAGTAATAGCAAACTTCTATCAAGGACTTGTCATATGCCAGGCATCATGCAAAGTGAATGACACAAATTATCTCTCATGATCCTTGCAATTCTTTGAATAGATGCTATTGTTATTCCTATCTTTATAAAAGAAAAAACTTCACAGGTTATTCTGCAACCTCAGAAGTTTCTCGGCTCTAAGACAAGAAGCACTGGTGTTTTCCGTTGCTCATTCAGTGTTTAGATATTAATCAAGGCCCTCTTTGTGCCAGGGGTAGTTTACAAAGATGAGTGGTCCTGTTTGGAGAACTAAACCATGGACCACAACATAGTGTAACATAGGGAAGCACCACGGTGGCGGGAGTGCAGAGAAAGGGAATCCCTTTCAGGCTGAGCTCTGGCAACTGAGAGAGAGGAGAGAACACCCTCCTTATTGGCTCTTCCCTCCTCTCCTAGAACATGGCTAATTGCTTCATCCCACAGAAGCCTGCTTCTCCATCATTGCTGAAGGCTATAGCTATTCTAAGAGACCAAGATTATAGAGGAATAGAAAATGGTAGACTTATTCTGTCTTCATGCTGTGAAAATCAGAGACATATCCACATCCCTCTCCCCGCAGTTGCCACTCATTCCTGATGATGGGAAAATCCAGATGAGGATGAAGGATGAAACCCATAAATACTTCTTCAAAAGCCACCAAGGTTTGTGTGTGTGTGTGTGTGTGTGTGTGTCTGTGTGTGTGTCTGTGTGGGTGGCGGGGCGGGGGGGAGTGGACCAGAATGGGACATGAGTTGATCACCACCTCTGTTCTAAGCAGTTAGGCATTTTGGATGCAGATTCCATTTATCCTGTTTATTTATTTAATTTAAACCTTCACACCTGCCTCCTCTTCAAGCCATCTCAAATCCTCTTACTTCTGTACAACTCACCTACCCCAACCTGGTCCAAGTCATCAAACCACCTATTTTCACATCTAGACCAGTGCAAAAACTTCCTTATTGCTCTTCCAGCTCCTACTCATACTCTCGTCTACCCTCCGCACAGATGCCAGAGTGCTCTTCCCATTGTAAATGAGGACACATCACCTCTTTAGCTGAAACCCTCCCATGGCTTCCATGGCTCTTGGAATGAAGCCCAAACACTGGCTTGCACAGCTCAGTAAGGCGTAGCTCCTGCTCGCCTTTCTAACCTGAAGTCATACTTCCCACCACTCGCTCATCCAATTTTGGCCACACTGGCCTTCTTTCTGTTCCATGATCATGACAAAACCATTTTCCATGTCATGGTCTTTGTTCTTGCTGTTATTTTGCCTAGAATAATCTTTCTTTCCCTTGCTCTCTGCAAGCCTGGCTCATTCTGTTCCTCAGAGGTCAGCTCAAATGTCAGCCCCTTGGCAGAAAACCTTTACTCACCAAGCTGTTAAAGTTGCCCATTTCCTACCCCCAGACATTACTCTCTGACACATTAGACTTTCTTCTTCCTATCTTATTTATTGGTCTCCATGTTTATTGTCCATTTCTCCTGATAGAACCAAGTTCTATGAGGACAAAGAGTTTGCCTGGTATTGTTCACCACTATATCCGTGAAGCCTTGCCTGGCACACAGTGGCTGCTCCATCACTATTTTTTGAATAAGCAAATGAACCCCCACAAGGATTCCTGAGATGAATATCATTTCCACTTTGCAGATGAAAAAACTGAAGCATAGGCCAGGTGTGGTGGCTCACACCTGTAATCTCAGCATTTTGGGAGGCTGAGGTGCGAGGATGGCTTGAGGCAAGGAATTCGAGACCAGCCTGGGCAATATAGTGGGATCCCATCTCTATAAAAAAAAAAAAAAATTAACTGGGTGTGGTGGTGCACGCCTGTAGACCTAGCTACTTGGGACAATTACTTGAGCCCAGGAGGGTCAGGCTGCAGTAAGCCAAGATTGCACCACTGCACTCCAGCCTAGGTGACAGAATGAGACCCTCTCTCAAAAAACAAAACAAAAAACTGAAGCTTAAAGGTGGGACAAGATTCAAATCCAGGTATGCATGGCTTCAATGCCAGGCCTCTCATTGCTATGCCAGGAAGTCTCTCAACGTCATTAAAACACAGGGAAGACACAGGTCACAACATGGATGAACCTTGAACACATTATGCTAAGTGAAAGAAGCCAAACACAAAAGGCCACATACTGTGTATGATTCCATTTATATGAATTGTCATTTGGATCCTGGACATAGGCAGGATCATTTGCCTATATGAAATGTCCAGAGTAGACAAAACCGTAGAGACAGAAAGTAGATTAGTGGTTGCTAGGTGCTGGGAGTGGGAAAAAATGGGGAGTGACCACTTAATGGGTACAGGAGTAATTTTTGGAGTAATCAAAATGTTCTACAACCAGACAGTGGTAAGGATCATACTACACTGTGAATGTACTAAGTGCCACTGAACTGTGCACTTTAAAATGGCTAAAATTGTATATTTTATGTCATGTATAGTTTACCACAATAATAATAATAAAAAGAAAGGGAGATTTCCCAGGAAAGCCAGGTACCCACTCCTACTTGGAGACTGGGCCAGGAGTTGTGGCCTCCCTGGCTCCTCTGCAGCGCTGGCTGCCTTCTCCCATTGTCATGAACTTCTGCAGGGATCTGCCTGCTAGAGTGGTGGGCTGTTTCAAAATTAACCCTAATCTGAAAGAATAACATTTTACTTTGCAACTTCGTGGTGTTTCTTTTTGCAATTTACCCTTTCTCTTTAATCACGATGATCACCCAAACAATCACACACATGAACACGTGTACACACACACACACACATTTAACCCAAGAGGAAATGTAGTCTGCTGAATGCTGCTTTGAAATCCTATCAGACTGCTGCTCCTGTTTTCTGAATTTCTATTTTTAGCCCTAAACAGAAAATTGATTCAAACATGTACTATTGTGGAGAAGTTACGAGTTCTGTAGTGTTTGAGGCAAGGAAAGTCTCTCTGAAACAAAAAAGTAATGGAAAAAAGAGACGGGAAGAAGATATGCCACAAATTTCATAATGGATCACAAAAAAGTTTGTTGTGCAAAAAGAATTTTAAAGATAATAAAGTGGACAATAATAAAGAGACCCTTTTCAGCAAATACACAGTGATTTTGATTTTTTTTAAAGATCCCCCCCACCAGTTAAAAAAATTGATGAAATTGGTCACCTGAAATTAGAATTAAATAAATGTCCTACAAAAAAAAGTCTACACAATTTTAACAGAATCTGTGCTTGCAACTTTGTACAGCTATAAAACCACTTTCAAATACAGAGATGGTAAAAGAAATAATTATTTTAGCTATTATTTAGCTTATAGAATATAAAAATAAAATCAATTGATTAAAATTTTGAAAAATTGCAGAAACTTTTCTTCAGTTTTTGATGAGGCACGAGATACAAGAGAAACTTGAAAATATATATTTTGGGTATGTTTACTTTAAAGGACTTCCAAATTCACAAAGAAATGTCAATTTGCAGCCTGTAAAATGGAACTTGTGGAGTACTTTATAATCTCTTACATCTGTCAAAGAATTTCAGTTAGGTATGAAAAAAAAATTTCTATCACAATGGATGGTACTCTAGCCATTAGGTCAAAAAACTAGACTTAGTGGAATTGTAAAACAATACTGATGGTTCCCTTATTGCTTTGTTGTACTTTGTGATACAAACTGAAAATATATGTGCTCAGTTTTCTGAGACAGACTTTATAAATTAAGGTATCATGGATACAGTCGTTAAAATCATTTCATATATTATGTGCAAATAGAATCATTGACAGTTTGCAGAGATGTTGAAAAAAATCAAAGGCAATGGATTTAATGATCTTATATTCTTTGCCAGTGCTTGCTGATTGACTGTAGAATAGTTTTACAAAGATTTACTGCACTGCTAACTCCACCTCAAGACTTTCTTGAAATGGAAGGATGGTTGCCAAATAATAATCAAAGTAAAAAAAAATGGCAATATGATTTACATTTTTGCACTGATACTATGTTGCATATGAACAAACTTAATATGCAGCTCCAGGAAAAGGAAAAGCTTATTGTAACCTAGCTAGACAGATATAAGAATGTATGTTGGAACTGAGGCTTTTCACAATACAAATAAACAATCATGATGTTTTTAGACATTTAACACGGATCAATATGCTGAAGATTTTAATTGTAATTGACAGCATTTTGTAAATTGCCTGCATAAACTGCAAGAAGAATTTAAATGTTTTGTTGACATTGATAAATTCAGTGTTGCTTTTCAATTTATGCAATATCCCTTTGAATTTGATATAAATAATACTGAGTTGATACAAGATATAGTGAATCACTTTGGGAGGCCAAGGTGGGCGAGTCACGAGGTCAGGAGATCGAGAACATCCTGGCTAACACAGTGAAACCCCGTCTCTACTAAAAATACAAAAAATTACCCGGGCACGGTGGCAGGCGCCTGTAGTCCCAGCTACTCAGGAGGCTGAGGCAGGAGAATGGTGTGAACCCGGGAGGCGGAGCTTGCAGTGAGCCGAGGTCACGCCACTGCACTCTAGCCTCGGTGACAGAGTGAGACTCCGTCTCAAAAAAAAAAAAAGAATTTATTTAACTTGGATAGAAATAGTTTGAAAAATGATACATTGTGGTTCAAAGTCAATTCAATTATTCTAAAAATGATGAACGAATTTTGTCAACGTGGATGCAAAAATGAAAGAAAAATAATGTTTTGGTATTTGATTCAGTTACTAGAAAATTGAGTATATTTGAAATAACTTGGGAATGTGAACCTATGTTTTTAATTATTCATTTTATAAAATATAAGTACAGATCAAGTATGGCTTTTTTTTTTTTTTTGAGACGGAGGCTCGCTCTGTCGCCCAGGCTGGAGTGCTGGGATTACAGGTGTGAGCCACCGCGACAAGCCTCCTTTTTATTTTATTTTATTTTTTTGTGAGACAGGGTCTCCCTCTGTTGCCCAGGCTGGAGTACAGTAGTGCAATTTTGACTCACTGGAACCTCTGCCTCCTGGGCTCATGATCCTCCCACGTCAGCCTCCCAAATAGCTGGGACTACAGGCATGTGCCACCATGCCAGGCTAATTTTTGTATTTTTATTAGAGACTAGGTTTCGCCACATTGCCCAGGCTGGTCTCCAACTCCTGGGCTCAAGTGATCCACCCACCTCAGTCTCCCAAAGTGCTGGGATAACAGGCGTGAGCCACTGCGCCTGGCCTCAAGTATTTCCAATGAAAATTTAGCATCTGAATTAAGATGTCCTGTAAATATAAACTACAGGTACACACTGGATTTTGAAGACTTAGAAAAAAAATATGAGATACTCCATTATAATAATTATTATACAATGTACATGTATATCAAAAGATTACATTGTATACCTGAATTATATATAATTGTTACTTGTCAATTATATCTGAATAAAGCTGGGTAATAATTTTATATTGATTTCACGTTGAAATAATATTTTGGATATGTTGGGTTAAATAAAATATATATTAAAATTAATTGTATGTTTCTTTTAACTTTTTAAAATGTATCTTAAGGCTAGTCCAAGTGCCATCGTGTTTACAACTGATTGATCACAAGCAATTGCAAATTTCTTTGTTCCTTCTCCACTCTCACTGCTTCATTTGACTAGCCTTAAAAAAATGTGGCTTAAAAGTGAGTTTAGGCTGGGCGTGGTGGCTCTCGCCTTTAATCCCAGCACTTTGGGAGGCCGAGGTAGGTGGATCACGAGGTCAGATCGAGACCATCCTGGCTAACACGGTGAAACCCCGTCTCTACTAAAAATACAAAAAATTAGTCAGGCATGGTGGTGGGCACCTGTAGTCCCAGCTACTTGGGAGGCTGAGGCAGGAGAATGGCGTGAACTTGGGAGGTGGAGCTTGCAGTGAGCCAAGATGGCGCCACTGCACTCCAGCCAGGGCGACAGAGGGAGACTCCGTCTCAAAAAAAAAAAGTGAGTTTAAAATTACATATGTGCCCTGTATTATGTTTCTAGTGGACACAGTAAGAGATAAGAGACACAGATAAGTATCACAGCACTCATCATGTTATATTTTAACGGCCTTGAGAGAAAGTTGGGGTTTCATGTAAGCACATAGGACAGCTACCCAGCAGTCTTAGAATAATGAGTAGAAGACAAGGACATCAGAAGCTGGCCACAAAAATACCAGGCCATCCACTGAAGTAATAGACATTTGTAATGACTGAACCATGATAACTTTTCTATTATCTATGGAACACGTCCCATCCCAGTGGCAAGTATTTATACCTGGATGACTTTACCATTGTTCAAGTTCTAGGAGTGGGTTCCTGACTTACATACTAAGCAAGGCTAAGAGGGTTGAAAAGCACAGGGTGATCCCAGCTGGCCTGAACTGACCCCAGACTAATCTTCAGAACCACTAACTATCAGCAATCACTATGAAATGTATTTACTAAAGATAAATGATGCTCTGAAACTATGAGTCTTCAAGTTGTTTGGGGTAGGATGTATCAGTCAGTTAGCATTATTTAGTAATAATAACTGGATGGTATGATTTGCACCTGGTTTCAGTGGAGTCTTGGGGCTTCAATCACTGAAGTGTATGTCACACAGCTGGAATGTGCCCATGTGATCAGCTCACTATAAGTGACCTCCACTACTGGACTTCTTGGAACTGAGGTTCTGCACATGTATGCCAGTAAACCTTCAAGACCTGGAGATAGAGTGCCCTGTGCAACCCAGTTTTAGGAGGATAAAGAAGCCTGTATCTGATATCTCTGGGACCCCTGCATTACCTATCTGTCTTCTGCTGTTGCTGTACTGTTTCCCTTGTCTGTAATAAAACTACCCCATGAGGATAAACCATTTGAGTGTTGTGAGTCCTTTCAGCAATCAAACACTTAAGGTGACTAAATTTGTAATTCAGGTAAGAGTTCATCAACTGATCATCTCCCCACAATAAGGAAAGCTGGTATAGCAGACTGGCCAAAGTCTGAGCTCTGGAGTCCACCTGCATGGGCTCAAATCAAAGCTTCATCCTTTGCTGAGTCTCCTTGAGTGAGTAAATGGGGAACTAATAGTCTATTAGTTTTTGTGCAAAGTTTTATAAAAAGGCCTGGCACAGAGTAGCACTTAGTAAGTGTTTGCCACGGTTAGCAAATTCTGTCTTTGGAGGCCCAAGAAGCAAATATCTAGAAGTTTACTGTCTCTGTTTTCAGCCTTCAAAAGTTCATAAATATTGAGGTCTAGATCAGAGCACCCCTCTACACAATTAAAAAGTACTTGTTATGATAAAGGGCAAGGGTATGATGATTTATCAATTTTTTATTTTGCTAGATAGAAAACAAAAATACCAGGGTATCTAGTCAAAGCTATTAGATGGCTGTAAGATCAAAGGAGAAAAGAAAAAATATTCTGAAAATTACAGACAGTACTATAAATATAAGAGGTCTGCTTATTCTTGTTCCTTTTTAGTTTCTCTCGGGGAGTTTTACTCCCTTCAAAGCTTTGTCCACCAACTTAGCCAAATGTACCACCATGTCTGACCCCTCAGCCTTGACCTTTGCTCCAGGCCTCAGTTCCACAATCCAAACTGTCCACTGAATGTTCTACCTGAAGGTTGGGCAGGAATTGCAGCTTTGAATGCTTTGTCTTCTCCCCCGCCTGTTTCTTCAAGGCTGTCTGCAGACTCGGCTTTCTAGTGGCATGGAAATCAATCTGGGTATGAGTGCTGTTGCTGCACCTATTTGTCTTCAGATCTGTTCCTTGCCCGTTTCCTGCTTGGGTCAGCATCTGCAAGGCAGATGACCTCTGCAGGCTGTGATTCTCAGGCTCCCTGTGTCATATAGTTTCTTGCAGCATTCCCCTAATGGGAGAAACTGGCTGGCATTTGAAAGTGTGAAGGAAGACAGCAGCCAAGTTGTTTCTCCCATTTCTTTTTGCTTTGGGTGATAACCCCAGCAGTGGAAGCATCTTCTCATGACTCCAGCGCCCACAGAACAGACATGCCACCATTCCAGCCTCCAAAGATGACCCCAAACCTAGGCTCTGGTAATATTACCCCTTCTATTTTTCCCTCCAACCTAAGTGTAGCTGGGGCTTCTGTCTGTTGCTGATGCTGCATCACAATTTCTTGTTTGTTTTTTTGGCAAACTTCATCACCTGTGTAACCAATTCCCTACGTTAAATTCTCTGTGTTAAATAGTCCAGAATTTGTTCCGCTTTCCTGATTGGATCCTGATGATGCTGTAGGCATGTTGCCATCCAGGCACAGTTTCTGCTGCTGCAACTCCTTTGGTGTCTACAATATGGTGCTGGGGCAGAGAGAGAGAGAGAGAGGTAGAGCTGGGCTAATGCAAGTTCCTTTCAGGTGAGAAGGGGGATGGGAGAGGGTCCTATCTGGTTGCATGGACATGACATCACTTGGGGTGATTTGATAAAATATCATGACTGGGTACCACTCTGAGAGATTCTGATTTAAGTTATCTAGGGTGTAGCCCAGGTACAGGTAATTTATAAAGCTCCCTGGGTGAGTCTAAGGTGGAGATGGAGTTGAGAAGCACTGCCCTAGATAATGAGACCCCAGCTGTTGTTGCTTCTGGAGCATGTGTGACTGTGTGAATGAGTGTGTTTGTGTGTGTATGGGAGAGAGAGAGACAGAGAAAGAGACAGAGAGAGGACAGCAGCAGATGATTTTTAATTTTTAAAAATAATTTTTTAAAAAAGGGGAGAGCAATTAGATAAAATTGTCAACACTGACACTGAAAAAAGCCAGAGGCTTAACAAAGAAGGAAGAAACCTGCACATTCCACTGAAGAAGCTGGAGGGGATTAGAATATGCCATCCCACATTATGATTCACTGGCATATTCACTATTTTGGGCTGAAGGCAACTGAGAAACAAAAGATTCAGGAAGGGCTATCTTCCCCCTTTCGATCAAAAGTCAGGGCATACATTTCCTGTGAGAAAGATCTCCTCCCTAAACCACGAAGAAGAAAACATTCATACCACAGAAGATAATGAGTTGACGATGAGAGGAATCTGTACAAACAAACCTTGCTAACATAACACTTTTTTTCCATTTGTTTCCTCCATGCATTTTCTAGTCACTTTCCCACAATTTACCACCCTATCCCAAACCTCTTTTTCCTTTGCCTTATCATGTCTCCACAATTTATCATTCTTGGTTACAATAGTATATGAGCCCCTGGGTCTAACCATATCTTTGGGGTTTCACTTCTTTCTAAGAAATCCCCTGTGTCATGTAAAAATATTAACATCAAATAAAATGTGTATGTTTTTTCTTTTGTTAATCTGTCTTTTCAAAGTTCATTTCATAGGCTCCAGCCACAGAACCTAAGAGGGTAGGGGAGTGTCTTTCCTACCCTACAAAGTCGAAGGCTAATTACATACAATATTTATGTGAAGAACTGATCATTATGCTTAGCCACCCTTTAACATCATCAAGATTATTCATAACATTTCATTAGCTATGTTTGTTGTGAGGTTCAGTTGTTTCCCTCAAAAAGCTCTATGAGTGTACAAGATGTGATGAATCAATAATGGACCTGCATTCACAAGTCACACATGCAAAGCCAGAAATCTTGTTTTCTTATCAGCCTTCTGGGCCTACCAGTCAGGCAAAAAGGTCAGTGCTTTACAAATACCCACATGGGCCGGGCACAGTGGCTCATGCCTGTAATCCCAGCACTTTGGGAGGTCGAGGTGGGCAGATTACGAGGTCAGGAGTTCGAGACCATCCTGGCTAACACGGTGAAACCCCATCTCTACTAAAATTACAAAAAATTAGCTGGGCATGGTGGCGGGCGCCTGTAGTCCCAGCTACTCGGGAGGCTGAGGCAGGAGAATGGCATGAACCCGGGAGGTGGAGCTTGCAGTGAGCCAAGATTGTGGCACTGCACTACAGCCTGGGCAACAGAGCAAGACTCCATCTAAAACAACAACAACAACAACAACAAAAACAACAAAAAACGCCCACATGAAGACATTAAGAGGCTGAATCCACCACTGCACTGCCTCCTGCTACAATCCTTTCATTCAATTTAAAACACAGGCAGTCACCCAACATAGCAGGAGCCTAGTGAAGAAATATGGCAAGAAAATTCTGTTCTATTTAACAGGAGGCGAGTAGAGTCTGCTACTGACCAGCAAAAGGAGCAGTAACTTCCTCTGCACCCAGGAGGGCACAATACCACAGCCACTTCAGAATTTGAGGGAGAGTTTCCAGGTGAGAGTTCCCTGTAAAAATCTTTCACACTGTTTGAAAGTAACTAGATAAGATCTTGTTTAGAATGCACAGGATAGAAGCGCCTGACAGATAAAAGAGGGTGATTAACACCTCAGGGTACAGAAAGAGAATCTAGGAGCAAGTTGCATGAAATTCACAGCAATGAAAAGATCTTACTATAACAGAGGAAATGTTGAGTTTCAGTTAGTCATCAAATGTAGATAGAAAAAAATCATAAAAGACATTAAGCCCAAGTGCTTCACTTTGCAAATAAAGAAACTTGGGACCGAGAGAAAGTAAGCAATTTGCTCAGGGTCACTGGCTAGTGAACTAGCGAATTACATAGAAAGAACTAGCATCTGGCCAGGCACCTCTTCTCTAAACCCCTGCTTCTCTAAGTGTGTGAACCAGCAGCACCAGCACCCCCTGGGAAAGTGTAAGAAATGCAGTCCCAGGCCCACTCCCAGACCTGCTCTTTTAGAATTTGCATTTTAACAACAACCCCAGGTGATCTATATGCACATTACAACTTGAGAAGCACTGCTTTAAACTACACTTTGATTTCTCTGGGGTTTTTGGTTCACCTACAGCTAGGGTTGGAATAGTCATTTTCTCCATTCCTTGAGCACCACTTGTTCTGGAACCTATTGTAGAAGCTGACATTAAAACTTATAAATATAGGAAGGGAAAGTGTAAATGATGTAGAATGAGGACTTTTGACTGGTTTTGTTCCCGACACCCATTTCTGTGACTTAAAAACAGCTAATCAAAAGACCTGGAACACAGAAAAAAACTTGGTAAAAATGTGTTGAACAAATAAAAAGCCTTGTAATATGTGAAGAAAAGCTTTCAGGACACAGACTTCCAACATTCAATTTAACACACATTTGTTAAGCATCTACTATGTGCTAGCTGCTGTGCTAAGTGGGAGATACATTCATTACTAACAGACTGAGAAACAGATAGACTGAGAAACTCACAGCCTGGTGAACAAGCTCTCAGAAAGTGTACTCCTAGAAGGCAAGGGTGTATCTTCGCCCTTCTCCCTTTAAATGTACCCTGCACACAAAGATACCCCTTGCCAATATTCACAAGCACTGTTTTAATTGGAAACTTTCCAGGCTTTATTCATACAGTGGGGATTGTTGAGTGATGGGGGTGGATTGGGACATAAGAGCTTGGCTTCTCAACCTTCTGTACATTTTACTCACTCCCCCACTAGATTAGAAATCCTTCTTATCTAATCTCTCCACACATTCCCTCCATCTGCTCCTTCTCTGCAGAGTGCTGAGTCTAGGATGGTTTGATGAAGAGATGGAGGTTAGCTGCTTTACTGGAGCAATGGCCCTCTGTGTGCTGGCCCAGCTGCCAAGTGACTTCCTGGTCTCCTCTCTACAAGATGCCTCACCCCTGAACTGCTTGAGTAGCCGTGTTGAAAGTTATCCTTGAGTTTATCTTGGGTTGGATATTACATTATCACTTCTTGAGTTGGGCTAGCACCCAGCTACACTTCTTCACTATGGCTAACACTTGGAAATGGATAAAAGAGGAAAATAGTTCATCAAAAGCTGGTCACTTTGTTCTCTGCAGAAAGGAGACTTCAGCCAAAGGCCAATGAGAGAAAAGGAAATAAAGGCTTCAAGGTCTCTGGCTGGGGTTCACAGCTGGAAATATTATCCAACAGAAGAACTCTGGCTGGAAAGAAGGAACAGCCTCTTTGCTCAGATAGCATTGATGATGATAATGTTAGTAATATTATCAAGCTCCTAATATGCATCAGGTACAGTGCTAGCTACTATATATGCATCATCTTATTATGTCATTTAATCTTCTCAACAACGCTATGAGATAGATTTTTTTTTTTTACCATGCCCTTTTTATAGACTGATTCTGCAGGAGACCACAGAAGATAAAAGAAAAGAAAGAAAGAAAGAAAACTTAAATTCATTCAATGCTAATTATACACCAAGTCCCATGTTAGGATTTCTCATATGTCATAAGATAGGTGAGGGAGTGGATATATAGGAAAAAAAACTAACGCTTGTTAAGAATGGAATTTTATGGCATTTTAATTTGCCCTGTTCTCATTTTCCTCTCTCAAGTTCTGTGGTAACCGTGAAAACTAGCACCCCAGCAGTCACTAGAGGAGGCAGGATGAATTTGGACCTCCTCAGTTAACCTAGTGATCAGTTAATGACTGGACAGAGGTTTCCTTAAACCTCTTGGCAAAGGGTAGGAGACTTACTGGTTTAAGGAAATTTCCATCCAATCATTAAGTAGTTACTAGGCTAACTGAGTAGAGACATCTCTTTTTTTTTTTTTTTTTAAGATGGAGTCTCGCTGTGTCACCCAGGCTGGAGTTCAGTGGCGTGATCTCAGTTCACTGCAACCTCCGGCTCCCAGGTTCAAGATATTCTCCTGCCTCAGCCTCCTGAGTAGCTGGGATTACAGGCCCATGCCACCATGCCTGGCTAATTTTTGTATTTTTAGTAGAGACAGGGTTTCACCATGTTGGTCAGGCTGGCCTCGAACTCCTGACCTCATGATCCACCTGCCCCAGCTTCCCAAAGTGCTGGGATTATAGCCATGAGCCACCGCACCTGGCTGAGACTTCTCTCTTTAAAGGGAGTACATGACAGAAAATACAGACTATACAGAATTAATTCAGGAAATTCACCAAACAAACGCCAAAAACAACACACAGCAACATCAGAGGAGAGGCAATCTGATTTCCACAGTTGTCACAATACTCTATTTCAATATCCAGTTTTCAACGAAAGTTAGTTCTTTGCCAACAAAGTTGGCAAATCTTTAGTTAGACTAGCTAATCTGACCAAGGGAAAAAAAAGAAGACACAAATTATTAAAATTAGGAATAAAAAAGGGACTATCATTACTGATGTTACAGAAATTAAAAGAATGATAAAGGAATAAAATAACTTAGATAATCTCAATGAAATGGAAAAATTTCTAGAAAGACATAAACTACCAAAACTGACTCAAGAAGAAACAGAAAATTTAAATAGACCTATAACAAGTAAGAAAGTTGAATTAGTAATTTTAAAACTTCCCATGATGAAAAATTCAGGCCCAGATTACTTTTCTGGTGATTATACCAAACATTTAAATAAAAATCCTTTACAAACTCTTCTTAAAAAATGGAAGAAAAAGGAATACTTTCCAATATATTCTGAGGCCAGTATTACCCTTATATCAGAACTAGACAAAGCTATCACAAGAAATGCAAAGCACAGACCAATATATTTTATAAACATGGACTCAAAATCCTCAACAAAATACCAGCAAGCTGAATCCAGCAAAAGATAAGAAGAAATTATATACCATGGCCAAGTAGGAATTATTCTAATACAAGCTTGGTTTAACATGCAAAAATCAGTTAATGTGATATATCACATTAATATAATATAGGACAAAAAAAAAACCCCACCACAATCATCTAAATGGACACACAAAGAGCATTTGAGAAAATCCAATAGCTTTTCATAGTAAAAAACACAGAAGAAAATAGGAATAATAGGGAATTTTCTCAATCTAATAAATGGCATCTATGGAAAAACGCAGCTAACATCATATTCAACGGTGAAAGACTGAAATCTTTTCACTTAAGATAAGGTAAAAAAAAAAGTGGATGTCCACTCTCACCACTTCTATTCAACATTGTACTGAGGGTTCTAGCCAGGGCAATAAAGCAAGAAAAATAAGTAAATGGCATCCAAATTGAAAAGAAAAAAGCAAAACAATCTCTTTTTGCAGATGACACAAGCTTGTAGATAGAAAATCCTAAAGAATTCACAAAAAAATTGCTAGAGCTAAGAAGCAAGTTAGCAAGGGTATAGGATATAAGATCAATATACAAAAATTAATTGAATCTCTATGTAGTAGCAATGAATAATCTGAGATGATATTAAGAAAAAAATTCCATTTCCAATAGCATGAAAGATAATTAAATACTTAAGAATAAATTTAAGAAAAGAGAACAAGACTTGCACACCAATATCTACAAAACATCATTTAGAGAAGTTAAATAAATGGAAAGACATCCCATGTTCATGGATTAGATGACTTAATACTGTTGAGACAGCAGTACTCCCCAAATTAATCTACAGATTTAATACCATCCTTATCAATATTCCAGCTGACTTTTTGGCATAAATTAATAAACTGACCCTAAAATTCATATGGAAATGCAAAGCACTCAGAATAACAACAACAACAAAAGTCTTGAAAAAGAACAATATAGAAAGAGGTGATGACTAGTTTTACATATCAACTGGCAAGGTACAGTCCCGAGTTATTCAAACACTAGTCTAGGTGTTGCTGTGAAAGTACTTTATAAATTTTATTAACATCTACAATCAACTGACTGGTTGTAGGAGGTCATCCTCAATAGTTTGGGTGGGCCTGATCCAATCAGATGAAAGGCCTTAAGAGGTATCTCTGAGGAAGAAGAAATTCTACCTGTGGACTATGGCATGAGCAACTGCCCAAAAGTTCCCAGCCTGTGCTTCCTGGCTCCCTGCCCTAAGGATTTTAGCAAATTCTTTGTAATATATCTCTTTATATATGTATACATACACAATTTTACTGGTTTTGTTTCTCCAGTGGAATACTAATACAGAGTACTCATATTTCCTGATTTCAAAACTTACTACAAACCTATAGTAATCAAGACTATGTAGAACTGAATAGGGATAGACACATAGACACATGATTAATTGGTTTTAACAGAGTGCCAAGACAATTCAATGGGTAAAGAATGGTCTTTTCATCAAATGATATTGGAACAACAGGATACCCACATGCAAAAGAATGAGCTTGGACTCCCACCTCACACACTGTATACAAAAATTAATTCAAGATGGACCAAAAACCTAAATGTAAGAGCTAAAACTGTAAATAAAAACTTTTAGGAAAAAAACAGAGGAGTAAATCTTTGTATGCTTGCATCAGGCGATGGTTTTCAAAATCACAACCAACCAAAGAATGGGTAATAAATTGGATGTCATCAAAATGAAAAACTTTTGTGTTTCAAAGAACACTATCAAGAAAATGAAAAGACAATCCATAGAATGAAAATATTTGCAAATCATATATCTAATAAGGGTATATACCCAAAATAAGTAACTCTTACACCTCAAGAATAAAAAGACAATTAATTCAATTTAAAAAATGGGTAAAAAGTTTGAACAAACATTTCCCCAAAGAAAACATAAATGGCCAATATGCACATGAAAAGATGCTCAATATCATGAGTCATTAGGAAAATGCAAATCAAAACCACAATGAGATACCATTTCACACTTACGAGGATGGCTATAATAATGGTTTTCTTTTTTTTTTTTGGAGATAGAGTCTTGCTCTGTTGGCCAGGCTGGACTGCAATGGCATGATCTCAGCTCATTGCAACCTCTGCCTCCTGGGTTCAAGTGATTCTCCTGCCTCAGCCTCTTGAGTAGCTGGGATTACAGATGCTCGCCACCACACCTGGCTAATTTTTTGTATTTTTAGTAGATATGGGGTTTCACCATGTTGGCCAGGCTGGTCTCAAACTCCAGATCTCAGGTGATCCACCCGCCTTGGCCTCCCAAAGTGCTGGAATTACAGGCATGAACCACTGCGCCCGGCTGGCTATAATAAATTTTAAATAAATAAATAAATAAATAATTTTTAAATAAGGAAAATAAGTGTTGGAGAGCATGTGGAGAAATTGGAACCCATATACTATCCTTCTGCAAATACAAAATGCTGCAGCCTCTTTGGAAAACAGTTTTGCAGTTCCTCAAAAAGTTAAACACAGAATTACCATATAACCCAGGAATTCTACTTCTAGGTATATACCCAAGAGAATTGAAAACACATACCCCACAATGCACATGAATGGTCATGGCAGCATTATTCAGAATAAGCAAAAAGTAGAAGCAACCCACATGTCCATCAACAGAAAAATGGATAAACAAAATGTGGTATAGCCATGCATGGACTGTTATTCAGCCATAAAAAGGATGAAGCACCGATGCATGCTATAATTTATATGAACCTCAACATCCTTATGCTAAGTGAAAGAAGGCAGACACAAAAGGACAAATATTGTCGGATTCTACTTATATGAAATGTCTAGAATAGGCAAATTCATAGGGATAGGAAGTAAATTAGAAGCTACTATAGCTGGGAGAAGTTTCTTTTTGAGATGATGAAAATGTTCTAAAATAAGATAGTAGTGAGAGTTGCAAAATTTTGTGAATATAGTAAAAAGACTGAGTTGCACACTTTAAAACAGTGAATTTTATGGTTAACTGTTATCTTAATAAAACTGTTATTAAAAAAAGAGAGAAAGGTCCTGGCCCTGGGCCTACATACAAAAAATACACAGGGAATATATGTAATGAGAGTAAAGAGTACACCTGGAACCCTTCGCCTCTTGGGATCTGGCAATGAGTGCTCGCACAATGTAGCCAAAACCTTAGACATCTATTGTTGTGACCAGCACTGTTCTGGCCCAGGGAACATTTCTCTACATGTCTTGCCCTCTGTCCTTGGAATAGAAGGTGACCACAACTGCATACTGTCAAAGTTTTGTGTATTGTGACACTGCCAATGGAGGAGATGGACTCTTCTTAGAGCCTAGGAGAAACTACAGTGGCAGAGCCACTTCAGCAGGAGAAAAGATAAATTAACCAACGTGTCAAATTCTTCTCTCAGTTTGAATGCAAAATATTCTTCCACAACAAACTATCATTCCCAATATTACCAAACATCTATTTTCATTATATTCCAACCAGCGCTTCTGAAAGCTCTCATACATTAGAATAATATTTGCAAGAGTTTTGCATGGCTGAGAAAAACTTTGCAATATCAAGTTTTATGGGTTGAACCATGTCCTCCCAAATATGTTATCTTGAAGTCCTAATTTCCAGGTACCTTGGAATGTAATCTTATTTGGAAATAGGTCTTTACAGAGGTAATCAAGTTAAAATGAGGTCATCACGGCGGATCCCAATACAGTATGACTGGTGTCCTTTTATAAAAAGGGGAAATTAAGGGCTACACATATAGGAAGACTATCATGAACACCAAGGCAGAGGTTGGGGAGATGCATCTATAAGCCAATGAATGCGGAAAAATTCTGACACACTTCTGGAAAGGAGAAATCTTTCCTCATAGCCATAAGAAAGAACCAACCCCATGAACACATTGATCTCATACTTCTCGCCTCCAGAACTATGAGATACTAAATTTCTATTGTTTTTGCCATGCAGTTTGTGATACTTTCCAGCAGCCCAAGAAAATTAACACATTAAACAAGTCATATTATTCTTAAATTTGTACAAACCTAGGATAATGTATGAAGTATGATACTGATTTATATGATTAAATTATAATATTTTGTAATATATTCTACAGTAATGATTATTTGTCATATATGATTCCATTTCTGTGTTTGAACATGGCATGTATAATTCTTAGTTCATTTCCAAATTTAAGTATCACTTTAGGAATTTTATTGATAACTATAGCTGCCACTGGCTCCAGGGAGTGAAGTTTCTCCAAATTAAAATTAGTTTTACAGTGTAAGAATTACAGCCAGGCATGTTGGCTGGCACCTGTAGTCCCAGCTACTCGGGAGGCTGAGGTGGGAGGATCGCTTGAATGCAGAGGTAGGGGTTGCAGTGAGCCAAGGTCATGCCACTGAACTCTAGCCTGGATGACAGAGCCAGACCCTGTCAAAAAAAAAAGCAAGAATGACAAGGACTTAAGAAATTTGTTCAGGCCAGGTGCAGTACTTCATGCCTGCAATCCCAGCACTTTGGGAGGCCAAGGTAGGTGGGTTGCTTGAGGTCAGGAGTTCGAGACCAGCCCGGCCAACATGGAGAAACCCCATCTCTGTAAAACATACAAAAATTTGCCAGGCACGGTAGTGCGTGCCTGTGGTCCCAGGTACTCAGAAGGCTGAGGTGAGAGGATGGCTTGAGCCCAGTAGGCAGAGGTTGCAGTGACCCAAGATCATACACACTGCACTCCAGCCTGGGTGATAGAGCCAGACCTTGTTTCAAAAAAAAAAAAAAAAGAAGAAAAAAGAAAAAGAAAAACAAATTTGTCTAATTTAGCGATGTTATCAATAGAATATACACTGTAAAAATCTTGCATAAAACAACTTAGGTAGTCATTTTCCCGAAAGGAAGGCAAACAAATTTTTATGGAACTAATATATAACAATCTACAAATTATATATAATATCTTTGGCCCATGAACAAAACATCCAGACATGCATAACAATGATTAAAATAGCCATTTTTCATAGTTCCTGGCTCTTAATCATTTAAAACACACCACAACTTTCTATGTATTTTAAATTTTTAACGTTAAAAAGGTATATTTGACACTGTGGGAGGATAGAACATATTTTATTCAACAATGTTGCTAGCTTGATTTATAACTTTTAAATATTTAGACATATGGTATGTGAACCTCCAGTTGTACTCATGCCCCAGGTCCTATAAGTGTTAGGGGTAGCCAGGACCCAGCAATGACAGAAGAAATGAAGCCTAAATATATGAACGGAAACCAAACGAAAATATCAAGCTTGTTCCTACTGTAAACTAAAATATCATTCTGAAAGCTTCATGTGGAAACCTGATGCAGTCCCTCAGAGGAAGTGACAAGTGCCTTTCTGGGCCATAGTCCCAAGGGTCCCTACAAGCCCTTCCCAGGCAGGAGTTGTGTAGCCCTGTTGCCTCAGTGGACCTCAGCTCTCACCAGGTTTCATATGCCTAATATATTTCACAGTCCTTATGTTCTGAATGTTAGAGTTGGGTCATAGATGCTCCTTTTATTTCTTTTGCAGTAACTCTGTGCCACTTTCAAATAAACAGAGCAATTTATAACTGTATTTCATTCCTCTTTTGGAAATAGTAGTGTACAATTTGACATACAACCTTTAGAGGGACCTCAATGTTGTGATATTCCCCATGGCTATCATTTTGTTATCTTCTGCCTGTCCCCTTGGAGAGAGGGTTGGCTGCCTATTGAGGGCTACTCCGAGGCTAGGCATGGGAACCAGCATTCTTTCTGAGAGTTAGTCTCAGGAAGTGAAGAACTCCTAGAGACAGGGGAAGTGGTGGCAATTAAGAGAAGAGATAAAGAGCAGGATGCATCACTGGGAAAGAAAAAAAAAAGGTACCAAAATGCCAACTAGGAATGCCAAAAACAGAATGGAGATGTAACTGCAAAAGGCCCCATGGGATTTCCAATTTGAATTGTATTTTATTGTAACTCCCTGCAAGCAAACATGGTAACTATACATTTCATGCTATTACCGACTAATGTAATAGATAATCTGACAGCTAATATAAAACACAGATGCGTGATATCAAAGGATACTTTTTAGCTGTGGTTGAGCATCTTTAAGGAACTTCAATACCCTCTCCATAGATATCGGTTCACAACAGGGGTATAAAATCTTTGTATAAAATTAAAAACCACGAGAGACCTAGACTGGGTTCATCAGAAAGACAGCAGTGAAGAATGAAAACTTCAAGAAGAACATAGAAGGATATAATCATAATTTTGATAATAAAAAGAACTCTAATGCAAATACAACAGGCTGAAAGTCAACAACACAGTACTTAATAGTAAAGGCAGATTAGTGAACCACATTAATCAGCCTGGGATATAGATTATCAGCCACATTTGAAACACAGATTAACAGGAACAAATAAGGTACCAGGGTGGGAGACATTTTTACAAGTAACAAAAGTTTTCATCTTTGTTTAACTAAGACTTCAAAAGGATTCCACATATAACCAATGGTGAGACCATTGAAAAAAAAAAAAGCAGATTAGCATCAAGAAATGCAAGGCAGAGTGACCAAATTTCTGACCTGTTTTAAGATCAATCAGCATTTTCTACCTGGGCAAGTAGAATGCAATTAGCACTTGAGTGATTTTAAAGACTCTTTTACAGTTGCCTTTAACTGGCTGATGAAATAGCAGAACTGTGTGGCTGAAGGCCAATGTTTATTTTTACCCATTACCTATTTCATTAATGGGATTGTGGGCCACTGGGCCTCCAGGCACACACAAATGTATTAAAATACCCCACACTGTAATTACACAGAGGGGATTGGAGCAAATTAAGGGGCTGTTATATTTGCCATAGGTGTAGTCTAGATCAGACATTTTGATGCTCTTGTGGCAGAGCCACAAAAATTTTATTTCAAAAGTCTACAGAGTATTGAGGATTTTTTTTGTAGAGTAAGAGTTCTAATAAGTGGGTCCTTCCCCCAAAATAAAAATATAGATAAAGAAAAATGCCCCAAGTAGATACTCTTAAAGTGAAAGATGAGAATCCTTTAGCCAGAACAAAGGGCAAACACATCAACAATAGCATCAGTGAAAGAAATTTGACCTTTAGACTCCATTAACGAGGGACTCAAAATGAATATCAAACTTCCATGCAACTCTCAGTCCAAGCTTGGGACTTTCTTTCCCAGTGTAAGTTAGAACTTCAGCTTTTTTATTTTATTTTATTTTATTTTATTTTTATTTTTATTTTTGAGACAGAGTCTCGCTCTGTCGCCCAGGCTGGAGTGCAGTGGCGCCATCTCAGCTCACTGCAAGCTCCGACTCCCGGGTTCACGCCATTCTCCTGCCTCAGCCTCCCGAGTAGCTGGGACTACAGGCGCCCGCCACCACGCACGGCTAATTTTTTGTATTTTTAGTAGAGACGGGTTTCACCGTGTTAGCCAGGATGGTCTCAATCTCCTGACCTCGTGATCCACCCACCTCGGCCTCCCAAAGTGCTGGGATTACAGGCATGAGCCACCACGCCCAGCCAAAATTTCTGCTTTTGAGTTCTTTAAAGGGAATAAAAAATAAAGTGATTACCTAATTGTTGCCCTGATCAATAATGAATTCATCAAAAAGGCTTGCAGAAACATAGACCCTGAGAGTAAAGGTTCCTATGCCAGCAGTATATCATTTTTTGTTTGATTTTACCAATTCAATCCATTGTTGCCACTAAATGTTAGATTCCTTCTAAAACAGTAAATGGAAGATTTTTGCTTTGATCATTCAGAATCAACATTACTACACTTGAGAATTCTGCCAATGGTGGTCTCCTGTGAATCTTTAGAGCACAGAACAAGCAAAATGGAATGAGGGCAGGGCAAAATGGAATGACATCTGGAAGCCAGTATTTTGGCTTAAGAAGAGGACAACATTGCCTTTGCCCTGGAAAACCACGGAGAAACACTTAGAAATGACAAGAAAGGAGATAAAAGTACTTACGAGTATCCTGGACTTGCAGTGGGAGGGGGGCCTGAAGAAATGAAAGAAAAACAAAAGAAACAGTTAGTCTAGGTTATTGGAGGGTGAGTATGGATACAGTCAAATCATTACAAATTAAAGTTCTCAACCACCCAGAGGTAGTATTTATTTTTCTGGAATTTATTGTTTTGCTCTATTCCCCCAACCATCTCTATGAAAAAAAAAAAAAAAAAAAAACAACATACCAGTGAGAACGTGTCTATGTCTCACAATTCAGGGCCTGAAAATGCTAAGACAAGTGCTAAAAAAAAGAGTTAATCGAGTAAGCATCCTCAAACTATGCAGGGAGTTTCCAATGGGCTGAGTGGTTGCATGAAGGTGTTGATTGCATCAGTGAGTGGGGCTTCCTTCTAGTCCTTGATGGCAGGAAAAGGGCTATGCACGCTGCGAACATTTCCAACTTCTTGGACAAGAAGCATCCTTGTTGAAAACAGCTCAACGGCACGATGGTTTCAATTAGGGGCTGTGAGGTCAGAAAGATCCGGACCTCATTCCTGCTCTGCTGTTTACTAGCTGGGTAACATGGTAACTAACTGCTGGGCCTTAGTTTACTTATTTGTAAAATGGGTACAACCATACCAGGTTTAGGGTTGTGGGCACAGAGTACATTCTCACTAAGTGTGCATTCCTTCCTTCCTGTCCCTGTGGACTCTAGCCATCCTACCACATTGGGCTGAGGGCCAAAGTCCATCCCCAGTAGGGGTCTGCTTACCAAACTTGACAAACAAGACTCCAGTGGAAGAAACCACCTCCTTGCCGTTTGTTGCCACGCACTGGAAGTAGCCTGTGTCTGTGGTGTCGAGGTTTCTAATACGCAGCCGAGAGCCATAGATGGTGGACCGAAAGGAGAGCCTCCGGGGCTCCTGGACCACAGGAGCATCATTTTTGAACCAGCGGATGGTGGGAGGTGGATTCCCAGAGACTTTGCAGTGCAGTTCTGCTGTCTGGCCCAGGGACGTGGTGATGTTATTCATTGGTTCATCAAGGGTCAGGTAAGAATCTGTGAGCACAGAGAGGAGGCAGGTGAGAGGGGCAGACAGCTTGAGAGGGCTTCCAAGCAGCCAAATCCCCTCCAGTGTACCCTTGGGATCACAGAGAGGCTGAGCAGGAGAGGCAGGTGAGACAGACAAGGAAAGAAACAATCACAATGATTAAGACCAGAGGACTGCTAAATAACCACCCATAGAGCCTGCTGCTTGGAAGAAAATTTGTCACTAATCAGAGTATAGAACCCAAAGTCTCCAAATGACTACATGGATAAGCTTTTGTGCTTCAGATCAAAAAATCATATACACTCCTTGTTCCAAATTCCAACATAGCAAAAGAGAGAAAATAAACTTCACCTCAAATCTCCCCACCCAAAAATAACACCATTTTTAACATCCTGGCAAACATCCTTCCAGTTTGCTCAATTTTGATAAGAAAGAAAGCATCAAAAATTGGAAAAGTAGGAGCAACACATTCATATCCACATGGCACAAGATCAGAAAGGATGCCTGAAACTTTCATGTTACTGACAATATAAGGTTATGAAGGCCCGGTCAGAGGCAGACAGAGTAATAAAACAATGGACATTTCCCTAATATTACTGATATCAACCATAACATGTTACAATATGTAATTATTTCGATCACATATATATAGGTTAATTCATATACAATACTGTGCAATATACAGATCTTAGTTATACAGTTCCATGAGTACAGGCAAATGCATATACTCATGTAACAAATGTCCCTATCTTGATAGAACATCAACACCCCAGAAAGTACCCCCACAATCTTTTGTAGTTGGTCCCTGCTCCCAACCACTCTCTCCCACCCCATCTTGAAGCAACTAAGGTTCTAATTTCTATTACCATAGGTTAATTTTCTGTGTTTCAGAACTTCATATAAATGGAATCATGCTGCATGTATATTTTGCTTTGGCTCCTCTTAAGATTTATTGCACTATGAATTTTAATAACAAAATAAGTTTTATTTAAGCTTATTCTTCAATCAAGTATTTAAACATCAATATTAATATTAGTTGTAGAATCCAATTGCAGATAAAATTATTTATTTATTTTTAATTAAGTTTGATTTCTTTTAAAAACGTGCTCTGTTATTCATGTGTAGGGAGCTTTCTTTGGTTTCATTTTTCCTAAGCACCCCTTCTTGGATAGATCCCCTGCCATACCTTCTCATTGTCCTATGTCCTTCCATAGGTCCAAGTCTGGGGTAACTTGTTCAGCAGAGCTATCAGCCCCATAAGGGCAGGGATGGGAATGTTCTGGTCATCACTGCATCCTCAGTGTATACTACTGTCTAGCAGTGTTATCCACCAGAACTTTCTGCAATGATGGAAATGTTCTATAATCTGCACTGTCTGATTGATAGCCACTAGTCACACAGGGCTTACTGAATGCATGAAACATGGCTGGACCAACTGAAAACTGAATTTTTAAATTTAAACAGCCACATGTGGCTAGTGGCTACTGTACTGGACAGCACAGGTAGAACGCAGCAAATTTGTTGAATTTAATGGAAGTTTATTGAAAAGTAACATTTTTCTGAGCTATTTAACCGGGTAATTTAATTGCCCAAATGTCTGTAAAATGAGTTCATAAATGCTAAAAATAATTGATTCATTATTTGCTTTAATTTCCGCCCCCCCAAATTCAGAAGGAACATTGTTAATGTCTGGGCAGCCTCACAGGAGTGTGTCTCACATATGAATGGCATTTATCACATGTGCAGTAGGAAACAGATTAAGCATGCCTACTGCATTACCATAATGACACTTTCCATCTCACTTAAGCCAATGAATAATTATCCTTCACAACAGATTCATGAGCCCATAAATGATCTTGCTAATGCTTTGCTTCCTAACATTTATATTTTGATCTCTATCTTTGGGCATGTTTCTCTAATCTATATACATCTATACTCAATCCACGAATGTGTTTGCTCATGGATATAAGCACATATGTTCCTAAGATGTTTGAGGTATGCCCAGAAAGGAGGGAGACTAATTAGCAGATGGCTCTATGGAGCCATTATCATGCTTTTATAGCCCCATATCATTCATTGAGAATAGATAACTATGTACCCTTTGTGGAGAGAAACTTAGAGATAGCAATCACGTAACAATGCCACTATAAGCATAGTGATTAATACTTCATTGGACAGGTTCTGGAATTTGATTGGCTGTGTTTGAATTCAGGTCAGCCCCTTGCCTATCTGTGTGACTTTGGGCAAGTTACTTAACCTCTTTGTACCTCAGTTTAACCAACAGAAAAACCGAAATAATAAACAGGGCTCCATCTGAGGGAACTGTTAGATGAGGATTAAAATGAAAGTGAGTGACATCTGGGAAGCACTTCAACCAGTGTTTGGCAAAAAGTAAGCACTCAAAAATGTTAATTAATGTTGTTACTATTGTTTTTATAACAATAACTTCTGTATACCACTTTTCACATGACAAAATGTTTTCACAGCCTCTGTCTCCTGTTATCCTCTAACAATCTAGAGAAGTAAGAAAGGCACATTAATTACTATGATTTTCAGTGCAGATGAGGAAGTCATGTCTCAGAGATTAGCAGACTTGCCCCATGGTTACACAGGAAACTGCCCAAAGCTTCCATCACTAATGGCCTTTAATCCTCAGGCTCAGCCAAGCACCTAAAGAAAGTCCATTTGAGGCAGCTGGCCAGTTCTGGACCAATAATGGACTATTTTGAAATCCTACTATATGCTAGGGCTTTACTTTAGTATTCACCTGTATGCTAACTTTGCAAGGGAGAAGTCATTATCACTGTTTTACAATGAGGAAACCTAGGATCAGAGTGGTTTAGTGACTTGCCGGAGGCCTTGTGGCAGAATTGAGGTCCGATTTACATCTCTCTGGCTGCCAAGCCCAACTCTTTTCACTCCACCAGACTGCTTTGGTACCATGAGACCCATTGAGGGCTGGGATTTGGTACCATGAAACCCATGGAGAGTTGGAATATCTCCCTAAACCAAGGTGCGCCGTGGACACACATATACCCACAGGGTTGTGCTCTTCCCCTAACTTCAGCCAAGACTGTCTGGTTAATGGGCCTAAGCTTTAGCCATGGGTGCTAGCTGATGTTCTTTCTGGTTTCCCTCCAGAGGCCAGGCACCTCACCTGATCTGCTCTATAAAATATCTATCTAAAAACAACATGAGGGTTGCAGGGCACCTTGAAATCAGTGTAGTAGATGACCCAAGCAGTGTGTTTCCAGAGAGAACAAAAGAAATGTAAATAGATCTTTGTGTTTACTGAACAAAGGAGTCTTGCCACAAACAGGGAATTTGGTTTTAACTTTTCACTGACGAAGAAGAAGGTTCAAATTTGTTGGCCATCTGTAGCTGCTTACTTAGTAAGCAGAACTAATAGACCTTCAGAGAACACCTGGGCATCCCAGCAAAGGTGTCCAGTCCAGAGGGAATTCACACTAGACTCAAGTAGCAGTTCTGCCACTCACTAGCGATGTGTGTCAGACCATCACTTCGCCTCTCTGGGCTTTGGATTCATAATCTGGGCCTTTGGGGTTGGGTCTGCTTCTTCTGAGACAGTTTGTGTTTCTATATGGGCAGCTGCAGAACAACTGGATGACAGGCAGCAGGTGTCCAGTGAGCTTGAATGCCAGACAAAGCAATCTGGCTTTTATGTGTAAACCTGGCTGTTTGTACCTTTTTCAGTGGTTTGATTCAGTAGCTCTGATGATATGTGCTTGAGCTATGGAAGATTTCTCATCTTTTTTCCCTTCTTCCCTAGACTGCAAATGTCAAGATGGCAGATGGTAAGTGGGAGGTAGTGTATAGTCTGGCTTAAGGGAAAAGTTCCAGTCCCACTGAATCCACCTCTAGCTCTGTGTCCCTGAACAAATGATGCCTTCCAGTGCTAATACTAGTAATAATGATGATGATGACACTAACAACAATAACGATTTCATAATGATGGTGGTAATACCTAACACCTAAATGGTATTTATCATCATGACAGTTATTGTTATGAACATTTTACACATGGAAAACAGAGAGGGTAAGGCACAAAGAGGGTAAGAAAGTTGTCCAAGATCACACAGACAGTAAGTAGAAGTGAGATTTAAAACAAATTATTTTGGCTCCACAGTCCATGCTGTAGGATAGAAGTTCTCAAATTTTTTGGTCTCAGGACTCCTAGATAATCCTTAAAATACTGATGCCACTGAGGGGAGAAAGTTTTAAAATATTTGTTTATTAACTTATTTAAAAATAAAAACAATCCCATTGCTTAACATAAATATTTTAATAAAATATTTAGTAAAAATAATATTTTCCACACGCATACACCAAAAATAGTGAGAAAAGTGGCATTTTTTTTTATTATTGAATATCTATTATTGTCTTAAAACCAGACAGCTGAAGCCTCCTGTTTCGGCATTCAATCTGTTGAGGTATGTTGTTTTAGTTGAAGAAAATCTGGCTTCGCACAGTTGGAAAAGGGAAGGGTTTTTAATAGTCTTTCAGATAATTTAGGATATTCTTCTTTGATACTACACCAAAATTCGATAGGTGGTAGTTTCTTAAACGTTGGTTGCAATGTGAAATCTGAAATCATATCAATAAACTTTTCATAATCTATTAAATTATAATGGATTGATTTATCTTGTACTTTGAATGGTTATTCTACCTACATACGATTTTGTAACATCCTGCATTGCCTGTTTAGAAAACACTGGTTTACTGAGTTATGTTCGTTTTCAAAATGTGGACACCCTTACTTATCTAATATAGGAAATTCAAATGCATTAATATTACCACCAGTGCCATCAGTTATGATTGGGAAGAAGTTGTCAAGCTCATGATGGTGGCTAAAAGTTTCGCAAAATTCTAACTTTTTCTGGAAAGTTCAAATTTTATTATTAGCAACTAATACTACTGTTTCCTTCAAGCGGCAGGTTCATTTTCCTCATTTTAAAGAATATTCGAGAATAACTAACCACAATTTTTCTGTCGGTCATTCTTTAAAGTAAAAGTGGCTAGTTCAGCTCAGAACTCAAATGCTTTTCTTTGACACAGTCATAGTATTTGGCAGGAGTACTTTACGTATACTGCCCATCTGCCATATGAAATATTAAAAATATATGTTTTCAAGAGTCAAGATTTAATACAATTAATAATTTTTACTGCTTCATGGAAGACATTCTTAAGTGCAATTGGCTTTTTTTTTCTTTTCAACTACAAGTATATGGCAGTGGAATGTACGGTGACCACTAGTTTGGTACAGTTGGTGCCATTGTCTGAATTTGTTTGAGCAGTTTCACCCACCGTTGCTTTTGCACAATTAGGATGGGTAAACCGCAGTTCAGAGGACTTAACAGCCTATCCCAGAGTTCACAGCTAATAAAAGGCAAAGTCAGGATTTGGACACCAAGCCCAGCGCTGTTTCCATCACACTCCATAGCTGCCCTTTCCCAGCCCTCGGGGTCCTAGACTGGTGTAAGGCTTTCAGAACAAAATGGGTTAGCTCAGGCCCTGAACAGTATGAGTCAGAGAGCAGAGTGGCTTGGATGGCATGTTTTCTATTTCCGAACAAGCAGTTTGGGGCTTTGGGGCAATCCCAAGCGATTGTGTCAGATCTGGGCAAAAGTTTAGGACTCTGAATTAAAAAGGATTTGTTATTTTTACAATGTAGGAAAATGAAATGCCAGTATCCTTTTAGTGCCACCATTTTCTGCCATTAACAATGGAAAGTGATGATCATAGCTAACATTTTTCTGAGCATTTACAAAATGCCAGGCACTATTCTGAGCATCTTACACACTTTAATTTAAACTTGACAACAATCCTATGAGGTAGACTCTAAAACTGACCTCATTTTAGAGATAAGGAAACTGAGACACAGAGAAGTTAAGAAATTTCCCAAAGTCACACAGCCAGAAAGTGGCAGAGCCAGGACCCAAACCCGCACCTTTGAACAGCAGAGACTGTATTATGATCTGATGCAATCAGATTCCCAATCAATCCAACCTGTAGTCTTTCATTGTCCTTTGCACCACTCATAACCTGGACTAAAAAATATTCTTGCCTTTTTATGAGTCCATCAAGCACGTGACAATACCCACTGGTACTGAAAACAACTAAATCACCACTAGTTGCTTATGACGTAACTGGAAGTCATCATTGAGAATGAGCTTTTTAAATACAGTGCAGGCATGGTCTGTACTGAGGCTTAATGAACCAGAAAAAGCAAACTGCAAGAAAAAAGTTAGTTTATGACCTCTCTGGGAATTGGGACTCTATTTCCTCCTTTTTACATTTTTTGTATTCCCCTCAGCACTTCATGTGTGATTGTGAACTTCGTAGGCATTTAATAAACGCTGGTTGATGAAGTAAATGGAAGGCTCAAGTGAATTTTAGGCAAATTAGCTTTGGAGACACCCCATTTATTATTTACCCACTTGACAAGATGTCACATCCACAAATCCACAAATCCTTCCCAACATTTATTACTTAATTTTCAAAGTGCCCCCATCTCTCCTCAGGGAGGAAGGTGGGGCCAAGTGTTATATTCCCATTTTGACAGGTGAGAGAAACTGAGATATAAAGAGTTGAGCAGTCCATTGCCATGGCAACCCAGCCAGTCAGCCAAGGAGCCAGTCACAATTAGGTTTAGGGCCTGGGTCTCGGTATCAAAAGAGGCACATGCCAAAATCCTAGCCTCCCACATGACTGATGCTTTTCAGAAGAGGGAGGAGGTTCCCAACATGAAATGAAATGCTTAGCTAAACATAAAGGAAGGCTGCCAAACACAGTTAGGTCATCGCATTTGACTTGGAGAGAACATTCTGTTCACGCTATCAACCTGCATTCACTTTCAGCACACTTCACCATAAATACTTCTGACTCACTATCTCGGGAAATATTTTTTATCTTAATAAACTCAATGCAAAGCATAATCTAAATCAGCTTGCACATTCTTGAGTCCAAGCCACAAGCTGAGTTTAATAAAATCAGCCGAAAATAGCAGGGGACTTCTGAATAACCACAGTTCGTTATCTGACACAGGGCTGCTGGGAAGTCCTGAACACACAGAGCTGAAGGTAAAAGCAGGAGGTGGGTAACCTGAAGGTATGAAGGGACCGAAACCATCGGATGACCCCACCTGCTGGATCTTAGTTCTCACCGGACATCTCACTGGAGGCGCTGCTTCTAATAATAGACTGCGTCACACCAACCAAGAGCATGGGCTCTGGAGCTAGACTGCTTGGCTTCATATCTGAGCACCACCTTTTACTTGCTGTGATTTAACCTCTCTAAGCCTCAGTTTCCTCAAATGTGAAATGGGCTAATAATGATACCTACCCATTAGGGATGTTGTGGGGGTTAAAGGATTTAATCCATCTCTGGAATATCAAAAGTATTCCAGAAAAAAGTACTGATACCTGGGTCCCACCCCTAGAGATTCTAATTTAATTGTTTGAGGATGGAATCCAGACATGAGCATTTTTAAAAGCCCTTCTCCAAATGATTCTCCTGTGCAGTGAATAAGAGAACACCTGGCTACAGTAACTATCACTACCATTTCCTGACCCCTGATTCTTGCCTGGCTTCCTGTTAAACCCTGTAATTAATTTATTCCTCAAAAATCCTCAGGAGTATTCTCCACTACAATCCCTTGTTTACAAGAAGAAACCAATGCTGAGACATTAAGTGTGTTGCCTAAGGTCACATAACTGATAAAGAGTGAAACCGCACCTCCAACCCAACCCTTCCTCTTGCACTCTCCAGTATCCAAACCTCTGCCCCAGGTTAAGTACCGAGGTGGCACAATGAAGATAAACATTTTCTGGGTGAATGAACCTGCTGGAAACCAGGGGATATGATGGTTAAAAGTGAAAAGAAAAGAAGTGCTGTGCTGGGCTGGGTGCCGGCCGAACACATTTTCTTGAAAACACAAGGACTAATGCATCAAGCTGAGCTTGGGCTATTGACTACAGAGTAGTAAGAGTGGGTTTAAAGAGTATCCACTGGACCAAAGACAACAAATGGCCAATAATGTGCCTCCTTTTTGGGGACAGAACACACATACATTAAGAATGGTTCTGCAAATATGCACTTAGAGCAAAACCCCCTATAAATCAGGGTTAATGGGGAAAGACAGCCACCTTTATAGTTCTTTCCTTAGGAAGCCCAGTTAGCATGTGGTGCCACTCAAAGGAGTTTAAGAAAACTTGGACTTTGCTACTTAGAGGCTTATTTTAATGAATAGGTCTTTTTTACAAATAGACAAATTGTATGTAAATGCACTCTTAAAAGCTCAGGGAAACTACTTTTTCCTTTTAAGAAAAGATCTCTACCAAATGAGAGTGGCTGGTCTCCAGCATTTAGATTGTTTTATGTCTCAGGTATAATTAATAAAGGTGGGAGAAGAAGGGAAAAACATATACTGGGCACTGATTCTATCAGGCATTTTACATGTATTATTGCATTTTGTCATCACCAGAACCCTGTATATATATATATATAGGATTTTCCAGCCCCATTTTAAGGAAGATACCAAGGTTTATAGAGGTCTTAGCATAGCTAGACTGCACACAGGGTGGACTGGAACTCAGTTCCATTGACACTCTTCTCCTGTCCCTACTGCCAATCTGCATTTTATAACATACTGTCATTAAGAACTTTTCCCACTATTAATTGACTTGAGACCATCCAGATAAAACCTCCTTCCCACACCAAAGGTGCTATGATTTTTACCAGTCTTTATTTTTACCCCAGGAGCAGGTTATTTAATGGGATCCTTAGTAACCACAAATTAGGTTACTCTAAGAGACCTTTTGCTGATTATAAGCTTTTGTGGATATATGGTCTGAATGTTTGTGGCCCCCTAAAATGTATATGTTGAATGCTCAGGGTGAAGAGGTGGGGCCTTGGGAAGTGATTAGGTCATGAGGATGGTACCTTCATGAATGGGATTAGTCCCCTTATAAAGCAGACCCCAGGGACATCCCCTGCCTCTCCTACCATGTGAGGACACAATGAGAAGACAGCTGTCTGTGAACCAGGAAATGAGCCCTCAACAGGGAGAACCTGACCATGCTGGTGTCCTGATCTTGAACTTCCAGCCTCCAGAACTGTAAGAAATAAGTTTCTGTTGTTTTATAAGCCACCCAGTCTATGGTAGTTTATTATAGCAGCTGAACAGACATAGAAAGTGTATTTTTGTATCTATTTTACCTCAAATTTTCAAGTATTTTTATTACAAGAAGGTATCATTTTGTTACTTTATATTTATCATATGTGCATTTTTCACTTAAATTTTTAAGTGGGAATACTTAGAATTTATGAGCAGAAACACACTTAACCATCAGGGAAATGACTTGATTTTTATTTAATATGACCAAAGTCTTTTAACTAGAATTTTGAATACAAAGTTTCTGGCTTGAGAATTAGTCCTTAAGTTTTGGTGAAATATTCGCAATCTTGTTTCTAACTTTCTCAGCCTCATCCATCCCAATTTTAAAATGGTAAATTTTTAAAAACTAAACCCCCATCTTTAGCTGAATGCTAGGATGATAAGTAAATCTATAGGCCTAACAACTCTTTAGGTTTAGGGTACATCTACATTCCAAGAAGTCACTTGCAGCTTTTCCCATCCCTGTAAAACCAAACCAAATAATAATAACAAAACCACCAGCTATTACTTTGCTTCACTATAACTTAGTAAGTGCCTAACTTAACAACAAAAAAGCAAAGTTTCTGACCCCGGGGCTTAAGCTTTATAAGTCACATTGCAGCCTAAAGACTGCATTCTCCTTTGTGGTTGAATTATAAACCTCTGAAAAATGCTGACAGACCTTAACTATAGCAGGGCAGGATGAGTGGGTCCACGTAATGAACTTTGAAATGACTGGAGATAGAATCTAGAAAGCCAAGCCTGAAATACATTTCTGGTTTGGGCTTTGGGCCAACACAAACAGAACACATCATAAGTCATCTCTGTGATTTCAGTACCATGCGCAGGAGATGCCTCAGCATCAACACGACACATGATCCTCACAGTGGAAGCTTTTGGCTGCTTCTATGTCATGCAAATGCAACAGTTGTGCTTTCAGCTCTGGTAGAGAGCCCTGTGCTAGGAAGAACTAGGCCACATTCAGGGCATTCAAAGACAAAGTCCGTGTGTATTTTCACTACCCTGGCCTGACTCTTAGGCAGTGGCTTGCCCAGTCATAATAAATTCTCAAGCATTTGATGGCTCTAAGTGGAGCCTAGGTGGCTTTCAAAATAAAAGTTTGTCATTCTGGCCCATGAATTTCTATTCCTCTGGGAATCCATAAAGTCACACAATCTCAGTGTTCTAAAGTCACATCTTGGTTAAACAGGACCAGAATCCCTTTGTGTGCCAGTCAGCATTCCAACTCAGTTCCACCAAGGCTGACACTCCAGTTTCATGTTTTCCCAGAATGTAAACTTCAAGGAGCACAAAAGGGCACACAAGCCATTCTTTCTCCCTTTCTCCATTCATTATGCAAGATCTGTATTTCAAAATTTAAAAGAATCTGCTGACTTGACCACAACTCAAGGTCTCCTGTTAGCAGGGCAGTGCAATGGTGAAGGCCCTGTCACTTGAATGTTCTCTCTCATGAATGGGGCGGTTTTGCCTTGAAATTTTGAACCAGATTCCTCAACAATTAGAAATTATCTGCTCTACTGCTTTTCAAGAAAACAGAAAAGCACTGAGAAATCTGGAGATGAAGACTGAAGGAGGTACTATTTTCTTTGTAGCAAGAGACAAAAATCAATTCAACACACAAGGCCGTGAACTTTGAGGACGGGACCATGCCTTTTTCATTTGCTGTGGCTCCTTAAACTGATCACAGGCTTGCTAAAGATAGACGTGTAAAATGCTAGATGGAGAGATGAACGGATCTATTTTTATTTTACTATCTATTATAAATAGATAAACAAATACCTAAGAGCCTGTACTCAAAGATCACTCATCCTGGCTACAGAGTCATGCAGGTAAAGAGATAATCATGATAAAGTGTGATCTGGGTATGTTCAGGGTGGTAAAGAACCCTAGAAAGGGGAAACTTAACCCATTTTCCAGGCCAGAGGTGTCAGAGAAGGGTTTCCAAAGGAGGTAACACCTTGCAATCGGTGGAATTTTTTAAAAAAGAGGTGATGCGGCCTCTGTCCTTCAGGAGCCCCTTAAGATCTGGAAGGAAAGCAGAGCTATTCTAGGGATCTAATTTGGAAGTACAAGTCAGAGTGAGAGCAAAAGCCAAGTGTGTGGTCAAGATGCTGAGTGTTGAAGGCGTTCACAAGATAGGGTGGAGAAAGGGAGGCTGAGATCAAAACAGGCTGGCCAAGGTTACTGAGGTAGTGGCAGAGAGGCCAGATGGTTCCCTGACTTTTATCAGGCAGAGTGGGCAAGACCCAGTGTGGAGTGGAGAGGCGGAGAAACCCCAGACTTCCTGTCCTCTTGCTGGAATGTGCAGGCATTTAGGGGAGGCGAGGAGTAGACAGGAGAGGGGAAACAGAAGATAAATAAGCAAATACTTATTAAACACTTGTGCGGACATGGAGGGGTGACCTGTCCCATCTCTCCTTGGCCTCGCAAAACAGTGATACAAAAGAAACATATGAAAATCATCAGAACAAGGAAAGAGGTAAGGAAAGGGCTGTTTTATGCTCAGGAGGGGGTGAACCTGTCCAGCTCTAGAAATCAGGGAAGGTGTGAGAGAGTAGGGGGTGCTTGTATTGGGCCTTGATGGAGAGCAAGGCTGCAGAGGGGAGAGGAAGGGCAGAAGCTGTGCAGTTGTTTTGGGGAGAGTGTGGCACACAAACCAGATGCCACCCTTGGTGACATGTACCATGCGTATCTGCTGAGGACTCCACAGTGCACTTCTCACAGCTTCCCCACTTAACTGTGTTTCTGATATTAGGTCAGAAATTATTAGCATTTTTGGTAGGAAAGTTCCTCCTCCAGCAGGATTGCTAGCACATGGTAGGGTGTTTAACATCCTAAATCCCTATTCAATAAATGTCAACTGCACACCCTCATCATGGTGACAACTAAAAACAGAACCACTCATATATGACTACATTGAGGAACCCCAAGGCATCTTTTCATCACGGTCTTATTAACCATAGAGCCTAGCCAGTTCCCAGTGCACAAGAATTGCATGATAAAACAAGGCCCTGATCCACCTTGCCTGCCCATGTTAACTCCTAGGCCACTAAAGTCCATAGTTAGCAAATTCTGTGAGTAACTGCAGCTAGGGCTAGCAAACTAGTTGCAATGGATGTAGCTGTCAGTGAAGCCAGAAACTATCAGTTGTCTGAAAATCATGGCTTCCAGCTGAAATGAAAGCTCCCTGAAAAGTGTTCATTTTTTCATATTTCTCATGCAGGAAGACATATAAAGCAGAGATGTAGAAACCTATCTGCAAATTGTTTGATGCTCCTTCTATGAGAAGGTGGAGTCTGTGTGCCCTTTCCTTGCACCTGGCAGGACCTCTGTGATCGTGTCTTTCTTGCATGTGGCAGGACCTCTGAGAACAGAATGTTGCAGAAGTGACACTGTGTGAGAGACTTCAGAGTCAGGTTTAAAAAAACTTGAGGCAATCCCTCTGGGAGCCTTCAGTCACCAGTTACCCTGAGGCCACCACATGGAGAGTGCTTGGAGAGAATAAAGAGATGCTCTTGGACATCTCTTGTGCAAACAACACTTGTGTGTGGAACAGCCCCAGCTGTTCCAGACTCCAGCTGTTTTTGTCCTCTCAGTCGAGACACCAGACATGTGAATGACAAAGTCTTTAAGATGACCCTAGACCCAGCCACCATCTGACTGCAACCACATGAGAGACTCTGCACAAGAATCATCTAGCTGATCCCAGTCAACTCTCAGAACCAGGAGAGAGAATAATAATACATGATTGTTGCTGGAAGCTACTATGTTTGTTGTGGTTTGTTACCTAGCAGGAGCTAACTGATACACAGCTCTTACTTGAGATTCTAAGGAGTGAAGTAAATTCTCTAGAAAAGCAGACATTTATTGGAGAAGTACCTTGTGACAGATTCTGTGCTAGGAAGTAAAAGCAATGACTTACACACAGTCCCTGGTTTCAAGGATCTCCCAGGGGAGATTCAATATGAACATGGATTATCACAAATATTAGGAAAGAATAGACCCAAGAGGCACAGAGAATACATGATGGGAGTATATTCTGGGAGATTCCTGGATGAACTCGCTGTGATCGTGGGCTAGCAAAGTTAGCAAAGTGCCCTCCAGATGGGAAACCCCAGGGAATGAAGTAAAAATAAACATAAAGAACTTTGGTCCTTCCACACTGTGAGTTTGTTGAGGACAAAAAACATGTACCCCAGTACCTGTCATGCAGCAGAATCTTGCTCAGTTTATATTTACTGGATGGATGGGTGGATAGATAGATGGATGGCACTAGGGAGCCAGCCTAGAAAGAACATTGGCTGGCCTGAGGACCAGAAGGCTAGGGATCGAGTCCTAGCTGTGTGACCCTGAGTAAATCACTTATTTTACTTGTCTATAGTCTTCAGTTTCCATATCTGTCTAATGTGAGGATAAGGCTAGGAGATCTCTGAGGTTTGTTCCCAACTCAAACCTTCTAGGGTACCAAAGGGCAAGTATGAACATCCATCTATGTGTTTACTTGGCCATCTCTATAATCAAATACACACCAGAGAGGTATCAATCTGTCTTTGTTAAGACTCTTTGATTACATGCAACAGGAACTAACTCAAGCCAGTGTAAGAGGGTGAGGAAAAGCAGACGAGGTGGATGGGGAATTTAACACAGGATGCAAGGGTTTCTGGTGAAACTCTGGCAAGATGTCTGGCCAGGTTTCGGGAGGAACGAGAACCAAGAACTGGAAAGCTGCCGGGAACCAGATCAGGAATCTTCCTCCACCCCCAGACTCTAATTCTCTTTATGAATCTGCTTAAATCTCTCTTGGAAAACCAGCTTTCTTGGCTTTTCTATGCACACAGTAGAAGATCAACACTCTATGGCCCCCAGATTGATCTCCTGGCACTAACAGCAACTGACAAACACTAACAGGCTACCTCTGAGTTCCAACTGCAAATTCCTGGGAAAGAGACTCTGGCGTAACCTGGGCCAGGTGTCCTCTCCCTGGTCCAATCAACTCTCACCAGAAGGACAGGGTTATAAATTCAAACATGGCTGCTGAAGACCCCTCATGATGGGTCAGGAAAGCAGCTATCAGACAACAGAGGGCTATTATGAGGTAGGCAGCCTCCCTGAAAGGTATCGCATATAAAGTCCAAGAAAATGAAATAAACAATTTTTGTATGGATTATTGATAAGGACAAACATTGTCTAACTTAAGCTTCCTCTTTGTGTGCACTGGAACCCTCTCCAAAGCCACTTTAGAAACTCTGACAAACTTGAGGAAAATCAGTTAATTTTCAAATTCATCTAGGTTGCACACAAGCATCACTATTTTCTAGCACCTTTAGGATGATCTCAAAAACATTATGATGATGGAGACTCATGGGGGGCCTTGTGCTCTGGACTGCTAGTGTGCGCCACAGCCTCCTTTCTCATCACTTTACCAAAAGATGTGATTTGAAAAACATATGCAAATATTGCCACTGAACTCCCACATCAATTCCTGAGAGCTACTGAGGATTTTGGTGTCACTTTAGAAGTCACTTTATTTGTGAATAGCCCAGCAAGAGAATCAGGTCAAGCTATTAGGGAGATTCTACGGAAGGGTAGGTATCTACCTCGAGATTAATGATACTGAATAAAGGAAAAGCAGTTATTTTTGACATTTTGACCATCACTTTAGGGTCTGGTTCTTATTAGTTCCATTTCTTCCTTTGAAAAGGCTTACTTATTTACATATTTTTAATGGAAAATGTCAGGAAATTTGGAACAGAAACTTACAATAAAACACGTCCCCTGACCCTCTGATCTATCAATCTTTCAAATAAACAAGAATACTTAGAGAAGCCTGGAAGAAGGCATTTCTTGGTAGTTACCTGATATTAGCCACCATAATGGTCATTATCTAGCAATTGTTTTTTGGGAAATGGAGTAGAATGGAGAGAATCGGAAGGAAAGATAATGCAGATGAGTGAGTGAGAGAGAGTATGAGAGAGAAAGAGGGGGGACTCAATAATTCATTTTTGCTATAAATGCTTAAAAATCTTACAGGTGCCAAACAAGACACCCTCGTTCATATTTTTTCTCCAATCATTCCATTTTGGAAGCTACATTATTCACAAATGAGACATTCAAGAAACAAAAATTCTGAAATAAAAATGGGCACACCACCAGTGGAAAAGCAAACAAAAGCAGCTAATGTACTGTGGCTAAAAAAATTTTCAAACAAAGTGGCAGTAATTTACTGCCCTTGCTCTTAGCTAGACCCCATGATTATAATCAGAACCCCCAGGACTGATGGGAAAGTGTGATTTACAGTAAGTCTCAGGATAATAAAAAAAAAATGAAAAAGCAAATTGTGCATGAACATGAAAGCTGTATTTCTTCCATTTTCAGCAATGGAATCAAATTTCCAGACAGAATTTCAGGGTAAAATTAGAAGTCTTCAAGAAGTAAACTATGAACCAACCAGCATCCCTACTTGGACACTGCTCCAGCTGCCTGAATGACGTAACTAACATTTAGAGATAACAGTGAATAGAAAGACACACACGACACCATCTGAATCACAGTAAAGAGATGGGTGGACCTGGGTTTGAGTCCTGGCTGTGTCACTTGTTCTCATGTATCCTTGAGCAAATTATTTCACATCTCCAAGCTCTAGTATTACCTATTGCTTCAGACTGTTACACGGATTAAATGAGATGAAGTGTATAAAGCACTTAGGAAAGTGTTTGGCACATGCAAGTCTCAATAAATTTCATTATACATTTTAAATACAAATAGTACATTTTGATAAATGAGTTAGTGTTCTTAAGGTACTTAGAACAGTACCTGGTGCACAGTGAAGTTCTATATAAGGGTTTGTCATTATTATTACTATATAGTAAAACCTCCGTTAATCAGGATGTCTAGACAATGAGGTAACTAAGTTAACTTATTTTCATGCTTAAAACCTCTAAACCACTTCAAGTTTTTGAAATCCTTTTAAAATGTATTAGTCTCTTTTCTAAGATTAGTAAGTAAAATATGTTAAGTATCAACTTAGAACTTTTACACAGGATCATGCATGGCTCCAGGAATACATGTCAGAAGTCCTGGGTTCTAGTACCACTCTGTTACTTGTCAGCAGTGTAACTCTGAGCCTCAGTTTACTCATCTGTGAAATAAAAGATCTGTTATGCTTTTCTCCCAGTTTTGGTGACTGTCAGATGCAACCATGTATATGCAATTATTTTGAAAACAACAAAATTAAGGTGAATTAAAAATAGCATAAATTTGTTATTATCATTCTTTAGAATACGATATCCTGTTTCTGGGGATGCATGTGCATAGGGGTATGGAGATTCCAGATTATACCAAGGATGTTGCACTTTCTGAAAACTGTGGTAAAATATATGTGACAAAATGTACAATTTTAATTATTTTTAAGTGTTTAGCTCAGTGGCATTAAGTCCAATCATATTGTTATGCAACCATCACCACCATCCATCCCAAAACTTTTTTCATCTTCTCAAACTGAAACCTCATGCCCACTAAAGACTAACTCCCCATTGTCCTTTCCTCCCAAGCCCTGGCAACCACCATCTTACTTTCTGTCTATCAATTTCACTACTCTAGGTACCTCATATAAGTGGTGTCATACAGAATATTGTTTTTTTAAAAAAGTCTCATTTATTTTCTCACCTTTTCCATCTTTAACTTTAAAAGTTGAGTACAAAAAGCAGTGGAAATTGAGAATTTCCTTTAGTGGGTCCTAAACCCTTGAGGCTTGCAATAGGACTGTGATTAAGAAGAAACAAACACACACTTCCCTGATAGCATCCTCCAAGCTCTGATGGGGCCGACTGCTTGGTCTGGTCTCCATTGCAATCTTAGGATACTTCTGAGAAGCTATGATGTTATAAGGCTGTGCAGTGAGGACCAGGGGATGGAGTCTGGTCCCACCTCTGCCACAAAGTACTCTTGATATTGTGTGAACCATTCTTTTCTTTGGGTCATATCTGTTAAGCTTCAGGCACAATGGGCTACATTATTCCAAAGTAGTGTCAACTTCATATTCAAGTGTTTTGATGGTATTTATTCCTTGCAAGGCACTGCAAAATATAATTCTCTTCCTCCCCCAATCTCCATCCAGGAACAACATATTTTGCTTTTTGCTTTTTTTTTTTTTTTTTTTTTTTTGAGACGGAGTCTCACTTTGCCAACTGGGCTGGACTGCAGTGGCACAATCTCGGCTCACTGCAAGCTCCTCCTCCCGGGTTCACACCATTCTCCTGCCTCAGCCTCCTGAGTAGCTGGGACTACAGGCACCCACCACCATGCCCGGCTAATTTTTTTATTTTTAGTAGAGACGGGGTTTCACTGTGGTAGCCAGGATGGTCTCGATCTCCTGACCTCATGATCCGCCCGCCTCAGCCTCCCAAAGTGCTAGGATTACAGGCATGAACCACCGCGCCCGGCCATATTTTGTATAATGAAAA
Source organism: Gorilla gorilla gorilla (assembly GCF_029281585.2). Lineage (NCBI taxonomy): Eukaryota > Metazoa > Chordata > Mammalia > Primates > Hominidae > Gorilla > Gorilla gorilla. The sequence goes on from NC_073224.2 coordinate 175,949,327, forward strand.
TGGAAGAGGAGGAAGATACCTGTGATATTTTTCCTAGGAAAAGAAACCAGGGGGTAATATTGAACTGGTTTTGGATGTTACTGGCAGTCGATTCAGTGTTGTCATCTTTCCTCTGACCAGAAAAAAAAAAAGAGTTTCATAGCACATGCCAAAATGTTATAGTGCATGCGCACGCACACACAAACACACACACACACACACAAGCAAAAGCTGTGTTCAAATTCAAGGCTATGCCTTCACAAGAAAAAAGAAATAATGAGTTAAACCATCTGAATTTAGAAGACAGAGACACGTGATCATTTTTAAGTTATCTCTGAAGTCACATATACACCAGCTCCAGGATTCTAAGATCCAATTCTGCTGAGTAGAAAAAGCAATATAGTCAAATATAAGATGCCACAGACAAAAAGGGTTATGTATTTGGAATGAGCAACCATCCTTAACATTCATAAACTTCCCAACTGGGATCCATTTGTATGAAGAGACTCTTCTGGTCTGATAAGAGCCTGGCTTTGGGAAAAAGAACAAGATGACCCAAATTCTTTTGGGGGAGACATTTTCACACATGAATCATCCAAGAAAAATGGCAGCTACATCAGAAGATTGGCTGCCTGCCCCAGAAGCTGACCCTGGGGGGCTCAGGCTGCGGGGACCCACCTTCAGCATGGAATGTACTCAGGATAGCAAGGCTAAGTACCTCATCCATCTGACTTCTACAGTCGTGGACAACTCATGCATATTACCATTTTCTTCCCCAGACAGTGTAGCCTTTGGTTGAAAAATATAGCCTCTACTGGTCAGAACCAAGTCAATTTTGTTAGTATGGATATTTCCAAGCTGTGTCCTCCAAACAGCTTCATAAATACTAACTGACAGAAGCTGGGCGTGGTGGCTCATGCCTATAATCCCAGCATTTTGGGAGGCAGAGGCGGGCGAGTTGCTCAAGTCCAAGAGTTCAGGACCAGCCTGGGAAACATGGCAAAACTCCGTCTCTACAAAAATTAGGCAGGCATGGTGGTGTGTGCCTGGAATCCCAGCTACTCAGGAGGCTGAAGTGGGAAGATCGATTGAGGCCAGGAAATTGAGGCTGCAGTGAGCTGTGATCATGTCACTGCACTCCAGCCTGGGCGAAGAGTGAGATCCTGTCTCAAAACACACAAACATACATACACACACATACATACACACACACACACCCCTAATTCACTGGACCAACATACATGAAACAATGTAAAGATAATTTGTAATAATCTTAATATAAGTTTTCTAATATATATTACCCACAAAGGGATGGGAGAAGTTAGGTTTTATAGGTCTATTTCCATTAAATCTATGTCAGGGATGGAGAATTCCTGAGTCAGAAGACTTTAGAGATGAAAGAAAACTAAAATATTAGTTATACCAACACCCCCAGAGCATTCTCGATATAGCATTCCTGAAAACTGGTCATGCAGATGGCTTCAATTCCTCTAGAGAAAGGGAGATTACTTCTCCATGAAGGAATGAGTGACAGAGGTAGGCTACATGATCTTATATCAGATCTTTACACTTTTGGAAATGTGGTTTTCTCATCTATAAAAGATGGGAACTATTTTATAAGACCATGTGGAAGTGGAAATTGTAAAGCAGCAGTTTAGCAACTGATTATCAATGAGTGTTAGTTTCCTTCACCTTTTTGTTATTTATTAAAAAGTTCTTCCATAAACTGGGCAGAAACGTGTTTCTTTGTAACTTTTACCTGGTGGTCTCAGTCTAAACCCCTCAAGCAACATTTTTTCTGTCTTCTGTAAGGCATCACTTCCAACACTTGGAGATGGGCACAAGCATTTCTCTTATCTAGCCTACACCCACCCAATTGCCTCCATCATTCTTTAGAGCTAATGAAAAACTCAAGTCATAAATGTTATGGAGTACCAATAAAATTGGGAGAAACTGGGAGCATATTAAGGCAGAGTCCCTAACTTCAAGGAGTTATATAATGTAGTTTCGGTAAAATAGGGGCTCAATCAAAATACAGTCAAAAAATCATTATTCAGTAGGTGAAAGGGCAACTAAATTTGACTGGAAAACCAGAAAAGGCTTCATGGGAAATGATATTTGAGTTGGGTAATGAATAATTGGAAAGATTTTAAAAGACAGAAAGCTTATGCTGGGAAAACAGCATAAGCAAAACCATGGAGAAATGAAAATATATGGGATGTTTTAAGAAAGGTACAATGGACTGAACTGTGTTCCTCCAAAATTTATATTGGAGTTAGGGTTGAAACCCTAACCCCGATGTGACTGTATTTGGAGACAGGGCTTTTAGGAGATGACGTTTAATGAGGTAATCAGGGTGGGGCCTTAATCTGATAAGATTGGTGGCCTCATAAAAATATAAGAGACCTCTCTCTCTGTCAGTCTGTCTCTGTCTGCCATGTAAGGGCAGAGCAAGAAGCCAGTGGCCATCTGTAAGGCAGAAAGAGAGCCCTTACCAGAAACTGATTCCTGCTGGACCTTGATCTTGGACTTTCCAGCCTCCAGAACTGTAATACAATACATTTCTGTTGTTTAAGTCACACAGCATGTGGTACTTTGTTATGGCAGCCCTAGCAGACTAATACGAAGGGCAATTACAGAGGAGAATCAATGGGTAAAGACCAAGGAAGAGAGTCAGAGGTATATTGACCAATGGGGTAGAATAAGAAAATGTAAATGGTCAGGCTTAGGAGACAGAGAAACCAATGTTCAAATCTGTTTTGCTGCTTGATTAGCTACATGACCTGAGGTTGCTCAACCTCTCTGAGCTCAGATTTCTTCTTTGTTAATGGTAGAAGGAGATAATATATGTAAGGTACCATTCACAGGTACGATTCACAGGTACTATTCACAGAAGGATGGTAGGTTAAGTACCTTCCACCCAGCATGTGGAAGGTACTCTATAAATGTTAACAAATATTATTTTTATTAATATAAATATATGATAATTAATGATCATAAAACTAGTACTGAAACAAGACATAAGACTGATATAGGATGTTCAATGATCTGAATACACCTTAAAAATTCCTCTAGGGCTTGTTTTGGCAGCACATATACTAAAATCAGAACAGTAAAGAGAAGATTAGCATGGCCCCTGGGCAAAGATGACAGGCGAATTCATGAAGTGTTCCGTATTTTTAAAACAATGAATAAGACTTAGTATTGATAGCACAACAGGGGTATTATAGTCAATAATAATTTAACTGTATGTTTTTAAATAACTAAAACAGTATAACTGGATTATTTGTAACACAAAGGATAAATGCTTAAGGGAATAGATAACCAATTTTCCATGATATGATTATTATGCATTGCACACCTGTACCAAAATATCTCAAAAACTCCATAAATATATACACCTACTATGTATCTAAAAAATTTTTTTAAGTCCTCTTAGAATGGTGCATATTTTTTCTTCTTAGCATTTCTGGATGGCAATTGCATCTTCTAGAATGCCAAGAACAAAAATCTCATTGTGAATGAGAAAACAGTGCTTTCAGAAAAACAGCAGCAACTGTGAGAGAAAATATGCATGCAATATTGGCATTCATTTGGGCTAAAGAGAGGAGATGTGGGTCATGGCCAGATGTGTCCTTGATCTGCTTCCTATTTAGCAAACGCCCATGCATCCTGTAATACCCAACTCAAATGTCACCTCCACAAAGTCTTACCCAAACTTCCCCAAACCTATTATGTGCCCAATTCATTTGATCTGTTTCTTCCACTAGACTGTGAGCATCTTGAGGACAGATGCATATTACTTATTTATGCACCTACCACAGTAACTGGCACATAGCTCATCAAATGCTTGTTGAGTGAATTAATGTGACAAAATGGGAATGCTGACTTTAAAGTTCAGAGAAACAGGAAGATGCTGAAATCAGTGAAAAGAATTTTTTTAAAAATCTAAACTATATGCATTTGTAAGAGAAGAGAGGCAGTTCTCCACACTGGCAACAAGACAAGGTATAATCATGATAGAGGCTCTGTCTACATCGTTTTCCTGCCAACAGCCATATCAACATCTTAGATAAGAACTAAATTAAGGCCAGGCGCAGTGGCTCACACCTGTAATCCCAGCATTTTGGGAGGCCGAGGCAGGAAGATCATGAGGTTAGGAGATCAAGACCATCCTGGCCAACATGGTGAAACCCCATCTCTACTAAAAATACAAAAATTAGCTGGATGTGGTGGCAGGTGCCTGTAATCCCAGATACTCAGGAGGCTGAGGCAGGAGAATCACTTGAACCTGGGAGGCAGAGATTGCAGTGAGCTGAGATCAAGCCACTGCACTCCAGCCTGGCAACAGAGTGAGACTCTTTCAAAAAAAAAAAAAAAGAAAAAGAATGAAATTAATATCATACACAAAGTTGGGATGTTATGAGCATGAAAAATGATAGCATCAAATAATATGACAAATCTAACATGTTGAAATATAATAGGAATAGCTTCTAGTGAGTGCTAGGACACAAAACACCGATTATACAATGAGAGATGAGAATTAAACAATGAGTATGAGAAAAGGGAGATGCAAGTGAATGGTAAAAACTGCAAGAAACTCACAGGAGATTTAGTTAATTGCCACGGATTAAAAGTCAACAATAAGTTAATAAGTTGATGTTACGGAGCAGCAGATAATTTAGGTTGAGAAATAAAAGCATAAAATGAATTAGCAGAAAAAAAATGCAAAATGAAGTGGCAGCACAAAGTATTCTGTGCTCACTCCAGGAGCCCACCTTTTATGAGGGATGGATCTGGAAAACGAGCTAGGAAGGGGATAATGAAATGAATGGAAACTTTAGTCAGAGAAAGAAGAGATTCTGTGGGCAATAACATCATAATGAAAATGCACTATCAGAGCTCTGCATGATCTCCTGTAATTCTCAAATCAACCTCATGAGGTTTAGGTGTCCACATACCAGGTCCTCTACCTAAAAACAGACAAGGTCTGAAAGGCTATTTGTCATTTTATCCAAAGTTCAAAGCAACACTGGAACTAATGAGGACACATCTATGTAACAATAAGTTTCATAACAGATTGTTGGTATTAATATATTATGACACTGATTTTGATCCTTCTTGCTTCTTTTCAAAGTATTTACAATTTTATCTAGAGATATTGATATGGTTGGGGTCCCCACCCAAATGTCATCTGGAATTGTAATTCCCATAATCCCCATGTGTTGAGGGAGGGACCCAGTGGCAGGTGATTGGATCATGGGAGAGGTTCCCCATGCTGTTCTTCTGATAATGAAGGAGTTCTCATGAGATCTGATGGTTTTATAAGTGTTTGACAGTTTCCCGTTCACACACTCTCTCTCACATGCCGCCATGTAAGACATGCCTGCTTCCCCTTCAGCCATGATTGTAAATTTTCTGAGGCCTCCGCAGCCATGTGGAACCGTGAGTCAATTAAACCTCCTTTCTTTATAAATTACCCAGCCCAGGGCAGTTCTTTATAGCAGCATGAAAATGGACTAGTACAGATATATTTTGGCTTTCTTTATTAAGCATAAATTATGCTACAAGATAGTGCTTTGAATACAGCATACACAGTTTAGAAGCATAGAACTAAAGGAAAACTTGAGTCATAATCAAGTCTAAAATGACCACACATAACTGCTAAATAAAATAGCATTGATGCCCACTTGCTCCAGCATTTAGCTTTGTCTGTCTCAAAGTTAGAATGTGTAATAATAGTAATTTTTGAACCCCCATTTTATAGATGATAAAACTATAGCTCAAAGTGATCAAGTAATTTACCCAAAGCCATACAGCTACTGAGTATAAGATTAGAAACTCAGGCCAATCCTACTGCAAAGTCCAGAGAATAGCCCCCAGCCACTTTCTGAGCAGAAGAGGGAATAAAACACAGAAGAGTGAGAATGAAGACAAGTTGGCTCAACATAAGAAAGGCCTACCTAATTTTAGAGTTTCTCAAAAAGAAGAATAGGTTATTCTTGTGTAATGTCACTTAAGAAAGTGTTGAGCTAGAAGGAAACGCCACTTAAAAAAATTATTTCCATACCTTTTGGGGGAACAGGTGGTATTTGGTTACATGAGTAAGTGCTTTAGTGGTGATTTGGGATATTTTGGTGCACCCATCACCTAAGCAGTAAACATTGAACCCAATTAGTAGTCTTTTATCCCTCACCCACCTCCCACCCTTTCCCCCAAGTCTCCAGAGTCCATTGTATCATTCTTATGCTTTTGCATCCTCATAGCTTAGCTCCCACTTATGAGTGAGAACATACAAGGTTTAGTTTTCCATTCCTGTGTTACTTCACTTTGAATAACAGTCCCCATTTCCATCCAGGTTGCTTCAAATGTGATTAATTCATTCCTTTTTATGGCTGAGAAGTATTCTATCATATATATATATGTGTACATGTGTGTGTATATATATATATGTACATATGTGTGTGTATATGTGTGTGTATATATACATATATATATCTCTCACAATTTCTTTATCCACTCATTGATTGATGGGCATTTGGACTGATACCACATTTTTTGCAATAGCAAATTGTGCTGCTATAAACATGTGTGTGTAAGTATCCTTTTTGTATAATGACTTCTTTTCCTCTGGGTAATGGTATTGCCGGATCAAATGGTAGTTCTATTTTTAGTTTTTTAAGGAATCTCCATGCTGTTTTTTCCATAGTGGTTGTACTAGTTTATACTCCCACCAGTAGTACAGAAGCGAGGAACCACCACTTATCAGGCTTCTGGAAGACAGGAATCACGTATCAGCCAGGAGCTCACATTATACGACTTCTAGAGGTCATTCAACTTGGAGATTCCCTGAGTCTAGGTTGTGGAGAAAAGTTGTCTCTGGCACCAGACTAATCTGCTGCCCTTCCTAGGGGTGGAAATATTGCTCAATTTGATTCAGAGTGAAAAGGAAGTGATTACTTATAACACCTTAAAGAAAATATAAGTGACTGTTTTGATCATCTTGGAGAATGGAAGGCTTTTCTAAGCATGACACCAAAGTCAAAGATTGATAGATTCAATTTCATAAAAATAAAATTTTTCCATGTTAAAATAAACATGCAAACAAAATTAAAAGTTAAACTAGAAAAAATGCAGATTTCAAACAAAAGATAAGTATCTTAATAGTAGAATGAGAAAAAGAAATTAATATGTTAGAGATAAACTGGCTACTAAACATAAAAAATTCAACCTTAGTTATCATAGAAATAGAATTTAAAATAACAATGACATACCATTTTTTTGCTTTTAAAATTGACAACAACCAAGAAAATGACAATACTTAGTTTGAGTGAAGGTAAGTAGTAGAATAGGACATTCTTCTGCACTGTTGCTAGGGATGTAAATATGCAGAGAGATTTAAGAGAACACTGTGTAGTAGGTACCTCCATGAGGCCAGGTACTGTCCTGGGCCCTTTAAGGCATTTTTCATCACCCTACTATTTATAACACAAAGCTAGAATAATTCTAACTTTTCAACAATAGGTGATAATAGGTTCAGTAAATTACTGAATACCTCTACAATGGAACACATTTGTTTCGGTTTTTTTTTGTTTTTTGTTTTTTTGGTTTTTTTCTTGAGATAGAGTCTCACTCTGTCTCCCAGGCTGGAGTGCAGTGGTGCAATCTCGGCTCACTGCAACCTCCGTCTCCCAGGTTCCAGTGATTCTCCTGCCTCAGCCTCCCAAGTAGCTGGGATTACAGGTGCACGCCACCATGCCCTACTAATTTTTGTATTTTTAGTACAGACAGGGTTTCACCATGTTGGCCAGGTTGGTCTTGAAATCCTGACCTTAGGTGATCCATTTGCCTCAGTCTCTCAAAGTGCTGGGATTACAGGCATGAGCCACTGCGCCCAGCCCCCATTTGTATTAGTCCATTTTCACACTGCTATAAAGAATTACCTGAGACTGGATAATTTATAAAGAAAAGAGATTTAATTGACTCACAGTTCCACATGGCCAGGGAAACCTCAGGAAACTTAGAATCATGGCAGAAGGTGAAGGAGAAGCAAGCACTTTCTTTACAAGGTGACAGGAGAGAAAGAGAGAGAGGAACTGCCACACACTTTTAAACCAACATATCTCATGAGAACTCACTCACTATCACAAGAACAGCATGGGGAAAACCGCGCCCATGATCCAATCACCTCTTACCATGTCCCTCCCTTGACACGTGGGGATTACAATTTGGATTACAATTCAAGATAAGATTTGGGTGGGGACACAGAGCCAAACCATATCAACATTTAATATGGCCAATAAAAATGATGTTAAAAATATTTAATGACACAGAAAGATGTTTGCGAATTTGTTTCTAAGGGACAAATGTTGTTTACAAAAGAGAATGGCTCAATATGATTCCATTTCAGTAAATATATCTGTAAAAACATATGCATTAAAAAGACTAAAAGAGTATCTGTTAGCAGTAACATAATTTTGGCTTCATTTTACTTTCCAGATTTTCTACAATAAATAAATATGTTTAGATATTGCAAGAGCTAGTTTTTTGTTTTGTTTTGTTTTGTTTTCAAGGGAAGAAAATGATTTAAGGATAAGGGCAATAAATTGTACAGGTGACGCATCAGGCCCACCTTACCTTAAAAGAGCTGAACAGCTGGGAGCCATCTCTCTTCCTGCTATTAGTCTCCTGCCTCAACTGACCCTGGGAAAGAGGACCCAAGCTGTTTAGCTGGATTCTGAGGTGGTCTTTCAAGGTTTCCCCAGGTCTCCAAATTCCTCTCTCAGCAGGATGAGGGCTGCTGAGAGCTAAGAAGGCACTGTCTAGCTACTCTGGGTGGACTGGAGGGATGGGCTACAGTGAGCTCCTCTGACTCGATGCAAGATGCTAGCATCCTTCTGTTACTCAGCACCATTGCAAGGGCAGTATCTCAAGTTCTACCCAGGGTTTACCTGCGATCCAGCACAAAAGTCTGATTCTACTATCTTTAGCAGTATTTGATTCCTATTGGGAATCCTTAGCAAAAAAATGTCTGTCACCAGTAGAAAGGCTTTCCCTGAGCTCGTGTCTTCAATAGATGATCGCATTGTTAGAGTTTTCCATTACCTCAACATTTCTCCTAGCCCCAGCCCAAACATTCCTTCTTACATAAATAAATGTTATTATAAAGTAAAAACAAAAACAAAACCCCCACAAACAAAAAACAGCAATGTCAACATCAGCAGAAAGCATGGCCTCTAAATAGACACTTTACCAAGATTTCACCCCTTATGCTCACAGTTCTTTTAATACAGATGCTTGGTAAGCAGAGATAATTTCAGATCACCTACTGTTTCTTGATGTAAAAATAAAGAAACATATATTCAAGTCAATTTACATTTTATGAAGCACAACATTATCATATTAGGATCTGGGAATGACTTCGTGTGGACATTTTTACCCTTGTGTGACAACTGAGGACACAGAAGTCCAGAGAGGTTTAGTGAATGGCCTGGGGTTACCTTATTAGCGGACATGCCAGGGCTCTTACGGGGAAATGGGGCTGTAGCACTAAGTAAAAACAGTTAGCGTCGCAATGTTAAATTCATTTTTGTAGCCCTCAGAGACCTGACAGTACAGAAGAATAGCAAGACCAAGGCTCTTCATTGTGACTGTTTTGTTTATTTAGAGTTTTCTTATTTTTGTTTTATTTTGGCAAAAGTCACTTAACATAAAATTAACTGTTTTAAAGTGAACAATTTAGTGGCATTTAGTATACTGACAATGTTATACAACCACCATTTCTATCTAATTGGAAAACAGATCTGGCAGCCCAAAAGGAAAGTGTGTACCTATAAAGCAATTGCTCCCTTTTCCCACTCTAGCCAGCCCCTGGCAACCAATTCAACTCCTGCCTCTATGCATTTACCTCTTCTGAATATTTCACATGAATGAAATCATACATGTGACCTTTTAGGTCTGGCTTCTTTCACTCAGCATAGTGTTTTTGAGATTTATCCATGTTATGGCATGTATCAGAACTTCATTCCTTTTTATGGCCAAATAATATTCCATTGTATGTCTGTACCACTCTTTGTTTACCAGTCATCCCACTGATGGACATTTAGGCTGCTTCCATCTTTTGGCTATTGTGAGTAATACAGCTATGAATATGTGCGTACCTGCATTTGTTTGAATACCTGTTTTCAATTCTCTGGGGGTATATATGAGTTTTACAATTTTTATGTCTTCTATTTATTTTTTATCTGACTATAAGAGTATAGGATATTTATTAAAGAAAATATGAAAATCAAAGAAAAAAGACAAATAAGAAAAACCACCTAAGGGTAATCAAGAATATCCCCTTCCAGAAAGGATATCCTACCAGCAAAAAGCCTTCTAAGCCTGTTCCTTCTTTCCTCCCTATACACACAGATTATTATTTTAGAAATAAATAGTCACTGAGAACATGGACTTGGTAGCCAGGAAAGCCTGGATTTGAATTCTGGCTCTGCCATTTACTAGCTGCGTCACTTTACCTTGAACTTGTTTTCCTGCCTGTGAAATGGACATAATAGTATCTACCTTGCAGAGTTTTTATGGCACATTAAATGGTGCTCAAGAAGTGTCAGGTATAATAGTACTTCCCACACAGGGATTTGCTAACTCCACCAGAAAGTGAGGTTCATGAAACAGGAATTTTGTATTTTCACCTCTGTATCAGCACAGTGCCTGCCACATGACTGGTACTCAATAAATACCTGTTGAATGTATAAGTGAATGTAACTATTGAGGACACTGGGGTTGAAATTAGAGTCCTAGGAAGGATCTTTGGGAAGAATTCAGGTCTCTGAGTTCAGAAGACAAGTAAAGACCATGGATAGAAAAATTTGTAGGTCAGTTTTAATTCTATACAACCATAGTCCAACGGCCAGAGTTTGTCTGGTCTGACTTTGGGCCCACAGATAATGAAATCATGAGTTATTTGCAGCAATTAGGGCAGAGGCTAGGAGGCCTCTGAGGTATGCGGGGATTTGAACTTCCTAAGCTGCTAGATCAGCTAAGGCTTGGGGCATTTTTTTTTTTTTTAAGCAAATAAGCATTTGACAGAATAAACCCAGACAAAGAGATACTTAAGCATGAAGCCTTGACAGAAACTTCCCTGAAGTAATATAGCTTGGAACTAAAGAGATGATTAGTGAGCTTCTCATGACCCTACAGGAAATCTTGCTTGGTACAGGAACACAACATTTTCGAAGTTTGTCTAAAAGAAGTTTTCACACACTCCACTGCCTCATAATAATGTCTGCAACAGGTTGCAGAGCTCGCTGTCTGCTGAATTCTTTACTGCCTTTCTTCTTTTGTGGGTCTTTATCCCCAAATAATCTGTTTGTGGACCAACTTCTGCAAGCTCAGGAGGGCTAAAGTGGAGCTGTAAGCCCTCAAACCCTCAGTAAACAGGCCAGAGGGAATGAAGAGCTGACCTCTACCTCAGCCATTAGCTGGGCCTACCTAGGATGGATCTGATCCTATATTCCAGGATAAGTCTTATTTTTTCATTCATCTCCTTTGCAGTACCTATCACTGCTGGAATGAAATGATTTTCAGTATTTCTGTGTATGTGAGAATACTTGTCTAAAGTTTTTCTCTTCCACTAAATTGTAGAGTATCCAAAGGGAAGAATGTTTCTGCCTTTTTCATTTTTGTATCTTCAGCCAGTACAGGCCTCGCCCATGGTAGGCACTGAATAAACATTTGTTGAATAAATGAACCTAAGACATTTTATTACAAAGTTCAATTCAGCTTAAAGGCAATATAATATATTGATTAAGAACATGGGTTTGAATTCTGGGTTCACTGCTTTGTGATGTAGGGCAAGTTGCTTAAATTTCTCTTAGTTTCCTGATGTTACTTTAAAAAATTATCACAAACTTAGTGGCTTAAAGCATTAGCAATTTATTCTTTCACATTTCTGGAGGCTAGAAGTACAAAATTCAGCAGAGCCACACTCTTTCTGGTGGCCCTGGAGTGGAATTCATTCCTTGTCTCTTAGTTTCTGAGGGCCCTGGCATTCTTGAGCTTGTGGCTGCATCATGTGATCTCTGCTTTCATTTTCACATTGTTTTCTCCTCTGTGGGTCCATCTAAAAACTGCCTCTGTCTCCGTCTTATAAGGACACTTGTAGGCATTTAGGCTTCTGGGGATAATGCCGGATAATCTCACCTCAAGATCCTTAATTTAATTACATGTGCAAAACCCCTTTCTCAAATAAAGAAAAATTCACAGGTTCCAGAGTTTAGGACATGGACACATCTTTTGCAGGCAGGATGTCACTATTCAAAATACGACTTTTCTCTAAGGCTCAGTTTTTCATCCGTAAATCTGTCACAGTATCTCAGAATTATTATGAGGATTAAATGTGACAATCCATGTAAATCACTTAACATGGTTCTTGGCATATCATAAACCCTCAATAGATGGTAGCTATTAATAATTGGTATTATTTCATGAGAAAGGGAGGTGTTACTCCCGATGTCCATAAGGAACAAGCGATGGAGTTACGCCAACACATTCAGATATTTTAAAAATATATCAATATCACTATCAATCTACCCTTCTCTGTATTTATTTTATGAGTTCTGGGGCTTGCGCTTAGCCGTCTCACATATGTCATTACATTCTGTACTTACAACAACACTTGAAGGCTGGTATTCTCCCCATTTTACAGATGGGGGAAAAAAATCCAGATCTTAATATTCAAAAATCTGGAGTTAGCCACAGAGCTTAAATATAAACCAAGGACTTCTCACTCCAAGCCCAGGTCTTGTCTACATTACCTCAGAAAATTGAGGACAGAAATTGACAAAGTGCCAAGCACCTATACTTGTATTAATCACTTGTTAGAATATCATGAAGAGTCAAACTACAGGGCAGGTTAGCCTAGAAGAACTCTAAAGCAGTGATTCTCAAACTTTGTTGCACACTAGAATCACCTGGAGACCTTTTAAACCTCTCAAATCACAGGCTATACACCAGACCAATAAAATAAGAATGAGGGGAGGAGGAGAACAGACCCAGGCATTAGTAATTTTTAAAATTCCCCAGGTGATACCAATTACAGCTGAGGTTAAGAATTACTGCTCTATCACTGGTCCTCAAACTTTAGTGGGCATCAGAGTCACCTGGAAGATGGTAAAAATGGAGGGGAATAGGGTCTAGCCTGATTCAACAAACCCGGGTCTCTCCAAGTGATTCTAACACCCACCAAAGCTTGAGGACAGCTACTCTAAAGTAACTTTCGGCTCCCGTATTCTGATTTTCACCACTCATTCATTTCTCTCTTTATTCAAACAACTGCACTAGATGTTGGAGAGATAAGGATGCATAAAGAAGACACGACTTCTGATCTCAAGAAGTTCACAGCTTGACACACTGTTCTTTTCTCTCTCAAAGCCCTCTCCATACTGCTTTTCGTGGTCAACCTCTGTTTGAATGGGAGACACATGAGGGCCTTGCTTGAAATGACGAAGATCTTCAATAAAATTTCTTGCACGAGGAAAGAAGAAGAATGGGGAGAAGAAGAGGAAGAACATACATGCAAACGAGCATCACCTGGCATGGGGAGGAACAAGGTGTGATCATCAGTGGGAGAAGGTGGAGTCAGGGAAGGCTTCTTGGAAGTAGTGAAGTGTGAGCTGGGTCTTTAACAATGACAAAAGGTTGGGGGAGGGTGTTCTCATCAGAGCAAATAGTAAGGTTTGCACAGATGCTTGAAATAGGATGTTGTGTTTTAGAGCACAACAAGCAAAGGTGGAGAAGGAGAAGCAGGAAACTGAGGGAGGAGCCCCATGGTAAAGCACTTTGTATAATCTCCATTTCCCCTCCCTTTAGCCAAGCAGACCTTTTAAGTCCGAAAGTCCCAGCAAGTCTTTAGATAAGGTTAACCAAAGCTGTGGGCCCAGGGCTAGGAAAGACTTCCATGATCCCTGTGAGCAGGACCCCAGTCCATAGGTTTCTGGAAGTACCTTGAGGCCAAACTCTAAAGCCATTTTTGAAGTGGGTGCAACATGAGGAGATAGGCTTAAATCCAAACTAAAAGACACACAGGCAAGGAAAAAACAGCCTGGGAAAAAGCCAGACACTCTTTCTCTGTGACTGCCTTATTATTTATGAGTCCAGAAATGTGCCTCGTCTTAGCCAGTAATTACTGAAAATAGTACCAAGGGAGTAAGGAATCTGAGACTCAAGATATAAGGTAGATAAGCTCTCTCCTCATTCTAAATGGTAAAAACAGGAGCACAAACACTTCCAAGCTTGCTCGGTTGCTCACCTGCCTGGGCTGGGGCAGCGGTTGCTGGGAGGATGGAGGTGGGGTTCTATGCTGCTCACACAGCCATCTGCAGAGCACCCACAGGGCCTCGTTCCTCTAGGCTGAATGCCCCCCTAACAGCACAGATGGGGAGATGAGGAATGATGGGAGGGCTTGGGTGCCAAGAGCTGGAATAACCGGCTGGAAAGACCCCTACATGGTGAGGAAGACCCTTTCTGCTCCATTGATGGCTGGATGGCAGGGGGGCTGATGGCAAATCTCTCCCCTTTGAGCAGGTTTTGAAGAATCAAGATGGACCATAAAGGGTCATTTTCCCTCTATTTCCAGATAGAATTCCATATCCCTCATCTTGCCAATGCCTTCCCCTAAAGTGAATAGACTTGTCAAAGAGGATTAATACCGGTCTTAGAGAGAGAGAGCTGCTTGGTTAAAGGGAACTGATTTTCATGTTGCATGCTTCTATGCTGGGTGTAAGCAAAGGGAATAAGAGCTGGTTGCCAGCAAAGGGATACAGGAGATATACAGCAGGCAAGAAGCTCCCCGCATATATCCAAATCCCTGCTCTCCTATCAGGAAGGTGTTCCTGGCTGAGTGTGGTGGCTCATGCTTGTAATCCCAGCACTTTGGGGGGCCGAGGGGGCAGATTGCTTGAGCCTAAAAGTTCAAGACAAGCCTGGGAAACATGGTGAGACCCCGTCTCTAAATACAAAAATTAGCTGGACATGGTGCACCTGTGGTCCCAGCGACTTGGGAGGCTGAAGTGGGAGGATCGCTTGAGACTGAGAGATGGAGGCTGCAATGAGCCATGATCACATCACTGGACTCCAGCCTGGGTGACAGAATAAGATCTTGTCTCAAAAGAAAAAAAAAATAATAATCCCTATGTGTTTTTCAGCTTTTAACCCACAATATTTTTCTCCACAGATGAGAAATTACTCCAGATATTGCTTGTCTCTAACCATATTAGTGGTCAATTTGTAATCTAGTTATAATAATGATCAGACTATAATCAGTAATGATAATCCCTTACACATAAAATCTTTATATATATATATTTTATTATATTTTTAGTTCTAGGGTACATAAAGCATTATATACACACACACAAACAAAATCAGTGTTTAGAAACATTTCTTTTTATAAAAAGTAGTTCCTAGAATTTTAAAGCTGGAATGGATATGAGAGCATTTCCTTTTGCTGCAAGGAGGAAACAGGTTACATTTACCTAAGGTTCCAGCAGTTGTTTCCTGAGAGCAGCACTATCTAATAGAAATAAACTGTGAACCACAAATGTAAGTGAAAAGTGTAATTTTAAACTGTCTGCTAGCCACATTAAAAGGGATCAGGTACTATAAATTAATTTTGATGTATTTTACTAATTCAATATATGAAAATATCATTTCAACATGTAATCAATGTAAAAATTATTAGTAAGATATTTTCTTTTCTATATTAAGGCCTTGAGATCCAGTGTATTTTACACTGATGCTACCCCTCACTTTGGACTGTCCACATTTCACATTCTCAATAGACGCAGGTGGGTAGTGGCTACTATACTGGTTCACGCAGCATTGGAGTCTCAAAATGGGTAATGCAGCCAGAACAAGGATTGATGCCTCCCTTTCAACAGGTGAAAACCCCGAGGCCCAGAGCTTAAATAGGTCATTGACCTCGTGATGGAGCTGAGCTGGAACTAGAACCTAGATTCCTTGTTAAAGTGCTGTTTCCTCAAATCATGCTGCCCTCCCCTTGGGAAACAGAAGGGAGTTGGTGGGGAGGGGGCGGTCAAGAGAACTACCAGTAGTGAGCACCTATATATGTTAGAGACTGTGATGAGATTTATATTTTATTTAATTCATACACCAGCCCTTTCAAGTACATATCACTCCTCTATTTTCCATATGAGGTTAGAGAGGCTCTAAGTGTTTTAGTAGTTGATAATGGCAAGGTGACAACCTTTAAAGAAAATGGTGCTATCAATATTAGAAAGATGTTGCTTACGACCCCAACCAGCTACCAGTTTTGAAGATGGAACACAAGGATGGATAAGCTCTCAGACACCCCAGTCCTAGGAAGACTGTTCATCAGCTTGCCACGTGCCAAGAGCCAAGGCAAGATCCAGTCTACCCTTACAATACCACCTTCAACCCATAGCTCCAAATCTATACAATTAAAGCACAAGAAAATGACTCAGTCACCCCATTCTGACTAGCTAAGCATCAAGCTCTAAGCTATAGGCCAGTCAATACCATTTAAATAGACCATGTGCCAAGGACAAATCAAGTAACAGAGTGGGGACAAGAGGGAGCAACCACTCCTGAGCTAGAGAACCTGGTCATAGGCCTTGATGGTGAAGCTTCGAGGGAAGAGGCAGGCCAGGGGGCTGAGTCTAAGATGTATCTGTCTGTTGTGACCGAGCAAGCAGCTATCCTATCACAACATGGGCATGAATCCCACAGACATGCTAGTTGGCTAGGAAAACCACCTTAGGTAATTGATATGGTTTGAGTGTCTTAACCCAAATCTCATCTTGAATTGTGTCTCCCACAATTCCTATGTGACGTGGGAGGAACCTGGTGGGAGCTGATCGAATTATGGGGGCAGGTCTTTCTTGTGTTGTTCTCGTGATAGTGAATGAGTTTCATGAGATCTGATGGTTTTAAAAACAGGAGTTTCTCTGCACAAGCTCTCTCTCTGCCTGCCGCCATCCATGTAGGACTTGACTTGTTCCTCCTTGCCTTCTCCTATGATTGTGAGGCCTCCTCAGCCATGTGGGAATGTAAGTCCATTAAACCTCTTTTTCTTCCCAGTCTCGGGTATGTCTTTATCTGTAGCATGAAAATGGATTAATACAGTAACAGATACATATATCTCCATCCACAGGTGAGCAAAAGGAAGCTCAGAGTCATAGTAACTTTAGAGCCCATGTTTATAAGACCCACACTGCACACTTCCCTGCTAAAGCTCCAACCTGGTAAAGAAAGCCATTTGAAAAGGCAAACCAGGACTATATATATATATAGTCTGTCAGCACAGAGAACTATTTGCAGTTGGAAACAGGCCTCAGTATTTTTTTTTTTAAGTAGTAGGTTCCCTCCCTTTCTGCTGCCTATGGGAGCAATTTCCAGCCCCTTCTCCAAAAGAAACATTTGGCTTTCTATAGAGAACCTCTGAAACCTCTTGTGACTGAGTATGGTAGAAGGGGAAATAGGCCCTTATCACACCCACCCCAACACTCCTATGGGGAAGCTGAGGTTGAGCCCCTGTAGATCCATTTATTTTAGGCAGTATTTTGTTCTGAAGCAGTTGTTTCAGAAATTACCCCCTTGACCCATCAACAGTAGCTTTCAGCGGCTCTTCCAGGGTGGCCTTGTCTCTTTTAAATTTCATTTCCTGTTGGAAACGATAGACAGGTAACTGGTTAATGCCAGTGACTGGACTCATTTAACAGAACACTGGGACCTGAGTGTGGCTGGGGAGCTGCAGTGGGACTGACAGGTGGAACAGAGTAGCTGGGTGAAGAGGAAGGCATTAAAGCCCACCAAGAGATGGATTGTATTTTTACTGCTTCTCCATGTGAGGGAACTTTCCCCACAAGAGGAGGGGATATGAATGCACTCAGTTGTCACAATGGACATGGTCCTTGGACCTGGCCTTGAGGCCTTGGTGGGAATCCTGGCACTTCCCCTCCATCAAATCCTTTAGCCCAAATGAGCCTCTGTTGCCTATCTGTTCTATTGCAAAGGGTGGTGTGAATTCAAATGATGCATGCAACCTGCTTAGCAGGTGCCTCACGCCTGGTAGGCATTTACACACCATAACTGGGATTTGAACCCAAATAATTTAATGCCATGTTTCCTACTACATGTTACCTACTGCATGGTGTTAGGCAATAGATAAGGCAAACCCTGACTTTAAAGAGGCAGGCACAAAATAGATAATTTCAATACACCGAGGTAAGGATTCTGATCAAGATAGACATAGGCTAATACGGTACCCCATAATCTGGAGCACTGTTGATGTCATGGTCAAAGGGGTTGATGGAAGGATTTGTTAATCATCTGTCTCTTCCTCCAGGAGGTTCCAACAAGGAAGGAATACTGCCTGTGTTATTCAGAAGTATGTCCATTAGGGGCACTGTGGGGAAATGGGGAGGGAGGGAATGTTCAAGGTGTGCTTAAGTAAAAGAGGAGTTAGCCAAGTGAAGAACAAACCCAGTCAGAGGAAGCTGCATGAACAAAGGTATAGAGGCTGGAAAGAGAATGGTATGTTTAGGGAATCAGAGGCAGGTTATTGAAATAAATTGAATATTGAGTATGGGGACTGGAGGTAAGATAAGAAGAGTCAGTAGGGGTAAGACCACGGAGAATCTTGTGTTGCCAAGCTAAGAAGTATGTCACCTGTATGAATGAACACTAAAGTGTGGAAGGCCAGAAGGGGATGATTTATCAGAATCTAAGATGTCTACCCCAACCCTAAAATATGCCTGCCTTCCCAGACTGTTGAAGTACCCATGATATTTTAATATCAAGCCCAAAGTAATACCCATATTAACCCAAAACAGCTATCACTTCTTACTCTCCAATGAGTTTATCAGATTTGCTGGCCAGGTGAATTTTCACAACAGCCCTATGCAGTAGGTGCTTTTCTTACCTCATCTTACAAATGAGAAGACCAAAGCAGATAGGTTGAGAGGCTTGCTAAAAGTCACACAGGAAACACGTAGTGGAGTCATTATTCAAACCTAGTCAGTTACCCTGGCTCAAGTCCATTTTCTAAACCACCATATTATCTCAAATCTATCTCCCAGATCACTACTATCCTTGACGTGAGTGTATCACTTTAAGACCATTTGATAAACTTCTAATTTCCATAGCTCTATTCTTCAATTATATAATTTTGATTTAGTTATTTTGAAATATGCCTTTTGTGTCATATTATCTTGCATTTGCCCCATGGTTTCTACTTTCTCACCATGAAACGTTTTAAACATATATACTCTCTCAAATTGGTCCACTGTGTTTAGTTTCTAAGGCATGAACTTTTCCATGTGTTTTGTCTGCTAACCCTTACTAATGGTGGCTTTCTTCCCCTCTCTTGTAGGCATTATAATTTTTTAAAGTAAGCTCAACATCAGCAGGAGTTTGCCATTGTTGTTTTGTGGTTTTCATTTTTAAAATTTTGTCTTTGGTGGAAAACCTTCATGCATGAGGATGTTGAGACATTTTTAAGAGCTGGTTTTAGGTTTGCTGCTGTCAGTGTCTCCTAGTTTAATCAATTCCAGGCCAAGTTTTTATGTTACCTTCTTGGTTTTTGGCTTGCGCAATACCTGAGAAAAACCCCAACCCCACTCCCACATGCAGTACAGGCTGAGGTTTTGATTTCTCCTGGGTGATCCCAATGGCCCAAGGTGCTTCATAGATTTCTGTATCACATCCTCAGCAGAATTTTCCTTATTTCATACTTAGGCCAGTCATTCTTCATTCATATCCTAATGCAGGGAGTTTGTTTCCTGTGGCTCCAACTCTTATCCCCATGGGATACTAAAACTCCAGGCCCTAGGGAGTACACATAGTTTTCAAATTATCATGGACTCTTTTGCTTAATTCCTCCTCAAAGATCATTGTTCTAGTATTGAACATGTTCTTCATTTCTGGAACCTAGGGATTTCACCTCTTCGTGTACCAGCTTGGCAATGGATTATTTTCTTCATTGTATATTTCACTAGTATCTCTCTGTGACTGGAAGAAGTGTCTCTTGAAAGCTCAATCTACCAAATTGACCAGAAGGCTTTGATTATGCATTTAGCTATCAGTCTTTCCAAATAGTCTCTGAGTTCATGGAGGACAGGGGCCTTTGCCTGGTTTATCTTTATATCCTAATTTTCATAGAGTTCCTAGACCAGAGTAGGAATCGATAAGGTTTTGATCAACAAATGATCTTCCTCTCTCATTCAAAATGGAAATTAAAGAATATACACTAATTACCTTCTAGAGAAAGATGATGCCAAGCATCCTCGTACCTCCAGAAAGCCATCCATACTCTCTGGAAGTCTGTGTTGAACAAATAAAGGAGTCTGGGGCCTGCCTTTATCCTTCCCTTCAGCCAGCAGCTT
Organism: Gorilla gorilla gorilla; assembly: GCF_029281585.2. NCBI lineage: Eukaryota > Metazoa > Chordata > Mammalia > Primates > Hominidae > Gorilla > Gorilla gorilla. The sequence goes on from NC_073224.2 coordinate 175,969,729, forward strand.
CATACTATTGACACCACTACTTTCTTAATGGGCAACTACTACTAATTACAGTGCTGGTCTGGTAGAAATTCCAAGTCTGGCAGGCTGGGTTCTAGACTGCTGGCTCTGCTGCCTTTCTTAGCACACATTGATGCTTTTCTATTGCCATAACTGGAATCTGATCAATAACATGCACTGTGCAATGATATAATTTTTCTGTTGGCACCATAAGGAACTTGCAGAATAAGTTCACATAAAAGCACCCAGCACAGTGCCTGGCACAGAGCGGGTACTAAGTTAATGTTCAGGGTCTTTTATTTCTTCTTTTCCATTAAACATATTCTATAAATATTTGTGGAAAATCTGCTTTCTAGGCATTGTGGTTGATGCTGGAGGTGGAGAGGAGTAACATGGAGTGCCTGATTTAATATTTAATAGAAAAATAATGTCAGGTCAAATTTGGCAATAGAAAAAATATTCTAAATGTCCTTTGATTTAAGGTGAAAAGACATCTCACTTCATTCCACCATCCTAAAGTGCCTAGTGAAGTATAACCAGCAAAATAACTTCACCCATTGCTGTTTTATAAAATAAACTTATCTCTTCTCAGAGAGGAAATACAACTTACAGTGAATGTATTAGTGGATGTATTAGTTTGTTCTCATGCTGCTATAAAGAACTGCCCAAGACTGGGTAATTTATAAAGGAAAGAGGTTTAATTGACTCACAGTTCCACATGGCTGGGGAGGTCTCAGGAAACTTACAATCATGGCAGAAGGCACCTCTTCACAGGGCGGCAGGGGAGAGAATGAGTGCCCAGCGAAGGAGGAAGCCCCTTATAAAACCATCAGATCTCATGAGAACTAACTCATTATTATGAGAACAGGATGGGGAAAACCACCCTCATGATTCAATTATCTCCACCTGGTCCCTTTCACAACACGTAGGGATTATGGGAACTACAATTCAAGATGAGATTTGGGTGGGGACACAATCAAACTATATCAGTAGACAATAGAGAGCTAATCATAAAAGACCATTTATGACAATGACTTTTGAGCTCCCTTTACCACTGTAATCTCAGAACCTTGAATCATGCCTGAACTAAAGTAGAAACTCAGTAAGTTTGCTGAATGTATTTGCACACAAATATGTATGGCTATGGCTTCTCACCAGGTAAGATGTGACTCATCATTCCACACACATTTATTGAGAATTTTCTACAAATAAGAGTTTGTGCTAGATTTTGTGATGGAGACCAAAAAAAAAAAAAAAAAAAAAGTAAGATAGAAACCCTCCTACAAGGAACTTCTAAGCTTAAGGGTGAGATAAGTATATAAATCACCATAATATCATATAGAAAATGTGAAGAGAAGAACAGAGAAGAGAGCTACGGGAGTTTCAAAGAGGGAAAGGCCACTTCCAGCTGGAGGGATTAGACAAGACTGGATAATGTAAATTTTATGCTTGGTCTTGAAGGAGAAGTAATTTGTTGCCTTGCAAAAGGGGGAGAATGAGTATTGGCAAAGAAGAGAAGGCAATCCAGGTGAAAAGATGAGAGCAGAGAGGCAGAAAAGCACAGGATGTATAAGAAGAAATCAAAATTTGGCTGGAAATGCATAAAGGGGAATAAAGATAACTAAGGCTAGAAAGGTAGATTGAGCCAGACTGCAGAGGTTTTGAATGTGTCCTGATGTACCACTCCAGGACACAGGGTCTTTATAAAATACCCAATGCTTAACATATGGCGGGGCTTAATTAATGCTAAACAACAATCTCCTAGCAGAAACCTGTTCCCCACGTGCACAAAGGAAGCTGCCATCCTTATGCACAGGCAATTACAAACATTCCAGATACTCGGTCCTGAACCCTGCAAGCACATCAAATGCTCATCGTGAAAGGTCACCGAGCAAACAGCTCTGATGAATCCTGGCTTGGGCTGAATCAAATCCCCTAAATAAGATCCACTAGATGTAGTGTCAGAAAGGTCAGAAATGACCCTATTTCACATCTTGAAGCATTTTTACCATGTGGAACATTTTAGAGGAAGAAGAAAAAGGAACGAGGGGGGGGAAAGAAACTCTCCAGAAATAATAGAATCCCAAGTAATTCAATGTTAAATGATCACAAAGTAAGCTGGGGATTTATTTTGGCCCCCACCTCCTTGCAGTGATCTGAAAAACAGTTGATTTCAAAGAAGGTCATGCCAGGATTAAAAACAGTTTCACGCCTCTTTCCTCGCCTCCCCTGTGTGCCCCCACTGTGTACCTTTGTTGAGTTCACTTGAGATGTTCCATGATGAGGTAGGCACTAATTCAGCACTGATTGACAGCTCTGTTTCTGAAAAGAAAAAGAAGGGAAGGGAGAAAGACAAGGGCAATATTAAATATAGTAACTTATAGGCTGTTAGAAGCATTAGAGGAGATTTCCAAAGGGCCTGCCTTTGGAGAGAGACCACGGCAATCCCATAGCTTATTAGACTGGAATGGTGGCTCTAGATGCCAGTAGAGGCGCCTGCATTTTAGATGCCATCCAAATGAACAATCTATTGGCCAGATTTGAAGATTTTTACTTCAAAACACTGGCTTGAAAATTAAAATGTAAAATATTACATTAACCCTCTCAACATCACTTACCACCAGAGAAATGCAAATCAAAACCACAATGAGATGCCATCTCATACCAGTCAGAATGGCTATCATTAAAAAGTCACGCTGGGCATGGTGGCTCACACCTGTAATCCCAGCACTTTGGGAGGCCGAGGCAGGTGGATCACAAGGTCAGGAGTTCGAGACCAGCCTGACCAACATGATGAAACCCCGTCTCTACTAAAAATACAAAAATTAGCCCTGCCTGGTGGCATGCACCTGTAATCCCAGCTACTCAGGAGGCTGAGGCAGGAGAATCGCTTGAACCCGGGAGGCGGAGGTTGCAGTGAGCTGAGATGGTGCCACTGAAATCCAGCCTGGCTGACATAGCGAGACTCCACCTCAAAAAAAACAAAAAAAGTCAAAAAATAACAGATGCTGGCAAGGATGCAGAGAAAACGGAATGCTAATACACTGTTGGGGGAATGTAAATTAGTTCCGCCACCGTGGAAAACAGTTTGGAGATTTCTCAAAGAGCTAAAAATAGACCTACCATTCAACCCAGCAATCACATTACAAGGTATATACCCCAAAGAAAATAAATTATTCTACCAAAAAGACACCTGCATCATATGTTCATCACAGCACTATTCATAATAGCGAAGACATGGAATCAACCTAGGTGCCCATCAACAGAGGACTGGATAAAGAGAATGTGGTACATATATACCATGGAATACTATGTAGCCATAAAAATAATGAAATCATGTCCTTTGTAGCAACATGGATGCAGATGGAGGCCATTAGCCTAAGTGAATTAACAGAGAAGCAGAAAACCAAATATCACGTGTTCTCACTTATAAGTGGGAGTAAAATCATAGGTACCATGGATAGGAGCAATAGACACTGGAATTACAAAAGGATAGAGGGAGTGGGGCAAGGGTTGAAAAACTACCTATTGGGTAGTATGTTCACTATCTGGGTGTTGGGATCAATGGAAGCCCAAACCTCAGGATCCTGCAATATACTCTCACAACAAACCTGTACATGTACCCTCTGAATCTAAAATAAAAATGGAAATTGCAAAAAAAAAAAAAAAAAAGAACAAGGGCAAAATACACCTCGCCCCTAAAATACTACATTAACAAGAAAACAAATCTGCAGAAATGACCACATATAATCAAACATAAACTCCTTTTCTTGTTGAAAGACCAGTCTTAGACTAATAAATTTAATAGCCTTCCTATGGAAGAACAACATTGCTCCTGTAACTAATTTCACTGGTCGTGTTTGGAATTGTTACCATTTCTGTGAATAGAGAAATTCGTTTCTCTACATTGGAATTTTAGGTCAAGACAAATGAAAGCTAAGTATTTGAATATAGAGAGTCATTTGTGGTAAATAACTTAAAAGATAATTTTCAAAGCCATCACGAATCAAAGCAAACACACGAATCAATAATCTAAAGGACATAATACACTATGAAGTACTTATGGACTGTTAGAAGTACTTACGGGCTGTTAAAACTCTTTAATAATAGACTGTAATATACAAATAATGTTTGTTGTTCATGTTTTTTGAAAATTTAAGCCACGCTACTAATATACTGTAATGGGGTCATACTAACCTCCCCTTAGGCTATGTCTACACACACACACACACACTCAGAACATTACTAGAGAATATTAGGGCTGGACAGGACCTTAGAGGACCCAGGGTCATTAGCTATAAGGCATACAAGTTGTCAATCCCTCCTACTTCAATCCAGTGTAGGCATCTTTAATCAATTATGGCTCTGTTTGCCTGTTAAGCCTGGGATCTGTCATAGAGTCCTTTAAGCACAGTGCTCTAGGTAGCCACTAAAAATTGATCTGAGATAGAATGCAGGATGAACTTTATTAAGTGGAAGAATTGCAATTCAAACCCAGGTCTCTTTATTAAGTGGAAGAATTGCAATTCAAACCCAGGTCTCTTTGACTCTAGCACTCCACACCTTCTGGCAGCCCATGCTGACCAGTACTCAAGCCTGTAAAACCTGGCTTTTTTTTTTTCACCTTACCTCTGGCCTCACCTTTTCACAGAGATAAGCACATTTTTTGTATTTCCATATTTACTGATGGTGACTGTCTGCCAAATGGCCACATGTCATCGTCACTGACTAAGCTTGAACAAGAACAGGATGTTGACTCACTGAGACCTTGCAAAGGTATACTTCTAGTTTATCTCCCTGCCACAGCAGAGACAAAAGGATTGTTTGGTTTGTGCAGACCTCCTTGGCTTACCTCTTTCCCAGTCCTAGAAGCAGGTGGGAAAGAAGTAGATGAACCACACATACCCTCCCCACCTACAGTGGCCCTGGTTTCCTCCAACGTCCTGTGCCAAAAATAGCATAGACTCTTTCAAGGGGACCAGATGTCAGATAGGCAGTATGGCAGGGATCTTAATTCCAAAATATGAAAACAAAAAGAAAATTTTACCCAAGTAGGAGAAATGCTTACTACAAAGCCACAGTGGAAAGCAGTGCTTCTGTTATCAACCCCTTGTTTGGGGAATGGGTATTTCGTGCAGGTGCTTTCCCCAGAAGAGCTAATTGTCTACATTTCAGGGCCTTCCACATATGACTCCAACCCCAACTCCAGTCTGAGCCCCATGCTGCTGCCACCCACTTTGGCTCTTTCAATAATGACAGCCCTTGTTTTCAGTAGTATGGACTGCTGCGGTTCACCTATGAAAAGGCTCATCAAACACTCCGACACCCAGACTTCAGGGAGCTTGGGAATAGAAGGTTGGCAGCCAAGGCGGCATTTCAGGGAAGGAAGCATAGGTTGGAAAGTGGTGGGATTAAGATGAACCTTGACAGCATTTACATGCAATATTTTCATAGCTTCATCTTACTGCTGCTCACAGCCAGAAATATAGTTTCATTTTACAGTGTTAATTTTATAGACAGTTAGCTATATGTCACTTGGTTTTTCCAAGCTGAGTTGAATTGCTGATTGAATATAATTTGGGAACAATGACAAATGAATAGATTCTTGGCACCGCTAACAGTGAAATTGTTCCCCACGTGTCCCTGGACACTAATTACCACTCAGTTCTTGGGCTGTAGCAAAGATAATTTCAATTCGCAAGCTCATTAAGTGATTGTGCTGATTCTGGGGAATTTTGTTCTCAGCCTCAAGATCCATTCCTTTAGATAACCACGTGTTCAGCTTCTCAGATAAAATGATAATAAAAACAGATAAAATATTTTAAAATATGAATAACTTCCCTGAAAAATAATATCTTCCAAGGCCATATTTTTTTAAAATAAAGGCTGATTATTTTATGTAGAAAGTTGAATATTAATAATCTCCCCTCACAAAGTGATGTTTAATAAGCTTTTTTTCTTCACTGAAAGGAAAACTGAAGTTTAAGTGAGAAAAATCAAGCACATCTCAGCTGAACTCCATCAATTCCATGGCCACCAGTGGCTTCAGAGAGAGACACGGCCACAAGTTTTGACCCTGTAGGATCTCCACTGATGGATTCCTATTCGCCTCACCATTGGCAAAAGCATGAGACATTTCCAGGTATATTTACCACAAGCCTGGCAGCCTCTCTTCACCAAAAGCATTATGGTAATAGCAAATGTGTATGTGCCATTTAGAAGACAGTAGAATATTTAATGGAAATACACACCAGATTTTAACACTACTGTCTGATACTTATTAATTTTGTGATCATGAGAAAGTTATTGAACATCATTTAACTTCTATTTTCTCATCCATAAAATGGGAGCAGCAAAGGACTGAGGTAATGATTAAATAATGGACCAAAAGGCTCCTGTACAGTGTCCAGCATAGAGACTCAAGGGCTTTCATACCTCTCCTTTGTCTAGTAAGGCAGACGGTGGCCATCCTCTGCATGGATGTACTTGGTTAGCTACTAAGTCACTGTCTGTATTTGAAATAACACATTTACCATGCTCTTAGAAAGACACTGCATTTCACATGCCTCACTAATCCAAGCCAGTCTTTTCATTTTGTGAGGTTTTCCTGAATTGGTCACCAGTTCTCTAAGAACATAAGTGTTTTTATATGGTTTTATCCAATTTGAGCAAACCAAGCATGTTTTAGAAAACTCCAACCCTTATCTTTCTCGACCTCTTTTAGGAGGGCAAACCTCAAAAGCTATTCTCCTCCCGATTTGATCAATAGGGGCTATTATCTTTGCAGTTTCTTGGAGGATTGACTTTTTGGCACTGATTCTGCAAACCATAAGGTTTTGGTATTTAAGCCTCAACAGTGGGAGTGTTATTTGGAAGGAAGGAAAAAGTAAGCCTTGAATCCTCCTCATTGATAAAAGCCTGTGCTCTCCGAAAGGATTACTGGTTCATCTCAGCAGTTGGCAAGTAGAGACCCGACATTCACAGGATGTGGAGGCCCTTCCAAGAAGCTCCCAGCCATGCCACATCCTGTATCCCCAATTCAGTGATGCGTGAGGTTACACAGGCATGCGCATACTCACAAGACCAGCGGCCAGCCCAGTAGCTGCAAAGGCTGAATGCAAGAGAAGCAAGTGGCTACCCCATTGCCTTTCTTGACTGCTCACTGAGTCCTAGAATGTTATAACTGGGTGGGCCCTCAAGGCCCAGGACATATTTATCAAATTATATTCTTTGGATCCATGGGATTTTTTGGAGCTATTTATAGAGGAACATAAGAGGATTTGGGGTTCCAGAGGACAAGAGTACAGGCTCTAGACCCTCCTTCCAAAGGAACAACTCTACTTTTATCTATTTTATATATTGTTGTGTTTACAGGTACTGTGGAAAATGCCCCAATGTTTTAAACAATTTTTTAAAACATTATGTCATACAATCTCCTCATTTTTCAGATGAAGCAAGTGAGGCCCCTGGTAGGGAAGTGGCTTTGCCAAAATCACAGAAGTTCTAAGATAGAGCCAGACTTTAGAGGTGGCTCAAAAGGAAATACATGCTGACTTCTCACTGAGCTGCATGTTCTGCTATGGTACGTATTCTCAGAGGCCGAGCTTTGAGAGACACTCAAGGAATTTCCAAGCAGCCAGGGTCAGTCACATAGAAGGGGCACACTTTCTTCCTATGGTAAAAGAAGGCCTCCACTTGTGATCATTTGGAGGGTGGCGGGAAAACAGTCAAAGATGCTGATGGCTTTGAGACTGTTGGTTTTCAGTGTTACTTTAGATGTTGTTTGGTGAAGGCTTTTAGCCCTGTTTCTTTCCTCTCCCTAGTGCCTCAATGGAGAAGCCCATAGCCAGGTAAATCACCTCAACCAAAGGCGCCTGTTTGGAAAAGTAAGAGTCTGCTGTAACTTAAAAGGACAGGCAGGCTACATTCCCCAGTAGTGCAAGGAGGTCAGTCAACCTGAGCCATGCTCTAGCCCTAGGCTCACAATTGCCCCACATCTGGGGTCCTGAAGGAGGGGGCCTCTCCACACTAGGGACTCAGCTGACTTACTGAGGAGAGAGAAAATTTGGAGTTTTCCTCATCCTATATGGGATAGTCAGGACTGGAAAGTACTATGCTCAATGTCTGCAAGGATCTTCTAGTCCTCAGTGACCTCAAATTTGGATTTCTGATGCAATCTCTAAATGAAGTTATCAATATAGTCACAAAGAAAGAAGATGGCGCAATCCTGCAACTTTAAACCCCTGCTCAATTACCCAGTCACACTGGGTATTTGCAGTACGAAATCACTTTTTAACCATGTAATTACATTGTAATCAGCATAATTCTTATATATGTGATGAATCCATTACTTTGTTGAAGAAAAATTCATAATATATCAAAATTTGTGCTATTATTTGTATTGTTATATGGTGAGATCTGCAGGAAAAAAAAGAAAAAGAAAAAAAAGGAAGGAAAAGGTGCCTAGGTTTTGTCAAAGTCCAAAAGACTCTGCTTGTGCTCAGAGATCTTCTCAACCGTCAACAGTCTATAAGGTAGGTACCTTTATTATCTTCATTTTATGATTGATGAACCTGAGGTAGAATGAAGGCAGCTGCCCAATCAGCTTGTCGGGGTAGGGAGGGGGATCATCATCAAATCCAGGAAGACTGAGGGCAAAGCCAGAGCATCTTCAACTGTGCCACATGGGGGATGGGGGAAGGAGCTGAAAGACATAACCACTTGCTCCCTGGCTTAAACCCCCTTCAGCCCCAGAGGTCCCCTGTGGAACTCTAAGCTCTGCAGTACATAGCTGGAGAACCAATACCAGAGGCCAAGCTCCTCAACGATCAATGTTTGTTTCACCAATTCTAAAATCCCCAAAGGATGGCACAGCACAAGGTGAGGAGAGGAAATATTTCTTGAATCACACTTAAATGCCTTTTTTTTTCCTCTTTGGAGATGCTGTTCCTTTTTTAAAATCTATTAAATTCAACCTATAGACCACATGCAGTTCTTGTATTTAAAGAAACTATGCTACAAAAAGCACCACAATGACACACATCTTTAAAGTGAATAAAAATAGACTGTATTCTTGAAAACTGTATTACTTTAAAACTATCATACTTGGGCTCTCTTCCACGGAACTATGGAGATTGACTTATTCATTCATTATATATGCATATGTATTAGCACTTTCTATGTGTAAGAACTCGGATGAAAAAGCTCGAACCAGGCCGGGCGCAATGGCTCACGCCTGTAATCCCAGCACTTTAGGAGGCTGGTATCACAAGGTCAGGAGATCGAGATCATCCTGGCCAACATGGTGAAACCCCGTCTCTACTAAAAATACAAAAATTAGCTGGGCGTGGTGGCACATGCCTGTAATCCCAGCTACTCGGGAGGCTGAGGCAGGAAAATCACTTGAAACAGGCAGTCAGAGGTTGCAGTGAGCCAAGACCGTGCCACTGCACTCCAGCCTGGTGACAGAGCGAGACTCCGTCTCAAAAAAAAAAAAAAAAAAAAAAGGTTGAACTGGTCCCTAACACCTTCTAAAACCTTACAGTCTGGTGGGAGAGGAGTACATGACCACAAACAGGCAATTAGAAACAGCGTGATGGGGTTAACAATAAGACCTGACAAAAACAGCCTCCCTGTCCCCTAGCCACCACCTCCACCACAACGAGACTAAAAACATGAAGAGTACTGAATAAAATGTCACAAGGAAATATATGATGCATAGCTGAGATGGAAAGAAAAGGAAATTCTTGGTGCCAAAAAGGATAACAGAAAGTGGAAGCCAATGCTGAAGGTGCCTATGAATACGGGCCCTGTGGACTGGGGCCTGCAGTTTTAATGTTCATTTAATAATCCAAGATGTAGCCCTAGGCCAGAGCGAAATCTGAGCTCCCTGCCTAAAGTCTTTACTAGAGCCTGGGAGAGCTGCCCTACCTGTGGGAAGGCGCTGGAAATACTTCTCCTAACAGTCCAGAGAAGCTGCTAGGACTCTTGAAAGTCCATTCAGGACTTGGGTGGGGTTGAGGGAAACGTCTCCATAAGACATCAAAAGGCTGTGTAAAGACCAGAGAGATTCTGCACCCTTCACCCAGTTTCTCCCAATAGTTAACAGCTCACAGAATTATGGTATAATGTCAAAGCCGGGAATTTGACATTGTTAAAATATGTATATATAGTTCTGCCGTTCCATTGCAAGTGTAGATTCGAGTAACCACTACCACAGTCAAGATAAAACAATTTTGTCACCACAAAGATTTCCTGTGTGCAACCCCTTTGCAGTCCTACCCATCTCCCTCCTCCCAACCATTCCTGACCACTGGCAACCACTAATCTGTTCTCCATTGCTATAATTTTGTTGTTTCAGGAATGTTGTATAAACAGACTCATTTAGTATGTGACCTTTTAAAAACTGGCTTCTTTTACTCAGCATAATGCCCTTGAGATTCATCTACTTTGTTGCATGTATCAATCGTTTGTTTGTTTTTATTGCTGTGTAGAGTATTCCATGGTATGGACATGCCACATTTTGTTTAACCATTCGCTGCAAACATTTGGTGGTTTCCATTTTCTGACTGTTACAAATAAAGCTGTCATGAACCCACGCATAGACTTCCGTGCTAAATTATTCATTCCTGTAAAAAGGAAACTGCATTTAGAAGGAAGAGTTGTATGTAAGAAGCAATAATAAGCAAATACATTGGGAAATGTGTTTAATATTTTAAAATAAGCCATGGCTCTAAAAGTAAATATGTGATAAGAGGTAGATATGTGATAAGAGGTACAACAGAGGTAGGCACAGGGTTCTAAGACATCACTGAGGAAGAATACATATTCCCGTTTGGGGAGGAGGAATCCCAAAGGGCAGGAAGGTGGTCCTTTGAAAGATTGTTCTGGGTTTAGAGCAGACCTATGTATTAGAAAGACCATGGCACATTGGAGGAAGTGCAAATAACTCAATAATGGTCTCACTCCACTACAGCCATAGCAATTTTTTCCAATCCAGGGCCTTCTAGTTCTTTTTGTCGTTATTTGTTTTGTTTGTTAAAGACAAGAAAGAAACATCCCAACTAGTTACTAAGGAGGCAGGATCTCCTTAGGGACAGTGGAAAGTCCTAAAATAAATTTCAAAATGGTTCATATCTTGCTTTTCCCCAAGGAGAAGTTCAAATGAGTGGACCCAAAGTTAACACTCCCTCATTCATCCATGGTGCCACTGGAGACTCAATGGATGCTTAATACAATAAAATAATTTGTTTATTTCTGGCCTCAGAAGAAGCTGGCAAAGAGAGTATAAAAGGGAGGAGGCATGCTGCAGAATGCTTCGCTCAGAAACTGGTCTCAGCTCCCTACAGAGGTTCTATTTCATTTCCTTTCAGTAGCTGTGGACATCTCAGGTTTCCAATGACATCAACAAACTTTACTCTTTTTTTCCTATTTCCACTTGACTGCCCTTCCTTACACATGCTTCCCCCGAAAAGTGCCTCCAGGCAATTTTTTCTTCTTACTCATCTTTCTGTGTCATCTGTCTTTGTCTTATGGAGTTTGCCATTTCATTTTCCCCTTTGTATGGCCCACGTACATTTTCATTTCATATTTTATAATCCATTTTATAATAAAAATCTATTACCTACTAATTGTCTCAGGCCAATTCAAAGTCACATGCCACTCAAAAGAAACGAGACACAAGGAAGATGCTTTCACAGCTGCAATTCCATGACAGACTGAGAGTTTGTTCTTGACTCTTTAAAAACAAGTGAAGTCTTGGTTAAGTCCTATACACAATGGGAATGAAGTTATACTGGGTGTTTCCTAAAGCCATAGTATATTAGCAGACAGTTTAGAAAACTATATGGCCACAAGGAGCTACACAACTCCTTATGTTCATTTGGAGTTTAATGATATTAAATTCAATTGTTTGTTCATTGATTTATCCATCCATCCATCCATCTAACAAATATTTATTGAGCACCTATTCTGTTCCAGACTAGATAAGTGCTAGCCAGGTGCTAGGATATAATGGTGAACAAAATTGAGACAGTTCTTTACTTCATGGAGCTCATTTTCTGGTAGGAACACAGAGAAGTAAACAAAAAATTAAAGTATAGTATGATAAATGCTGCGATAGGGGCCTGGGAAGGACAAAGGGCTTAGCACAGTTCTGGAGGATCTTGTCCTGACCAAAGATTTTGGTGATCAGGCTTATGTGGCTTATGGCAAACCAGATATTTAGATAGACATGGAATCCTGGATAATCTAATTTCTTCCTTTGAATAAAACAGAATTTTCCACCACAACTAAACAGTGAGCTGAGACCTGGTGAGGATAGCACCTCCCCAAGAAAGACTCCGATCTTCATAGAAAAGATGGTCTACAGTGGGTACATCTTCACCTGTCATAATCACGTATCTGTCTTTGCCTGCAAACCTGGATACTCAAAGGAGCCTTCTATTGGAAACAGAGAATGCCTCCCTCAGTTTTAGTGATTTGGCCTTGGCCATGTATACGTCTGTATTTCCGTATTAGTCTGTTTTCATGCTGCTGATAAAGACATACCCGAGACTGGGAAGAAAAACAGGTTTAATGGACTCACAATTCCATGTGGCTGGAGAGGCCTCACAATCATGGAGGAAGGCAAAAGGTACTTCTTACAGTATGGTGTTGGCAAGAGAGGATGAGAGAGAAGCAAAAGTGGAAATCCCTTATAAAACCATCAGCTCTCATGAGACTTAGTCACTACCACAAGAACAGTACAGGGGAAACCGTCCCCACGATTCAATTATCTCCCACTGGGTCCCTCAACACATGGAAATTATGAGAGTACAATTCAAGATGAGATTTGGGTGGGGACACAGAGCCAAACCATATCAATCTCCTAAACTGGTTCTTCAATCAGAACTGAGTCTTTCTGGCTTTTATTTCCCTAGCAACATAAATATCTGCTGGGAATGGAGGGTCAGCCTAATGTACTTGTCTAAGACATTCTAAACTTTCAGTTCCTTTTGTCTTTCTAGTTTATACTTAGCCCCTGAAAAAGATAAAATAATTGTCCATTCAACATGGTACTAGGTACAGGTTACATTATTTCTGCTCCAACCTGTGTGTTTAGAGACCAATGGCAAAATAGAATATGTAAAACAGAATATGTTGATGCACAAATTGCATCTCCTTGAAAGATTATAACACTGATATCAATAAAAATATTTTTCATGTTGGCACCTCAAACAGAAGGATGCTTCTGATTCACACTATGTTCAAATCACAGCAAAACAACCATGTAATTTAATAGGAAAGAAAATAAACCCCTTAATTCAATGATACTCAGTTTACTATTGAAAATACAGAAAAAAAAAAACCTTAAATTACCCTAATATTCTACTTTACAATTTTCCACTTAATTTTATGTTCCTTTGGCCACCAGTGAGTATGTGTTCTTCCTTTCATTCTTCTCAGACAGTAAACTTCTTGAGAGGGAGGGTCATGTCTCATGCTTTCTTTGTGTCCTGCCTGACTACTAAATGATCCTGGAATAGGTTAGATGGGAGGCAGTTCAGCACAAGGATGAAAGGTGTCAGCTTTGTGTTGTTCAAACACAAATCCCAGCTCTGTTACACACCAGCTTAAAATTACTTCATGCCTCTAAGACTCAGTTCCTCATTCATAAAATGGGCATAATAGTAATGACCTTGCAGGACTGTTATGAGGCTTAACTGGGATAATATTTGGAGATGACTTCAATGTCCAGCAGATGGTAAACTTTTAGCGAAGTAGCAGTTCTCACAATTGGGTAAAGACTTTGAAAAAAAAAAAACACTAATCATAGATACAGAAACTAACCATAGATACAGCCTGAAGGGTGTTTAATGTAATGGTTCCCAAACTCAGCTGGGGAGCATGTTAAAAAAAATACTGATTTTTCGACCCCTGTCTCTAAACTACTGAATCTCCCTAGGTGAGTCTTACATAACCTGCAGCCTAGCACCGATCCTCTACAAACCACTATGGTAAGGAAACCCAGATAATATGTCTGTAAAAATAACTGAAAAACACAAAAAGCTTTAAATGAACTAAGAACTTTAATGTAATTTAAGAGTCTAGGGGAAAGGGAGTTAGCCAACTAAAATGTTACTTTTGCTTTTGTCATAAAATTTCAGTGTGGGCAGCAACCTCAACATTGAGACAGCTCAATGAATATTAACCAACAACAAAACTGGTACCTCCTGAACGTCTTTCAAAGCCAAATATTTAGGTCTAACTTGAAGGTTCTCTTAATTGGTTGACCACTGAATTAGACAACTATACTTTTACATAGAAAATTATTTTCCTACAAAAAGCAGTGTAGTATTGTCTTAGCCTTTCTCTATTTTACATAGGATTTCAATGGCTGTGATGTCTGTGGAGCCCTCCATTATAAATGGGCAAATTGGGCAAGCCCTAAAAATGTGCAGCCATCCTACTCTGGGCATAGATGGGGAGAGAAACAAACCCCTTTTCAGCCTTGATTCTCAGCCACTTAAAGCATTTACAAAGAGAAGCCCACTTTGGCTGCAGTTGAGAAAGCTATTAAGATTCCAAGCACCTTACAGTAATACAAGTACCTTGTATTTAGGTAGCACTTTTCCTTTCAAGAAAGTCCGTACACAGAACAGACATTAGCTCATGACTCCACATGCAAAGGATCAAGGCCTGAGATAATCATACCCTGGTTGGACTTGAAGAAACCCAGACTCAGGCAGAGAACTTGCCTAAGGTCCCCTGACATGTCACCAACTGCCAGAACATAGCCATGATCTCTCCTCACCCAATCCTGGCTCCACTCAGGCTCTCTACTGCACTGCTGGTAAAGTCCCTTTCCCAGTTTTTGTTTTTGTCTAACACCCTCTAGCGCACTGTTAATTCAATTATTTCAAAGCTCCAAACTGTGAGGTGTGAAAGGGGGGAAAAAAGAACTATTTTCAGAAAAATATATTAAAAGTGTGATTTATACCTTCTGGCTGTCCCTGGAAATCAAGTGTTTAAATTCATGGGATTGAGGGACTCCTGGATTAGTGGAAATTATCTTAATCAGAGAGATAAATTTAGGAGGATTACTATCATCCTGCAAGACAGTAAGATGGTTTTGCTCCAGCCATATTAGCCTGGGCGTGTAGAATCTGGATGGCTGGCAATATTCAAATACTTAATTCACCTGAAATTGCACCAGTTTAAAATATTTCGCCTGTCTGGACAGGGTTTCCTGCACCATGTCATTACTGATAGCCTGGGGAGATCAATAATCAA
This sequence comes from Gorilla gorilla gorilla, assembly GCF_029281585.2. Taxonomy (NCBI): domain Eukaryota; kingdom Metazoa; phylum Chordata; class Mammalia; order Primates; family Hominidae; genus Gorilla; species Gorilla gorilla. The sequence goes on from NC_073224.2 coordinate 175,984,999, forward strand.
AGTTAAATCGAGGAAAACATTAGCAGAGCATAAGTTGGGACCAGAATCTCTTCCCAGAGCCTTTTAGTTTAATTTCTCCCTCTTCTGAAACCCCACAGTATTTTTATCTGTTCCACTCTTAAGAGACTTTGCACTTTGCAAGGTGATCTACAGTTTCTTTGGGGGTACATCTTTTTAATAAAATTGTATGCTTCTTGAGGCTGGGGATGAGATTTTACTTTCTTCTACGTTACTCACAGTATCTCACAGTATCAATGTTGCACCAAACTCATAGTAGGTAGTCAATAGACGTTTTCTGAATGCATAGGTGGTATGATAGCTGCATGCTCCCTATATTATCACATTTATTCCTATAAGGTAGTGTAGTAGACTATAAAATGCCCACAATTTATTCCTCCCTGTATCCACATCTTTTTGTATCTCCTCCAATGAAGAGATGGAGTGTATTTCTGTACCATTGAATCTAGACTTGCTTTGGCTAATAGCATGTGCCGAGATCACCTTGACTCAGTCCAGATCAGAGAACCGCCTAACCAATCTTTTTTGATAATAGCTATAATAATAAATAATAGCTCATTTATTCTTCAGCTAAATAAATGCTCATTGTTTTAAGACACTACATTTTGGGGTAATTTGTTATATAGAATTATTTGTGGGTAATACATGTCCATTTACAGATGAGAATTCTAAGGCTCAATGAGGTTAAGAACTAATCTAAAGCCATAGATTGACAAAGCCAAGATTTGAAATCCAGTCTTTCTGATTGCAAAGCCCATAATCATTCCACTAAATAAGCTGACCAGATTTCAAAAATCCTTGTGCATTCAGAAATAAGTTCAAGAAACTGAAGGCAAAAGACAAATGGAGGGAGGAACTTACTTTCATTGCTGTGAAGCGCTACGGAGGACTGCCTATTAGAGTCATCTTAGTCTGACAGGGTCTTGTGTTGGCAGCTCATTTAATCAAATTTGAGAGAGGCAAAAGTACAGGAGGTCTCTTTCAAACAATGATCTGGGAAGAATGATATTCTCACATCCAAAAGTACAGAGTTCAGCTAATAACAACTGCTATTTAAGCTTGGTGAGTTTGTCATTCCCTAATCCGGTATGTATTTTTTCATTATCTTATTAGAAAAAAAATAATTTTCCATGTAATTAATTTTGCAACTCCTTTTCATTAGCCATCAACCTGCCAAGACTGTTTTGGCTTTTACATCTGATGGAAACAGTTTGACTTGGTTGCCGGCTGTCAATATCTACATCCAAAATGAAATGGCATTCCACCTGCAGCTTTTATAAACAACCTAGCTGTTTGTCGCTGCCTGCACAGGAACTTTCACAAAAATGCAAGACCATCTTTGGATTTGCCAAAGATCTGCCCATATGTGGAAAGGGAGGGCTCTCCCTCCTCCCACAGCTATCAGCATTTCAGGAGGCCTTTCCAGTCAACTGCAATGAACAGGAACGACCAAAGCTACTGTGCACTTGATGGATGAGGCAGCCTGTCTGCTCCTGTGTATCTCCTTCTGAGATGGGCAACTTGATCTCTGGCTGATAAGAGGATGCTCAGAGGTGGTGTATACTTTTCCCATATGGAATGTGGTCATCCATTTTCAGTCAGGGATGACGGAGGTATTTGGGGGAATTTGCTGTGGCTGGTGGAAGCACTTGGGAGAGAGAAGCAATGCAATGAGTTTCACTTTACTACCTCTCCCTTGAGTTCATGTCACCGTCCCACACTGTGATCTATTCCACTAGGAGGACCCTCTTCTTCAGGCCTTTCCCCACAAGCCTTCTCCATTGTCTGCATTTTTTCTGACCTGCGGCTTCAAGGTCCTTGTAGTGTGAAGACCTTTTCAAAGTTTGACACAAAAATCTAAAAGCCTTTAAAAAGGTAATAAATTTGACCGTATTAACCATTTATGCCTAGTGTTCCATTATTGGAAGGCTAAGCACGTGAGAGTTATTGATATCCTACTGCTCAAGGTCCCCGCCGAGGTCTGATTGCAAAAATTCAAAAAATTGCTACTTAGGCATAAATGGGTTATTAATATCAAAAGACATATGTCAAACTAGGGAGACAAAATTATTGCAGCTCAAAAGGCAAAGGGCTACAATATAGTAAGCAAAATTTCCTACCAATCAGAAAGAAAAAAAATCCAAGGAGGAAATAGATAAGTGGACAAAGGATATGAGTGCACAATTTACAGATAAGGAAATGTAAGTGGTCTTTAAACATATCAAACATGATAACCTGACTGATAATATAAAAAATGTTATATAAAACTTCAATGAGACGTTATTTCTCCCCAATCAGATTGGAAATATGAAGAGTTTGATAACTTACTATACTGAAAGGGATATGAACAATCAGGAACCCTTATATCAAAAGCAGCATAAATTGGTACAACTTGACAATACCTATGAAAGTTTAAAATGTTAATAACTGTGTGTACATCAATTCCACTTCTAGGAATTTAATCTGACAGATGCCCTCAAACATACATGAAATGATATTGGTACAACATTTTCATGGCAGTATTGTCTATAATATAAAATGATTGGAAACAACCGACTTGTCCAGCAATAGCAGACTACCTAAATAAATTATGGCTATCCAAAATTCACAATGAAATACAATGCAGCTGTTATAAAAAAAAACAAGGAAACTGTATGCACTGTATTTGGAACAATCACCAAAATAAATCATTAGGTTTAAAAATAAAAGCAAAGTACTCATAGTGTGTATACAACAATATAATTTATGCAAAAACAAAAATGTGCTTGTGTGTTCTTATACACAGATACATATGGAATGTATAATATGCATTATGTATGCATACTCTTACATGTATAAATATACATCTTTATAAAATATCTATAAAAGAGATGCCCCAAAATTGGGAACAGTGTCTACACCAGAGAAGGGGAACTGGTGGTTTCAAGTCAGGGGCAAGCAGGATGTTTTACTGTACATCATTTTGCACTCTTAAAATTCTATACCATGTGCAAAATGGGAGAATTTTTATTAAAAAGAGTTCAATTCTCAAAGGCTCCTCTTTCAAATGACAAGTGTTTCTTCTGAGGTATGCCCGGGGTTTTACGGGACTCCATAGAAAGAGCACCTCATAAGAGCGAGTAGGAGGGCAACAGAAATGAACATCTCAGGTTGCCAAGGGATACTGACTTTTGAGTTGAGTTTTAAGGATGAGTAGACATTAGCTATGTAGACAAAAGATTTTTCTGCCCCAGGGAGCCATATTAATTTGGGGAACTGTAAACAGTCCCTTAGATATCACTGCATGTCCATATTTGTATATTTTGAGTACTGATCTTTAAATCCTTCGTGTTGGACACTTATTAGGTATCTAGTATTTGCTGACTCTGACTGGCAGGCAGAAAAAGACATGGGTTAAGAGATGCAGAATCTACCCTAATGGCTCACAAATTCATAAGGGGTAGTTGTGACAGTAATGAGCAGGAAGAAGAGGAGGAGGAGAACTTCAGCAAAGTCTACACTCATTAGCAGAGCAATCATACTAATAACATGCTATCTATCCATGACAGTTTGCAAAGCACATTTATACATTTTCACAAACATTTGCTGATGTGTTATTATCTTCATTTTGGTGGTGACAAAACCAAGGATTAGAGGGTGATGTGCCAAATGTCACTGCTAAAAAGATGCCAAATTAAACTTGAACCAATAGTTCTTTCCCCTGTTCACCAGTGGCTTCTGTTTAAACTACCAGTAACTCAAGCCTTTTACTAGGATGTGTCTATACAGTCCATCTCTTTAAACACAAATACCCTGAGCAGAAGTCTGCATTAAATAATTAACCTGGCCTGACACGGTGGCTCACGCCTGTAATCCCAGCACTTTGAGAGGCCGAGGCGGGTAGATCACGAGGTCAGGAGTTCAAGACCATCCTGGCCAACATGGTGAAACCTCATCTCTACTAAAAATACAAAAATTAACTGGGCGTGGTGGTGTGTGCCTGTAATCCCAGCTACTCAGGAGGCTGAGGCGGGAGAATCGCTTGAACCGGGGAGTCGGAAGTTGCAGTGAGCCGAGATTGCACCACTGCACTCCACCAGCCTGGCGACAGAGCAAGACTCCATCTCAAAAAATAAATAAATAAATAAATATAATAATAATAATAATAATAATAATAATTAACCTATTCCACAGATATTTGTTCCATTCTCTGCTATTTAATGTATCACACAGTACTAACAGACTCTGACATATACAAGGGTTGTCGGGTTTTTTTAAGTTCATAAAATAAAAACATGTATCAAAAGAAATTCTTCCCAAAAGTTACAATGTTAAAATATAAGGTCAGGGATTTTGGTCACACTAGACAGACATTACTACAGGTGTTTATATTCTCCTTTCCTATTCGTCACATTATGTTCTCCACACTGAATCATGAAATGTGAGTGGTAGAGTTAGTCAAGCGAGACAGGTGACAGAAGAGAGAAGGGTCATTGCATTTCATGACAACCACATTAGTGATGTTATACTGGCTTCTACAACACCCTTAAAGGTTAATAGCTACCTTCTTTGTTGCAAAGACACCTCTAGGCCTTTCTTTCTTCTCCTTAAAGAAACACAACAGCATTAACTTCTGATGTTTTCCAACTTCCCCAGGTGGCAGATCACAAATAATTAATGTAAGAAAAGTGAAGTCTGCCACACAGATAAACCAAACATAGCCCAAATTAGACCTGGAAGACAACGGGCCCATATGGGTGAAGAAGACCTGCCTCTTTCTGTCTTTCCTTGGAAATTGGTTATTTTTCTATACCACCAAGTAATGCCTTTGTTGGGGCCTCACCAGGCAGTGTGGCATCATTCCAAATGCATATATGGCAAACAGGCAAACTAAGAAGGGACCACTTTGCCTTGACTTTGCAAAATAAGATCTGCATATCAGCAATCTGGCAACTGCAAATATCTGAAAAATGGCTGTGATCTATAATATTTTTACAGCTTGTCAGTGTTCTGAGTGGTTAATGTAGAAGTCACAAAACTCATGCCATAAAGCTCATGTATGTCCATCATAAGTAAATCTACCAGTCCTTTACTAAAGATAGGGCTTTTAGGCTGGGCACGGTGGCTCAGTCTATAATCCTAGCACTTTGGGAGGCCAAGTCAGGAGGATCTTTTGGGGCCAGGAGTTCAAGACCAGCTTAGATAGCATAGTGAGACCCCGACTCTACAAAAAAGCAAAAAAACCCAAACCAAACCAAAACAAAACAAAACAAAAAACAAACAAACAAAAAACCCTGGCATGGTGTCATGCACCTGTGGTCCAAGCTATTCAGGAGCCTGAGGCAGGAGGATCACTTGAACCCAGGAGTTCAAGGTTATAGTGAGCTGTTATTGCACCATTGCACTCCAGTCTAATAAATAAACAATTTCTAAAAGACAGAGTTTTTCATTTATACATAGTTTTAATATGCCTTTCAACTATAATAGTGCCTTATATTAGGAGGATTCTGGGTACTCTATTAAAATGCCAAGAAATGAGTTACTCCTCCCTCTCCTTCACTTTTTGTTTTGTTTTTGTTCTATTTTTAAAGAAAGGAAGAGAATCTGGCTTTTACCTTTTTTTAATGTAAACACATAACATGTGTTTGGGAGGATAATACATGAGGAACTAGGTTTTCAAACACAAAGTGGAGGAGCTGGGACAGAGCACCATTCAAATATTTTATCTTTGACAAAATTACAACTTCCCTTCTCAGGAATAGAGGTTTGGGATTTTTGTTTTTAAAGGTAAAAAGGTTCATAATAAAACTGAAAAGTCTTCTTGGATGTCAACGAGCTCATAAAGAAAAGACATTTAGATGAGTTAGGCATGTAAATCAGAAACATCCAGAATTCTTTCAACTGCTTGGGAACTTTCAGAAACAGCACTGGTATTTCTAAGGCACTCTATTCACCCTCCTAAGGGCAAATTTAGAAACTGATAATTTCGCTTGGCATTGAAGAGTCCAGGAATTACAGGACAGGGTGGGGTGGAGTGAAGCCCTCCCTACACTTTCATGTCTGAAGACCCACGTTCAAATTGCTCCTTGGAGTTCCAGCCAAAATACTCTCCCCCTCTAGCCTTCTCTTCCTGGGCAAGTCTTTAGGTATTCCCTTCAGCAACAGAAAAGGCTCAAACTCTAGCCAATGCCCTCTGTGGTTTTTGTGATTGTGTCAGAAGACACAGCTCCATGTCTCAGAGCGAAACTGAATTTTATTTCAAAAGTACAGCCTTCATGCCTGCTGGGTGCTAGTGGGACCATGAGGAAGGTACACGGGAACAGGCAGTCCTTGGTCTCTCTTAAGGAGCTGACAGGAGAGAAAAAACAAAATGGAGAAAATTTGAAATTATTATTGATCCTAAACTCAATGAAAGCAAGTGCTTTAGACATCAAGCACTCTGAGCAATGAGGAAGGGGAGAGGTTGAGTAAGAGATGGAAGCATGGCCAAGGGCTCAATGTGTTGAACTGATTGAGAGACGCATATCCATGCATCTGTTCTTTCATGTGGACATCACAGTTTGGCAGGAAAGCCAAAATAAGGGGAGAGATGGTGTGATTTCCAATTATCCTATTCTACTAGACTGCAGTCCAGAATTGACTGATATACATGATGAGAGATCTAGAAACCAAATCATTTAAGAAACAGTTGAAGGAAACCAGAGTGTTCGACCAAAGCAAGAGAAGACTAGTGAATACTTGATAGCTGCCTTCAAATATCAGACAGGTGACATGTGGGAGGGGGATATTATTTATCATGTGACATTGTAAAGAGCAGAGTCAGGAATGATGAATTAAAGGCAACTGTTACACAAGCTACAGGAGTTACACCAAAGTAGGTTTTAATTCAAAATGAAGAAGTCAGTCTAACATTAGAGTAGCCCTAAATTTAATGGACTAATCAATGACTACGAAAAAATCGAGAGCAAATATTCACTGATAGCCTCCTATTTTCAGACGGTGAACTAAGTATTTTTACATGAATTTTCTCATTTCATCCTCATAATTTTATAAAATTAATATTATCCATTACCCACATTTTCCAAAAAAACCCCTCAGGCTCAGAGAGAATAAATAATTTGTTCAAATTCCCACACCTAGTATGTGGCTGAGCCAGGTTTCAAAGCCAAAGTCCATGCCATTACAACTCTAAAGAGTTTTAAAAAAAACAAAACAAAACAGAAAATGACAAGTGTTGGCAAAAATGTGGAGAAACTGGAATGCTTATGCACTGCTCGTAGGAATGTAAAATGGTACAGCCACTGTGGAAAACAATATGGCAGTTCCACAAAAAATTAAAAATAAAATTTCCATGTAATCTAGGAATTCCACTTCTGGAATTGCTTTTGGGAATATATACACAAAAGAATTGAAAGTAGGGACTCAAATATGCACACCCATACTCATGGCAGCATTTATAACAACCAAAAGGTAGAAGCAACCCAAATGTATATTGACAGATGAATGGATAAACAAAATGTGCATGTGCATACAATGTAATATTATTCAGCCTTAAAAAGGAAGAAAATTCTAGCACATGCTCTAACATGGATGAATCTTGACAATTATGATAACTGAAATAGGCCAGTCACAAAGGACAAATACTATTTGATTCCACTTAAATGTGGCACATAGAGTAGTCAAAATCATAGGGACAGAAAGTAGAATGATGGTTGCCAGGGGGCAGAGGCAGGGTGGGGTGGAATCGAGAGTTAGTGTTTAATGGGTCAGAGTTCTAGTTGGAGATGAAAAATTTCTGGCATTGGATGGTGGTAATGATTACACAACAAAGTGAAATGTACTTAACGCAGCTGAACTGCACACCTAAAATGGTTAAAAAGTAATTTTATGTTACATATGTTTAACCACAATTTTTTCTGAAAAAGGAGTGAGTTGCCCATGGCTAAAAGTATTCTAGAAGACACTAGATGTCCATATGTCAGAGATACCAAGGAAGAAGTTATTTTCCAAGAAGGGGCTGGATTAAATGAATTCTGAGATCTCTTCCAACTTTAAAATTGTATGACAAGATAAGCACTTCATCAATTACAGAAGTAAAAAATTGTTTTATTTTTCCATAAAAATACAGACTACCTTTTATCCTGGAGCTTCCCAGCCTGGACCCTGAGACAGCTGGGTCCTGGAGTTGATTTACAATCAGATTCTCTCATTGTTTGTAAAGCACATTACCAGAAAACCATTTTCAGTTCCATTTTAATGAGGAACAATTTGTTATTTTTTTTGGAAACTCCTGACTTCCATTGTTATAGAAAAGATACAAGAAAAGAAAATCTAGGTCTTGCAGTTCAAGAATTAATGAAGGCCCTGAAACAATTATGCCTTAAATATACAGAGGTCTTCTTAATGTAAATAGACTGTATTTCACAGCAAATCTTCTTAGAACAAGGAATCCATTTCAGTGTGACAGAGTGGGCAATGCAGCAGGGCTACAGTCTGTACTCAATTTGCTATTTTTTTACTTCCATTGACGTTGACTAATGTACAAATAGCCTGGCTTAAAGGATCTGGGAAACACTAGGTCACAGTGTGAAATATATGCTAATATAGCACAATTTATATAAAAATAGAGGAATGTAAATAGCTAACTGAAGCCAGAGGTAGTTGCTCCAGCCAAGTGGCAACTGAGGAACATTGATAATGCAAAGAGAATGTTGTTCTCGTTAAAACTTCTGAGAACAATACCCTCAGGTTTTCTTGCAGTTCAATGCAATGATAAATTAAAACTGAATTTCTGCTGCTCTCTGAAAGCATGCGTGTGTCTCTGCATTATGATTAGAATGACATGTTTAAATAATCTAACTTAAAAGTCACTATGATACAAAGATTAACATCCCAGATCCCACAATTGAGGAGCTAACAGTACAGTGAAGATAAGCTGACAGCACACATACCTTGAAAAAAGACCAAGTGCGTTAAGTTAAGTTGGCAGGCAGTGTGACAGAGTGGAATAAGCATGGGTTAAAGACAATGCTGTTTATTTAGTGCTTATGGGTCAGGCATGAAGATTTCACATGCATTATCTCATTTAATCCTCATGATGTGGGTTAAGAACCAGTACAACATGGAATATAATTCAGGCATTAATAAATTCCACTAACATAATTCTGCAGCAAAACTATGGCTGAGTCATCTATTAGCCCATTCCTGGGGTCAGGCAGCCTCTACTTGTTTCTGTAGGCTCTAATTGCTTGGATCTGTGTGACAGCATTCAAGGGAAAAGAGCAGAGGCAGAAACAACAGAAAAGCTATTGATGGATTCTGGGTAATTGAGGCAAAAAACCCAAAATTTAAGACCTAAAGTTGAAGTCGAAAATTACATGTCATTTATTAGATGTCGTGGGTTTGGTTCTCTGCTGCTGCCCACCTTCCATGCCACAATTCCCCATCATATGGTCACACTTCTTTTCTTTCCTTTTTTCTTTTTTTTTTTTTTTTTTTTTGAGACAGGGTCTCACTCTGTTACCCAGGCTGGAGTGAGTCGAATATGGCTTGTTGCAGCCATGACCTCCTGGGCTCAAGTGATCCTCCTGCCTTAGCCTCCAGAGTAATTGGGACCACAGGTACACACCACCAAGTCTGGCTAATTAAAAAAAAAAATTTCTGTGTAGAGAGGGTCTCCACCATGTTGACTAGACTGATCTTGAACTCCTGGGCTCAAGGGATCCTCTCACCTCCACCTCCCAAAGTGTTGGGATTACAGGCGTGAGCCACCACGCCCAGCCTGGTGACACTTTTCTAAGAACTCCTGGGTTAGAACCTTCGCTGGGCATCTCCTGCACATATAATAAAGTTTGAAGTCCTCAGCAGAGCATGCTTTACAACCTCCTTTCCCATAATTCCAGCCATGCTAAATGACAGCTCACCATTCCAAACACACCTGCCCTTTCGATCCATGATTCTCTTTCTTGGGATGCCCATTTTCATTCCTCTTCCCTTTCTCTCTATTCATCCTTTATGTCAAAATGAGAACAGGAATTATATCTGCTTTATATGCTACTGCAATCTCAGTGAAAGGAATATAGTTTGTATTGAATAAGTGTTTATTGACTATAGGAACAAGAGAAATACAGAAAGACATAAATGAATTTTTAAAAGGGAGGTAGAGAGAGGGAAAATTATCTCCTCTTGCTTATGGTCTTTGATTCTTCTAAGCAGACATCATTCCCTTCTCTGTGCTATGCAGAACCTAGTCATGCACCCCTCTATACCGTTTTTCAAGTTTATCTGCATATTTCTAAGTTTTTTTCCACCTAGACTTTCAGTATCCCAAAAGCAAGGACTATGTCTATCTAGGGGGCCAATGCTTTGCTCAGTGCCTGGCAGTGAACAAGAAATGATTGAACAGACCTTTCTGAAGGCCTTGTAACATCCCACTTAAAGCCAGCACCTGGATAGTCCAGGTTGAGTATCCCTTATCCAAAAATCTTGCAATTAGAAGTGTTTTAGATTTTGGATTTTTTCAGATTTTAGAATATTTGCATACAAATAATGAGATATCTTAGGGATGGGACCTAAATCTAAACACAAAATTTATTTTTTATACACACATTATACACATAGTCTAAAGGTAATCTTACTTTATATATATATAAAATAATAATAATTATTATTTTTTAAAGAGACAGGGTCTTTCTGTGTTGCCCAGAGTGGTCTCAAACTCCTGGACTCAAGTGATTCTCCTGCCTCAGCCTCCCAAAGTGCTGGGATTACACACATGTGTGAACCACCATGCCTGGCCCCTATATTTTTAATAATCTGGTGTATGAAACAAAGTTTTGACTCCAACCCATCACATGAGGTCAGGTGTGGAATTTTCCACCTGTGGCATCATGTTGGTGCTCAAATGTTTTAGGTTTTGGAGCATTTAGAATTTTTTGATTAGGGATGGGCAATCTGTGGCGATTTGGAAATTCAAATTAACATTTGGATTAGGTTCCTGAAACTCAAATTTGGCAGGATAGGAAAACAAATATCTGACAAAATAATGTCTGAGGCAGAATGCTTTCTGTTGTGGAGAATCAGCCCAGTTTGTTGCACTGAAGCTCTTACTCCTTAGAAAAGCTCAAGAGGTTTTCACTCAGAAGCTGTTTATACGTACTTTTCACAAGCTTCGTTATCAGATTTCCTAGTCTGGAGTTGACTAGACACAACAAATTGAGATCAGGAAAGGAGATGGAGGCAGATAAACTGGGAACTACTCAGGAGAAAGTGCGGAGACCCAGGGACTCAAAAAATTTAACAGCTTAGGGCAATTAGTCCAGAGTTCAACACACCCCGGGTATGTAGTAATATATATGACAGCACCATCCAAAAACTCACAATGAAGTCCAAGCAGTATTGTGAAAAGACAGCCCTCCTTCGGAAGACAGAGGTGCGTGGGTAATCCATTAGGAAAGATTTCCATTAAACAACAAACTGTTTGGCATTTAATGAGAAATGCTTCGATTAGTTGGAAAATTCACTTGGGTGGAACAGTTAATGAGCTGACAATGCCAGATAAATAATGTGTTACTATGGAAACCAAAGAGACTTCATATTGTATATCTGTCCATGTTCAGCTATCCAACACATGGAATAGGACCAAAAGAAACACCAGAATGAAAATACATATTGAGTCAGGATCCTAAATGCAATTCCAGGAGACTGCATTCCCAGGCATCCCCAAATCAACTTCCAAAGGCTGCACGAGCCCTTAAATGGCACTCTGCAAAGAACTCTTTTGAGAGCTTGTGTTTGGTACAAAGAAAGTCAACATAAAGTTAATAGTAGCAGCTAGCTTGCACACCCTAATAACATTTACAGGACTAGTATCTAATGTGCAATTAGCCAGGGACATTTCCCTGCCTGAGCCACAAAGCCATCACTATGCACTTAATATAATCCTATTCCACGTGGCACCCTCCCAAGGATGGACAAACCACAAGCTTTAAATGTGAATGGCTGTGGTCTGGCTTGTGGGGTAGAGGAGACAAATATTTTATTGGGGGAGGGCAGTATACAGGCACCAGTGCTCTGTTTCTCCTTGACCAGACCCCTTCCACTGCACAGTTCCCCTTATAAGCTTTCTTAAATTCGAGTTTCCCAGAGAAGTCTGGGTACCCTTCAGGAGAAAATATTACCAACATTCCTAGCTCCTACCATTCAGCCACCTTCATTCATTCTTCCTTGTTTAGAGCCCATTTTGTCCCAGGCAATAAGCTAGGTAATTCCACATAGATTATCTCATTTCTGTGGCAAAACTAGGAAAGGCATGTTTCAACTTGGTCTTCATGAACTATTAGGCACATAGAAAAAAAGTACAGTATGTTAATAAATAGGTTGAGGTGTGTTTAGAAAGGGTTATGTGTGCCTTGCTAAGAGAAAGGAAGGGAAGTAAAGTTTAGTAAGTACTCACTGTGAGCCACACCGGGTGTGGGGTACTTTGCGTCCCTTTGCATCTTATTTGATCTGGCAAGGAAACATTATTTAGTAGATAAGGAAACCGTGGCTCTGAGAAATTTACCTTATCTCAAAATCATTCAGCTCATTGATGACAGAGCCAAGATTCAGATCTGTGCCTGTTAGGTTCTGAAGTCAAAACTTACTCCACTCAACCGCAATATTAAAGAATGAGGACATTGTCCTTTTGGACAATGAGGCGCTAAAGGCAGTTTTAATGCTGTGAACTGATGTGATGTCATCCTAAATCAACCCAGTTAGAAACCAGACCATTCCGGAGGGATTGCAGGGTACCAACCACACTCCTGCCTTACCGAATGTTTCTAAAACCTTAAAATCTGGTTCAAAACAGCCTCAAGAATAGCCCTAAGTGGGCTGAGTAACATTGACTCACTCCAGAACCCTGAAAAGGTGTGGAAAGTCCAGCCTGAAGTTTCCCAGCCATCACTTCTAGAGGGGTCCCGCTTCCCCTATTGCCCATCTCTCAGCAGCATAGGCACAGCTGGAACACTAGACAGTCCTCCCCATTCTCAAGACCAATCAGATCCGGGGCAGAGGACTTGCTACTAGCTGCCAGGCTTTGGCAACTTGGGAAAGTAGTAAAGAATAAAAAAGTCTTAAAGAGCAATTCAGATGATCACACTGAGTCTTCCGGACTTCCGTTTCCATATCTGTAAAATGGGGGAGGGGGAGAGTGAGAAAATCTCTCCCTGAGAGTTGTTATGATGATTAAAGAGATAATGTATATAAAGTATGGAGCATCATACCTGGCACATTGGAGGACCTTAGTTATTACAGCTGAAGTCAGTTTCTCTACCATTTTATTCTTATGTTGTTTGTGAATATTTTGTGTGCTTAAGAAAGCATAATAATAGCATGAGGTAACATTTACAGAGTACATACTATATATGGCAGGTGCAGTTCCAATTGCTCATTTAATCATCACAGCAGCCTTTACAAGGTCGGTGCTATTACTACTCCCACTTTACCAACAAGAAAACTAAAGCACAGACAGATTAAATTATTTTCCAGGTTATATATCTAGTAGACCAGGAGTCTGGTTGGATAGCCAGTGTTCTTCACACTACTCCACTGGTTAAAATTACTGCTATTATTTTCTGTTATTATTATTACCGCTCCCTTTAGTACCAAAGGGATTCCCATTCAACTCCTTGAAAGCTACTCTTAGGAATATTCTAATGTATTGAAAGCATATATCTTAAACTCCCAGAGTCTGTAAGGGCATTTAATTATTTGACACTTAATGCGGTCTCTTCAATTTAACTTGACTATTTAAAGACCACTTGAGCTTGCTCCAAGTTTGCTGAGCCTACCCAGAAAACAAAACCTTACTAATGGCTTTGGTTTTGTGGACTTGATAAACATTCCTGGAATGATGAAAGGATCACATATGGTGTTATCTTATTGAATAATGGTTTGGTGTGTCTTCTCTTAAATGAAATGTTTGAGCAGTGTTTTTGTAGGCCCGTGATACATTAGAATAATACCATATATTTACATAGCGCTTTGCAATTTTCAAAGTGCTTTCCCAATTACTGTCTTATTTGATCCTCACCGCAGGCTTGCAAAGCAAGCAGGGCAACTGTTATTACCATCCCCATTTTATAGGCAATGTGGTCAAGTAGAGAGTAAGCCAGGCTTTGAAGGAACACAGAATAGCATTCTGTTCTCTGCTCCTCAATGTTCTAGCTAGGAGACCTTGAACTCGTTTCTTAACCTTTCCAAGCTTCAGTTTCTTCATCTGCCAATTGGGGATAATAATTTATAAGGTTCTGCAGAGGATCAAATGAGATCATCTACATAAAGCAACTAGAATGGTGCTTGTTGCCAATTATTAGTAGTAGTATTTTATTATTTATTTTATTTTTATTTTTTATATTATTTGTTGCTAGGACAAAACAGCCTTAAAAAGAGAAAACAAAAAGGGAAGCAAGCGAGAGCAACAAGCATTAACAACAAATTGGGCTGAGTGGGCTTGATTCACTTTTGAGCACTGCTTGCAAAAAGAAGAAGGGAGTATGTGACTCCAGTTGGATGGACTTTGAAGAGTATCAGAGTAAGAGAAACTAATATGGACTCACTGTGACAGCCCAGGAATCCCCTTTTCTGTGCTGGGACTTCTGCTCTCTAGGAGCAAACTTAAACCGCTAGGCCAGGCCGTCCTTCTCCTGCCTTCCCAACACATCCTCCTACCCATGTGGACCAGCTGAACCTTCCAGCCCAGCCAAAGGATCCCAGGACACCAGCTCTCAAGACATCATGAAGCAGCCTTGACTCACTGCAGTCTGGCAGGATCCATGTCCTGATATATAATAGAATGCACTCCCTTCTTACCTGAGGGGATATTTCAGAAGATAACACAGGCTTTCTCTCCAGGCAAGAAGAGAGAACAACCTCAACAAGGAAACCCTGCCCTTAAAATGGGCACCAATCTGGGCCTTGGGGACATTCCACTTAGCCCCACCTGGGAAGCTTCAGCCTTCCTGGGCTTCCACCCCAGTGCCACCCTGTCTCAGGACAGACTTGGCTACTGCATTTGGGATGGAACCACTGTGAGGACAGGGCAGGAGCTGAGGAGGCTGTTGGACTGGGTCATTTTCTGGCTCTATTCTTGGCTAAGTTGCTTAACCTGTTTGACTTTGGTCTCTCTGCCAGCAAAATGCAAGGTTGTGTGAAAATGGAATGAGATCACGGATGCCAACCTTCAAGCACTGTACCTCCTACAGAGTAGGTAAACAAATGGTGGGGACAGATTTCATTATTACTATTACTACCGTTGTTGTTACGAACACCACCAAACTGATTCAGGTTTCTCCAATCTGGCAGCATGAGTGATTCAGACAAAGGTATATTTTTTCTTCCAGTAATTCCCAGAATCAAAAGTCTTATCTGTGCTCCTTGCACAAAGTGCTAAGAGGATCAGAACAGCTTTATGGAGCTTTTCCATCTGTGCTGTCTCCTGAAAACTTAGCCTGCAGAGCTATGTAATGGAGAGGATTAGGTTTGTGGCAAGTACAGCCCCAGAGACAAGTGCCCTTGGAGGGGCAAGTGCTCCTTGGCCCTTTTACACAGGCCCAGTGTGACTAGGGCTATCCCTACCTCCTTCCCTTCCACAGCCATGTGGCTAAGGCCATCTTCCATCCCCTCTGGCTAAACCCAAGCCCTATTTTCTAAGGTTAACATAAACCACTGAGATGCCTGTAGACAGATGGAAAAGAAGGAGACTGAAAGCAACCTTGCAGATAACAGAGGAGGTATATGTCTACCCAGGCCTGATCTGACAATTACCTTGCTCCCAAAATGATGCCATGTACAGAAGGTTTAGCTAATGATAGGTATAAGGCCAATGGTAGTACTTTTCTAAAGTAAGTCCTCAAACTCGGAAAGCAGGATGTTTGGAGAATTTCTTCCCTGGTCCCAGGCAGGAGCACAAAAATGAAGAGCAGTAATTTACATTCACACAGGCCTTAAATCACTGCATTGTGTGGATCAAATATCTCAATGAGGTGGGGTCATGACAATGTCACTGAAGAGAAGAATCTACATCAAGAATATCCATGGTGTCTCATTTCCTCAAGAGATCACCCACTACCTTCATAACCCTGGGCTAGTTCCTTGAACCCCTCAGGCCTCAAATTCCTCCAATCTGGCAGCATGAGTTAGATGGATAAGGTACCTCATCCATATAACAGAAAAATTAATACCAAATATATATATATATATGTTATATATTTTTTATAAATATATTTTTTTCTCATAAAGTTGGATCCTTAGTGCATGGAGTTGACTTAATCACTCTCCTCTGTTCATAGCACATTATCATCATTGGTCCATGAAAGACCTCTCTCTCCTTCTCATTTATTCCCTTTAATCCACATTACTTTCCTCTACCACATGCAGCTATTCCACAGTGTTTGATGTGTATGCTTTTGTTCCCAAATAGTCTGGCAGACGTGCATTGTTGTTTTGTGCATATGGGTTTTATTTTCATAACTAGAATTGTGTTTTAGATCTTTCTATTTGTTACCTTTTTCACCAAGCACTACGTTTTCATATTCATCCATGTGGTTTTGAGCATATCTACTCCATCATTTCTAACTGCTGTATACTATTTATGATGGCCTTTCATCATGTGCCCTTTCCAGGCCACTGAGTCATTCCCTGCCCAGCTCTGTGCCCCTAAGGCTGATCTCTACAGACACATCACCCAGAGCCCCATGCCCACTGGCTTCTGGTTGTGTTTGACCAATGAGGGACACCCAAAGAAGACTGAAGGCCAGAAGAAAGAGGTCGGGTTTACAGGCTACCATCCTGGCACCTCACCTATCCCTCCCTCTCTGCCTTATTGAGCATTTGACAGTAGGTCTATTCCTTTATGTCCACAGCTTCTGGCAGGATGGCCCTCTTCTATGGCTCCAGTCTCACTGGATTCCAGTTGCATCATTCTCTCCCCTTACCCTTCAGGCCTAGTTCCTAGTCCCTGGGTGCCTGTCTCTGCTGATTCCTTAACTTTGTTCACCATCGTAAGCAGCACCTTCATTAAATTCTTTTCAGTTGAACTCTTTTGAGCATACCATCTCTTTCTTCTTTGGAAGTTTATTTGATACAGTACCCCAGAGTCAGCAGCCATTAAATTTTACCTATATAATTTCACAGGGATGGTGCAATGGCTAGTTTTATGCATCAACTTGGCTGGGCCCAGATATGTGGTCAAACATTATTCTTGACATTTCTATGAGAGTGCTTTAGGATGAGATTAAAATGTAAATGGGTAGGTTCTGAATAAAGAAGATTGCCCTCCATAATGTGGGTGGTCCTCATCTAATCAGTTAAAGGCCTGAATAGAACAAAAGGCTGACCTCCCCAGCACAAGAGGGAATTACTCCAGCAGATGGCCTTCAGACTTGAACTACAACATTCACTCTTTCCCAGGTCTTCGGCCTGACAGCCTTTGGACTTGAAACTACAGCATCGGCCCTTCCCTGGTCTCCAACCTGCCAGCCCACCCCGCAGACTTCAGATTTTCCAGGCTCCATAAGTGCATGAGCCAATTCCTGGTAATAAATCTCTTTATATATATTGGTTCTGTTTCTCTGGAGAACCTTGACTAATACAGATGTGTGTTCAGATTGTCTCCAATTCCCAGCTATCGCCAACAATGCTGTGATGAACATGCTTATACATGTTCTCTTATAGAACCATATGAGGATTTCTTTGATTTATATAACCAGAAGTGAAATTTCTGGATCATAGAAGGATATACCTACTTTTAGTTTTACAAAGCATAACGCTATAACAAAACTACAACATGTTACAATTATTTACAAAGTGTTTACCATGTGCTGCCCACTATATTCAGGAATTGCAGACAGAATAATCTGCAAAATAAATGTGATCCCAGCCCATACTGAATTTTCAGCAGAAAAGACATAAATGATCTGTCACACAGGAAGTGTCCAATAAAAGTATAATTATTGTCAAAACCAAAATTATCCACACCACACAGCTTACTGAATACATTAATATGACTACCTTAATGACCATGACTTTACTCTTACAGAAAATTATTGTCTAGGAAGATAAAAGTTATAAACAATCTCCTGAAACAAATCATTTAATAAACATCAGACTGATAACTTTTCCATAGATAACATGAATTTCCCGTTTACTTTCCTCTTCTCCTTCCCGGATGCAGAAATAAAAGAGGTCATTTGAGATTAAATCAAAATTCCTGGGTTCTAATCTTAGTTGGGCTACTAACCAGATAACCTCTAGTGTGCACCCGCCATGGATGGATAAATAACCTCCAAGGCCTCAGTATTCTCATGGATGAAAGGAGAGGCCTGTTGTTGATGGTCCCTAAGGCACTCCCAACACTAAATAGTATGAAAATCTGTGCAGACTATCATGATCAACAAAATTGGCAGTTTCTTAGGAGGTTGAACTTAAGTGCTCTTATAAAGATCTAAGATATGGAATAGAAGATACAAATATTTTCCTTCTACAAAAAAGGTAAAAAATTTTGGTATAGATGTGCATGCCACAACTATTCAGCCCGAGGGGATGATGTGGATCATACTAAGTCAAACTGTGTCTCTCTGGTTCTATGCATTTCCCGAAGTAACATCAGAATTTTGATTCTTAAAGTTGGCCACTTTTCTCCCTCTGAAAAGTGAAACAGGGACAAGCAAGGCACAATCACATGGTGATGATGAGGCACCACAGAGGAAGATGCTTAAGTATGCCATAGCATTTGCCATGTGCCTGGCACTGTTCTAAGCTGCATGAACTTCTCTGATTTTTAGAATAATCCTACAAGGTCAGTCCTATAATCATTTCCATTTTACTGATGAGGAAATTCAGTGCAGACAGGTAATTTTCCAGAGCTGCTGAGTGACAGCCAACTCACTAAAGGTTGAGCATCCCTAACCCAAAAATCCAAAATCCACAATGCTCCAAAACCCAAAACTTTTGGAGCGCCAACATGAAACCACAGGTGAAAAACTCTACACCCAACTTCATGTGATAGGTCACAGTCAAAATGCAGTCAAAATTTTGTTTCAGGTACAAAATTACTAAAAAATATTGTATAAATATTCAAGCTATGTGTGTAAGGTGTTGATATGGTTTGCCTGTGTCCTCACCCAAATCTCATCTTGAACTGTAGTTCCCATAATTCCCCATGTGTCATGGGAGGGACCCAATGGGAGGTAAATGAATCATAGGGGGCAATTACCTCCATGCTGTTCTCGTGATAGTGAGTGAGTTCCCATGAGATCTGATGGTTTTATAAGGGGGCTTTCCCACCACTTCACTCTCATTCTTCTCCTTGCTGCCATTATGTGAAGAAGAACATGTTTGCTTTCCCTTCTGCCATGATTCTAAGTTTCCTGAGGCTTCCCCAGATACGTGGAACTGTGAGTCAATTAAATCTCTTTTCCTTATAAATTACCCAGTCTGGGGTATGTCTTTATTAGCAATGTGAGAATGGATTAATATAGGTGTATATGAAACATAATGAATTTTGTGTTTAGACCCATGTCCTGTGTCCTAGATATCTCACTATATATATGCAAATATTCCAAAATCCAAAAAATTCTGAACTCCAAAACACTTCTGGCCCAAGATTTTTGGATAAGGGATACTCAACCTGTAGTTTCATTTTCCTATATCCATTTGAAGGTGCTAATGAGCAATATGACCAAGTGACTGACAAAAGGAGGAAGAAAAAAGATGACACCGACCAACCAGGGATCTAGATTCTCCTTATGCTAGAAATTTCTCCAAAATGGTGGAAAGTTGGTTATGGTTTTATAGTACATAACAGTGTATATCTAGTTAATGAATGATGTTGACACTGGACTAGAAAGATGTGGACCATATTAAGTCAAATTATGTTTCTCTGGCATTACCTGGATTAATATTGGAATTTTGATCCCTAATGTTGGCCAATTTTCTCCCTCTGAGCATCAACAGTTTTCTGAAATCACCACTCTCATACTTAAACATATAGAGAGATGGCTGTGGGGTAGCAGAAAGCAGAGTGCAAAAAGCATTATGAGATTTGCATTCAAGCCTAAATGCAATCCTTTCCTGGCTGTGCTTCCTCAGGTCGGCCTTTCCTACTTCTCTGTGGTTAAGTTTCTTCATCGGGAATGTAAGAGAATTAGACAAGATCACCCAACCAGAACTCACACTCCATGACATCACCTTTTGTTAGCTTTACCACTAGTGTATCACAGGGGTATCTAGTTTTTGTGCGTGCTGTTAGTTAACTTACAAATGCATGTCTTGGCTCTCCAAAGGACTGTAAATTCCTTGAGGGCAAAAGCTCTACCATAGACTTTGTTTTTGAAACCATATAAAATACATTTTTCAAATTCCCCACAGCACTATTAGCCCAGTGAATGATCAAAAATACTTTCCAAATGAATGAATGTACCCATGAAAGTCGTGATTTACTCTTCAGCCAACAAATGCCGTCTGTTTTAGCAATCCCCAGCATGAATTTTGGAAAATGCAGGGTGCTGGATGTAGACTGAAATGATGGGAGCCTCTCTCCCCTCTCCCAGTCACAGGTCTCTAATATTGACAAGATGTCACCTGCCAAGGAAGTGCCTGAAAGAGCTCAGCTTTAGCAGATTGTATAGCATCAACCTCAGACAGGATCACAGGAGCTCAAAGCCACGGAGAAATTACATAATGCTCAGAAATTTGCTTTGGCACAGGGTGGGGACACTGTGGCACCACTTCGTGTGTGTTCAGCAATTTCAGCATCCCATGATTTTTCTGTTTTATACTTCTGGGCATGAAAAAGAAAGATTTCCGCATAACTGCTTAACTGGAAGACAGCTGACCCAAAGAAAAGTTGATTTCTGAGAGCTCATCCAGGCAGCTAATTATGCCATCTCAGTTATTAATTCAGTTTTTTTAAAGACTGAAGAGCTCCCACATAAAAAAAAAATCCAGATTTCATTGCTATTTCTAAGGCAGAAAGAAATAGACACAACTTAATCATGAATGTCTCCAGTCCAGTGCCAGCATGATTCTATTAACAAGATATATCATACCATTGAACTATAGTACTATAAAAACATAATCAACTTTTATTCATTTGGGAGATATTTTGAGTTTGAAGAGAATCCAGATTCCTTGCTCCAGTATCTTCTTTTTTCCTCTTCCTTCTGCCAGCCATTTGGTTTTACTGCTCGTTAGCACCTCCAAAGAACGTGAGAAGATGAAACCTGTAAGTTGGGCCACTGTAGAGCAGTTCTGGCCAATTGCCTACTGGGCAAAAGTGATATTTAATCTATGCTCTGACTGTTCTCAATTTATTACAGATAATTTAAAAAAAGCTCCAATACAAAGACGTTGGGAGAAAACCTGTAAGTCTTTGAGTGCAATCCCACTTTACAGATTATAAAACTGAGGCACAATGAGGCAAAATGTCTTATCAGAGATCACATCGATAGCTAAAGGCAGAGGTGGAACCCAAGTTCAGCACTGTCCCCCTCATACCTCAGTAAATGTAGTGAAAACATAACTCAGAGAAAGATATGAGAAATAAGAGTTGGTAGCCGGTGGTGATGGTGTGCACCTATATAGTTGTAGCTACTCAGGAGGCTGAGGCAGGAGGATTGCTTGAGCCCAGGAGTGTGCGGTTACAGTGGGCTACGATCATACCACTGCACTCCAGCCTGGGCAACAGTGCAAGATCCTATCTCTAAAAACAATAAAAAAGAAAAAAAAGGGTTTATATTTCTAACAAGTTTTAAAGGAGATTCAAGTAATGTCCACATTAAAAACTCATATTGGAGGCTGAGGCAGGAGAATTGCTTGAACCTGGGAAGCGGAAGTTGCATTGAGCTGAGATCGCGCCACTGCACTCCAGCCTGGGTGACAGGGAACTCTGTCTCAAAACAACAACAACAACAAAAAACACCTCATATTGAATTAATACTTCAGAAAGATTAGAGTAATATTTATATTCAATAATATTTCTTAACCACCTATTAAGTGTTCTTTTCTTTTTTTTCTCATATGCTTTTCACCACAGCCTAGCTGAATTTGTTTTAATATTTCCATTTTGCTAAGAATGAAGCTAAAACTCAGAGAGATAGCTCAAGGCCACACAGCTAGTAAGAATTTAATTCAAGATTTAAATCCAAATTCTTTGACTCAGTACAGAGCTTTTCCACTCATCTCAATGCTTTGCAAACTTGAATTTTCCCCATTCTACCCTCACAATGTTTGTTACCAGAATTAGTATTTATTTAATATTTCCCTTTAAATTGATTCACTATTTTTATTTAAATACATTTAGCCTTTACTTAAGCAATAATGTTGATGAACTTATGAGTTTAGTGGGTTTATTACACATATGAGTTTTATATGTAAGTTAGACACATAACTTTGAAATCTTTTTTAAAAAATGTCTCCGTGTGGCACCCAAAATAATTGCAAACAGTGATATCTACTCCACACTTAGAAAAACCAGTGTCTCATAGGCATGTTGTAAGAAATAAATACATAGCACTTAGAATACTTAGGGTTCTGTGTTCACTATTATCGTTAGTTACAGGTTTCTAATCTTCACAAATATCAGAATCTGCTGTGATCCTTGTTAAGATGCATATCCCCAGACCCCACCCCTAGATCTGGGATGAAGTTCAGGGATTGGGTTTTTTTAAACTAACATCCAGCAAGTCTGTTGCTGATGCCCCTAAAATTCTATTTTGAGCCACCCTGTGTCCCAATATTGGCGACTCTAAGACTAGTCCCTGAAGCAGGAGTCACTTAGCACAACTATCTCCAGTCATATTTTAAATGAGTGTTCTATTAATTTATAGTCACCAAATCACAAAGCTGAAGAGAAAATTCCAAACAGATTGTCACGGATTCTGCTTTCTGAGGTCTTCTTTACAAATCTCTATCTTCCCACTGGGACTGGGTAGAGGTATGGAGAGGGTAGATAAGTTCACTCTCTGCAGGCATCGCATTATCATGGGTGGAACTTCCCAAAGCAGCAGTCATAAATATGCTCTGGGCAGCCCAGGGGGAGCATTTGATCTTCTGCCCAGAGATCTCTGCTTGTCATCTGCTCAACCTCATTCATCGCAATAAAGACAAGGAGCTAAATTAGAGAGTGAGATCCAGTGTCGATGATCTCTGCGAAGGAGACAGGGCAGTCACCACCCCTGACAGCAGGGAAAGAACGGGAGACAAGCTAGGAGGGCAGGGGCAAAGAGGTGGAGTATTGCTGCAAAGCCAGGACAGGCCTGCAGGTGGGTGAGACCCACATGGGGGCTAACAAGGAGAAGGAGAGAAGAAGCAGCCTGCCCTTCCTCAGCACTGGCTCCCTGCCTCAGAAGGATGGGCACCACTGGCTGCATGGTTGGCTCAATCCTCAGCTTTCAAGGAGGTTAGTGGTAACCATGAGCCATGTATTGTTTAGCTGTTCAATTAAAAAACAAAAACAAATTAGTTGGCAACATTGACTATAAAGAAACTGTACAGTAAGTCTGGACTTCCAGCTTTTCTTGAAAAAATGGAAAATCTCAAAACACTAGGCCCATATTCCAACATGGCAATGATTAACTGGAATTAAGTTGTGGTCGCTTCCATTAGACAGTATTGCTGTCCAGTTAGAAAGAGTCCCCATTACTTTTCAATGGGTCATGCCCAACCTTCTTAACTCATTTTTACCTGCCCTGGTTGGGATTTGAGCTTATGAATCGTATGCCACCCACCTTACTAAGTAAAACAAAAATGTCCACATCCCTTCTTTCCTTCTTTTCTTCCACAAATATCTATGTTTGCTTAATGCTAGTACCCAAGACCTAACTAACACCTCATAGATACAATAAATGTAAGTTGAATAAATAAATAAAAAAAAACTTACTGAACCTAAAGCTGTGCTAGGCACTGCAGGGAGATACAAACTTGAGCAAGACATGACATATGACTTCAAGGAGGGAGCCTGGGGCAGAGAAAAAAATGCACCAAAGTTGGAGTCTGACTTAACTTTGCCTAAAACTTTGTGTTTTAGGCAAATCATGTAACCTCTCTGAGCCCTGGGTTCCTCATCGGAAAAGTGAGGATGAAAATGCTACATTCCTCATGGGGCTGTTTTAAGGTCTAAATAAAAGGATGGATGTGAAAACTTTAAATATTTGAGAGCCCAGGCTAGATGGCAAATTCCTATAAGCACAACAAATATAGAAAGGGAAAACAGGCATGAGACGTAGGCATAGTGCAAAGGAAAAGAACACAGCCAGTAGAGTGCTGAGAAAAAACTTCAGGAATGAAATGGCTTTTAATCTGGGCCTCTTTAGGATTAGGTCTTACTCAGATAGGGTGAGAAAATTCTAAGCAAAAGAAAGGGTAAGTGTGGAATGGTATACAGTGGAAAGGTGGGTTTGATCAAGGCTGGAGAATAGCCCATGAATGCCGGCCTAGGGTCCGAGAACCTGATAACACACAATATACTGCTCTCCAACTGCTGGCATGAGCAAGACCGAGGACAAGGGCTTTATCATCTGCTGACTTTCCTGGAGCCTGAGCCAACTCCTCCTACTCATACCCATCAGGTAGATAAAAGGCCGTGATTCCGGTGACCACACACACTGCCAGACAGACCATTCCAGATCCTCCCTTTATAAGCATCCCCATTAGATTGTAGACAATGAAGGGCTTTAAACCAATCTGGGCAGCAATCTTTAAACTTGGCCCAACTTTTACAAGATTTATGAAAATGTTTCAAGTGGGGTTTTGCAGATGATTTATTTTTATCTTTCTGAGTAATATATATATATTAAAGCCCATAATGAGATGAAAGAACTGGTAGGTATCTACCAGATATCTACAGCTCAATCAGTAGTTGAGCTAACCTGGTACTTAATCAAAGCAGTCTAACACCAGCTTGAGTAAATATTAACAAGATTATTTTAATTACAAAAATACTAATCAAAAAGTGGACTAAGCACACTTAGTGCTTATTGTGGGCCAAGCCTTGTTCTAAGTGTGTTACACATATATTAACTCCTTTAATCCTTATAATAGCTTATGGGTTAAGTAATATTATTAATATCCTCCTTGTATAAATGAGGAAAGTGAGGCCTAAGGGGTTTAAATAATTTGCCCAAGGTCATATACCTAATGAGTGAAAGGGTTGTGGTTTGCTCTCAGGTAGTCAGAATTCAGAGTCCACTTTTTAGCCACTGTGCTATACTGTCTCTCATGAACAGCATGAACATCTATCTAGGAAATAAGGATGTGATCACAGAGGGCTTAGAGGGGACTGACCCCCATCTGCACTGGCTGGGTCCTCCGGCAACCAGGGATAGTGTCTGAGTGAGAGGAAGCCCTGCAATTGCAAATGCCTTATTAGCCAGGCTCGCTTTTGCTTTTGACAACCAGAGAAACATAGAAGGTTAGAGCTAAAGATTTTTTAGAGTTCATAGAGGGAGGCAGCAAGGGTGGTGACCATGGAATCAGACTGCCTGCATTGGTTCCACCACTTCTGCTCTGTGCCCTGAAGCTGGTTGCTTAACTTCTCTGGATCTCAGCTTTCTCATCTGAACAATGGAAATAATTATACTTTGCTCATAGCGTTGTTGGGAGGATCAAAATAATTCATGTAAAGTAGTTAGAAGGTGCCTGGCAGAAGACGCTCTCAGTGAATGTTAACTATTATTCTTACTTAGGCATTTTTCTCCTTTCTAATCAGAATCTTAGACAGCAGCCCATGTATGATTCCTTTTATACCAATGTATTTTTTTAAGTGCGGCTGATCTTAGGGTTCAGTGGCGTGAACTACACAATGTGAGTTTGCCAGAGAGGTTGAAGAGCTTCCTAAAGGAAGCAAGAGTTATAACCAGAGTTTGGTCCAAGGAAGGACCAAGAGAACAAAACAATTAGTGTGTTATTATTATTACTGTGTAACCTTACTTTTATGTCCAGACTAATGTCATGCGGAGAAACAAAAATTTATCTTTTAATCAATATTTATTAAGTACCTACAATTACATATTACTGGACTAGATTCTAGAAACACAAAAAGTGGTGGCCTCTGCCCTCACCAAGCCCATGGTCTTCTGGTGATAGCAAGGAGACCAAGCAGTGTCTTAATGGTGATGATGGAGGAGGTACAGGGTCTATGGCAACAGGAAGTAGAGGTGTCCAACCTAGACTTGGGAATTCGATAAAGATTTCCTGGAGGAAGTAGTGTCTGATTCAATATCTAAAGAATGAAATGGGGTGGTTCAGATAAATGAGGGAAGGAGTGGGGGAGGAAGATGAAAGGGAGAGAACATTCTAAACAGAGGTAACAGCATGCATGAAGATATAAAGGTCATAAGGTAAAATGAATATGATATGGATAAAAGAAAGTAATGATTTATGACTAAAGTCTTAAGATTTGAGGAAAAAGAGGGCAGGTAATTAGACTGGAGAACTCAGGAGTGCCATATTAAAGAGAAAGGGCAGTGGGCAGCCAGGCAGGAGGCACTGTGCAGAGGAGTCATGTGATCAGAGTTACAAGGAGACAGATTCATCTGTCTGGAATGTGAAAGGGAGAAAGACAGGTGGCAGGGAAACCTCAAGAGAGGTAGTGGTTAGATTAAAAAGAAGGGGACTGAAATGAATGAGATCAACACAGGAGGGGGAATCCACAGAACTGGATGGTTCATCACCCATGGAGGGGTGGAAAACACATGGAAGAGCGGAGATTTCTGGCTCGGACACTGGATGGACAATGGGGCCATTCATGGGGACAGGAAACACAGGAGAAGCCAGTTTGCAGGGAAGAGAAGTGGAGATGACACCAAACTCAGTTTTGAACAAGCCAACTTATATACAGTTTAACTCCCAAGGGGAACTATCCAGCTGACTACCAGCGCTATGAGTCCATAGCTCAGGAGGGCACCCCAGCCTAGACTTATAGATGGTCAATCCTTCCTCAGTAAGCAGTATCTGCAAGGACAGGAGAGCCTGAAACTCTCAAGTGAGATTGCACAATGTGAGAGAAGGCCTGAGACCAAACCGGGAAGAACCAAAGAATTCAAGGAAAAGACAAAGAAAACAAGAGTTGCAACGAAGTGAAATATCTTGTCTGCATGTCCTTCCAACCGCAATGGGCATTAATCTTTATGACAGCAAGCCTTCCATCTTCTTCATTCTTTTATTCCCAGCACCTGACACAAAAAGCAGCAACTCAGTAAATACTTTGTGAGTGAATGAGTAAACTGTCCAAGGTCACACAATCAGAAACTGGCATAACTACAGTAGTCTGGATGATTTCAGATAGGATTTCTTCTCCCACACCCCCCTGCAGGCGTAGAGAATCCAGGATTTGGAGGAAAGTGATATTGAGGGTTTGCTGCATTAATAGCATCCCAAGGAAGCTCCTGTTTAATGCTCTCCATCACAAAACACTTAGTGGGAAATGAAATTCATTCATTTTATTATTTCCTGGGTCTGCACTCCCTTCTATAAACACTGAACTCTGTGTTGAACAAATTCCTGCACACTTAGACATATGCTGGCTGTGCTGCTGTGGTCATTGGCAGAAAAGTTTACAGGGTGACCTTCTCTTTCCGCCTTTAACCGCAGTGCCATGGACATGGAGCCCAGCCAGGCAGTCCAACAGATGCTATAGTTAGGACCTTTCAAAGAAGGTCCTGATGCCAAGCATGAAACTAGTGGGTGTATACAATAAACTCGGGGGCAGAATAGTTTGATCCATCTCACTGTTTTCTGTCAAGGTATTTCCCATGCAGTGAAGAAACCGGCATTGACATTTTTGGTGTTTATTACCAGGATTGCCTATATTTTAGATGAGGTTTGAACTTTTAAATATAATTTTTCTCATAAGAAAAATAATACTCATTGTAAAAAAAAACAGAGAAGTGTTAATAAGAGAATAAAAATATTTCATGATCCACTATCCAGTAATAACCATTATCATTTGGGGTTATGTCCTCTACTTTTTATATCTACTGTTCTAAATAGCTGAGGTGGAACAAAATATCTTTGTATATGGCTCTTTAGTATAAATATTCTTATCAAGTTTATATAATCATTCTCCTATTGCTGAGCATTTTATTTTGTATTCTGCTTGTCAGTACTGTAAATAAAATTGTTATAATCACTTTATCCATAAATCGTTATCTACATTCCAGGCTATTTTGCTAGAACATATTCCTAAAAGTGGATGACTAGCTTCGGATACAACTATTTAACATTCTTGGATCTGACAGAAAAAATTCTTACCATCTATCTGTAAATTATAAACAGATGCAGAAGTATGCACAGGCATATGAACACAGACAACCCCACCAGTTTCCATAGGCCTTAAAGGGAACAAAATGTAAGAAGGAATTTGTGTATCTATTGTAAGAAGAACTTCCCAAACTAATTTCACTTTCCAGGATAAAAAACGTGTGTAAAACTATACTTCATCTTCACATGAATGTTTATGCATAAAGTGTTCCAGCACACCACCAGTCAACAGAAACCCAAATGCCCCAAGGTGACATCAAGTTTCAGAGCCAGGAGGAACTCAGGAGATCCTAGAGTCCAAGCTCCCCCTCCAATTCTATGATTGAGGAAGCTGGGGCCCTGAGGGCAAACTCTGATTTTATCACTGACTTTAGTGATAAAGTCACACAAATAGTACATGGCAGAATTAGGACTGGGGCAGGTCACTTTAGAGCAGTTCAGTGCCAACTGAACATCTTCTAAATGCCAGGTACTGTATTTGATGCTGGAAATAGAGGTGAACCCAACAGAGTTGATGACGGTGGTAGGGATAGAGGAGGAGAACTCCTAAGATGAGTGGAGGCCAGGGGTGGTGGCATGCACCTGTAGTCCTAGCTACTCAGGAGACTGAGGCAGGAGGATCGATGGAGCCTAGGAGTTCAAAGGCCAGCCTGAGCATCATAGCGAGCATCCATTTCCAAATTTAAAAAAGTAAGAGGAGCCAGTAAAGGAAACCGTGTATTTTTTTTGTTATATGATAGTATCTTTAATATGTCACCCTTCACCTTGTATGCAGGAATGTTTTTTCTCAGTCTGGGTTCTCATGATGTCATTTCTCCAGAAGGAATGAAAAATTCTTATACTTATTCCCACAATTGGATACAGAATCTATCCAACAAGTTGCATAAAATGATGGAATAATAACAACCACCACCACAATTGCCAGCATTTATTGAGTGCTTATTATTGAGTGCTTATTATGTGCCAAGCACCATTCTAAATCTTTTACTTACAGTAATTCCTTTCATTTGAGTTTCTCCTAAATCATATCAAGTCCCCTTAAGAACTAATTTTAGAAAATCCCAAACTTGGTGGGGTCAAATAACTAAATTTGATTGAGTTTAAGAGTCCAGTCTGACGAGGCAGCACCTAACCAAAGTAGAATGCAAGCATATAAGCAGAGGAAATAAGGGTCATTGAAAAACAAGACGTGAAGGCCTCCTAGGCCTCCTAGTAAGGTGATATCATTTGGTACAGGAAATTGATCTGAAGTAAGAACTTTTCAAGCAATTGGTTCAATGCTTGGTCATTTTCCAGTAAAGAAGATGAGCCTCACCATATGCAATGCCAGTTCCCTCAGTTGAAAGGAAAGCTAAAACTTGACTGCCCTGAAACAGTATTTTCAGAGGCAGCCAAACAAACAGAAAAAGTAATTACAAAAAGATAAAACAAAGAAACAGGAAGCTCTAAGTTAAGACTGCTTAGTTGAGATGGGACAGAACTGTACTTAACAGTCTGAATGAGAGTTGAGGGTAAAACATTTGGGCATAATTCCATAATAGACCCATTCAGCCTTTCCTTAACTTCTGTTGTAAAAACTCACCTTAGACTAGGTAACACTTTGTAGTTTCCAGATAGATCATACTTCTAGTACCAGATTACCCAGCAGGAAATTATACAAACTTTGCCATCTGTTTATCTCTGTACAAAACTCAAAAGCGTCCGTCTACAATGAATGGTTCTCATTAAAAGCCATGGTGGTGACTATGTCGACATGCCGAGCTGGGGTGTGCCCTGCTATCTGTGAGGATCCACGCGGGAGACCCAGGAGGCACAGCCAACACTCCAGGAAGGGGATTCCGACTGTCACTTTGACAGCTCTGAGTAACTGAACCAAGAGAGCGGCATCTCCAATTGCTGAGCATATTATGCCTGTCTCCTTGTTTCACAACTTCCGAGGGAACTAACTGGTTTTAACCACACTGGCGAAATTACATGATAGAACATGAAGATAAGAATGATAACGAACCATGAGTGGCAGGTGTTCAGCATTTGCCCTGTGTCAGGCACTGCACCCAAGCTCTAACATCGGATTTAATCCTCATAACAATCCTACAAGGGGTTACTATCAGTAACAGTCCTATCCCCACTTTAAAGGGGAATAAACTGAGGCTTAGAGAGGTTTAGTGACTTGTATAAGATCACACAGTTAGTGAGTAGAGGAGCCAGGTTTACCTGACTCCACAGTCCTTGCGGTATTCATTGATAGCACCACTGCCTCCCATGATGTTTATTTAGTTCAAGATCACCCCAAGCTTGTTCGTTACTTTGTCAACTAATCTGAAACTAAATAGTCTCCGAAAAAGGGCTATCCTCTTTAAAGCAATAAATCTCATCAAAACTGAGTCCTTAGACCAGGAAATAAAACTGTAGAATTATACTGATTGAGGTGATAACAGCACAATAGAATAAAATAATGCTTTAAACACTTTCAATTCTCGGAGGCAACAACATGCAACTACGCAAGTCCCTGGTGGAAAGAGTTCTTCCACTGTCTTTATGGGCTTTTGGAAACTCAGGGTTTAATTTTTCTTCCTTAAAGAAAATATTACAAATTGTGGTCAGTTTGCTAAGACAGGTTTAACAAGTTGGTTTTTTTCCTAAGCAAATGTCATGTCTGGGGAGATGTTAAATGCAGAAACACTATTACTAAAGTTTCCAACGACAACACTCTTCATGGTAGTAACCAGTTAGTACTGGCAACTTTTGCCATGAGCAAGTGCCGAGAAGCAAGGTGGTCTCACTCTTCTGGTCCAGCCTCAGTGAGGATGGATTGTAAATACACACATCTAAAGTAACCAAAGAAGGCGGGCCAGTTTAGTGTGGAGCTCTGGAGTCATATAGAGCTGGATTTGAGCTCTGCCATTTACCAGCTGTGTTAACGCTGGGCAAATTTCTTAACTTCTCTGAATCTCAGTTTTTTCATCTGTAAAATACAGATGATGATACTTCATGGAGTTCTTAGAATGAAATAATTGATAGTATGTAAAGTGCATGCCATATTTAAAAGTGTTCAACAAACAATCATAATACTAGAACTTTCTTTTTATTTCCTTGTACCTGTTGAGAGATAAGGCCGTAAAGAAAGTTGAACACAGACTTCACACCTAAGCAAACTCTTAGCACACCCCTTGCCTAGGTTTTCAAATGCGAAGCGTCTTAAGGCCCAGCTTAGAAACTCATCCTCAGTTCTCAAAAAGTTGCTGAAGCTTCAGGTCATGCCTCTGGCCCACATAACCAGGTGCTCAGACACAGTAGGTGAAATGTGACAGCACACATTCAGAAACCAAGAATCACAACTTAAATCAGACCACCACGTGTTAATATCAGCACATGGTGTGCCATCAAAACTGCCCCACTGCTGAGGGTATGGGCTTTCTTTGAAAAGCCCAACTAATTTCATACAAACTGATAAAGTGGCATATTAATCTACTATCACCTCAGAATTAGGAAGGGAAATAAATTCGTCAAAACCCTCGAAGATCAACTGTAAGCTCCGAGCGGGGAAGGGAATGTGATTTATTTATTTTTGTTTATTTTTGTTTTCACTACTCCTGGCACAGCTCTAGACATACAATAAGATTTGTATAAATATTTGATGAAGAATTGGTAGAATGGATAAGTTGAATTCAGACTGCTATGTCAGTTTTTATATAAACACACACACATATATATATATATGTAGGTATATGTATGAAGAAAGAGGATAGAATTGATTTTATTTATCCCAGGGAAGCCAACAAGACACTGAACTCTTGCTATGAAACCCAACCCAAAGCAGGTGTAGAAACACAGTGCAGTTCGGGCGAATTCCATTTAATAAGCATTTGCTGTGTGCCTGCTAAGGGAAGTGGGATCTGGTAGCAAAGAGCTGTGAACTCTGTCAGAAGACTTAGGTGGCTATATGCCCCTAAAGAAATCACATAATACCTCTGAATCTCAGTTTCCTCACTTGTCAAATAAGGATGATCATATCTTACAGAGTAGCTGTTAAAGTCAAAAGAGATTACATACCTGAACACTTCCTAAGTGTCCCAGTTAGGACTAGGCTCAGCTACATATATCCAAAAAGTTAGAATTAAAGTAAGTAGTTTAAATGGAAGTGTGTCTTTTGCTCAAAAAAATATA
Organism: Gorilla gorilla gorilla; assembly: GCF_029281585.2. Taxonomy (NCBI): domain Eukaryota; kingdom Metazoa; phylum Chordata; class Mammalia; order Primates; family Hominidae; genus Gorilla; species Gorilla gorilla. Next base: position 176,017,462 of record NC_073224.2, read on the forward strand.
AGACTGATACAGTAGCTTCATGGTCAGAAAAGGCCAGATTTCTTCTATCTTACTGCTCTGCCATCCTTAGAAAGACGGATGCTGGTACCCCAGGCAGTGCGTCTGCATTCTAGACAGCAGGAAGGATGGATGGAGAGGAGAGCAGCGGGGAGGAGCTGAAGGTTCTTCCTCTTCACCTTTTAGGAGTCTTTCTTGGGGTTCCAGAAAACACTTCTACTTGGATCTTCTTGGTGAGGACTTAGTCATATGACCACACCTATCTGTAAAGGAGCCGGGGAAATGTAGCTTTTCTTACACTGGAAAGCAAAGTACTCATCTACAAATCAGAATTGTTTTTTTTCTTTCTTTCTTTTTTTTTTTTTTTTTTTTTTTGGAGACAGAGTCTTGCTCTGTCACCCAGGCTGGAGTGCATTGGCAGGATATGGGCTCACTGCAACTTCCACCTCCCAGGTTCAAGCGATTCTCTTGCCTCAGCCTCCCAAGTAGCTGGGATTACAGGTATGCACCACCATGCCTGGCTAATTTTTGTATTTTTTAGTAGAGATGGGGTTTCACCATGTTGGTCAGGCTGGTATCAAACTCCCGACCCCAGGTGATCCACCCACCTCGGCCTCCTAAAGTGTTGGGATTAAAGGCATGAGCCACTGCGCCCATCCCAGAATTATTTTTCTAAAAGAGAAATAGATATTAGGAGAAAAAAATAGCACTCTTTGACACATATGGCACATTAAGTTACTATCATGAAATAATTTATTAATTAAAGCACTTGTTAAGAAAACAGTATTAAAGTTCAAACCTTACTAGGTGTCAGATACTGATATAGAGATTAAGGGTATAAAGATAACAGATGTCATCTATAACTGAGAAACTCACTGTCTAGTGTACACCAGGCACTATCGTCTATCTAGTCAACCAACCCGAGCAAGAAGGAAGTCCTAATACTTCTCATATCTGTCCCTTCTTCTCCAATCTCTACCCTATATGTCCAAGTTCCAGCCTTCACCTGGTCTTGAGAACCATCTTGCCTGGTCTACTGAACAGCTCCTGAATTTTCTCTTTCCCCACAGAGGTGCCCTTCACGCAGTAACCAGTCGGCCTCCTGCTTAAAATCCACGGGTGTATCCCATCACGTCCAGATGGAACCCACATTCCTTCACTTGCTGTACACTGTGTGGCCCCACTGCCCTCACCTAGCATCATCTCCCATCAGACCCACCTTTGACTTTCCCACAGGTAGCTCAGCCTCCATCGTGACGCTCTCCACTCCCGGCTCTGCTCACATTTGACCCTGCCTGAGGCACTCTCCCCGCTCCCTCATCTGATGGATGTCTGATCATTATTTGAGATGCAGTTAAATCATCACCAACTCCAGGGAGGCTTTTCTCAGTCCCCTACTCCTCCTTCTGCAGTTAGGGGCAGACACCTACCCTCTCCCACTCCCTTAGCAGTTCTGTACTTACATCTCCAGGTACTTAACATCTCCAGGTTGCAGTGAACCGTTTGTCATTTTTCTTTTCTAGCTTATGTCTTTCATCTCCATATTCTCAGTGCTTGGCACATTGTAATAACATTCATTTCTTCGTTCACTTATTCAAGAGGACCTCTGTTAACAAGTTAGATCCATCTCCTATTCTTGCAGACCTTATAATCTTTTTAAAAATAATTTTATTTCATTTATTTTTTGAGACAGTCTCACTCTGTCACCCAAGCTGGAGTCCAGTGGTGCAATCTCAGCTCACAGCAACCTCTGCCTCCTGGGCTCAAGCAATCCTTGAACCTCAGCCTCCCAAGTAGCTGGGACTATAGATGCACCCTAACATGCCCAGATAACTTTTGTATTTTTAGTAGACATGGGGTTTTGCCATGTTGCCCAGGCTGGTCTTGAACTCCTGGGCTCAAGGGATCCTCCTGCCTGGGCCTCCCAAAGTGCTAGGTAATTTTATTTTTTAAATTTTTAAATGACACATAATAATTGTACATATTTATGAGATAAATGTCCTATTTCAATATATGTACACAATGCGTAGTGATCAAATCAGGGTAGTTGGAATATCCATCATCTTAAACATTTGTCATTTATTTGGGTTTGGAACATTCAGTTTCTCTCTTCTAGTTATTTTGAAATGTACACTAAGCTGTTCTTAACTATGATCACCCTACTGTGCTGTCAAAAACTAGAACTTATTCCTCCTATCTAACCGTAATTTCATATCCATTAACTGTAATCTCATATCCCTCTCCACTCTCCCCTACCCTTCCCAGCCTCTGGTAACCACGATTCTACTCTCTGCTTCTAAGAGATCAACTATTTTTAGCTTCCACATATGAGTGAGAACATGCGGTATTTGTCTTTCTGTGCTTGGCATATTCTACTTAATATAATGTCCTCCAGGCTCACCCATGTTGCCACAAATGACAAGATTTGATTATATTTACGTCTGAGTAATATTCCATTGTGTATATGTACCACATTTTCATTATTCATTCATCCATTGATGGACACTTAGGTTGATGCCATATTATGACTACTGTGAATACTGCAGCAATAAACATAGGAGTGCAGACATCTCTTTAATGTACTGATTTTGTTTCCTTTGGATATGTACCCAGTAACAGGATTATTGGATCGTATGGAAGTTCTAGTTTCAGTTTTGTGAGGAATCTCCATACTGTTTTCCATAATGGCTGTACTAATTTATATCCCCACCAACAGTGTATGGGCTCCCCGTTTTCCACATCCTTGCCAGTATTTGTTATTTTTTTGTTCCAGGCCTTATAATATTAAAGGAGCTTAAGGGGAGTTTAAAAAAAAGAGGGAATGGCAAAAAGGAGGAAAGGATGAATGGAGGGAAGAAGGAAAGGGAAAAAGAGAAAGAAAAAAGAAAGGAAAGGTAAGAAAGAAAAGACAATGCTAGTTCAGCCCTCTGGTACATCAAATTGCTTATCCTCATGACAGTCCCTAAAACATTTGAAAGCTGCTGTCATAGTCATGTTAATTCTCCTGTTTCCTAATTTAAAAAATATTTTCAGACTCCCTCCTCAACACATTCTCTAAAACCACTTCTACACTTACTCTCTTCTTTCGAAATCACCTTACTTTCCAAGGTTGGTTCTCCTAATAATAAACATTTCTCCTGGAAAACCTAATCCTTTTTGTATTTTTTTAGAAAAATGAAACTTAAGCATATTAGTAATTGGCAATGAATGGAAAGGCTGAGAGTTCAAAGTTTTAAATCAGCCTTTTGAGGGGCTCTATAACACAGGACCCTTTTAAGGAGCCTTGACAGGAATGTTAATTACTTAAGCAAAGTCCGGCATGACACACACTTACACAAGTGTCTGGTCAAACTTGAGCAACAAATGTAACCTGAGGTCTCCGGCTCATCTTTCTGCTAAACAGAGCTCCAGGATTCAAACAGGATTAGTGCCAAGGACTGGTTCCTATTCAAAAATAAACCATTATAGAAAGCCCAGCATTTTATTCAAGTGGCTGATGATGTCTCATGAGTCCCTTCAGCTGCACAAACTAAGACCTTCTCCCTTGACGGTCTTGACCACAGAGCTGCTGTTGGGAACTTTAATATAACAGCAATTCCAAGCATGCTCGTGCTTCGACGAAGTAAGGAGATACCTTCATCACGACATGGCTGTGGGAAGGTCTCCCATTCCCAAAAGATCTCCCCACCAGAGGGAAAATTCTTTTATTCCCTCTGTAGATCTAAGTACTGAAAGTTGTCATTCATTCTCTTTCATTCAACAATGAGTAACAATGTTTCTTTTAGATGTAAGAGGTTGTGTGGTAAATTTACTGTCCTGCCCTGGAAAAGTGCAGGGTCTACCTGGGGGAAATGGGCTTGTGTGTTAACTCTGATGACCCAGTGTGATACATGCTGTCACAGCAGTGCATTTGGGGGACTCTGTGACATCAAAAGCGGATAGTGATGCTAAGGGATTAGAGAGGCCTTCTCGTGGGAGGTGATGCTCAAAGTGGGTCATTTAAAATGAGCAGAGAATGCTGGGAATGGGCTGCAGAAGAAGTGAAGGGATGAGGAGGACACTCCAGGTTGAAGGGGCTGCTGGTGCAAGTGTCTGGACTTATTGAAGGACATGAAGAATCCAAGGCAGGGGATTTGGCACAGCTGGAGGGTAAGGACTTGGAAGGGTAAGGAGGGCAATGGGAACTGGAGCTGGAATGGGAAGCCAGTGAATCCTAGCTCCTTAGCTCATGTTGATTCGGGTAGCAAGCCAGCTGCCTAACTGTGCCCAGCAAAGATGGTGCACACAACAGGTAAGTTTTGAAGAAGAGGTTGAGAAAAAGAAACTTTAAATATGTGATATGCTTCTACATTATGGCCAAATGCTACACTGGGGTTCCCTCATCATTCGGGAGGCAAGATCCTTAGAAGGAAGGAGGAAGAAACCCAGACGATGGGGGAGGGTGAGGAAATCAGCTGAAGCCATTGCACATCTCTGCTCTGAGTAGCAACAATTACCCATATGCCAGCACTTGGTGAAAGGAGAAATCCAAACCATGGATCAAATCACAAGAGACAGTTACTGCTAGCTGTCTACCCAGTATCATCTTGATATGGTTTGGCTGTGTCCCCACCCAAATCTTATCTTGTAGTTCCCCTAATCCCCACGTGTCATCGGAGGGACCTAGTGGGACGTAATTGAATCATGGGGGTGGTTACCCTCATGCTCTTCTCATGACAGTGAGTGAGTTCTCACAAGATCTGATGGTTTTATAAGGGGCTTTTCCCCCTTTTGTTTATTCTTCTTCTCCTTGCTGCTGCCATGTGAAGAAGGACATGTTTGCTTCCCCTTCAGTCATGATTGTAAGTTTCCTGAGGCCTCCTAAGCCATGCTGAACTGTGAGTCAATTAAATCTCTTTCCTTTATAAATTACCAAGTCTCGGGTATGTCTTTATTAGCAGTGTGAGAACAGACTAATACACAACTCTTCCCTTATTCTTTACTAACAGATCTCTAGTTTTATTCAGGATGGCACTGTGCCTAGGTACAGGTAGATGTGGGCATGTAACCAAGTTCTGTTCAGTGAGATGCAAAAAGAAGTGTTATGTGGGATGCTGTGAAAGCTCCTAAAAAGGCAGACAGATAGCTGACATATGCTTCATTTGTCCTTTACCCTTTTACTTTTCCCTGCCTGGAATGTTGATGTGATGGATGGAGTGCCAGCAGCTATTTTGTTGTCCTAAGGGTAAAAACTACATACTACGGACATAGGTGTAGCAGAAAGATATGATTTCATAGATCCACTATATGAGCATTGGACTGCCACCTACATCCAGACCTCTTTTATGTAAGAGGATAAAACTTTAAATTGTGGAAGCTACCATATTCAGGATTTATCCTAACTGATCAACCACATAATTTGACCCTCCTTCCCTTCCTCTTGGCAAAGAGAAATAATTTACAATTCTTTCTAAATATGTTCTCCTCTCACTTGGGACTCAGAGTATGCACTTACGGAAGACATATGCACCTGGGGAATTGAAAATTTAACTGCCATTATTGCTGCTTCTTCCCCCGAAACCATAATCCTATGTTCTTGTTGTCAAATTGTTAAGCAAAGGATTACAGGCATACAGGAGGCATGGAGAGTATCTGCGGGACTCACAAAAAAGAATAAGTTAACTGTCATACTATTGATTGTATACTAGGTGACAAGTAAGGAAATTTGCAAAGGAAGAGGAAAGAAAACATAGGCAGAGGGCATAAAGTATTTTTCAGACATACTTGCATAATAATAAATAATTCATGTCAGTAAGAAAATGAGTTAATAAAATTTGATATAGCTATATGACAAAATTCTATACACCCGTTAGAAAGAATGAGGAACTGTGGTAAGTGCTGCAATGGAAAGGTCATTAAGAGTTATTGAGGCAGGGTGCAGTGGCTCATGCCTGTAGTCCCAGCACTTTGAGAGGCCGAGGCAGGCAGATTATGAGATCAGAAGTTTGAGACCAGCCTGGCCAACATGGTGAAACCCCATCTCTACTAAAGATACAAAAAATTAGCTGGGTGTGGTGGCGTGAGCCTATAATCCCAGCTACTCGGGAGGCTGAGGCAGGAGAATCATTTGAACCCCGGAGGCGGAAGTTGCAGTGAGCTGAGATTGCACCATTGCACTCCAGCCTGGGCAACAGGGTGAGACTCTGTCTCAAAAAATAAAAAAACAACAACAAAAAAAAAAACAAAAAAAAAGGGTTATCAATTGGTTAAAGAGCAAGTTACAAAACACTATGTAGACAAACGTTAGATGAATGAATGGCCAGATCAACTGACAGACAGACTGACAGACTTCATGCAGTGGAGATCATGTTTTGAAGATATGCAACCCATGTGCTTTCCATTCCCTTCCCAGCAGCCACTCTCCCACTCCCTCAGGGAAGGTGGGCGAATGAGGGCAGGAGGAGAATAGGATGCAAGGGGGGTCCTCATCCTCTGTTGTTGGGGCAACAGGAGAAGGAAAAAGAAGAGGTTTGTTTGTTGGCATCATGGATTCGCATCTCCCACATGGGACTGAAATTCCAGAAAGATGAAGAGGGCCAGAGTTATGTTTGTTAAGAGAAAGCTGCTTGGAGCATGTACCCTACTTCCCACTAGGAATTCCTCGGGGACAGAGGGACCCCCATACCCAAAGATCCTGCAGTTGCATGAAATAACAACAACATAGTAACACTAGCAGTTGAGCACATTCAGGCTGCAGGAAGGTACCCCAAGGCTACCACTGTTCTCAGGAAAATGCAGAAGGAGCCGATGGTGATAGGAGATGTTTGCTACATTTGTCATTGCATATAATCTCTACCAGGAGAACTGCCTACAAGTTCACCAGCCATAGACTTCCTTAACAGACACCAGCCCAAGATGCCCAGCCAGACCTGAAGCAGAGGATGTCAAGTCCAGACGCCAGGGCTTAAATTCAACTCTATTACCCACTTCTATTGGCCCTCCCCAACTAGGAAGGAGGTAGCGCTCGGGGAAAAGTAGTTAATTAATAAAATAGATGCTACATTTTCTTAGCATATCTGCAAGGTAGTGTTTTCAACTCCATTACATTAAAGTTTCAGAAGGATATCCAAGTAACCATTTTGAAGTTTAAGAAATAGGACTGAGAGTTAGGGGAAAAGTGGGAGAAGACTTATTTCTTTATACTCTTCAGTCAGGTTCGAATTCTTTCACTACAGGCATCTATTGCTTTCAAAATATTTAAAAACTTAAGTTTAAAAAATGTCTTTCTCAACAGAGTTGGTTCCACAAGCATTTTCCACAAGGCATCACAATGTTTGTGAGTGATTCACAAAGTAAATCAATGCCAATATTAAGGACCCCTCAGACACACTGAATTAGTGGGAATTAAGGGAATTTGGGCCACCGCCTTGGGTACAGCTGATAATAAATAACAGCCAATGTTTCTTAAATGCTTACGATGTGCTATGTACTATGTCAAGCCCTTCACCTGCATTAACTCACTCACGTCTCAATGACCCTACAAGTTAGCTTCCAGGGCTTGGGTAAGAATCTGGGATTGTTGCTCTTGGGGCCACTGGTTGCATCCACTTTCCTCTTCAGCTTCCTGAGGGCTGAGCTCTGCTGATCAGTGACTCCCTGGCCTCTTTAGAAATGAGCTCTGCTGGGACTGATCAGCTGAGGAGGACCAGCCACCCAGCTAGAGTGATACAGAAGAAATGTATTCGGAGACAGGGACTCACCGTGGGACTCAGACTAGTTGCCCACTCAATGCCTGTGAAACATCCGTGACAGTTCCTTTTCCTAACATCCAGTGTGTGTGTAAGCTCAGAGGCCTCAAACCCATCTCATCTGATCTCCAGACTGCACATGCTCTAACGGGGCTGGGAGCACCAGAACTACCACCACCTACACGGGCCTCATCCCCATGGGCTGAGGCCAGCAGAGCGAGTCACCAGGTGCAGGGAGTGCTGCAGCTGCCCTTCTGCCTTCTTTTCCCAAATAAGTACTCAATGGACACATCTTTGCAGAGATAATTATGGGTCACGCACAAAGGCCTAGGACTCAGATGGCTTTCAAAACTAGGCTCAGAGGCCTTCTAGCCGAGAGAGCCCCTGAGTCACACTTGCTTAGCAATGTACTTGGGATAACAGTAAAAATGGAAACTGCTACGGTGGTGGGGGAAAGCTAGAGGGTGGAAGGAAGGATCCTGGAAGGCCATGCCATTCCCAGTTTCATTCCAGGTCTATTAAGGATGTGAGCTGTGCTAAGTTCTCTTCTGGTCCTGGGGGATAAATGAAACTTTGGCAATTTTAGTTTCCCTTCAAAAGAAGAAGAATAAGAAGAAAAGAAACACAAAAACAGGAAGCAGCTGGATTTATTTCTCCAACTTTAATTTACGCCCCCTTTCAGCTCACAATCATTATTTTTAAATTAATAATTTAACTGTCTCTCCTGAGAAAAAGGAGGGATAACTTATCTGTTCTTAAAAAGAAAATAAGTCCAAAGGGCAAAGAATCTGCCCCCTTTGAAATAATTCTCTCCAGAAAAGCTATAAATAAGATTTCTGATTCAAAATTGAGATAAGGTTATCTGAGGGAGATGGGGAAATAAACTGCCAAAGAAAAAATTTATGCTCATATTAGCAAACTCCCCAAAAGGATTAGGTCCTTGTAGTTAAGAGGATTTTTTTAAAGCTTCTTCCTAATTAGGAAAAAAAGTAAAATTAATATCTGTAAACCCCTTCAGACATTTGAACTTAATTTCAAGTAACCTGGCTGGCCCTTGGAGTTTCCAAGGTCCTTGTGTTAGCCAAACCTCTCTAGCCTAATCCATGTCCACTGCCTCTAATTGTCTATGCCTTAACCTCTGCAGTCCAGACTTTGCTTGTCACCACCCAATATGTTACTAATCACCAAATGGAATTCTCTTGCATTTTGCAGGATCAGACACAGCTAACCACTGCTCCATCCCACAACCCACACCATCCCATTTTGCCTACTTGTCTATCTTCCATGTTTTTCGTTAACTTCTTAGGTCTTTCTCCATTGCCATAATGGAATCCAACTAATTACAGTCGTCCCTTGGTATCTGTGGGGGATTGGTTCCAGGACCCCCAACAGATACCAAAATCCAAGGATGATCAAGTCCCTGACATAAAACGGCATACTATTTGGACATCACCTATGCACATGCTCCCGTATACTTTAAGTCATCTCCAGGTTACTTACAATACGTAATACAATGTTAATTTCATGTAAATAGCTGTTATACTGTATTGTTTAGGAAGTAATGACAAGAAAAAAATGCCTGTACAGACACAATGTTTTTCCAATAATTTTGATCCCAGGTTGGTTGAATCCATGGATGCAAAACCCATGGATACTGAGGGCAGACCATACTTCTGTCACTCTTTTTCTCCATGTTCTCATCCAACCTCAGGTCTTTATTTAACACTGCTTATGGCAGAGATTCCTAGCTGTCCTGAATATCTGTTCTTCCCTCTTCCAAAATAATAGAACTGTAGCTAAGAATCAGGCCTCTTGGAATAAAGTATACATTGTCCAGCCTCCCTTGCAGCTAGGTGTGACCATATGACCAAGTCTGGCCTGCGGAATGTGAGAAGTTGGGTTTGCAGTATCTAGGTTGTGCCCTCAAATGAGCTGGGTGTGCCCTCACTTTTTCCCAACTCCCCCTCCCTGGGAGTGGAATGTAGGCACACTGCCGTGCCACCTTGGCCCATTCAAATGAGGGCTACCAATTAGTAAAAGTGGAGCAAAAGGACAAGGATCCAAAGCCCTGCATGGATTACTCTGACATCTCTCTTACATATGTCACTGTTATCTGAGAGTCTTTGTTATAGCAACCAAGTTTGTATCCTGACTAGTATGCCATCACAGTGATATTAAAATCAATGTGTCTGCTTAGCCCAGGTCTCACTCCTGCAAACCACTTTATTCTCCAAATCTAGAGACTCTCTCCACTTGGCTGCTGCCCCAGATTCAACCTAAAGTGTGACTCCTTCCCCAGTCTACTTTCTTCCCAATTCTCCTTCTTGTTTGGGCATCTAGTTCCACATTTTCTGTGCTGAAGACCTTCATATTATCTTCACATTATCATCTTATCCTTCAGGACCCAAGTCCTATTCAAGATGTTCTTCCAAGCCTCTCAAAACTATCTCCTGCCCTACAAACCTCACCCTTGCCCTAATGAAGGCCCTCACTGTGGGAAATCTGTGCTGCCACAGTAACAACTTTCTGCCTACAGTACTCTCCATCTACTGCAACCCAGTAGGCGCCACCATTTATTGAGCACCTACTAGGTGCCAAGCACTGGGTTGGGCACTGTATGCACATTCTCTCTAATCACAAGCACCACTAGGGTAGGCATGTTACAACAGTCCCCCTTTATCTACAGTTTCACTTTCTACTGTTTCAGTTACATGTGGTACAGTATAACAATCTTTTGAGAGAGAGGGATCATGACTGTATTCACATGACTTTTATTACAGTATATTAATATAATTGTCCTATCTTACTAGTTATTATTGTTGTCATAGGTACACATGTGTAGGAAACATAGTAAATATGGGGCTCAGTGTTATCCATGGTTTTTGGCATCCACTGGGCATCTTGGAACATATCCCACACAGGTAAGAGGGGACTGCTGGTATTATTATTCTATAGACAAGGAAACTGAGGTTCTAAGAGATTAAATAAAAGCTGCCCAAGATGACACAAGTAGTAAGTGGTAGGAACAGAGTGTGAACACAGGAATACACAAGTTCCATTCTGCCACTTGGCACATTGGAGTATTCATAAACAATTGCTAAGTGGATGAATGGATGAATGAGTGAATGCCTCCCCACACTCGCTCTTGACCACCTTTCTAAATCACACCTTTCATTATGTAATTTTCATTCTCCCAGGACAGAGCCAAGGATTAATGCCCCGTAATTTTCATTGATCCCCGTCCCCTTAGTAACCCCAAATAGGATACCATCCAAGTAAAAACAGTGTGTTTGCTATGCAGTGTAGCTTTAGGGCAAGACCTCAAACCTTTACCACTGCCCCTTCCCAAAACCACCCTCAAGTAAATACACAACCTAGGTAAAATCTTTTGCTTGCTAGCTCTAAGATAAATCCTCTACCCCTTCCATCACCCCTACCCTCCACCTGAGAGCTATCCTCAAATTGCTCCTAGACAGAAATTTTGGAGTCCCCACTATTCTCAGGGCACTCAGGTATTCACATGAGTAAATATCAAATTCCCCTGGCCTGGCTTCAAGGCTCTCCATGCTTCAGGCAAAGGTACCTTTGCAACCTCATCCCCAGCACTCTCCCTCAGAGAACTCCAGCTCCAGGCAGCACTGGTCTGTCAAAGGCCCTCAGACAGGTCACCTTTCCTAGCTCCATGCTTGGGGCCCTGCAGTGGCTGCCACTGGCCTTCTTTCTATGCTGAACACTGCCCACTGGATACTTCCAGGCCCAACTTAAAGTCAGCTGTGAGGCCTCTGATGTCCCATGCTCTCTCCTTCCCTAGACTTCTAGAGCACTGGCTGTCCAAAGGCTGCCCACAGCTCATAGAATGAAAGCCAAATTCCTTACCTAGGTCCTCCATCACCTAGTTCTGCTTTTCTCAATTTCTAGGACCTTCCTCGAAAAGGCCCAGCATGTTCCTGTTTGGGGGCCTTTCTATTTGCTATTCCACCACCTGGAGTATTCTTCCCCCATATGGCCCACTCTCTCACCTCCTCCAGATCTCAGCTCAGACCAGAACTGTGAGAGCCCTTCCTTTCCCATCCCTTACAAAACAGCAACACTTTACCACCCCATCGTACCCTGACCCTATATCCCCCCTTGACCTATTTCATTTTTAACCATTGTCATCTGGGACATTATATAGGTATTTGTTTATTTTCTGTTTCTCTTTACTAGAATGGATGCTCCACTAGGACAGGGACCTTATTTTTTTCATAGTAGTGCCTGGCACTCAGTAAATTGATATTTAATAAATGAACCAATGAATGAATGAATCTACTATTAAACTCCATCTTAAGCACAGCTCGTCTACACCAATTTTCTTTTTTCTTAAGGCTCTTAGACTACACCAAGCTTGTTCCCTACTTCAGCGTATTTGTACTTCTGGTTCTCAGGGGCAGATCCAGGTTTTATGGGGTCTAAAGCTTCTATAACTAGGTGTGGGTAGGCAGAGTGGGCGGCAGGGGGGCTGGTGGTGAGAGGGGGGTGTCTTTAAGAGAAATTACAAATGCAAAACAGCTAAGGCCCCTCCTAGGCCCCTGGAGAGGCATAAAGGTTGGAGCCCAGAACGTCATCTTCATGGCTCCCTGGGAAATCCTCCCACACACATTCCTATTCTCTTTGCCTCTGTGTGAGAGACCATTCTCTCTCAGGTCTCCTGATGGCACCTGCTATGCCAGCCAGGCCTCCGTTCAAAGTTGTCCCTTCCTCAGAGACGAGTTCTCCCCAGCCCCCCTCTTTTACCCTATTTTCCTCATATCACTTTCATTGACTGACATGATCTGTATTAGTATTTCATTTAGTTGCTTATTATCTGTCTTTACCACAAGAATGTCAGCTCTTAAGGGACTTTGGTGCAACAGTGCAGGGTGCCTGGAACAATGCCTGCCTCATAGTCATGCTCTAAAAAGCTTTGTTGCAAAAGAAAACAAGCCCAACAGCCACCTCCCACATTCTCTGAAAACCCAAATGATAAATTAGATCCTGGTAAAGAAATTAACTGTCCTCTTTACCTCCCTTCTCTGTGACCTCTGAGGTGAGCCATGGTCATTCTTTTGCTAACGACCACAGACAAGGAACCACTTACTGGCTCTTGCAGAGCTCCTTCTACTTCAGCCAATCCCCAAAGAGAACTTCCTGTTCCTAAAGGATGAAAAGTTCAGGGCTTTATTTCACATGTTATTTTTGGATTTGCTAGGATTTTCTAGTAAATGTAGTAAAGAGTATTGTTCGATGAAGGTTTTTGGTTGTATTTTCATCATCCTTTCCCATGATGACTGGTAATCTCACCTGTGTAGGTGTATAGCTTTGATGAAATTTCAATGTCATTTTCTGCTCCCTTCACTGTGGTATCAAAATAATTTAACTCTTGCAGGGAATCTCTCATGTATTCCCCTTAAAAGTGTTTGATAGCTCACTGGCTCCCAAATCTGGCTGCCCTTGCATTCACCTGTGGTGCTTGCTAAAAACAAACATTTGGGGAACTTGCCCTAAGTCTGTCAGAGGCCTTGGAACCAGAGTGACTCCATCTTGAATAGGCATTGGGTAAAATGAGGCTGAAAGCTCCTGCCCTGTATTCCCAGGAGGTTAAGCATTCAGAGTCACAGGATGACATTGGAGGTTGGCACAAAATACAGGTCACAAAAACCCTGCTGCTAAAACAGGATGCAGTAAAGAAGGCAGCCAAAACCAAGATGGCGATGAAAGTGACCTCTGGTCGTCCTCACTGGTCATTATATGTGAATTATAATGCATTACCATACTTAAACTCCCACCAGCACCATAGCAGTTTACAAATGCCATGGCAACATCTGGAAGTTACCCTATATGGTCTGAAAGGAAGAATTCCCAGAAAACTCACGAATAATCCACCCCTAATATATCATATGATCAAGAAATAACCGTTAAAAACAGCCAAACAGCAGCCCTGGGGCTGCTCTGCCTATGGAGTGGTCATTCTTTTATTCCTTTAATTTCCTAATAAACTTGCTTTCACTTTACTCTGTGGACTTGCCTCGAATTCTGTCTTGCGCAAGATCCAAGAATCCTCTCATGGGGGCTGGATCGGGACTGTTTTCTGGTAACAGGTCCACTTAATCAGAATCTCCAGAGGCTATCAGGACATTCTCTGTGTTTAACAAGCACCTCAGGTGATTCTGATGTTTAGCCAACTTTGGAAACTGCGGTGATTCTAACAGATTTGGATGAGAAAGGAATCTTCAAGATACTTACAAAACGAAGGTCAAGACAACTGGACCAACCCAGAAAACACAAGTATGTTTACAAATGTCGTCTAATGAAAAATGAAAACATTCACCCCACCTCCACCCCACACAAACCATTTTCCTTGATTTGTACAAGTTAGGGCACTGGCTGGACAGGGGCATTCAAGAAGGAAAAACTACTGAAGTCTCAAGTTCCCGGGCTACCCCCTTTGAGAAACTTAAGCACGTCTGAAAATCGCATGAAACCTTTTCAATTTTGAGACAACCAAGCAGGAGACTGAAGGAGTAAATTACTAAGCCCTTTGCACCTGGAGGAATTATGGCACTTTCCAGACACATTCTGTGAATGTGGTCCAGCTCCTGGAAGAGTGAAGCAGAAAGAAAATAGCACCCGTAAACAGGAAACCCTCCAGGTAAGCTTGGGCAAGCTGCTGGAACAGGAAACCCTCCAGGTAAGCTTGGGCAAGCTGCTAGAACACTCTAAGCCTCTGTTTCTTAATTCACAAAATGGGCAGAAAACCAGGCTATCTCACAGAATGAAATAAGTTCAGGTTTCTACAGAAACATTATTCAAATGTGGCTGTTCTCCTGCCTATCCAAAGCCAGGCTCAAATCTTCCACCTTAATGGAAGCTTACCCCATTACCTCCACTCAGGCAAAAACCTTTCCTTCTCTGGGGGGTGGGGAATGGAGTGGGAAAAAAGAAAGTCATTGGTAAGAAGGTAAGGAGCAATAGGTAATCAGGAAAAATCACCTGATGAAATTGAATTCGGACCTGATATCGTCTATTTTAGCCTTTCCTGTTTTCTTTTCCATGTCCCCGACTTGCCCTAACCCCTTTCTGTGCAAGCGCTCACTCCTGCCTTCATTATATGGAATGGTTCAGATGCCTGAGCGGGGCTTGAGGAAAGTATACCTGGCTCACTGCAGTTCTGCACAGCACACTGGAGCACATGTAGGGTAGCTCATTAAGCATATTGTACAATGTCACAGAACATACCATGAGTTATAATGTCATAGCAATGAAAAATTTACTGTGTGTCTTAGTTCAGGCTGGCATAACAGAATATCATAGACCGTGTGGCTTATACACAACAGAAACTTAAATCTCACAGTTTTGGAGCCTGGGAAGTCTAAGATCAAGGCACCAGCAGAGGCAGATTCAAAGTCCAGTAAGGCCTCGCTTCCTGGTTCATACAGGGCTTTCTTTTTGCTGTAAATCTCATGGCAGAAAGAATAAGGGAGCTTTCGGGGCCTTCTTTTATAAGGACACTAATCCAATTCAGAAGGGCTTTGTCCTCATGACCTAATCACCTTCCAAAGGCCCCATCTCCTAATACCATCATATTGGGGGTTAGGGTTTCAATATAAGAATTCGTGGCAGCAGAGAGTGGACACAAACATTCAGTCAGCATTATGTATGTTCACTGGTTTCCAAACTTTATGGCCATCTTCTTTACTGAACATCTACTAGGCATTAGGGTTGGTACTGGGAATATGGTGGTGAGCAAATGAGACAAAAATATCTGGCTTATACCCTCTGGAAGTATCAGATTTCCCATAATATTATCAATATCAGTTATCAGGAAAAGAAACTCTCTTCTTTCCATTGAACTTTATAGTTAAGTATAGCAATCTCCAAATGTTTGTAAATCAGTAAAAAAAAAAAAAAAAAATTGGACCACAAACCTCTATTATATATGTATATTTATTTATTCAGAACTTACATACATGAAGTTCTGTACTATTA
The DNA here is from genome assembly GCF_029281585.2 of Gorilla gorilla gorilla. NCBI lineage: Eukaryota > Metazoa > Chordata > Mammalia > Primates > Hominidae > Gorilla > Gorilla gorilla. The sequence continues at coordinate 176,033,190 of NC_073224.2, forward strand.
TAGTATCTATTGTAAAACATCTACATAAAATAGAAATGTGTAGAGGATAAGATAATTTCTTTTCGTTGTTTGTTTGTTTTATTATCTCAGGGGATCAACTTGTACAGGTCTAGAACAGCGTGGACTGGCTAAATCAATTTTAAATTCCACGTCAGTAACTTACTACCTGTGTGACCTTGGCCAAGTGATCTAACGATTCTGTGCGGCAGTTTTCTCTGTAAAGTGGAGAAAACAGCAGTAGCCAATGCAGTGTTACTGACAGGGTAAAAATGAGATAATTTAGGTAAAGTATTTATTCCTGGCATATTATAAACACTCGTAATGACAGCAACTATTAGCAACATAATATTATTATTACTAAGTGGTATCTGTTCACCAGCATGATTTTAGAAGACAGATTGTGTGTCTCCTAATATGAAATCCTAAAGGGTGAAGGATAGGCTTCATTGGTATCGGGTATCAGGAGGGCCAAGGGTTCAAGACCCAACTGGGGATCATATTCTCCACTGTAACAGATGCAGGTAGGACATTATGGCATGTGGTATATGTTCCCATTATAAATCTTCTTGCTTTAGCCCCCAGGAAGGTCTTCTAGCTGACACCAGCTCACACAGGTCTCAGCTATCACCTCCCGCCGGCCACCCCACCTCCTTCACAATAAGCCCTCTTGGTTGATGGGGAGCCTGCAGTGGAGCTGGCTGGTACATACATTACAGGTTATTAAAGGGCATGGAAAAATGCTCAGGCTTCAATGCAGACCCAAGAGCAGTTTTCAAATTTCCCTGTTTGGATGGGAATGCTTTAACATTGAAGTATGTTTTCCTTGGCAGAGGTACCCTCCATTAGATGCAATTTCTTCCTGACATTTCAAGAATTGTTTTATGTCTGTGTTCTCTATAAGGAGTATCCATGGAGGTCAGAACGGAAATTATAGTTCTAAGAATGCCATATTAGCATAGACGGTAATGCATAAGCCCCAAGCTAAATATCCCCATTCTGGCTAGCCTGCCAGTGCGATGATTAACAAGTTGGGCTGCCGTACAGGGGACTGTACTGGGCGCGCTCCCGGACTGCTGCTCCTGGGCCAACATGGGCAACGTGTGTTTAGTCTATCAGAGTATTTACTCAGGACGCCTATCACCGTGGAACCGAGACAGCCGTCTGAGAGAGGACTCCCTGAATCCCCTGGAGAACACGGGTCAGGAGAAGTAGATCTATTTTTTCACAAGATTCCTTTCCCAGCCTAATGTAGCCTCCACTGGCAGGAAGGATTTGGTATGCTGGTGAATCATGGTAGCTTCAGGCAAACCTGACTGTGAAAGGTATGGCTTCAGAAGGGTCAGAGGTCTGGTGAAGCCTTACTCCCTCCGTTAGGAGCCAGGCATGTGGTGGTATCCACCACCTCAACCCTTGACAAGATCATGTCTGGCATTAGGATATCCTTCGTACCAGTTTTTCTGTCTTGGATCCAACATGCTTTGAGGAAGCAAGGATGACCTGTGCCTGTCACAGATATACAGAGCCTGGATGTAGAAGAAAGAGGCCATGATTTAGAATCTAAATACCTGAATTCAAATCCTACCTCTGACCCTTAATAGTCATATAAATCATCTCACCCCTCTGAGCCTCTGTTACTTCCTTTATATAGTGGAAATTATATCTTTCTTCAAAGATTGCCTTAAAAATTACAGGACAAAAACAAAAGTTGAGGTATATGCTCAATTAGTATATGTTGAAAATTGATTTAGCCATTCTACACTGTACCTATATATCAAAACATATGTTGTACACCACGAAAACATTTTTTTAACTTGAATACATTCGATTCTGTGCCACTGTCAAACAAAGTTAGAGGCAATATAGCATAAATTAAGCAGACACAAAACTGGTTAAACAGACATTGGGGAAAAACGCTGGGGGAAGTTTTCAGAGATAGTTATATCTGGAAGATGTTCTCTTCCTGCCCAAATTTATACCCAAACCTTCTAGTCCCCTTGGCAGTAAAGCAGAGAGGAGGAACCAATAGCTATTTGATTAGGTTGAATATTATAGTGTGTGTGTCCTGAGAGAGAACTATGAGCCTCAAGCACCTGCCCAGAGCCACACACCAGCCAACAGAAGCAGTACCAAGCCAGGGATAAAGAAATGTCACAGAGGATGTGTCTGGGCTATGACAGCCAAACTTTAATGAGTGCAGGAGAGAAGCTGAGAATTCTCTGTAGCTGAAACAAACTTACTTCTGATAGCACAATTGCCTAGGAGGACCAGGAAGCATGGAAGAAAAGATCTGGCAGAACAAGAGGGAGATGATTCCTCTATGATCTGGCCTGGGGGCTCCCCAGTTCTCCAAAGTGGAGGGACCAAAATTATCACTAGCACCATGTTGCAGCTAGAGCAACCTATGAACTGCAACTTCTTGTATTTTTGCTAAGAATCTATTTAGTAAACTATATGTAATTCAATTGACAATATGTCTTGAATTTGTTTCACAAATCTCATGTGAGGAATAAAGTATAATGTTTAAGACCTATCACTTCAGAGATTAGAATGCAGAAGAGAAGGCAAGGCTCTAAGTCACCCAATTAAGGGCCAAGTAAGTATAGAACCAGGACAACCCTGCTGGGTATGTTTGATGTAGCAAGTAAAGGTATAAAAGGGAGGGAGAGTGGGGAAGTCGATCCAGGCAACAGTAGACTGATTCTGGTACTAGAAGGAAACAACATTAAACAATGGGTGAGCATGCTCCCCAGAAATAGTCCATCTCTTCATCAGTGTTTTTCAAACTATAGGTCAGGGGACTGTACAACAAATCATTAAATCAATTCCATGGCTCTGCACCCACATAAAATGAAAGAAATGAAATGGACTAGTTTAAACTGCAATGAAATAGAAAATAAGAAAAAATACTAGAGTGAATCACACACAGAAAATATTGTTCCGTGAAAGCTGTATTTACATGGGACTGAGTATATTTACATGTTATTGCATGTGTATACTGAGATATGATCTTTTTTAGTTTAACAGTCAAAAAAGTTTGAAGTCCACTGCCTTATAGACCCTTAACAAGTCTCCAAGTGACACCATTTGAAAACTACAGAGGACCATACTAATGTGGGTCGTTTTAACCTTTTCCCATAATTTGCATTCTCAGGCCTTCCAATATATTATCGCCTGGATGTTCGATGATTTTCAACCCTTCTTCCACAATATAATCTCCTGGGATATAAAAAATTACCAAAGCCCAGGTCACCCTGGATTCTAACTGGTCTGGGTGGGGCCTGACAAAAGGTATTTTTTTTAACACTTCCCCAGGTAATTTTAATATGGAAGAGAGGTTGAGAGACACTGAATTAGGTCATTTTATCCTTATAACACCCCTGTGGGAAAAGCAGAGAAGAGATGATTATCCCAACTTTTCAGACAAGGAAATTAAGGCCCAAGGCAATTAGGAGATTTGGCCAAGGCTGTATCCATGATGTCAGTGTCAGAGCTGGGTGAGAAGCCAGGTCTCCTGACTCTGCATCCAGAGCACCCTCATCCCATGAACCACACTTACAATTTTATCCAACATCTTTCCATTTAAAACAAGGAGACCACTGAGAGGATAGAAGAAAAATGGTTAGAATTTCAGCATTTCTTTGCACAATCATTCTCAGAAATGCATCAACAAATACAAGTTCCTCCTTACTGGAATAACGAAATAGACCACTTAAGTAAATCAAACCATTTGACGTAGGCTAAGAGAGCTATTGATACTAGTTTGCCTGTCTCCAAGGAACAAAATACTGAAAGGCAAGGGCTTAAAATGAATGAAAATGTATCCAATGCACAATCAAATGAAAATGCTGTGGGCCCATGGCCAGGGATTATCTGCCAATTGGATCTCTTTCCACACCCTAAATTTAACCAGCTGGGATTCTTTTTTTTCTTCTTCCTTTTTTTTGTTAAGTATCATCTTTTTCAACCTTCTGAAAGGAAGAGATTTTCCTTTTAATGGGAAATCTGTATTTCATCATAAAGATGAACACAACGTGCTTGGTTTAGCCAATCTCCTGGGAAGTAGGTTCTTTGTGTATCAAATGCTTGGCATAAAAGACTCACATTCCAGCAAGTTTATTTCAGGCATGAGAGACTAGAAGCATATATCTGTGGAATTTAAGGTATAATCTCACCTCCATTCCCAACATGTTAATAATACTTTATATTCCTAGATCATTCAACTGCTTTCACAAATCAATATAATCTCTAAATTTCCAAGCAATGAATGAAGTCTCCAAAATGCAATGAGTAAATGAAGGTGATGCTATGTTGTGTATGTGTGTATATGTGTGTGTGCCTGTGTGCAGAAAAGACAGAGATGAAAGAATAAACTCTGGTATTTACAGTGACTATGTCTGAGCTGTATTATTGGTTTCTCTCTTTTCTTTTTGTTTGCATTATCATAACTTTTCTATAACAAATACTTAGTACTTTGCATCTTAGAAGAAAATTATTTTAATGGGAAAAGAACAATAATAAATCACAAGTGAAAAGTAGGAATGCCTCTACCTATAATCAAATGACAAAGTGAAGGTTCTCTCTGCAAATGTGACCAGCCAGCTTGGGGGCGGGGAGCAGTTAACCACATGGCTCCACCTCCAGCCTGCAGACACAGAGCTCTCACCCGGTATCTGCTCTGCTACTGCCAGCAGTTACCAGATGAGCTTTTTTCCCTTCCTGGGCCTGGGGAGAATGGCTCTCCAGGAAGGACTTGGAGACCACACTGGTTAGGGACCAGTGGAGCTGGGTTCCTCTATGGACTTCCTAAAGAGCAAGGCTGTGAAGCACAGAGGCTTGCCCTGAGCTGTATCCAAGCTGAGACCAATTGCTCTAACCTGGGAAGGGTAATTTGAGTTTGGGTGTCGGTGCCTGGGCTGAGGTTTAGCCTTCCCTTGGGCTTCACTCAAGGATTGCTACAGAGGAGCAACCATTCCCACAGTTCAACAAGCAGCCTTGGGATCATCTCTCAGGCTGAGTGACTTGTGGCACAATGGGAGTCTGAAGTCTGAAGTCTGAAAAGATAAAGGAATGCAGGAAGGAGGTGTCATCTGTGTACCTATTCATTCATTCAATATGTCCTGAGTAGCTCATAGGCGTGGCTGCTGCACTTAATCTTTTTTTTTTTTTTTTTAAAGACAGGGTTTTGCTCTGTTGCTCAGGCTGGAGTGCAGTGGTGGTGTAATCACAGCTTGCTGCAGTCTCTACCTCCTGGGCTCAAGTGATCCTCCCACTTCAGCCTCCTGAGTAGCTGGGACAATCGTCACGCTCCACCATGCCTGGCTAATTTTATTATTTTTTGTAGAGATAGAGTCTCACTGTATTGCCCAGGCTGCTCTCGAACTCCTGGGCTCATATGATCTTCTGGCCTCAGCTTCCCAATCTGCTGGAATTATAGGCATAAGCCAGCATGCCAAGCCCACTTTATCATTTATTTCGTAGATTACACAAAATGCCCAGCGGTTGGGAATAGTAGGAGGTAGAATATAGCTTCACTTGCCAAGCTGTCCTCCTAAAAGAGAAATGTAACCCTCCAAGGACAGGGTGTCTTTTCTTCACATACAGGTATCTGCTGACCAGCTCTCCTCCCTGCAAAGCTTTTTCTAAAAGGAACTGCCTTTTTCTAAATTTCACCAAAGTGAGAGACGGGCTAGCAATGGCCCTACTCCTAAGGCCATGCATCACACAGAGCAATAAGGACACAAAGATGAAAATGGCATGGCTCTTGCCCTCAAGAAAATCTAAGTGGAGGCACTTAAGTAAAATAAGTCATCACAAATATGAAAAAAAGGTACATAAAAATCATAATAGACACTAAAGAGGAGAAACACCTGGTTAAAAGTAGTATTAACATTATACACAAGGAAATGTTCAGAAGGAAAGATAAGAACAAAAAGACAAAGGAGAAGAAGAAGAATCATGACCATTTGTTAAATACCTCTTCTCTGCCAGGATTGTTTTTATCAAACATGGGAACCAAGGCTCAGAAAAGCTGAATGTAGAGACTGAAGAAAGAGTGAAGATTCTAGGTCAGGTCCTTTTAGTTGCAGAGCCCTTACACTTTCTAAACACTCTTTCCCACCATTCATTCTATAGGCATTTATCAGGTCTGCACCAGACCGTGCCAGGCAGGGTGCTGGGCACAGGAGAAAAAGGTTTCACTGGAGGGCTCTGGCTGAGAGCATAAACTGAGAGTAGAATGCCTGAATTTGAACCTTCACGCTGCCTCCTCTTCTTGCCACGGTTTCCTCCTCTGTAAAATGGAGATAATTTTGTAAGGGTTAAATGAGATAACGCATGTAAAGTACTTAGAACAGTGTCTGGCACCCGGAGGCTCATGAGTACTATTCAAGCTGGAGTACTATGTAAGTGTCAGATATGATTATTACTTTTTAAGGCTAGCCAAGATGTTATTATTAATGGTACTGGTAGTAGTAGTATCATCTCCTCATGGTTTATAAACACAAGTGTCTAATACATAGAAGGGAACAAAGCCTTATGATCAATACAAAGCCCTGGAGGTATGGAAGGGTTTAGATGAAAATGTCACAGCTATGTCTACACATCTTTGCAGTTAGAAAACCTGTCATGCACACAACCCTATAATGCAAAAAGAACTGATATTATGTTATCCCCACTTGAAAGGCAAGGAAACTGAGGATTAGAAAGGCTCAGTGACTTGTCCAAAGTAAGACAGCTAAGTGGTGGCAGACAGCTGGGCTCCACTTATTTACTGTACTCCAATACTTAAAAAACCTTTTACTTTGAAATTATTTCAAACTTAGAGAACAATCCAGACAACGCCAGAGTAATCCAGACAACTCCTATATATCCTTTATCTACCCAGACTTGTCAATTTCAACATTTCAGCACAGCTGTATCATTCTGTGTGTGTATTTATTTTTTCTGAACTACTGATGAATAAGTTGCATATACCACATCCCTTTGCTCCTTAATATTTCAGTATGTATTTTTAAATATATGTGTATAATATTTATATATATCTAATCCAGAGGCCATATCCCAGTTTTTTCAATTGTTTCAATAATGTACTTCAGAGCATTTGTTTTCTCTACCCTCAGCACAAAACCCAGTCCAGGGTTACCCATTGCATTTAGTGACCATGTCTCTTTAGTCTCCTTTAACTTGGAACAGTTCCTCAGCCTTTGCTTGTCATGACATTGGCCTATGACAAATACAAGACAGTTATTATGTGGAATGTCCTTCACTCAGTTTGCTTGATATTTCCTCCTGATTAAATTCGGGTTACGCAGTGTTGGTCAGAATACTACACAAATGATGCTGTGCCCTTCCCAGTGCATCACGTACCTGCATCTGGACACCTGGATGCCTTGTGATGTCCATCTGCTTCTCATTCATGATATTAACCTGATCATCTGGCTGAGATGTTGTCCATTTTTTCCACTGTATAGTTACCATTTGCCCAGTCTTAGCCAATAAGCAATATGTGGGGAGATACTTTAAACCCATACAAATATCCTGTTCCTTATCAACCCCTCTCTCTCTAGATTTAACATCCATTGATGATTTTTGCCCAACAATTCTAGGGTTGCAAAATGATGACTTTATAAATTCACTACTTCCTCCACATATATCACATGTCACATATGTCAGTTGGCATTACACTGTTAAGGAAGAGCCCTTTCCTTTCCTTCACATTATCTATCTATCTATCTATCTATCTATCTATCTATCTATCTATCTATCTACATACTTACCTACCTGTCACCGAATAGACTTGTGGCTTCATATTTTATTCAATGCCTTATAATCCATTGCTGTCCTTACCTATTCCATCACTCAAATTGTCCCAGATTTGGCCAGCAGAAGACCTTCAAGCTGGTTTCTCTCTGTCTTCTTGACATCACTGATCATGTTTGCATACTTTCTGGTACAACAAAGTGCTCCAGGCTTAATTTGTACCTTCCCTGCCCAAACCATGGAATTAGCCTTTTTACTTAAGGACCCCCGGTTCTTTAGAGTGGTCTGACACTCTAACACTTCTTGGTCTGGCATGTAGTTGTTGCTCAAATGACTGAATGAATAAAAACCTGCCTTCCCCGTGTGGCTCATGAGTCACTACAGAGCCAGAAAATCATCATCCAACTGTTCCTAAAAGATGGATGGATCACAACAGTGCACTTTCAGACACTCCTGTATGCAGGATACTCAGGTCCAACTCCTAACTTCCTCCCTTCCCACTCATGTTTCTTCCTTCACAAGAAAATGAGTGTAGAAACCCGCTGAATGAATCATCCTTGGTAACTGAGAAAGTACTTGGGGAAGTCAATCTCTCTAAACTTCAGGGATCCTTGTAGCAGGCTTGTCTGTGGTGACAGGTTTAGGAAAGAAAGCTGAATGCATTAACTCAAAACATGCAGGAAAGAGAAGGAGAAATGGAGCCAACATTAAGTACTAGATCCTCCAAGGACATTCTTTCTAATCTTTGTAACACCCCTCCATGGTAGGTGTTTTCATCCCTAATTTTGCATGTTTCAGAGAGGTATAATGTTCCCTATTCGAGGTAACACAGCTGGCGAACTGTAAAATCAGAATCCAAATCCAAAGCACATACTTTGAAATATACTGTAGAAGCCCATTTGTATTTCATTTAACTTACATTGTTTTTTGTGAATAACATTGTTTTTGATATGCCTGGAAATTTTTTCATTAAAATAGAATGTAGAATGTGTTCTCCAAAAGTATTTATTTAAGTTTTGTTTCTCTAGATTTCAGGAAAATAAGCAAAATTTTCACTTCTTAGGGGCTATATACCTGGCACACCACCCTCTCGAAAAAATAGTCCATACTCCTGTATTCTTTAACTTTGCTGCACATTAGGATCACCTAGGACCCTCAAAATATGCTCTCATCCCCAAATACCTGATTTCATTGGCTTAATGGGGATTTTTAAATTTTAATGGGCATGGGGATTTTTAAAAGATGCCTACACAATTCTAACGTGCAGCAAAGGTTGGAAACCACTGCCAGCCACAATGAAAAGAATCTGGGAAAGACAACTGCTTCTCAATTGGTTCAGAAACTTAAGGAGTGATTTGGGCATTCTGGAAATCAACCTGATCCTTCTTCCTTCAGACAATGACCCAGGGTATTATATGAAATGAATTTAAAGCAGAAATTTGCTCCTTAGTAAAATTCCAATTTTTATTTTTATTCATTTATTTATTGAGACAGGGTCTCCGTCAGTCACCCAAGCTGCAGTGGGGTGGCACAATCACTGCTCCCTTCAGCCTCCACCTCCTGGGCCCCAGCAATCCTCTCACCTCAGCCTCCCAAGTAGCTGGGACTACAGGCATGTGCCACCACACCTATTTGTTTTATTTTGTTTTGTTGTAGAGACAGGGTCTCCCTATGTTGTTCAGGGTGGTGTCGACCTCCCAGGCTGAAGTGATCCTTCTGCCTTGGCCTCCCAAAGTGCTAGGTTTATGGGCACAAGCCACTGCACCCAGGCTAAATTCCAAATTTTAAAAATTAAAACAAAAAAATTACAAGGACAAACAAAAATTTGAAACCTACCTTAGTGAAAGATGTGATTAATATCATGGGCTTCATGGAGATTTCACTGAACAGCAATCCAGTCAGTATTTATGAAGCAACTCCCCCTGCAAGGCACTGGGAATTCAGTGGGGAGCAAGTGGGCACACTCAGGCCTCAAGGAGCCTTGAGTAAAAAGGTAATGGCCATAAATGGTGCTCAGTGTGGGGAAAGTCACTAAGGGGAGGTGCAGGGGGCTCTGGAGCACCAAGCCAGATACAGTCATCCTTCAGTATCATGGGAGATTAGTTCCAGGATCCCCTCAGATACCAAAATCTATGGATGCTCAAGACCGTGATATAAAATGGCTTAGTATTTGCATATAACCTATGCATATCCTCCTGTATACTTTAAATCATCTCCAGATTACTTATAATACCTAATAAAATGTAAGTGCTGTGTAAATAGATTCTATATTGTCTAGGGAATAATGAGAAGAAAAAATTCTGCTCATACAAAGCACAGACACATTTTTTTTCTGATATTTTCCATTTGACTTTGGTTGAATCCATGGATCCAGAACCCACAGATATGGGAGGCCAACTCTGTATTCTCTGGGGGATATCAAGGAAGGCTTCCCTGAGGATGTAAAATCTCAGCTGAGACTGGAAACAGAAGAGGGAGCCAGGATTTGGAAGGAGGGCTAGGGAGAATCTGGTGGTGTTTAGGCAGAAAAGCACTGTAGTAGACCAACTGTGAACCTTCTGAATGTGTGATCAAGTCTAAATGCCTGTCTACACGGGCTCTACAGCAACAGGAACTATATAAACACTGGAACAAGTAACTAATCAACATCTACAGACTCAGTAGTTTCCTCCTTTGCAATCCATGTCACACGAACACTAAACACACACTAATGAAATATTAACTTCCTCCTATGACATATTTCTTCTTGCCTCTAGGTTCAGAAAACTCTCATTTCCCAAAACCACCTGCACCTTCAGGCTCTGATTTACAACTGTACTGCCAATGTGGCTCCTTCCTTTCTCTATTCAACGTTAGGACCACTCACTTCTCTGAGCCAGCCATGCCCAAGATGGCTATCCAGAGCAGCTTGCACTAGAAGATGAGATGTGGTCACCACACATGTATAAATGATTCAGCCATATAATTAAAAAAAAAAACTTCAATGACATCTGCAGAAGTTAGAAGGATGTCTGCGCTCTAAAGTGGGCAATAGAGATTATGCAATGAACTCACTGCAGAATGTAGAAGGGTCCATCTTGCAGTGTTGGTACCTGATAGGGCATTCCTAGAGTGGAAGAAGAGCAAGTCCACAAACCTGCTGAAGTTCAGATCTCAATTCAGAACAGGGAGTGGCAATGGATCTGGGATGGCAGTAAAAGGATGGCCCAGGGCCACTGAACATTCCACCCAGAAGCACTGCCGGCTCACTGAGAAGTGCAAAGCATTGTGCTAAACCTCAGTCACTAAGAGATAGAAAGATGAATGAGACATGACCCCTGGCCTGGAGGAGCATGTAGTCAAGTGAAGAAAGCAGAAAATTAATAACATCTTGGCCCATTTCCTTGGCCAATTATCAGACATCTCCCAAGTGAGAAACCATATCATTGGCTTCTAGCTCTAAAAACTATCAAAGCTCCAGACAGGAAACACACTGGACACATAATAAAAACTGGGCTATTGATGAGATAAAGTTGTCTACTGGCTGATTGCCTCATTGAGTCAACAAATGGCCCTGTGTTTGGTAATGGCAATATGAAGAGGCCTAAATCAGAGATGGCCCCTGCCCTCAGGGAATTTATATTCACCACTGTACATTTGCTCAGTACTTTGCAAATGTTCAGAGGACTCTTATACATAGAACTTCATTTGTTCCTGATAGCAACTTTACAAGGAGCTAAGGAAAGTGCTCAGAAGGGTAACATCACCTGCCCCAGATCTCTAGCTAAAAATGGCATCGGCAGGATGTGTTATTCCAAGGCCAGTTCCCAGATCACTACATTGTGTGGTGTGTGACTTGAATGTAGACAAGGAAGGAAAGAAGGAAGAAGAAATCTAATGGTGTCAAGTTAAATTTCTTTCTCTCCAATTAACTTCAACTTTCCCATAACATGCGTTAAAAAATAATTCTTAACTTAGTCATATATTCCTTAAATGCTGGAAGGTTAGCATTCCAGCAAAACCTTCAAGCATTTAAGGTAAGGGTGTTTTAGAAAACAGTCATTATTCCCCCTAAAGCATGCATTTTTTATTAAATACCACAATGACTGTTCTGTGGGAGAAGAGGAGAGACTTCAGAAAGCAGCTGAATCTAAGGTCTCTACCTTTTCACTTTAGAGCACCCCTTGCTTAGCTTTGATAAACCAAGGCAGAAAACGAATAGATTGCAAGTGCTCCATGATAATGTGTTTGGAACCAATAGATCTTCTTCACTTATTTCTGGACAATAAGAGGTCAGCTGGAAAGCACCAATAGTAGAGTTCTTCATAGCAACTCATGACATAAAAGACAACTAATGGGAAGGCTGAAGGCATTAATCCTTTCTCCATAATGGTCTTTCAATCACGAGGTAATGCCACTGGGATGCCAGTGTGTACTTAAATGGACTTTCCCCTTTTATTCCTGGCTAATCTCCCTTTCACCCTCTCAGAAATGCCAGCAACATCCAACTTGGGATTGTTACCAAAGCTTTCATAATTTACAGGACTTTTTTTTCTCCTTTACATTTGAAACCACAGCTACCTCATAAATAACTCCTTTTATCACAAGTGTGGATGTTCCTGTAATGCTACCTGCAATATGTCAAACGTTTCAAAAGTTATCTAATGTGCTAGACAGAAACTGCTTTTGACCTCTGGGTTAACCAAAGTTAACCAACAAATGTGACTGCTTTAAAGGCTCCTTCCTGCTCCAGCTGCTGTTTCAAGCTATAAATTACTGCCACTCAGGGCAGTGACAAGACAGGGTAGCAGGACTTTTTCTGACACTGTACAGTTTGTGATTAAATATAGTCTTGGTTTCCTTTCTCAGTAATCAAGTATGCGGACATTATATATAATCCTAAGAGGCCTTCTTGGTAAACTACCCACAGAATTTTAAAACCATGTGGTAAATGATTAGAGGGAGGTTGTGTTTTAACAACTTTTTGGGGTTTCCATTAGAGAAATTTGATTTTACTTAGTTCAGCACACCTAGGCCTGATCTGTGCCACCCTCTACAATTAACCTGACCATTTCACTCTGTCTCTGACTTCCCATTAGCTGTACCTTGGCACAGGCTGTGCCCTCTGCTGGTAAACAGGACCTGGTCCTCAGCAGTTGCAGAACTGCATCTTAGCTCATCTGATGCTCACCAATGATCTCCTGGGCTTGCAGAACTAAGCTATAAGCATAAAGTTCATACAGCTCCCTCCATTCTGTTTTCCTAACCAAAGGCTGAAAATTAACTCTTGCTGTCCAGGAGCAGGGACATTAGTTTTTGTTTCTTTGGTGGTGGTGTTGGCAGGGGAGGGAGGTTGGGCAATGAATTACTGAACCATATTTTACACTGCAACAAAAAACCAACAGGCTACTTTTCAACATTTGGTTTACAATCATTCTCCCCTCTACCCAAAAAAAAAAAAAAAAAAAAAAATTCTCCCAAATCAAACAGAGCTGGAGATGGATGGCAGATTGCTAAATTCTTGCAGAGTCGAAATGTAAAAGAAGCATGATAAATTGTTTCTTGGCTCCCTCATCCTTCCTTTGAAAAAATAATTTACAATGTGGGATGGGTTAACTCCCCTTCACATCATCTAAATCCTCAGAAAATCTATGGCAGGCTCAGTCTGAAAGGCCAATTTGACCCCATAGACCTGTCTCTTACAGGATCTTCTCAGGCCCAGACATTAGACGTAAGCTGTCTGTCCCTCAAGACCCTGATATCTCAAAAGCCAAAATTGTAAAATATACTTTTTTTTAAAAAAGGAAACCCTGACAAAGCCAACCCAAATGTTTTCTTTCTGTTAAATTTAAATAAGTGTTAAATTAGATTCCGCCTTGCAGTCCTTGCAAGTCCAAGTCACGGGGTAAGAATTTGGTAAACAGTTTTATCCGTCAAAACCATCCCACAGGATCCATTTAGGAAATAAATGAAGTTGAGGGTAAAATGTGGCCTTTTTGTCAATGATAGCACCTAATATTTGTTATATGCTTACTACAGGAGCCAGGTACTATGCTGAAGATTGTATGGGTCTGATACCATTTTGATCCACACAGCAAGCCCATGAGGTTGGTGTCACCAGCATCATGCCCATCTAACAGATGAGCAAACCGAGCCTTAATGAGTGTAAGTCTCTTGTCCAAAGTCACACAGAGGGTGACTCGTATGGCTCGGTTCAAACCAGGGGGGTCTAGCTCAGAGCCAGGCCCTTACTGGGAAGCTCAAGGCCTCTTGCTCCATACCGGCCACCCAGGTCCATACCTACCAGTGGAGTTCACCTACAGGATCTTGACCTCGTTCTTATCATCAAATCCCTTATGTTCACCATAGGGGATTTACCATGAGGGATGTTTATCACTGCTTTATTGCTCTCCCTGACATACCTCCTCACCACCACCAACAACCCAAACTGAATCCTCCACCTGCAAAGCAGCAGCTAGCTGGAGGCCAAATCTGAGACACAGCCCAGCTCCCAAGCCTTGGTGCTCCCATCAGCCCTCACCCTGCTTCTCTGTACTTCCTCATTCACTGTGGCTCATTGTGCAGAAGCTGTGCTGACCCCACATCCAGACACGAAGGTGCGGAACTTGCTCTGGGTCTTGTATGTTCAGTCCAGGCAGAGGGCATGTCTCACCTGGGATGTGTATGTTCAACACTGCAGGGCATTTGCTGGAGGGAACACAGGCTTTATAGTCACAGCTCTGCCTACAGATCCCAACTTCACCAATTAGCTGGGTGACCTTGGTTTTCTCATTGAACCTCTCAAGACCCTAATTTCTGCATTTAAATTACAGGCATAGTAAAGATTTTCAGAATTGTTGCAATTAGATAAAATGTATAAAGCAGTTGGTGTTCAATAAATGTTAGTATCTCTGCCCAAGAAATGGCAAGATCTTAATGGTCTCTTAACCCTTCTGCGATGGAGTTAGAAAACTTACGAAAGAGAGCAAAGCAACCATGCTTATTCATTCAGCAAATACTTATTGAGCACCTATTATATGCCAGACATTTGATTGAGGGTTTGATTGAGGGCTTAAGCCCACTTCTGGGGATGTAAAGGGACATTGATTAAGCTCCTGCCTAGTACCACGCAAGTAACATGGAGAATCTCAATGACTGTCACAACCATCTGAGGCCAGAATTATTAACCCTGTTTTACATATAAGGAAATGAAACACACTGTGAAAGGTCCAGAAGCTTGGCCAAGGTCCCACAGCTATAAGATGCAGCAGGCACCACTACTATGCTGCCCTGCCTCTCAAGTTCCATCAGATGCCAGATGGATAATCCTTTATCAGGACTCTTGGTCATTTTCCATTTGATCCCACCACAGTGTTTAATTTAGGGAAAATTAAAAAGAGGGTCAGTTCTTATAATTTTCAACACAAGTCAATTAAGGCTGGCAAGATCCCTGGGCTCAATCTCAGGCCTTGCAACTGGGAAGGGAAGAGGCATCTTTCAGGACTCTTGGCAATTATTACATAGATAAAGGGCTGTCAGACAGGTGGGCAAAGAAGGCTCAGAACTGTCACCACCCACTCTAACAGCTCTGGCCCTACACCTGCCATTCCACCACCCAGTTCCAGTCTTCAAGCTCCAGGTAAAAATCAGTGGAATGAATACCAAGCAAGCTGGGAGAATACCCATACACTGCCTCTCCTCTACAGCAAGAGCAACAGGATCAGCTGGATGCAGGTTCAAATCCTGCCTCTGTCACTTACTTGCTAAAGGAGTCACCTACCTCCTCTGGGACTGTTTTCCCTTCTATAAAGCAGGGAAAATAATGATAGATCATGATAACATCACTTGAGGACATCTGAGAATTAGATAAGGTAATGTGTGTAAACTGCAGTTCCTTCTAAATGGGAAGAACCATCAGGGGCATCATTCTTCCTTGGCTTTGGGGGCAGTAGAAATGCTACCAACCAAGCCAGGATGGTAGAGAATTTACATGATGATGATTCTCACTGGTAGGCCTCACTTCTCATACAGCACCCAACAGCCTTTTTCCAGTTCAGAAGATGGGCTGAAGGAAGGGAGGCCGGGCTATTCTTGCCGAGACCTGAGTGCTGCCTTTTTTCCTCATTTTCCACCCAAGCAGAGGTCCCCTCTTTCTGCACACAATGGGACTCCATCAACCCACTTCCTCTCCATTCCCACTCAGCTGGGGCCCCCATAGGCCAGCCAAGAATCCTATCTATCACCCCTGCACCTTTTCCACCTCTTCCTCCCATGCCAGGCAACCTCCCCTTCACTCATTCTCCTCAGGTCTATTGAGCATCTTGCTACAGGCCAGTAACTGAGGTTAATAATACTGGCTTTATGTATTCGATGGCTCAGTGCCAGCCCCTGAGCTAGGTGCTTTATAAATATTATCTAATTTAATCCTCACTGCAAGCATGTAAGGTAGGCATTATTATGAGTACATAATATGAGTATAGCAGTTTCCCCTCATCCAAAGGGGGTACGTTCCTAGACCCCAGTGGATGCCTGAAATCGTGTATAGTACAGAACCCTATATATACAATTTTTCCCTATACACACATACCTGTGATAAAGTATCATTTATAAATTAGGAACAGTAAGAGATTAACAATAATAACTAATAATAAAACAGAACATAGTAATATGCCAGCATCACTACTCTTGCACTTTGAGGCCATTATTAAATAAAACAAGAGTTACTCAAACACAAGCACTGTGATACCAAGATGAGTATACACTCTGAGGATCTATCTGATAACCCAGACGGCTATGAAGTGACTAATAGGCTCTAGAAATTGTAGACAGCTTAGATACGCAGGACAAAGGGAGGATGCAGGTCCCAGGCAGAACTAAGCAGGAAGGCGTGAGATTTCACCGTACTACTTGGGACAGCATGTAATTTTAAACCTAGAAGTTGTTTATTTCTGGAATCTTCCATTTAATATTTTTGGACCATGGTTAACTGAGGGTAACTGAAACCCTGGAAAGCAAAACCTTGGATAAAGGAAGACTACTGTACTCAAGGTTCTGAGATGTGGTCACTGGCCCACTGCCACAAAGAAGCTGGGATTCGAACCCATTCTGTCTGACCACAGAGCTACGTACACCTCTTTCCACTGTTCTACACAACCTCTGAGCACTTCTGTTATATTGTCTGTGATTTACTTTATTTTACTTTATGTTTTGAGACAGAGTCTCACTCTGTCACCCAGGTTGGAGTGTAGTAGCGCCATCTCGGCTCACTGCAACCTCCGCCTCCCAGGTTCAAGTGATTCTCGTACCTCAGCCTCCAGAGTAGCTGGGATTACAGGCACCCGCCACCATGCCCAGCTAATTTTTGTCTTTTTAGTGGAGATGGGGTTTTGCTATGCTGACCAGACTGGTCTCAAACTCCTGACCTCAACTGATCTGCCTTTCTTGGCCTCCCCAGGTGTTGGGATCACAGGCGTAAGCTGAGCCACTACATCCGGCCTTCTGTGATTTACTTTAAAGCTCTTGAGTACTGATATTGAGATGAACATGTGTGTTCCTAAGTTAAATTTAATCTAACTCTGAGGATGGATAGTTAACATTTGTGTAGCCTAAATAGGGACCTACATCCCTGCCATAGTTATTAACATTTCAAGTACACTAATTAGGAATTCACACATGTGAACAGAAGTTGGTAAGAATATAAAGGAGGAAACTGTAACCACTTCACATATTGCTATCTAAATCTGCATTTGAGGAGTCATTAATGAGTATCAATTAATATGGGGCATTAGAAATAATTTTTCATTCATAAAATGAGCGATGGTCAGGAAATATGATTGGCTTACAACATCATATGGGCATCTCCACTCTAGCATGAACAAGAGGAGTCGTACCTAGGTCCAAACTTCTGTAAGGTCTTGTGTGTCCCACCCAGTAAGTCTATCACCTGATGCAGCTGGAAGACTGGCCAACCCTGATATCAGAATATTATGCTTGTCTTATCCTGAATTTTTTATGCAAGGATGGTTCATGGGGCTCAAGGACAGAAAGAAGGAATTACTTGGAGCCTAAAGAAAAGAGATTTACGATGATTTTTATGCTTGCTGGCTAATAAATGCTTGTATTTGTGAATAATTTAGCCTATGACTTGCTTTCATTGTAACTTGGGTTGTTGGGGAGGAAATGTGGTTCCCAAACCCACCAGAAAGAACCTGACCACTGTTGAACAGATAATGACTTTGGTCAGTTCACAGCAGAGTCCAATAAGCCGGAATCCCTGCCTTTAAAGTAAGAGAGAGGAGAACCCATTAAACAATGAGAACACATGGACACAGGGAAGGGAACATCACACACCAGGGCCTGTCAGCGGGTGGGGGGCTAGAGGAGGGATAGCATTAGGAGAAATATCTAATGTAGATGACAGGTTCATGGGTGCAGCAAACAACCATGGCATGTGTATACTTATGTAACAAACCTGCACGTTCTGCACATGTATCCCAGAACTTACATAATAATAATAATAAAAAAAAGTCCTAACACTCTGTCTACAGACTCACAGTGAGAGGCAGATTAATCTAGTTGTTAAGAGACCAGGTTCTGGGCCAGATTGCTGGATCTGAATTCTAGCATGAGTTACCCAAAACTTCCTTGTGCCTCTAGTCTCTTCATTTATAATCTGTTAATTATACTTCCTCCTAAGGCAGGATGATCACATGAGCTACTGAAGGAAAAAGCATACTGAACAAAAGAAAGCCTTTAGTAAATGTTAGTTACCATTACAGCAGAGAAGGAATAAGAACTGCTTTTCAAGAGGTACTCAGTGTTAGCTATTATTTTATTATTTACCATTTACATTTATTTACCATTTTGACCAATAAGCATACACTGCATCCCCAAGTACTAGAAGCTATGGAGATAAATAAGAACTATATAACATCCCCCTAGGCTGCTTTTCCATGGTCTCTGCCCTCAAGGGGCTCCTAATCTAATATGTGAGTCAGAGAAGCAGACAATCACATCTCCAATAAGGTAAAAGGCAAAGTTTTATGAAAGCAACCGAGAGAGAGAGAGAACTGAAACTCTGCTAGGAGAACTCTGGGAAAGCTTCCTAGGGGAGGTGATATTTGAGATGGGATTTAAAGAATAAATGGGATTTGGCCAGGGTAAACATGCTCACACATAAGTGTATATTTCCCAGCTTGCTTGTAACATTGCAAAATTCCCCAAGGTCAGGAATCATGACTTATCACACCAGCAATCCCAGTCCTCTACAGGATAGATGTCCAATATTCAGTGCTTACTGATGGGCAAAGGAAGCAAACATTATATTAAACAAGAAAAGAGAAGAAAGAGAAAACACACAGCAAAGCGGATTGTGGAGTCTGGAAAGGGTGGAAGCCCCATATCCCTGAGGCAGGAAGTGTCAATCTGCCTATTTGTGTGTTTGCTAGTGTAAACTGTAACGGCTCTTTAAATACTAATCCTTTTCATCTGGGATGCCCCAGCTGGGTTAAATTTCCAAACCTCTCCCTCTGACTTTTATGAGCTTCGGCCTGTAACAGGGCCTGACAGAGGGCACACTGTGTCCTTTCATTGTTAGGATAAGGTAAAGAGCAGTCAGCAGCACAGCCCAGATCTTGGCCTCTCTAGAGGGTTATCCCAAGGACTCACTGAGCACTAAGTGCCAGGCACTGTTCTAAGAGCTTTATTTGTATTAACCCATTTATTCCTTGAAACAATCTAGTAGGTAGATGCCATTAACATCCTTATTTTACAGATGAGAACAGGGAAGTTAGTCTTGTGATGACAAAGTCCCACAGCTAGTAATGGCAGAATTAGGATTCAAACACCACAGCCATGACCTAGGAGAGACTGAGAGCAGGTTTTTCAGGACACAAGCCTATAAGCTAAGTCTTATCACCACATTAGTGAAAGGTGTGCTATGTTTATAATTTGAGACTTTTGTGGGATACCGGGCATATCTGCTCCTCTTACCCTAATAACCATATTAGCGTCTTGCGTCTGCATAGGGGGCACTTCTGCCACGCCTGCTGTAAAATGACTAAGTTGCTAATAAAAGTAATGCTTCTCACTGTGACTGGTGCCAACCCCAGTCTCTGAGTGCCAATGGCCTCTTGGCTTTTCCCACCAACTTTTCTGGATGGCTATAAGCAGACAAACCACCCAGACTGCTGCAAATGTTACTTGGAGAAGAGCACATGCCAGGAGCAACAAGAAAAGGGCCCACCCTCATTGCAGTTGGAGCTTTCCTAAGTAAATCCGTCCTCCAAAATAAGTTAATTACTCCTACCCAGGATTCTTACGGAGCTTGCGATTGCCAAGTGCTTCAAGATCAATTTCATGAGCATTTCCCCAACTCCCTGTATAAGATGGAATTGGCCATTTGACAAATGGTTTTGGTGACTTCCATGAGGACAAGGATGCAGGTACTCAGAGCAGCCTCACGGTTCAAAACCACACAGTTGCCAGCATGCCAAATCATTAGGCTGGCTGGCAAAAAAAAAAAAAAAAAGGGGAACCCCTTACATTTTGGTTTCTCACTTGTCAGTGGATCGCAAAGGACTATGGATAGTGAGACATTTTGTTAGGATTGAAAAGAGCATCAGCCAAATTTTAACTCCTAAAAATCCAGAACAGGCCTAGTCGTTGAGGAAACAAAAGAAGCAAGATGGAATGTCCTGAAACTTAAATTCCTCATGATTGCAATGGAGTGGGTACACCTCTAGTTGTCTGAAAAGGGATGGGGCTTTGAGTCATGGAGACATGGGCCTAACCCACCACTTACTAGTGGTGTGAATATGAACAATTCACCTTATTTCCATGAGCCACAGCTTCCTCGTCTACAATGAGGATATCAACATCCCCCCAGGACTGCTGCTAGTCCAGATAGGCTACTCTATTTTTTTTTTTTTTTTTTTTTTTTTTTTTTTTTTTTTAAGAAAAAGGTGTCATCTGGGTGGAGGAAGTTTTTCTAAAAAAAAAAAAAAAAAAAAAAAAGCATCCCCTTTGCTGGTCCAATCCAGAAAACCTTCCACCCTTCTCAAGGGCTGATGAGAAAATGCGGACAGGGTCAGGCATTCTCCAGATTTAGATTAGATGTCACTCCTTTAGAGATGCCTCCCTGATCCTCCAGAAGAGGGCCTCCTACGAAATGCTCCCAGGCCCTCTTGTGCTGCTCTCTTGTTAAATACTTGTTTCAACGGAAAATTCTTGCACTCAGTGCCAGTCTTCACTGTCAAACTATAAGCTCGGTAAAGGCAGAGCCAGGTCTTTCATGGTTAGTTGCTATGAGCCCAGAGTTCAGCACATAGAGCAGCACACAGTGAGCTCTTTTCAAATAACTGAACGAGTGAATGAAAGTATCGGGAGGCAGTAGGCTGTATGAGATGGTCTCTCACCATACCGCAATGCTCTGAAGACGAGTGATTCTTCCACCCACCCCTTCCCATCAGGCCTGTCCATGGCCACTGGATCCCAAACCTCGGCTTGAACATAGACATTGAAAGACTTCCCTCTTATTTTTAAAAATTCATTTCTACTTATTTTAAATATATAATAAAAAATGTATTCATTCAATCAATCAATATTTGCTGAGTGCCTCTTATACAGCAGACACTGGTTAGAACTAGTGCTGTAACCCTGGCCAGAGTTACCTTCTAGTGGGTGGAGATAAACTGTCAACAAATACATGAGAAAACTTCAAGTAGTGCTGAGTACATGAAGAAAATTAAAACACTGTAATGTGTTAGAAAGTCACTGGGGGAGAGAATGTGGTGAGTTTCTATGGACAGGTCAGGTGGTTCTCTAAATGAAAACCTAAACCCATGCTATCTACATCTGGAATAACCTGCACAAAGTGAACTGTTAACCAGATACCAGAGGTTGCTAACTTTATAGTCTTATGAAATGGAAGAACCCCGTGCTTACAGCTACAAAATTTCCAGCTATGCAAAGATCTTGGAGAATAGCATTCCAGGCAAAGGGGACAAACAGCACATGCAAAGGTCCTCAGGCCCCCTGGTTTTGGTGCATCCAAGGAAGAAAAAGAAGGTCGTCATGACTGAGGCACAGTGAGCTGGGTATCGAGGGGCATCCAGTGGAGGTGGGGAAGTGGGCAGGGACCACAGCAGGTGGCAGTTTGCAGGGTAAGGGGTACAGATTGATTCAAAGTGCAATTGGAAACCGCTGAAGAGTTTTACAAAAGTGAATGAATGATCTGGTTTATATTTTAATAAAATCACTCTAGATGCTCTGTCAAGCGGGAGTACAAGCAGAAGACCAGGTAAGAAGCTAGTATAGTAATCTAGGCTAGAGGTGAAGCTGATTTAGACTAAGGTGGTAGCTAGACACAATATAGATAGGTTTAAGGCATAATTTAGAAGTGTCAGAATTTGTGATGACTTCTTAGAGGAGAGGGAAAGAGAAAAATTAAGGATGATGTAATCCAGAAGAAAGTAAGCTACAACAATCCTCTTTGCCTGGGTACCTACTGTGATCTGGCACCACTGGCTCAATTAACCTTCACAACTCAGAGAACGGAGTACTATCCTTATTCCCACTTACAGGTGAAAAACTGAGACTCAAAGACATTGAGTAACCAGCCCAAACCAATAGGACCTTGCGTCTCCAGTGTCATTCACCTTTTCATCCACATGGCCTGGGATCCTGTTCCAGAGTTACAATGTCTGCAGAAAGTTTTGGGGGGGAACCCAGCACTCTGTGGGTATATTAAATGCTTTCTGAGCCAAGAGGGGCTGAAGTGCCACGCTGGGAAGCCCAAGGGCAGGTGTCACATGCAATCTGTTTTACATCAGTCGCCCAGGGTTATTTCGGCCCCGTGATCTCACATGCCCCGTGACATGATGGGATGTGACAGGGCCAACCCAGGAGGCCCTACCAACAGCACAGGAAGCTGGCAGTTGTTTTCATTATTATTATCATTAGAATCAAGTAGCTCTTTTCCACTGAGAGCCACTGCTAATTTCTTAGCCGGATGGTCACTAGCACTGGTTAATCCATGTAATACAGGGGAATATGGAAACAACCCTCAGAGTTGGAGCTGGAAAAACCAGGACTAAAGTCCACTTAGTCCTAAACACTTGGAATAGTTAGGCTGTGTATAAGTCTCTTAACCCTCTAAGTCTCCAGTTTCCTTTTCTCTAAAATATGGGTAACAAAACCATCAACATCACAGCACTACATGAGGATTACCTGGATAAGCTGTGTTAAAGCTCATCATCATCATCATCATCATCAATACTAAAAAGAAAAAGCCTGCTGTCTTCAGTTGCCGCTCTCCTCTATTCCTAGGAAAAGTGAGCTGTAGAACTCTTTATGAAATTCTGCAAATTAAGAATTCAAAGAATTCTGGAACAATTCTCCAATTCTGTTGCAAAGAGATGGATGTTTGGCACAAAATTCTGGGCTTCGACATAAACTCATGCTATCTACCTCTGGAATAACCTGCACAAAGTGAACTGTTAACCAGATATCAGAGGTTGCTAACTTTATAGTCTTATGAAAAGGAGAGAATCACGTGTTTTGACCTACTAAATTGAAAAGACTTACCTTTTACAAAGAGAAACAAAACCAAACCCCAGGCAAGTGAGCCTGTCTGAGCTTTAGGTGCCTCATCTATGAAATTGGAATAATTTCATAATTCAAACTACCTTCCTCCTAGGAGTGTTGTGAAGATTAAGTAAAATAACTCACACAAAATACTCAGTAAATGTTATGTCCCTCCCTTCCACTCCCCAGCCCAGAGACTTCCTTTATTCTTAATGGGTTCAGTGCAAGAAGGACAAGCTGTGATAGTCTAGGGGTTTCTATTGGTGAAGAAGAGGCTGAAGTGGGCTGCTCTGAAATAGCATGAAGCCAGAAGCTCTATGCATCTCCTGAATACAGAATAGGCTGAGAAGCATAACAAGCCCTCAGAGAGACATAAACCAAAGTGGGAGCTCCTGAGATACCCTCTCTTTCCTGCCTACTGGTGAAGACAGACTCTTTATTTTTTAATTATAAAAATGCACATTTGCAGTGTTTCTTTGGTTTTCCCAAGAGCTTTTGTGCATCCTGTCTCACTTCTGCAGTCCTGGGTGGGCAGAGCAGATGTTTACCAGTCTGCTTTGTAGATGAGGATATCGGGACACTGAAAGGCTCAGTGATTAAACTAGGTCACACAGCAAGTCTGTAAATGAGCCCTGATGAGAACACAGGTTTCCTGACTTCTAGCCTCCCACCCCACCCGCCCCACCCCACTCTCTCTGCTGCACCTTATCAGTCATGTTCCTAGGATAGTGTACATTCTTCCTTTAACTTTAAGGTGTGTTAGCATTGTAAACCATGCCATTGGGCCTTAAGGTTCCAAGCTCTTAGATTCCTTTGGTGCACATGGTAGCGACAACAACCATAATGATCATGTTAAACTGGGGCCTGGGGCCAAATCCAGGCCTACTGCCTCTTCTGGTGTGAAAGTGACAATCTGTTCCTGTCTTATCCTGCTTGTATTTCCTCTGCCATTTACTTGGTTCTCTAAGATCTTGCTACTTCAAGAGGTCACCTGGATGTGCAGCGTCGCCACCCCCATGAGCTTGTTAGAAATGCAAACTCACAGGCTCCACCACAGCACTTTCAAATCGGAATCTGCATTTTAACATGATTCCCAGGCGATCCAAACGCATGCTGAATTTAATAAGCACTGCCCTGAAGAACTCAAAATGTGTTCAATAAACCGTCAACACAGAACATGGAAGGTGATAAAACACCCATACTGGCAGTTCAGAGGTGATTACTGAGTTACTTCGATTGTCCTTTAATCATGGTGTCTGGCACACAGTAAGCACTACATAAACATTTTTAGAACTAATTGCTGATTCATTATTTAATAATTTAGTCCATTTGTAGGGTCTGTTCATCACCCGTCTCTCCTACTGCTCCCTCTTCTGGAGAGTTAAATGAATTTGGACATGTAAAGCACTGAGAACAGTGTCTCCCACAGAGTAAATGCCCAACAAGTGTCCAACATTCTTACTAACAGGCCATGAAGGTAGCTGCCTTCCTAACTGACCACTTTGGCTGTGAGAAGGAATGTGTAACACGGGCCACCTTGGGGCTTTGTGGGAATGCCACTTGGTTAAAGGAATGCAAACTTATCTTAAGAAATAGACACTCTGAAGCATACTTTGTAATGCATAAAAAAATTATTCCAGTGGATTCCAGGGAAATGATTAAGTGTCCAGGAGAGGTGGGCTGACAGATTATCAGTGTTGGTATGTAAACTATGTTTGGCAGAGTAGCGAAAAGCAAAGCACTTCCTTATATCTGTATCTGCCTCTCGTCTTGCTTTTGATTTGAAGATAAGAGACTCTGGAGTAATGAATCATGGTGGTGGAGAATGGCGTGATGGACAGGCCTCCTGAATCCGGTCAGACAGACACTTCTGGTTCAAAGGTAGCCTTAAGCATTAATGAGCCTTCACTTGCTAACCATTCCACCCTCTTGCCTTGTTCTTTGCCACTACACCGACTTTGCTCTTACCATTAAACCATACCTATGAGACGCTTTCCTGCTATTCTTTCCTTACCCATCCTTTGAAAAACCAGCTCAAATAAATCCCTCCTCCCATCACCAGTGCTTCAGCCTGAGGTCTTTCCTTCTTCACTTATTTGGCAGCTAGGTGCTGTTTTGTTGTTTAATTTTTTTCCATTTAATTTTCCAAGTTACATCAAATATTCCACCAAAGCAGGGATTGCATCTGATATTTCTTTGAACTTTCCCATCCTGCCCAACAATGTTTCTCACACTGAACAGGGTCTTGGCATTTATGGGTTTACTGAGCTATTTTTACAAACAGATAAAAGAAAGACAGGAGATTACAGATGGATTTCCCATCACTTTTAATAAAAATAACTGCATTTCTATAACATGAGAAACAAAAGCAGCTTTCAGCATTTTCAGCTGCATTTAAGCTACATTTATTTTGCCTCTGCTAAGCGGATATTTGGTAGTTTTCCCGGATAGTTGAACCACCTTATTTTCTGCTGATTCCTATTACTATCAGATCATAAGAAGGCATATTCTGAGACGAAGCTTTAAGTTATAGATCACTGTGCATCGCTAATAATTAGTCAATACTCAATAAGTGCTGACAGCTGTGCTAAATGCTTTAGGTGCATTAATCATGACAGCATGATGACGGCAGCACTATTATGATCCCCAATTGAACAAAGAAACAGGCTCTGGAAGAGTAATTTACTCAAGGTCAGAAAGATAGGAAGTAGCAAGGCCAATGGAAACCAATATCTCATCTTCCAAAAGAACCCAGATGCTTACCCATTATGCTCTGCTGTCTCTGTGTAAGTTTTCTCTATCTTGCTGAAACAATAAAAAGATTATCTAATAAATTAATATACTTATCTAGTGCAAAAAAAAAAAAAAAAGCCAATTCAATGAACACTGCTCATAGGAAAACTCTACCTTTAGGGGAATTCAGCCCAGGCTATAAAACACATTCTCTGGGCTGATTTTTGGCATAAAATGTCAAGGACAAAATAAATTTTTTGCTGATTAAAAGAAAAACCTCTCGGTGGCGGCCATTAAATTTTACAGCTGAAGAAAGAGGGCATTCATCGGCATTGGCTCTTTTTGGTCCTTAATCATAATGCCTAAGCTCCTATTAGTTTTAGAAAAACAAAAAGGAATTTTTTTTCTCAATGTGTCAATATAATGCACTCCTTCCCAAAACAATGTTAAATAAAAATGAGGCATTTTTTTAAAATGCTTGAAGAGAACCAGTCCTACCCTTTGACCCTGTGCATTGAACCATCATTTCAAAGATGTTTCAAAGCATTTTGGTCCTGTTATTTACCCTCTGGATATTCCTGTCTTTTGGAAGATTTGTCAGTTTTTTAAAAAATCATCAAGATATGCATTAACATTCATTAATACTGAACTTTCAAGGCTAACTGGTTTTATTTGCTTAGCAAACTTATCTTTTTAAAAAGATGAATGGTTAAAGGTATTTCCTCATGCTGGTCATTGTCTCGCGGAGACAGCACTGCCCACCGATTTTGGGACCCAGATGAGGTCTCAGGACACTCTTCAGAGCCTAGGGCTAGCTATGGAACTGTTCCACACACTCAGCCTCATGCCTCACTACTTGTGTGGGCAGCATTTGGCCCTCTCTCTATTTACACAAACTCCCTAACGGTCTCTGGCACCACTGACGTCTCAGAGGGAGGCACAGTACATAGAGTGTTTCACAAGAAAATTTTTAAACAAAAGGAATTAAAGAAAAGCCCTGTTTAATAGTAAGTTTTTACCAAGCTCCTAAATTCTCGAGAGCATGTGAAATATTAACTTTCCCCAAATGGGAGCACAGAGCTTGCCTTGTTTCAATTCATAGTGTTGGGTCACAAACGCTCTAGAGAGTATCACGCCCCATTCTTAAGAACCTACTGAGATTCTTCATAAAGAGTGGTTTAAAAAGCAAAGGGTCTGGGATTAGACAGATCTGCGTTCAAATTCTGGTTTTGACACTTTCCAAGTCTCAGGTACTTCATCTATAAGGTGGATATCATAGTGGTAACTACTTCATTGCTTTGTTGTGAGATTCCTGTCGTATGATGTGCTGCTCATACCAAGCATTCAGTGTGTCGTGCTGGGTGGAATATAGTCAGCCTTCCACTACTCTGACTCAGGGAGGGATGCTTTGGCAGAAAGTACAACATGGTGAATCTCTAACATAAATTCCTAAAACTTCTCCTGTTCCAGGCACCCAAATGCAATCTGGGTCTAGCTTGGTTTACGGCAGGTGCCAGGGCACCCGAGTCAGGGCTAACAACAAGCATGGCTTCAAGGGGGCACTAGACAAGAGTCTGCGAGATGGCAGGTAGTGGTGACTCCTCACTTTGGAACAACAGTTGTCTCCCCAGAGCTGGCTTTCTCATCCTCTCTGCCCATCACTAGGATGGGAGAGCAGCATTAAGAAATTAGCCACCACCCTACTGCCTTCAGAAGCTCCTAGATAATCCCAAGGCAGCCATTTTGCTCACCCACATCACTGAGCCTGCAGAGGCCCTGTCGTTATGCCATGTGCTTTCCACAAAACAACATCTGCCTCCACCAGGGGCAGGTGGCAACTCCTTAACTGCCCCATACTTTCCCCTCTACCAACCACAGTCATTTCCTGTGGCCAGGGCTCTCCCCACGTGGTCTGCAGCTCCATCTGCCACATCTCCATTTTCCTGAACAGTCACTCTTGATTTCTCATCATATACTCCTTCTGGATAAAGTAAAATGCTGATTGAGAAGCAAAAATGATTTAATTTTTTATAATTTTGCATCAGTTTCCATGAAATAATAGATCATACAAATCTGATTTGAGTCTAGCAATAGGGGATTGGTTGAATAAAATGATGGCAAATTAAATTTAGTGGATGCTTAATCCTGTTTACCATACTATTAAGGGAAAATCATATTATTTTATAGAATAGAAAAAAAAATTTTAAAGTATATGCCAAAAAATGGAAAGTGGCTTTTCTTTGGTTGTAGAACTGTGATTGCTTTTTTTCTTCCTGTTTGTTTATTTGCATCTTCTGATGTATCTGTGATACATTTAATAATTAATTTCTTAAACAAATACCCTTTCAGTACCTGCCAGGTGTCGGGCTTAGACTGAGTGCCAGAATTACCCTCATGGAACTCACAGTCCAGTGGAAGAGGAGACATTCATCAGGTAATCACACAAATGTATAATTATAAACTGGGACAGGAGCCACAGGGAAAGTATGGTGCCCAGTGACCAATGTAAGAGGTCACCTGATGTCTTCTGCTGTGAGGTTGGGTTCAGGGAAAGTGTCTGTAAAGAAATAATATGTAATGTTGACTTAAGGAAAGAAGAATTGAAAGCTGAAGGGGAAGGGAGCAGAAGGGCTCACACGCAGAGGACAGCAAAGGCCCTGAGGCTGGACCCTGCACAGTGACAGTCTAGGAACTGAAAGTAGGCCTGAGCAACTGCAGAGAGAATGGTGAGACTTGAGCAAAAGGTAGGCCAGGGCTTTATAGGAGAAATTGAGGGTTTTGCTCTTTACCCTTAATGCAGTGAGTAACTTCAGTGCAGGAGAGTAAAATGATCCACTTTAGCCATGAGATCACTGGCACCCTGGGCCACTGTCTCCCTTCCCCCTACTCTGTCAATAGCCAAGGAGTCTCAGATGCAGGCCAGGTGGAAGCAGAGGTCTCACATCAGGAGGTGAGACCTTTGAGCTGATCAGAGCACTATTTTGTCTCTAAGGACTGTTCAGGAATAAAGTGTACAGTCTATGCCTGGGCAAAGGCAAATCACACTGGCACAATGTTCAAAACTCTATTTTATCTCAAAACCTGTAACCAGTGCTTCAGAGAACAAATGGCAGGTGTATTTACATTAAACATGAAACTCATTCAATCTTGTGTTTGTGAAGCATGGGGCTCTTTTATTCCTGGTTTCACAGGGGTTTTGTAGTCTGTTATCTCCTATTACCATGTTATTAGGCTTTTCCTCAATCCCTACCACTCCCTTAACCCCTACTCCTTTCAAACTTTCTCCACAAGTATGTGCCACTTGGTTTTCCACCTTGATGAGCCCTTCTTGAGAAGGCGCCTGGCCCGATGAATGCTCTTTTTATCCTCTTGCCTTCAACAACAGTAGCCAGATCAGATGGATCGTTTTGCAGTTATTGTTCATGCGAAGAGGAAACTTACAAAAATCTGCAAGGGCTGCCTATTCCTTAAATGACCTGAGAGCCAGAGGATATTTCAAGGGAAGAAAAATAGGGTAGAAATGTTTGTTTTCAGCTATAAGCTTTGGGAGTAGCATAAATAGCGTGTTCTGGAGGTCAAGTATGTATAGGGATAAAACAACTGAACCATTCTAGAGTGTCTAGAGAGGTGCCAGGAACACATTCATGTTTCCCAGAGGGACACTGCAGTGGCCCAGGGGAAAGTTTACATGTATACTTGTAGATGGGGGATCCCACACAGGAGATACTGGGTCTCCGGAGTGGGAGAATTATTCCCTGGGCAGGACTGATGCATCCATTACAAGATATTTAGTATATTTGGTTCAGGGAGCGCCAAGTGCCAATTGTAGCACACCACCCTGGCTTCACATGCATCCACCCCACCCCACCCCCTGCCAATCTTTCTGGCAAAATCAAAAATGCTTCCAAACCCAGGGAAGCAGTACTACTCTGTGTGAGAACTTCTGTATAAGCATAGCTATCCCTAAATGTAGGCTAGCAACCATCTCCCATCATAAAAGACCAAGGATAGGGGGCAGAGGGTGGGAGATGTTGTGGGCTCTAAGTCCTTGGTAATAGTCATATGATTAAGATAGCCTTAGTCTCACACACTTCTCTCCATTGCACTCTTCCTATACTCCATTATGCATTTATTCATGTAGTTTCTGCCATTCCCTATTCTCTAAGTCTGCTATAAAAACCCTGCCCACTCCTCAAGGTGCAGGGAAGGGAAAGCTCTCTCCACAAAGCCTCTTTATTGCTCTCCAAACACTTTTTATGTGCACCCTTCTTAGAGCCTGTATCCCACCTTAGACTATACACCAGGGGGCAGTGACTGCCTTATCTCCATCCCAGATTAGAAGCTTTAACAGCAAAGACCAGGTCTCCCTCACGTCTGCATTGCCCACAGGCCCAGAAAAATGGTGACATGGGTTGAGATGGTGGAGTCAGAACTGGGTTTAATGTAACTTTGCCACTTACTATTTAATGTGACCATGGGCAGCCCATTTCTTAACCTCTTAGAGACTCAGTTTTTGTATGTTTAAAAGAAAGATGACTATAATACCTACCTTCAAA
The DNA here is from genome assembly GCF_029281585.2 of Gorilla gorilla gorilla. Taxonomy (NCBI): domain Eukaryota; kingdom Metazoa; phylum Chordata; class Mammalia; order Primates; family Hominidae; genus Gorilla; species Gorilla gorilla. The sequence goes on from NC_073224.2 coordinate 176,063,801, forward strand.
TGGTTGTTGTGAGGATTTGATCAGAAAATACTAAGCACGATGTATTCAATAAAGGGTAGCTATGAACACAGTGGTACAGTGCTTTGCAATTAACCACTGACTTTCACACATATTGTCTTGTATGATCCTGTGCCAGTGAACTCAGGAGGCTCTCCCAGACCCCATCTGCTCTCCCAAGCTGCGAGCGTCAATTCTAACAGTGTCCATCAGCCAAGGTGCATGGAAGCAACAGAGAAGAGAGACTGATTCTGCCTTGGGGAGAGATGAAGCAGAAATAGGGGTGGAGGGGTACAGATTTAAACCAATTTTTTTAAATGGCTGATTACACTGATCACTTCTGAACTGGTTCTTGAAGGAGGGTTTAGAGTTTGCCAAGCAGAGAAGAGGGTTCCAAGGGTCATGTGTATACAAAAGACTTGGTGTTTGGCCAGGTTAATAGAACAATCTGGAAAGATAAATTGGGATCAGACTTTAGACAGCCCAAGAGTCATCCGAAGGGATTTGAACTGTCTTCTTCCTACCTCGACTTACAGGTTCTCAGCTTTGCATAACAGCTCCCGACTCTTCCTCCTGGAGGCCTGCTGATTGCCAGCATGAGCTGAAATACTGGGGACAGCCACAGCCTGAACTCAGCAGAATCCTGCAGCATGCTACTTTCTCTCTCCTCCTGCCTTCCTCTCCCTAGGAAGTGAAACCACACAATAAACCAGGCACGCAGGGTTCCTGTCCCTCCACTTTCCTAGACTGGGCCACACTTGATCATTCTTGAAGTCATCACAACCCTGCGGGTCTGTACTTGAAATTTCACATATAATTTGTCACAGCTAGAAAGCCTGTTTCTAATAAAACATTTTCCTCTTTGCTTCACCTTCCTGAATACTCAAGTTCAGCTCAGGTTCTGGTTATTCAGCCGGTGCTGAAAAGGAGAAAGCAAGAGCTAGTGAAGTCTAACAATTTATTTTTTTTAATCTTAAAACTTTAAAAACAAAAACAAAAACACTAATGCAGCTTCCCAAACTTAGCCATCTCTTTTATACACCTAACCTAGAGCTCCTGACACAGGCATAGGAACTTCTGATATTTGTTCACAGAAGAAACAACCAGAACCTTCCATGAATTTGAGGCTGCACTGCTAGGGAAGGCTCCCCGGGAGAGGCTGGCATTCACAGAGCCACTGTGTGAGGACAGCGTTTTAAACTGCAGACAATAAAGTGCTCATCATGTGTAAAAAGCCATTAAAAACCTCCAGTGCGAATCACCTTGGTCATGCCATCCTCCTGAGTTTATTATTGTCTTTCCCCTGCTCTTATCCAAACAGCCTGGACAGCTTGTTTATGGAGGGCTCTAGAGCAGCCTCGTAGCAAGGGAGGTGATGACAGAATCACGGGGTGTTGTGGCCACACTGAGCGCAGCTAAGAAAATCTCAGGGGGAGGCCGTGGGACAGGCAAGGGAATGCCTTTCAGTCCAAAATAAGCCTGTCCAGAAAGGTACAGCTGGTTGATGAATAGTTGCTCAATGAATACATGTAGAATGAATAATGAAAGAACCACCTGAATCTTACGGCAACTAGTGAAAGGTATCAGCAAGAAAGAAGCCAAATTATTTCCAAAATACACAGCATACCCCCAATTTTATCCCTCCTCCTCCCAAAAATCTGTTTTTGTTTCCAAGGTTGAGTACAGAGATCACACTCACTGAGAACTTTTGTTTAAAATATTTAAGATTTATTTTTCTCCCAGAAAAAATATAGAAATATATTTATAGAAATATAGAAGAAAATATAGAAATATAGAAAAAAACCTTGCAACCCAAAGGGCAATGTATATTACACATGTCTATTCTACATTAATATATCCATATTTTGTGTTTCTTTCATAAAATTTGAGATCCGGTTAGAGATAGTTTTGTTTCCTACATTTACACACTATACCCTTTATCAAGCATAGAAAAATCCAGAAGCTAAATTTTCTTCACCTACCAGAAGTAAAACCACACTGCATTCCTGAAGGTGGAGCCTTTTTTTTTTTTTCCTAGAGATACAACAGCTTTTAAAGAGAGGGGGAAAATAAAAATAAATGGTCCCCAAGTAAAGACAGGGAAGATGTGGTGTCACTATCAGCAACCCCCGCCAAGTTTGCCCATTTCTTATCTGAAGCGCTTCTCCTCACACCCAAAGTTAATTTGTTTTGTTAATCCCAACTAAGATAAAGGATATCTGTGTCTCCCCATGACTGCTGGAAGATTTCTCCTCCTCTGCCCTTCCGTGGCCACAGTCCAACTCAAAAGAACAGGGAGAAGAGAAGCACAAGTATCAGATGAGAACAGCCCATATCATTCCCTCCCTTTAAAAGGTCCACAGCCTTCCTCAAACTAAAACAAGGCAACCCAGCCTCTTAGCCCAACAGTGTCAAGGATACAACTCCGGCTGAATGTTCTGCTTAACTGTCTCTCCCCAGCCCTATAACGTAAGATGCCAGTCACAGCCAACATCATACCATTGTATTTTTGCATTGCTTTGCCTTTGTACATGTTATCTATCCTTCCTACCCCTCCTGAAGAACTCCTAACTCATCCAAGATCTGACCTAAATGGCAATAGCTCTGCCTTTCTCCACTTCCCTCAGACAGACCCCTATGCTCTCATAGCATTTTGTAAATGCTGCATTTAGAGTGGTTTCTCCTTGCATTATAATAAACCTTATCTTCCCTCAATAGAGTATGAAACCCTGAGAGTAGAGATCAGGACCATGTCTTCTGTTTTTTTTGTTTTGTTTTGTTTTGTTTTTTTGAGATAGGGTCTCACTCTGTTGAACAGGCTGGAGTACAATGGTACCATCATGGCTTGCTGCAGCCTTGAATTTCTGGCTTCAGGTGATCTTCCCACCTCAGCCTCCAGAGTTGCTGGAACTATAGACACATGCCACCATGCTCAGCTAGCTAGTATTTTTTTTTTTTTTTTTTTGTAAAGATGGGGATCTCACTCTGTTTCTCAGGTTGGTCTCAAACTTCTGGGCTCAAGTGAGCCTTCCACCTTGGTCTTCCAAAGTGCTGGGATTACAGGTGGCAGCCACTGTCCCTGACCCAGGACCATGTCTTAATTCGCCTTTGTATACCCACACAGCACCTCCACACACACGTGGCAGGTGATGGGGTTTCCAGAAATGTTTGCTGAATGAGTAGAAAATCCAGTGTCATTTTCACGGCCAAAGCCTGACACCTACAGCTTGAGAAGGAAGGAATTCCTTCCCCATGCCCCTCAGCATATCTCTTGTACAGGTCCAAGTGTTCCTATTAATGCTTTGTGGCTTAAACTTTTTATTCCTTCAGTTTTTTGTCTCTTCTCTTCCCTGGAACAAGAGTCTTAGTGATTTCACTAGTACAAACAACGTAATGACACAATACTACAACCAACAGTATCTACTATCTACAGCGGTCCTTAACCTTTTTGGCACCGAGGACCAGTTTCATGAAAGACAGTTTTTCTATGGACCAGGGTTGGGGGTGGGGGGGATGGTTTCGGGATCTATTCCATCTCAGATCATCAGGCATTAGTTCGATTCTCATAAGGATCACACAACCTAGGTCCCTGGCATGCACAGTTCACAATAGGGTTTGCACTTCTATGAGAATCTAATGCTGATCTGACAGGAGGCAGGGCTCAGGTAGTAATGCTCGCTCACCTGCCACTCACCTTCTGCTGTGAGGCTTGGTTCCTAACTAGCCCTGGACAGATGTTGGGGTTGGGGACCCCTGTACTAACAGATAAAGTATCATTCTAATGTCCAGAACAACAACTGTAAGAGGTGGTCATTGTTATGCCCATTTTACAGATGAGAACATTGAGGCATAAGGAGATTAGGCCACACCACAGAAATGAGTAATAGTCCAGGTTCAAACCCAGGCATGTTTAACTCCAGAGGTTATGCTACAAGGCTCCTCAGTTAAAGAATTGAGGCCACAAGTTTTTTGTCCAAGCATCATGGCAAAGGAGAGGTTCAAAGTGTCTATCATTTGATTCCTGTTCCATCAGACACCTGAAGGCCAGGCAATGAGCAAATAATCCTCCTGCAGTTCTCAAGCTGGAGAGAGACAGAGTCAATAACAATGACCTACACAAAAGTCATCTCTTTTTCTCTGATGTAAAAAACCAAAACTGTTAAATAGAATGCAGCCCAGGGCTGGTGAGAAGGGATGTGGCCACATCTTTTTCAGGGCGTCACTCTTCAACCCACTGCACTACAAAGGCTGGATGCACGTCCTTGTTGTTCTGAACCTTTGGGTTGGAACGTCTACTTCGACAGGCATTTGTGCAGTGGCCTGAGTGCAAGGCAGTCTGGGAGTCACATGGATGAACCAGAAAAAGCGCAGCCCTCACAGACATGACTTAGTATCTAGAGGACGGTATCAGGAAGAACACAAATGGCCATCCAGGAGCACACCAGGATAAAGGTCCCAAAACAGGGCTATGGGGTCATAGGAGGTTAGTTAACTGGTTCAGGGATCAGGAAAAGCTTCCTGGAGGGGACAGGCCTCAAAAGTGACACTAAATTTCAAGAGGCAAAGACTGGAACTCAGAATTCACAGTCCATAGGTCCACTGTCTCATCCCCTTTCATCCCTATAAGGCCCTGGACACAGCCTTCCTTCACCAGTCCTGCCTTCATTGACCCCTCTCTTCTTGGTTTCTGTTTAAACCAGCCAATGAGCCCTTTCTGTGAATACAACCCATGAGCTCTGCCTGAACAATGCCCATTGTACAAACAAGGACATTGTCTTGGTCAGTAATTTGTCCACATATAAATCATTTTTCTAGCATTTATTCTTTGTAACATGGGCATCTTGTGCAACTCACCATAATTGACTTAGCTAGCTGAAAAGTTCACCAACCACCTCATCATTCAAAGAGTGCAGCTAGTACCTGTTAAATGTAGCACTGTTGGAGAGTGCAAAGATGTACAAGACAGCATCCCTGGCCTTGAGAAACAAAATAAAGCCCCGTGAATACTGCTTCATAGATTAAGTGCACTGAATTATATAATAGACTAAGTGCCTTGTTAAGAGAATGTTAATCAGCACAAGAGGTCCCGTCCCTTGAGACTAGTTTCTCCCTGTTTTCCTCACTCTCCCACACACTTCCAGGCCAGGAAGCACAGTGTAAAATTCTTTCATATTAGAGAACAGACCATATTTTTTGCAGCACGCCAAACAACTCAAAGATTGTTCAAACCTTTTGAATGCTATAAAATAAGCCAGGAAGTGAGACTGAGGCGAATAAACAACTGCAGATCACTTTCTAGCATTTCCAACATATTTATTTCATTTTCTCCGTGGTCTCATGTAGCAGTTACTCACACTGATTGACTTTATATATTTAAAAAAAAAAGAAAACTGGAATAAAGCTGACCCAGATGTGTACAGTGCCTCACCCTGAGAAAATGTGCACAGACTTCAAAACTTCACGCACTTGAAAGGCAGCTGGAGGAAGAGACTGGATGGACTGAGGTTTCTGTCTGAGAGTCTTTAACTACAGCACGAAGGTCAAGTTGAGGGTAAAATAGCTATGATGACCTGTATCTCACCTAAACAACCCAACTGTGGCTTCTTCTTGAGGACACGCAGGTAGAGAGAGGCACAGAGTGGCTTCAAGGAATCCTTTAATTCACCTATCACCAAATGGCATCTGAAGGTAACATCAATATACTACTTTTCTTCAAGTGCATACAGATGCTATTGTAATTAATAAAATCCACATTCACTAAAAGCAATTGAATTTTTGTTTTTAAGTACTTACTGAACAGAGATACTATAAATGTAATGACCATCAGCTCAGTTTCCTAAGTTAAAAAAGGGAAAAAAAGGAGCTGAGGAAAAGTATTTGTGCTCAGGCTTTATCGGGGCAGGGGTGGGGTTCCCAGGGTGGAAAGCAGGTGGGCAGGGGGCAGGGGGAGGTGAGGTAGGCATCAAGATAGAGCACATATAGAGTGGTGCATTAGTTACTAAGCTGTCACAACTTCACAAAAAAGTGCCTGTTTGCTAGGTCGCCAAGACAAAGGCTATATGGAAACCACATATGGGTCAGAACAGTCTCCTGCGCTTCCATCTCCCCTTGGCCAAGGTTCACCTGTGGGCCTTAACTCCCTGCACTTCTGCATTGTATCAGTAGCTATGGAGGCCACTGGAGACACCACTTCCCACTCCCTGGCACATTCTTCATCTGAGTCCTGGCATGGTGGGAGAAGTCAGGGCTTTCATGGTAGGGGCTGGATCAGGCCTGGCTGCTGGCACTGCTGGGTTCTGCTGCACCAGGAGCTATGCAGACTGAGCTGCAGTTTTCCCCTGGGGAGTGAGGTAGTACAAGGTGGTAGTAACAACTTTCTAGCAAAATTCAGCAAGAGGCAGGCAGGATAAGCCTATCAGGGGAGATGCAAAATCTAGGTCCCATACAACTATCTGGGGGCAATCCATCATGTTTTGTTAGTAAAGATGGGTTCTCAACAGTATGTGCAAATTAAGAACATTCTGGTGAATACACATCCATATACATATAAATACATAAATAGGGGAGCGAAGAGGTTAAGACACCAAAATGTTAACACTAATAATCACCAGAGTATTAACATATTTCTCTTTTGCACATCTGTATTTTGCCTGTGTAATAAAATAATAAACTTCTGTTTACCAAAGAAAAATAGGCCCTCATATAAAAAGATGTTGGGAATCACAGATCTGAGCCTGTGGGTCATGAAGGAACCAGCATTTCCATATCCTATTTCCAATTGTGACCTCATTTTTTGCTTTGTCACTCCTCATTCATAAACAAAATACTCTGGCACTTTAGAGGGAGCTTGCTTCAGGGGGAGAAATGTGTGTTTTGCAGTGAAAGACATGAGTATGTAACCCATATCCGACAACTCTTGGCTATATGATCTCAGCAAATCCAGCCTTCAGTTTCCTTATCTGTGAATTGGGGGTGATAACAGACCTGCCACATGGAATTGTTCTGAGGAGCAAGTGAGTGTAATTATATAAATCAAAGTACTCTGGAAGCAACCATGCATTATCTATGCATTAGATAATATTATTGTAAAGGAGTGAAGAAGATCAGAAAAGTTTCAGATGCAGAATAATATAGATTTTGGATATGAAAGGATTTTTTGATTCATAAATAAGACTTAGGAGCCATAAAGCAGATTTATTTCTCTAGCTTTGGTATCAGGACAAAAAGAACTGCCCGAGACCTAAGACTTGCTAGTAACTCACCTGGGCACTGGGATAAGTCACTGCCCAGGACTGGAACACATGTTTTCACCTTTCAAAGATTAATTACATTGAAATCCATGCACAAGAAGTGTTTCAAGTTCTAGTAACCTCCTGGTAAGAATTTAATCTGAACTTTGGCAACCTTGCACACTGCTAGGCACAGAAACTATTCTTCCAGTGAACTAATGCTTAAGAGGGGATTCAAAGGCTCAGTGAACTTTAGAAGTAGAAGGGACTATAGCTCTAAATTTCACATTTTATATGAGAAAACCAAAGCCCAGCCACCTACATGGCCTGACTTACTCAATGTCACATATCTGGTTTGTGGCAAAGCTATCTTTTTAAATAATAAAATAACAGCTACCACTTAAGTGTAATGTGCCTGGCAAGCACTGAACACTTAGCATAGCTGGTTTCATTTCATCTTTAAAATAACCCCAGGAGGTGGGAATCAATGGCCCCTTTACAGAGAAGGAAACTGAGGCTCAGAAAGCTTAAGTAATTTGCCTGGCTTAAGCAATCACCAGCCGGCTGCCCAAGTCCCATGCTTATTATTTGCCAACATCGCCAAGTCCCTGTCCAACGTGCTGCTCCCACACCATACTCCCGGGCAAAATATTATAGCAACCACTCTCAGCCTAGAATGTCCTAGCCTCTGAGATACGACAGATATTCTAGCATCATGAGACCCAAAGTATCTGGGGGCGAAAGCTATGGAGAGAGCTGTCCATAATCTAAGCAGTTTAATATTTTGCCCTTTAAACCATTTTACCTTCTCTTCTCCCAAATCCAACCAACAAACAACAGTTAAATATTCATTTCTGGGACGATCATTTTGTTTTCCTCCTGGTCTTTCCTGAATTGATTTTCACAACTTTTCTCTCCTGCCTGTGGCTCTGGATAAAGTAACATTGAAGCATTCACTTTGCTTTGGATTTGGGAAACTTAGGACTTTTCTTTTGACAAAAAAATAAGAATAAAGTTTCACGTGTAACAAAAGAGGGTCTTCGGATTTGTACATATGCCTCAGTGGTGAGCAAAATGGAGAATGGTATTTCAGAAACTTAAAATAAAACTAAAGCACATATGTTCTGTAAAAAGCATTGTTTGACAAGATCAAATTACCCCAAGAGAGGGAACTGATTTCACTAACTGCCTCTCTTGCACATCTGAATCTCCCCCATGAATCTGGCAGACAGGGTGGGGGTGAAAGGGGTTAAACCCCACCCAGATGCACCTGGGTAATTACCCTCTGGACACTTACTAAAGAGCAGACTGCAGCGCTTAACCTTGAGCAGGCACAGGAGGGGTTACAGGAACTGACACAGCTGGATTTGCATTGAAGAAAAATCCATGGAACAGGCCTGAATAGCCACAAGCTGTGCAAGATTCTTGGAAAGGTCATTCGCAGGCATACATAAAATGTCTTTTACAAACACACACATACACACACACAAATCTTGATAGCACGTGCGCTTCTGAGGTGAAACCAGATGTTTACAAAATGATCCTTGCTTTCTACAAAAGAGGACACAGGAGGAGAGATCACTCCTGTAATCAATACCAAAGCATAGGACTTCAGGTTATCAGGACCCATATCTATGAGGCTGAGGGTGTGTAAGAACAGGCAGTTGACTCTGAAACGCTCACAGAGGTGGATGATTTTTCATCTAGTTTGTTTTGGTTAGTGCCCTAGAACAAGGCCTCAAAACAATCCCATTTGCCAAGATCTGTTCTTCCCCATATTATAAGCATGTTGTATTCCACCTTTGCTTATAAAATGTCTATAGGAAATAACAAGAATCCAGATTACCTAAAAACATTCTAAATGGAACCGTTTGATTACATTTAGCTAATTATCAGTAATAATTATGCTATTCCCTGATCTATGAAGTCCCAATAACCTCAAGTACATTATTTTATGTTAATTATTATTGAGTTAAGTAACTAAAAATTCCTGTTACTTGAGGAATTGAGCTATAAATTACAGCAAAATTTTCTCATTTTTCTTATGAGACTATTTGGTTGTTTATACTTTTTGAATTTAGTTCCTTTTTTCTAATTTTAAGTTAGACTCTTATCTGCACCTTCTTCTTCCTAAGGTCAAGCTAGAACGTCAATAGGATGAGCTTTTCCATGACGGTGCATGTCTATTACCATGTATGCTTTGCCATGACCCAAACAACAGATTATAGATATCTTGTGACAGCTTTTTCCATCCTCAACTTAACTAGTGTTTTCACATTTTATTATCTTAAAAACTACATCCGTTTCTGCATGCTATATGTCAATTAATATAAACTTGTATACCCTTTGTTTCATTACCATCTGCATTAGAAAGTTGATTAGTTTTCTTCACATAAAGAGGAACTTAAAGCATAAGGAAGAAAATTAAAACTCATAATCCCATCACCTGATTTTTAAAACTTGTTAATATCCTGGGTATATTAAGGTCTGTAGTGAGGCAAAACATTTGAGAATATTAAAAAAGCTAAAAAGCATAATTTTAAAAAATACCTTTAGATCCCTGAGTATGCACTTAAAATCAACAAATAGTCTGTGTCCACATTGCTTATAGAATTGAGGAGATGGAAATGGCTTCAGAGATTCCTAGTTCAACTGCACTATTGAATCCAGAAGGTTAGGCAATTTATTTTCTTGGCCAGTGAGTGGCTCCATCAGACTCCCAATCTGCCCTCCATGTTCTCTGCACTAAGACAAACTCCCCTCCACTACTCTCTTGCCTCTGAAGCAGTGTGGCTGAGTAGGTGACATAAGATAGGGCCCAGGGAAGGCTCTTAACAACAGGAAGGATGAGGAGCTGTAACAAGCAGGAGCTAAGACACCAGCCTGGGTGTGCGATCGCACGAGGAGCCAGTTAAAATGTAGGTTAAGGCATGGGCTGATATGCTAGGGCTGCTATAACCAAGTGCCACAGAATCATACAACAGGAATTTGTCTCACAATTCTGGAAAATAGGAGTCTGAGATCAAGACATCAGCAGGTTGGCTTCCTCTGAAGCTTCCCTCCTTGGCTTACAGATGGCTGTCTTCTGTCTTCTCCTTGCATCTTCACTGGTCTTTCTTCTGTGGGGATAAGTTTCCTAATCTCCTCGTCTTACAAGGACAACAGTCAAATAGGATTAGGGCTCACCTTAATGACTTCATTTTAACTTAATCTGTTTAACAGCCCCATCTCCAAATATAGTCTCTTCCTAAGGAGTTAGGCTTAGGCCTTCAATATACGAATTTAAAGAGAAGGAGGAAGGGACACACCTCAATTCATAACAGGCTGGTTTAAAGTTGCTGTTAGTCTGGTTGGATTTGGAGACTTGGGACTAAATGAATTGAGAAGTCCAGACACAAGCTGGCAAAGGAAAAACTGCCAGGTCTATGAAGTACAGGGGCCACCTTACATCCTGGGGAAATCCTGAGGAAAAGAGCATGGGACTGTGAGTCAAGGGCATGGCTCTTCCAACTCTGCCAACATCTGGCTATGAGACCTTGAGCAAGATCCTTGTTTATCTGGGCCTCAGTTTCCTCCTCTATAACATGGGCACACAATGTCAGTTTAAAATGAATCACTAGATGATGTCTAAATTCTCTAGAAACCCGTAATCCACAAAAAGCACACAACACTCAGATTTCACTTCCTGTATCATCGCAATCTTGTCACACTCTTCCCTAGAGACTTGCGTTCTTCAGCTCCACCATGGGGCTCCCCTGAACTGATGCCCCTGACCTGGCCCTGCTTCCCTACCATTCCCTGACTGTTCTTCTCTTCTATCAATGTCTAGAAAAATCCTTCCCTTTCCTGCCATATCCCCCATTCCCAAGACTCTGCTCAAATGCAGCCTCCTTCATAAAACCTTTCCTAAGCAGAGGTCTCTCCCTTGTATTGTTTGGTTTTACCTCTTTTACTGGACACCTGTCATTCTCCCTGGTCTCATGATTATTTCGTTTCTTATAACTATCTACACAGACTCTTGAGTAAAGAGTATCTAAAGTATGCTACCTGCTGTGTAAGAAAAAAAGAGAATGAGAAAATATATCTATATATAAAAATATATCTATATGTCATACAACTATATAGATATATATAGTTATGTTTATATATGCTTATATAGCTATATAGTTATATAATCTGTGCACATTTTGCAAAAGCAAATACAGTAAAGTTAAACCAGAAACAAATGAGACTGAGCACCTATGGACATGGGGTGAGCAAGAATGAGGTGGAAATGATGGGAGGGTGGAAAGGAGCAGAAGGAAGATGAGAGGGACATGTCTTTGAGTATTTCTTTTTGTATCATTCTGACTTCCAAAACATATGAATGTTTCACACATAAACAGACAAACACATAAATAAAATCAGTGAAGTGGGTAAAAAAAAAAAAAAAAAAGAAACCTAAAATGGAAGACAAACTAAATAAATGAACCCAACTATATTTCAAATGAATGACATCATCAAGTGGGAGTGGAAGGGAGAAATATCCCTGGCACTCCAACCCGAAATTCAACTAAAGAAAATATACTTTAATCTGAACCTGGGTCTGTGAAGATTTAATGAAGAAAAGGCAGGGAGGGTGCATTCAAAAAAGTTAGTTAACTGCCGATTAAGTTTATTTCCCAGCTGACAGGGCAGAGATTAGTAGACTCCTACCTGATATCCAGCCCCCCCTTTTCCCTTATCTTAACAGAACCCTGATTTTATTGGGGGCAACAATGTGCTCAGCTAAAAAACTTTTTCCAGCCTCCCTGGCAGCTGAGGGTGGTCATGTGACATGGTTTTGGCACATGAGATGGACTGGGAAGTGACTAGGTAGGGTTTCTGAGCAAGCTTTTGAAAGAGGGCTGATTCAGCTTGTGCCTACACTTTGCCCATCTCATTCTTCTAACAAGAACATGGACGTGAGGCAGAAGGAGGATCAGCAACCTTATGACTACAGATGAGAAGCACACACTAAGGATGATTGGGGGAAACAGAAAAGGTGTCTGGGTCCCAGAAGACATTATGGGATGGAAATGTCAGTTTCCATGGAAATGTCTACTGCCTATCTCCTGTTTTCATTACATGAGAAAATTAAAACATGAGTTTTAGGAACTCTCCATAACTTATTAAGCCAATACTTTTCAGGTGTCTGAACTCACAGCACAGCTGAATGCAGATTGTAATACAGCTGTGGCTAGTGATGGAGCTAGATTTACAATCCACATCTTTTGGCTGGGCAACGGTGGCTCATGCCTGTAATCTCAGCACTTTCGGGGGCTGAGGCAGGAGGACTGCTGGAGCCAGGAGTTCGAGACCAGCCTGGGAATCCTCGTGGGTCCTTGTCTCTACAATAAGTAAATTAAAAAAAAAAATAGCTGGGCACGGTGGCATGTGCCTGTGGTCCCAACTATTCAGGAGGCTGAGGTGAGAGGATCACTGAAGCTTGGGAGGTCGAGGCTGCAGTATCTCATGATTAAGCCACTGCCCTCCTGCCTGGGCAACAGAGCAAGACTCTTAAAAAAAAAAAAAAAAGGTCTGTTATTGTCTACTAGGGTCTGATCACACTAAGGTTCGGAAGTTTCCCTGGTTACTGTTAATTCCACTAATTCACATGAAACTATGAATTACATTTAAAATGTTGCATATGACAATTCTTCCTTCTTTTCCATTTAAATAGCTATGAACAAAGAATTTTTTAAAGCTAAGGATAAGCTCTTTTCCTATTATCTGCAGACTTAAACTGAATATATTCAAAAAAGCCTTGAAGTCCAACCATCGAAAATATAACTTAAATATATCATGGTTTGGATGTTTCAATAACATCACCATAAAAAAAGATATTTCCTTATTCCCAAGTTCATACTCAACCTTTCTCCACTATGCTGTATTGCAGTATTTAGAGTCGTGTATCCTTTGTTTACTCTTTATCCATATGTCTTAGGATAAATAAAGAAACAGAACAGAGTATCTGTGTTTATTTATCTTTCTCACTAGCTTGCTAGCTTCTTGAGGTCAGGGCCTATCTAGTTTGTACACTAGCTAGCACAATCTCTATCTAAACGGAGTTGTATTCATTAATATATGATAGAAGGAAGTATGTATAACCCATACAGAATAGGTTATGCTGGACCCCAGAAAAGCAAAAGATATAATTAAAAGGGCTAATGTATCCTTTAAGAAAAAAAAATTAATAAAGAGAGGTTTTACTCTACAAGGAGGAAAGTATGTATCTGGGTGGTTTTTTTTTTTTTCCAAATTAAATTCCCTCAGAATCAAATTCTGTTCACTGATTTAGGACAAAATCTCTAAAGATATCATTAGAATCTGAAAAGCGAGATGAACTTATACTGAGTTCATTTGGCTAGAAATCCCAAAACACATCAAGGAACACTCCAGGCCCTTGAGCACAGTGCTATTACACTGCTATTACAGCTACAGACACGGAATCTTGACTTAGTGAAAGTGTGTAAACTGGGGATAATGGGGAACCAGACAACAACTCCCAAAGCCAAGTGTAAAACTGCTGTGTCATAACCTCTGCACACCTGTAGGTGATGGGTGGTTCAGAAACATTGTCAGGATAGAGCTCTGCTGGCCGTAGAACCTTCAGGAAATAAACACATGCCAAGTGTGAATCAGCACCATTCCCCAAACCAGGAAGACCCTGTTCTCATGCACCATGTCAGTCTTTTAAACACCAGTATTCATTCAGCACACACGTTTGCTAGCTTACAGCGGGCCAGGCCAGGTCCCGGGAGACAGAAAAGTCATACAGAATGGGTGACCATTCTGGCCCTGCCACTTCCTAACTGCATGACCCTGCAGGTTATGTAACCCCTCTGGGCCTCAGCATCCTCACCTGTAACATGAGGGTAATAACGCTACCACCTCAGAAGCTCATTATGAGGATATGTGAGTTACTGTTTGTAACGTGCATAGGAGAATGCCCGGCCCACAGAGCCATGTTAAGTGTTAGTGATTATCATTTGTTGAATAAATGAAGAATGCAACCGTAACATGAGGCATGTTCATGATATATTTAGATTTTTTAAAAATTACATTTCAAAACAGATACATACAGTAAGATGTTAAATTAATATATAATGCATACGAATAGAAAATAGATGAGTGGTAAATAAAAATATTAATAGGGGCTTCCTTTAGACATAGAATTGCAGATCACCTGTGTCTTTTTCTCCATGGTTTTTAATATATTTTAATGTAAGAAAAATGGTAATAATTATTCATATTAATTACACAGACCTCAGTTTCCTAATCCATGGGATGGGGGCAGCATTCCATGATCTCTAAGGCACCTCACAGGCTTCACCTTCTGATACATGGTTACCAGATGCCCAGCTAAAGAAAATTAAATCATTAACTTTTGCTTTTTTTTTTTTTTTTTTTTTTGAGATGGAGTCTCACTCTGTTGTCCAGGCTGGAGTGCAACACCACCACCTTGGCTCACTGCAACTTCCACCTCCCAGGCTCAAGCGATTATCCTGCCTCAGCCTCCCAAGTAGCTGGGACTACAGGCGCCCGCCACCATACCCAACTAATTTTTGTATTTTTAGTAGAGACAAGGTTTCACTATGTTGGCCAGGGTGGTCTCGAACTCCTGACCTCAGGTGATCTGCCCGCCTTGGCCTCCCAAGGTGCTAGGATTACAAGCATGAGTCACCGCGCCCGGCCAACTTTTCCTTTCTATAATGTTAAGAACAGATTCTTAGAAATAGCTTTCTTCAAACTAATCAGAGTCAGTGGTAAGCATGAAAATTAGTATAAAAAGTAAACAGACTTGTCTTACAAAGCTAATTCAGCAACACTAGTCTCACTAAATCCTAAATCCCTCCATAGTAACTGGAATCTAGAGGGAGAAATAACACACTGTTTTTAGAGGAGGAAAGGGGAGTAAAAAGCCTCCCATATGGTGTCTGTTCGGATATTTAAGTCATTTTTCCCTTCTGTAACATTAAGTTCCTCCCTCCCTTTTACCTGGTTTGATATTTAAAACCAAGAGTAACAGTTATGGTTTTAGCAACTTTACCAAAACTGCATTGTCCAATCGCACATAAAAATTAGAAGAACTTTGTAAAACCCAAGCAAGCAGAAGAGGAATCTATACAGAGAGCAAAGAACATTTCCTTTTCTCCTTTGGTGTTGAATTCACTTAGAATTTGGTCATGGAAATACTGCTTAGGTTTCCTGGTGCCAATGTAACCTATATGCCTGAGTGCTGTTTTGAATTCACAAGTACATCTTTGACAGGGCTGCAGCACTCTTGAAAAGAGGCTTGGGCTTAAGGCTCGGAGCAATTCAGACTGATGCCAGGCAGCATAAACAAGACACTGAAACCTTCTGAGCCTCAGATCCCTCATCTATAAAATGGGCATATTAATATCGTTTTGAAGAATTGCTACAAAGTATGCAAATTTAGGAGATACAAAGGGGAAAATGTTAAAGGCACAAAAGGAAAGAAAAGGCAAAAGATTCCACTGTGTATATGGCAAGGATGCAACTATCAACGTGCTGGGTTTGTGGTCGGGAGACTCTGGCAGGCATCTGGGCACAGTATACTCATGGCTGCGTATGCGGCTACAGTCAGTCAAATTACTGAAAATCTTCTGAATGTGGATTTTGTGGAGAAACTCAGTGAGTTAGGAATGAAAGAGACTGATGAGGACGGCAAAGTAAACAGTATTCTTAGGGCCTCTGGCACCACCTGGTCCACACCCCAGATCTGAACAACTGTGTCTGGGCTGCACAGAACCTGGCCTGAGAAACCGTAGGCTTGAAGAAGCAGGTCCTGTGTGATGGAGAGCTTTGCCCGTCCCGGTGCTTCTTGGTGGGTGGCAGGAGTACTTTATGTACTGTTTCCATGGAGAAGCACAAACTTTCCAGGAGATTTATTAACTTCATTTCCCCATCAGACAACAGGGAGATATTTTTGTCCTCTATTGGGGTGGGCAGATCATAAAGTTGCAGAAATTAGGCCAGAAGGACCAAGAAAAGCAGAAGCCAAAGAGCAAGGTCTCTCTGGGAAGCCTTCCCTGACCTCCTAGGCAGGGGGAAAAACTCCCTCTGCAGTGAGTACAGCGCCACACAACTTACCTCTCAGGAACCTCCTGTGTTCTCATTCTCTCTCTCTTCCCTCCTTTCTCTCCCTCTCTCACTTCATTCCCTGTTCTTCCTCTTGTTCAACTTCTCTTTCACCCCCTTCTTTCCTCTGTCTCCTTTCCACTTTCCCTCTCTTCTTTCCTTTTTATTTTTTCTCTCTCTCTTTCCTTCCTTCCTTCTTTCTTTCCCTCCTCCTTTGTCCTTTCATTCTCTTTCTCTTCTTTTTCTTTCCCTTTTTTCAATATGTGTTTCTTGAACACCTACCATCCTGGAACCCGGTACCATGCTTTGCAGATCTTTATTACAGCAAATGGTTTCTTCTTCTTTCATTCTTTCCTTTTCAAAAAAAAAAAAAACTCCTTTATCAAAAAAAAAAAAAATGTAAGCATCTATTATGGTGCCCGACATCCAACAGAAAAACGATTTTTTTACTTTCAATTCAGAAAACATCTATTTACCTGCTGTACTATACTGGGAACTAGGGATAACAGAATTGAATAATATATAGCCTTTGCCCCCAAGGAGCTCACAGGTCATGAAAGACCCACATGTGAACAGAAAACAAATGGCATTTTGTCCATAAGGCAGAGATGGCCAGCTGTTCAAAGATTTGTGCACTCCTTTCAATATGCAAAATTATTGCTGGGATGAGACCAGCAAGGATCTACATTTCTTGCCCCAACCCCTCCAGTTGTCTAAATGTAGCAGACAACAGAATGAGCTCCGGCCAAAAAGGCCCTTTTGGAACCCTCCACGCCTTCCCTCTCCTCTGTCTCCTGGCTGGAGATTGGCAGTAAGTTAACTAAAGAAGACACAGGTTGAAGATGGCAGAACCTCTGTCAGGCTGGGTCCCTGAATGACTGTATGGAGCAGGGTCATTCAGTCTACTTCAAGTTGGGCTTTACATGAGCAAGAAATGTACTTTTATTTTATTAAGGTGAGTTTGAGTTACCAAGGATTATCAGTTATGACAGCTAGTATTATCTTAACTAATAAAATGTGACAGTTCATTTGATAAATATTTATTAAGCACTTCTATGTAGCAGATATTGTCTGGGAATATATCAATGAACAAAAGAGACAAATATCTCTGCCCTTCTGCTGCTGATGTCCTGTTGGGTACCTAGCTCCACAGTAGGTGTTCAAAAAATATTTATGGAAGACATAGCTTAAAGACTCATTGAGCTTACATTTTAGGAAAAAGAAAGAAGGAACCGAGAAACAAGGAAACTTTATGTGGAAAACAGTAAACATTTTCAGAATATAGCCTCGATTTCACTAAGTGGAAAAGCCTCTCTTCCCTTTTTCCTGTTTATTGAATATGAACACTGCCATCTGTGCCCACTCTCAGATAGGGAGATGTCTCATGGCAAGGGCTGTCTTATTTGTCTGGGTATCCCCAGGACCTGGTACAATGTCAAGCATTTCACAGGTGCTCAATAAATGTTGACTAAAAGTCTTATGCTTTAAAATTTATGTATGTTATGCATATCCTTTTATTTTGTCGAAGGTTACATTTTAAAAAATAGTACAAAATTAAAAATATGAAAGCCATAAACTTGCTAGAGAGAAAATTTCTATCCAGGGGAAGGGCTGACCAGCATCACAGATGAATACGTGAAAGGGCCAAAGGGCAGTACCAATAGTGAATAAGAGAAATGCAAAATCCTGAGAGCTGGAATAGCCAGGAAAATTTTACAGAAAATACTGTTAATAACAACAGCTTGACTTTTTATGACCTTGTAGAGTTTACAAAGCATTCCCATACCTATTACTTCATTTGACACATTTAATAGCTCTCTGGGGTAGTTATTATTAACCTCAAAGAGATTAAGGGATTTACCCAAGCTCAACAGCTAATAATTAATAGAGAGTCAGAACTCGAACTCTGGTCTTTTTATTCTGCATCTGAAATAAGGCTCCAAGGTGAGATGTGGGTGTGCAAGGCATACATAAGGGGCTTTCCAGAAAGCAGCCCCCCAATGCCCCCCAAATCAAGGGTTAAATGTGTTCACACATGAGTCTACATTTTCAGTGACCTGCTCCCCTCTGCTTATAAGCAATTTCAGGCTGTCTTCTAAGGAAACTGTAGACTAGTCAGTTTTTCCCCAGTGTCCTGCCAGTCATTTCCAGTGCTTCGCCAATATCACCATCTTACCGTGATTACATTATTGGGAAACAGAATCCAGCTCCTTGATTAGATGAGAAAGGAACTGTTAAGTCCAACAAGTCAGTTTATAATGAAGGAGAAGGTGGAGGAAGCATTCTTTAGTGTCTACCAAGTGTTATGGAAATCTTTCAGAGTAAAGGAGGGACCCAGCACATTCTTTGGAGAAGGCTTCAGATGGCATGGAGTTCAAGTTACTGAACACAGATTCTAGAACACTGGAGGGGTCATTAGTCACATTTTCAGGAATGCCACCAGAATCCAAGCAAAGTCCTGACAATCCAGGCACCAAAGACATTGTTTAAAAATTCCACCTGCTATCAAAGGAGCTATCAAAACAACTTCAGAAAGAGTACATTTATATTATTTTTTAACAAAATATCCTTATTTTTTAACAATCTGATAGAAGTCATTGAATAAATATGGTATGATATGAAATCTAATATGTAATAATGGGAGTGGCTGTTTTGGTTAAGGAGGAAGCACATTGTGAATGAAAGACTCAAGCAGGGGTTAGCCACTCATCTAGGGCACTGTAGGTGGAAGCGTTCATCTTAGAGGAGGCTGGATATCAGGACCTCCAAGTCCATCTAGCGACCTGTGAGCCCTTTTACTGAACAGAGGGTATCCAGAACTTAGAGGGGTCATAGTTCTAATCTCACAGATGCCAACTCCAAGACACCACTGGTTATTATTTTCTGAGCACAAAACTCTCAGTATCAAATCAAATAAAAATGGCAAGACGAAATAGAAAGAAAATCATAGGGCACCTAGAATCAAGACGAAAAGAAAAAATTGTAAAATTTTTCAACAATTATCAAAGAACATATCTATTTAACAGCTGGTAAATGTTCACGGTTAATGATCTCAACTCTGAGACTTGGTTCCTTCATGGGAAAATGACAGGGAGAAGAGATTGGCAGAGCACCTCAAAATTCACTATCAGCCCAGTCTGTGAATCAATGACTTCAAGAAAGGCTAATGATATGCCAGGTACCTAATCGAGATGTGTGAATATCAATTCTTGGCCTTCATCTTTTCTGTCTGGGAGACTAAACATGCCAAAACCTCACCCTGACTTCACACTACCTCCACTTCAAATTCCACCTTGGTCAACAGAGATCATCCTCTTTCTCAGGTCGAACCATCTTCTTCATGAAACCAAGATACATGGTTTATTTTCTTAAGTGAGTGTTAGCCTTTACCCACAGTTTCAAGCCCAGCAATGTAGCCAAACCAAAGACAATACTATATCCCACTGTCTAACAGAGACAATGAAGAAAAATGCAGATAACTAGTATTTCTAAATCTGAGTAATAGTCCTGTGTTCAAAGAAGAACAAGAATATATTACAAGAATGCAACATTCTGTTAAATTGTCTAGTGACCTTTATTGACCAACTATCATGCCATTAAATGCCATCTCTACCTTGAGAGATTACAAAATTATATCTAAAAAGCTTGATAAACTTTTCTAAGCCCTGATCAAATCACATACTTACATAAAACACAAGCATGCCATAACTTTGTCCATGTCATGTGTCATCCAAATATGTTTTATAAAGAGCATTCTAAGATCTAAAAGCTCCTGTAATCCACGTCCAGGAGTTTTTCTAGACTGAGAGAAAACATGTGCTGTAGGATTTCCCACTCCTCTGTCAAAGATTTGAAGGTCTTTAGTCTACTTGGCAAAATAAAGTACACTTAAGATGCATCACTCTTGCCAAAGAAAGGGTTTTGACCTTTTGGCCAAGCAGATTCCAACCTAATGGCCAACTCAAATGAAAACCAGTGCTTATTCTAACAATTTGTAGAATATTTGTAACTACCAGTTTCGTCTTTCTCACTTTGCCAACTCACTACCCAGTGCCCAGAAGGAGGGATTATACATAGGGCAGTGGTTTTGGTGTATAAACAATAAAGAATCAAGTCCTTTTTGCTCTTCCTTCCTTATATTTCTCTTACCCACCTATCCGAAAAACCTCCCCTGTGCTACAGGAGCCCCATCCTGAACATGATCAGTATAAACATCAGCTTCACAAAAATCAAGTGCACAAATGTAAGGTGTCTGTGGTGTGTGAAGATGATGGGAGGCTATATGTCTATGTATGTAGGAATGCATTAATGAATGGGAAGGGTTTTTGCAGAGATCAATGCAATGGCATTTGATATCGCCATCAAATTGCTTTCTCTTATAAACTTTTAGAATATAGTAGTCTCCCCCCATATCTGTAGTTTTGGTTTCCATGGTTTTAGTTACCCAAGGTACCATGGTCTGAAAATATGGAATGGAAAATTGCAGAAATAATTCGTAAGTTTTAAACTATACACCATTCTCAGTAGCATAATGAAATCTTGGGCCATCCTGCTCCATCCTGCCCAGAATGTGAGTCACCCCTTTGTCCAGCATATTCCCACTTTCTATGCTACCTGCCCATGAGTCACTTAGTAGCTGTCTTGGTGATCAGATCGACTGCCACAATATCATGTACTTATGTTCAAGTAACCTTAATTTTACTTACTAAGAGTCCAAAAGCACAAGAGTAGTGATGCTGGCATTTGGATTTGCCAATAAACTATAAAGTGATAAGGTAAAAGATTGAAGTGAAAAGGTGAAAAAGATCTTGACTTAATGAGGAAAGAAAAAAATCATATGCTGAGGTCACTAAGATCTACGGTAAAAATGAATCTTCTATGCATGAAATTGTAAAAAAGGAAAAAGAAATTCATGTTTAGTATATATAGAATTTGGTACTATCTGCAGTTTAGGCATCTACCAAGAATCCTGGAACATATTCCCAGGACACAGATAAGGGGGGACCACTGTACATCTCTTGACCCACTTTGTATAGCACCATCCAGAGATTACTGATACTTTTGATACCATTAATTGATGAAAAGACGGCTGCTTCGTTTCTTAGAAACACGGAAGCCTGTAAATGTAGCAAAGGCAACCAGAAAAAAAATAAGAGTCCATATGTCCATGCCCAGTCAGTAAACAACAAAATTAAGAAACCCACAAAAACCTTTTAACCTGGACATCATGAAGGATACTCTTGAAATGGTATCATCAAAAATCAGCCTCTTTTCTATTCATATGGCATATTAGCAAGCACAGCAAACAAGTAAATAACCATCTTCAAGGCCAAATTTAATGAATTCTTTTTTTACCCCCCTCCTTTATCGTAGTCTCTATCTCTGCACTTCCAGGAGCTAGGTTTTCTCATGGCTGCTGCTCCTCTCCCACACGATGTAAGCAGAGAGCTGGAGAAACAGGGTCCTAAGCTGGGGACTGTGAGCAGCAAGCCTCTGACATCACTGGGTAGCAGGAAGTACCACAGGAGTCTGAGGTTTCACGCCTCACTGCCCTCTCAATACAAAAATCCTCCCAGTGACACTGTGCCCAGAAGATGTTTACTGCCTAAGCGCACAGTCAATCTCCCCTCGAAGAAACATGCTTCCCACTGTAGACTGTGTCCACCACTCTAGAGACAGGGAAACCGCACCCTCTGCGGCTGACACCATAGAAATGAACTCATCTTTAAATCTGCCGTGCTGCTTTTTACTTTCTTCTGCCAGCTGGTCCTTGGCAAAGCTACTTGATAAATCCAAACACATCAGTTTCACTGGCCGCTGAAGGGCCTGTGCTTTCGGGAAACAGGCTTGCCATAAAGCTAGTCTTTGTGACGGCAGCTTCTGGTCTCTCCTGTCACCCCTATTGCCCTTCCCTGTTCTGTCTCTAGAAATCACAGACTGCATAGCTAGAAGGGCCTCAAGTCCTACTCTCTCCACTCTGCAGATGAGAAAGCCTAAGTTTAGAGAAGGTTGGCAACTTGTCCGAGTTTACAGGGCTCATTAGTGGTGGCAGAGCTTAGCCAAACCCAAGACTGCTGTCCAGTATGGACTTCCATAAGCATGGGTTTTACTGTAAGAAAAAAAATACTGGGTTTCAGTCCTGAGTGGCTAATCACTGGTTGGTGACCTAGGGCAAGTAACATTTATCTATCTGCCTTCTCAGGCTTTCACATCTGTAAAATAGACAATAAATATACAATAAACATAGTTACAGCTCACTACGTGGATGTGAAACTGTGATACTTTCAAGTGTTTACAGGAATATGATTTGTGCTTTTTGTACAGATTCTTAACTCATCTTTTCAGATCCAATTTGTTATCATCTCCTTCAGAGCCTCCCCTGCCCTCCCAGATGCAGCGAGGTGCCCAGCTCCCCCGTACACATCTATCTTTGCACCATAGTATAACCGTTCCTTGTACCTTTTCCCCTATTCAATTGTGAGATTCAAGGAAATGAACTGTGTCTTAATCATAGTCCATTAATCTTTGCATTTCCAGCACCTAGCACTATTCATGGTCCATTAGAAGTGAATTAATGAATGCTTATTGAATTAAAGTAGAAGTGAATAAAATCACTAAGTAATAGGGACAAACTAAAGGTGAATATACTTTCCTCCTTTGACTTGCTGAATTAGAGTTCTCCAGTGAACCAGAACCAAGAAGATATATATATGTAGAAATTCATTATGGGGGTTGGGTCATACAATCATGGAGGCTGAGCAATCCGACAATATGCCATCTCTAAAAGCCAAGTGAGAGAACCAGAAAGTCAGTGGTATAAAGCAGTCTGAGTCCAAAGGTCTGAGAACCAGGATTAGGGGAGCACAGGTGTAAGTCCCAGCGTCCAAAGTCCCAAGAACTAGGATCTTTGATGTCCACGGACAGAAGAAGATAAGTGTCCTAGCTCAAGGTAACATCAAATTCACCCATCTTCCGTCTTTCTGTTCTACCGGGCCCTCTGCAGATTGGATGATGCATACCCGAGGCATGAATATCTGAGGGCAGATATTCTGTACTCAGTCTACTGATTCATATGCTAATTTCTTCTGGAAATCTTCACAGGCATACCCAGAAATAATGCTTTACCAGTTACCTGGACCTCCCTTAGCCTAGTCAAGTTGACACCTAAAATTAACATCACACTTACCAATCCTGAAATGACATTCCTAGGCAACCACTCACACCTGCAAGTCTTCCCATGAGGTGCATTTCCAGGCAACACACCTTCATCAGCTCTAAATGCCTCAGACGAAGGAGTCCTCACCACCACCCTGTAGTCAGGAGGCATGAAATAATATTTCTGAAATATTTTCACATCCCTCTTTGACAGTCTCTAGGGTATTTCCAATTTACCACAACAAAAAGAGAAATACTTTTATTTTGCTGTTTCTTGTAACAACAGGGCCCTAATGATGCAAAGAGATGGAAACAATAATATAACCAATCAGGCATAGGAGAATTTCTTAGCAAACTGGAACTTTTGACTGCTGCAAATCTCAAGAACAGTGAGGGAATCAGCATTTTGTGTATTTGATTAGCAAAAGTAGTTTGACATGCGACGTTCCCATACCTGACTCATGGTGAGCCCATGTGACATGTCCCAGATATGTCCCCAAGGGTCATGATGAACACCAGGCAGAAAAATATAGTTTTAAAACACTATTAGTCATGGCAATGAGAATAAGTTTTGAGTTCCTCGTCATACACTATATTTTGGGGGATAAATGATACAACATTTGGATGAGATCGGGCGTGTTCAGGGTGGTATGGCCGTAGACAACATTTGGATTTGGAACAGTCCTAGAAAAACATTCTAGTTTCTGAGACTCTGGAAGGTAGAAAAACAAACATCAATTATGGCCCAATTTCTTGTTCCAAAATGGACCAGGCTGTCTCTCACTTTTATGCCTTTGTGAATGACTTCTTCTACCTGAAACTCCTCCACCACCACCCCGAACTTTCATTTCCCTTCCTTGCTTCTTCTTTTAGCAAACTCCCCCTCATCCTTCTAGATCCATCATCACCCAAGATAAATCTTTCAGTACTCCCTAACCAGAGTAAATTACTCTTTCCTGCACGACTCCTGACAAATCAAAGATTACCTTGAGTTGTAACCTTCTTTCTCTTTGTTGAATCTCCCATTGGACTATGAGCTCCCTGAGGGCAGGAAATTAGTCTTTTTCATCTTTTCCCCCCTCATATCTAGTATGGAATTTTATACCTATTACATCTAGCACAGGACAGGTATGAAATAAGTGTTAAACGAGTAAATGAGTAGAATGAATAACAAATTCCCTTAACCTAGGCAGGACAGATTAGCAAATTAATAAGAAAAAGGAGTTGGTAAACAGGACTAGAAAGGTGACATTTTCCTGTTTCTATAAAATAGTCCGAGATCTCCAAAGAAAAGGAGCTTCAGAAGTATGTGTAACTTTGATTATTTGCTTGGTATGGACATTAAAAAGCAGATAGATGTTTACATTTTTAATAGGCCAGCTACAGACCATATAATCTTCCTGAATTCTTTCCCTAAAATGAAATTCCCTTAAGTAGGTCATGACAGGAAGACGTATCTCAGTGGTCAGGTCCTCTTGCAGTGGAGGCAACTATAAAAATGCCCTTTTCTGGATGTGGTAAGCCAGGATGGCTTGGGATGGTCTGGGAAAACACCATCTATACACCAACCACCTAGAATCTTAAACATAACTAGACTTTCACATGGTTTATTAGTATCCTTCTTGCATCTCAAAATATTTTTAAATAAGATTGAATTCCACATTTACTCTAGAAGAGAAAAACAAAATCTTCCCTTCAGGGTAGTTTCATTCACCCACAATTGCAATACTACTGGTATACTCCACTACCTGAATGCTTATTTAAAAGCCAATGATAAATTACCAAGTGATACAGGAAGATATAAGCAGAAGTCCCTTAAATATTGAACTTCCATCATGCATCTGAAATGAATTGAATTTGCAAATCTTTGATTTATGCCCTGCTCTTCAGGGACATACTAACTATATAAAGATAGATATCTGTGAGCAAACAGCCATCCGGGGGCACCCTCAGAAACATGCTAGAATACCCAAAGCCAGGGCTGCATGCACTTCGTTCTTCCAGGACTCTCTGCATTGGGTATTCATTCTGGAAAGCATACAGGCAGTACAGTTCACCAGATCAGTGTTCAAATCCCAGCCTGCTCACTTCCTGGGTAGATGACTTCGGGAACTTATGGAACCTCTCTAAGCATGCATTTCTCAGCAGTAAAATGGGGCTAATAATGCCTATGGTAACCAGCCTTCAAGATAGCCCTAGTGTTTCCACCTCCTGGCTTTCACATCCTTGTGTAGTCCCTCCTATATTTACCACAGTCAAACTCTATGACTAATAGTATATGGTAGAAGTGATGGCATGTCACTTCTGTAAATTAGGTTATAAAAGACTGTGACTTCCATCTTGGGCTCTCTCTCTCCTCCTCTGTCATATGACTCACTGGGAATGCCATGTCTTAAGCAGACTCATGGATTCCTTGCTCATATGTCAAGGAATTTTCCTACCAAAAGTCACTGAGTGAGCCTGGAAGCAGAACTTCCAACCCTGGTCAGGCCTTCAGAGACTGCAGATGCAGCTGACAGCATGATGGCAATCTCATGAACCACTCAGCCAAGTTGCATGTGGATTCTTGACCCTTAGAAACTATATGAGATAATGAATTTTTATTGGTTTAACCTGCTAAATTTTGGGGTTATTGGTTATACAGCAATAGATAACTAACACAATGTCTCTTATGCATTATATGTTGAAATAATATATGTCAAATGCTGAGCATATGCTTGGCACATATTAGGAACTCAAATGATAGCTATAAAAATTTAAATTATATCACTGATAATTATATCAATATTTCATTTTATTGTTATTTATATTTATAAATAATATTTATAGATCCATCGCAATGCTTTTCTGTGGGAAAGAAACAAGTAGAAGGAGCATCAGTCTTTTTTTGTTTTTTGGAGACACGGTCTTGCCCTGTCACCCACACTGGAGTGCAGTGGTACAATTATAGCGCACTGCAGTCTTGATCTCCTGAGCTCAACTGATCCTCCTGTCTCAGCCTCCCAAGTAGCTGGGACCACAGGCACATGCACCATGCCCAGCTAATTTTTAAAGTTTTTTTTGTAAAGATGGGATTTCCCTATCTGGAGTTTGCCCAGGCTGGTCTCAAACTCCTGGGCTCAAGCAATCCTCCCACCTCATCTTCCCAAAGTGCTAGGATTACAGGTATGAACCACCGTGCCCAGCTGGGCATCAGTCTTAACGACAGACTTTTTTTCATGTTTCCTGTTGGTAGCACAAGGCTTAAACTTAGTACCCACAGTTCTAATTTGCAGATACCCACTGATGTCAAGCATTCTGAAAACTAGATTCTTTTCTATGTAAATATTTAAAAGGTAATAAAATAGAAAAAAAGGAAGACTGTCCTCTCTGACCAATAGATACTGCTTTTAAAATAATAATGACCTCTGCTTAGCTGCTACTTCAGTTCACAAGAGTCCGTCTCTCATAGGCCTGCTCTAGGTTAAAGCCCTGGACACAAAGGCTCCTGATTTGAATTATGACTGACTGCTCTGTGGCCCTAAGCAAGTTACTTCCCCTCTGAAAGCTTTGGTTTCGCCATGTGTTAAAATAGGAAAAATGGTACACATCTCAAGGTGTCATTTTGAAGATTAAATAAGATAATGAAGTAAAATGTTCAGAAGAGTGAAGTGGTCAATAACGGTATGCAGCTATTATTATCATTTTCTGCTATGTGGTAGGAATTATTATTATAATTGTTTTAGAGATCAGGTCACCTAGGCCCATCATTGTCAAAGATTTGCTCAAGGTATGGGAGAAAGCTGCTTCTAGCTCCAGCCTTCTGATTTTTTTAAAAACAGTCCCCAAAGAACTGTAACCCTTTTTGGATTTACACAGGTTGCAGTGAATACACGCTTTTTAAAATTACCCTGTGTATAAAGTATGGTGATAGAAGCCAGAAAGTGATAGCCTCTGGGTAGAGGTGTGGGAGTAGGGATGGGAGGCAGGGGAGTACAATTGACTAGAAAGGAGCACAAGGGAACTTTCTGAAATGACGCAAATGTTCTATAGCTTGCTTTAGGTAGTTTCATGAGTGGACATGACTATTAAGACTGATGGAACCAAACACATAATTCATCTATATTAATTATACCTCAACAACAAGAATAAAGTAAACAAAAACCCAAAAAATTACCTCATGTATTCAAAATAAGCATTAGCCGCATCACAATTTCAAGCCCACCCTCCTCTTCTTTCTTCAGACATTGTTATGGGAAGAAAGGACAGCAACTCAGGGTGAACAAGCATGGCCTACACATCCCCAAACCACCCCCCCATCCTAAAACGCAAAACAAAACAGGAAATAGTAGGGCAAAGGAAGGTGAGCTCCTAAAGGGGCCCTCAGACAACTGCCCCTCTGTCCCTCGAAGGTGGTCTGTGCCCACTTTCCACAGACATGCTGCAAGCCACCCACATAGGCCATGGTCTGACCTGCCCAGGTGGAGACACAAGGTCTCCTGGGCTGTCAATCCTGCACCTTGAACAAATAGGAAATTCTTTTGGGAGGAGGACAGAGTGTGGAAGAGTGAGGATCCTTCCAGCCCACTTTATACACAGCAGAAAAACATCATATATCCAGGTAACTGCAATAATTCAAAAGTTGCTCAAACTTCAACTCCCATTCCTATCCCACCTTCCTGGAAGAAAAGTCCACAGCCCGGCTCAGGGTGAGCTGACGGTTCTGATTTAGGCTGGATTTGTGCCAGTGTGGAGGTGGGTGGTCGAGTATGGAGGGTTTTCTCTCCTAATAGTTTAAATAAAAGCCGCTATGGAAGAAGAGAGAAATATGAGCTCTAGTAGAAAAACTTTTCTTCTCTAAATCTAAGGGAAAATGATGTAGCAGCCAACCTTCAACATTCTGAAGGAGAAGATGCAGAGACCATTGCAACCTCAGTTAGTAAGTGCCAGGAACTGAGTGTGGAGATTGGGTGATCAGCTAGGTTGACTCACCAGCCATGTGACTCCTTCTGGCCAAATCCTTGCCTCAGCAGAATTATAAATTACCGGGTGCCACAGGCCTTCCCGGATCCCTAGCAAGTAGCAAAAACCATGTGTGTAAAATCCATAATACCAGGGCCCAAGAACAAGAATGTTTGTGCTAAGAAGGGACCTTAAGAACCATGCATTGCAACCACCTCATTTTCCAAAAAAGAATGCAGCCCATATGAAATGGTCTAACACAGGGGTCCCCAACTTCCAGGGCCACGACTAGTACTAGTCCATGGCCTGTTAGGAACAGGGTTGCACAGCAGGAGGTGAGCGGTGGGAGAGTGACCAAAGCTTCATCCGTATTTATAGCCACTCCTCATCGCTCACATCACCACCTGAGCTCCACTTCCTGTCAGATCAGCCAGCGATGGCATTAGATTCTCACAGGAGCGTGAACTCTACTGTGAACTGCGCATGTGAGGGATCTAGGTTGCATGCTCCTTATGAGAATCTAATGTCTGATGATCTGACACTGTCTCCCATCACCCCAGATGGGATCATCTAGTTGTGGGAAAACAAGCTCAGGGCTCCCACTGATTCTACATTATGGTGAGTTGTATAATTATTTCATTATTTACTACAATGTAATAATAATAGAGAGTGCAAAATAAATGTAATGTGCTTGGATCATTCCAAAAGCATCCCCCCACCACTGTCTGTGGAAGAACTGCCTTTCATGAAACTAGTCCCTGGTGCCAAAAAGGTTGGGGACCACTGATCTAACACATATGAGGGTTCACGTTTGGAGGAATCAATCTGCTCGGTTGCATTGATCCTATACCCAAGGGCATCTCTGGGCACCTACTCTTGGGAGAAAAATGCTTTCAGGAAGCAAACAATTAGGTAAGAGATGCTAAAGAGGTGAGGAGAGAAAATTGGAACCAGATGACAACATCTTAAGATACTGGTCTCTCTCCTCTTTCCCAAAAGAGAAACCTCGTTGTTGCACCTCTTCAGGGCACAGGCATCTGTGGGCACACGTCCCCACTTCTGGAAGGAATCTCCTTCAGAACGAAAGCCATACCCAGAAACCATCACTGGTCCCCCAAAGCCCCAGACACTGCCATATCCCCCTGTTTGTTCAATAGAACAATATTCACCCCTCTGTGGCCCCAACTTAGATAAAACCATGAAGGAAAAAAGAAATACTAGCCTTCTGGCTTTCTTCTTCCCCAAATCCTTTCTCATCCACTGCTTCCAGACTGTACCCGTCCATTCCCACCTATGTGCCTGGTTTCCCTAGGAGCCCCAAGCAAAACCAGCATCTTTCAATGGCAACTATGCTAACATTTCTAAATCTTTGGTCACCATTGAAACATAGGGATCTGTCTCATTACTCAGCATACTATTCAAATACAGCTCTTGAAATAATAATATTGATAGCTATTATGTTTTTTTCTATATGCCAATACACTTTTAAAGTGTTTTCCATGTATTAACCCACTGAACTCCTACAATAAATCTAGGAGATAAGTATTATCAATTTTCTCACATTTTTAGAGTGGAAATCAGAGACACAAAAAGCAACTTGCCCAGAGTTACTCAGCAGGTGAGCAGCAGCGCTTGGATTCACATGAAGGCAGTCTGGTTCCAGAGCCCATTTCCTGGGTCACTATGCTATTTTATGTCTCCAGGTTACCTTGGTGCCTTTTCTGACTCTCCTCAAAAAAAAAAAAAACACACCATAACCAAAACACAAGTCAGGCACTTTCCCCGGAGAAGGGAAAGAATAGCCTTCTATTCTTACGTCCATTTACCAGCACTTTCCACATTGAGTTAATTTGTATAATCCCCTGTCTCCTCCCCAGGTCTATGAGTTGTTTGTGGAGACAGACTTTATTCATCTCTGTCACAGCTCAATAAATATTTGCTGAATTTCTGAATAAATAAATATATTCATTTAAAAAAGGGCAATGCTTTAACCTAGGAGAGAAAAAGGATCCCTGGCTTATGAATCAAAAGGCTGAGGCTGCAGTCCCTGTCACCAACTAGCTGTGTGACCTTGAGCAATTTCCTTCACCTCTTTAGTCCTTTGTTTCCTCATTGCCAAAATGAAAGGGGTCAGGCTTGATGACCTCTGAGTTCCCTTTCAGCTGTGGTAGCCTAAGATCATGGCACCGGGGCAGGCCAGTGAGAGAAGAGACTACAGCAAACTGGTCTCCATGTGTCCCTCACATCACACCCACAGGTGCAGGCACCAACAGTCTGGCTTTACCAAGAGTCACCAGGAACAGCAGGCAGGAACGCTAACTGGGAAGGTGGGGTGGCAGACTGCAACCAAGCCCAGTGGCACCACCCTCCACGTGGGAACCACCCAAGAGGGGACATCAAAGGGGTACAAAGAGTCCAACTGCTTTCTGGGGGCTGCTGGCCATTGGTATGAAAAGAATGAGACCAGCCACTCTGTCTGCACCAAAGCCACCGAAATGCCTGTAAATCAGGAAGGGATTACTCCACTTGAGTAAAACCTGTGATGTTCCTTTCACTGCTTTTCCCCCTACTATCATTACCCAGTCAAGCATGCTTGGCAATGTAAACAGGTGATTAACAGGCAGGTTTTGGAAGAAACCAGGAGTAGGAGCTGGATCTCTGCTCAGCACATGCACTGTGTTCTTCCTCACCTCCTCGCCTCTGAGCAGGAACCCATTTAGCCACATGGCTGCCCATCCCTCTGGAGGAAGATTTCTCCTAGGGGCGGGGGAAGGAGTATCGTGATGGTGGGAAACT
Organism: Gorilla gorilla gorilla; assembly: GCF_029281585.2. Classification (NCBI taxonomy): domain Eukaryota; kingdom Metazoa; phylum Chordata; class Mammalia; order Primates; family Hominidae; genus Gorilla; species Gorilla gorilla. The sequence goes on from NC_073224.2 coordinate 176,095,042, forward strand.
CCTTTATTCAGCAACACCAAGATGAAGCTGGCATGAGAAATCAGACTCAGAACTCAAGCTGGCAAAACATCTGATGGGGTGCTGGCGGCCAGAGACAACAACATGGGTTATGGAGAGTCACCAATGGCAGAGGATGCCAATCAGCCAAAGGATTCCCTGTGTTTTCTGGCCTGTTCTCTGAGGCCAGCTCATTTCACCCAGTCATAACACAGGTTTTAACAAAAGCTCAGAGCTGGGAAATAAGGCTATTGTGTCTTGTCCTCCAGGTTATAGGTATTTTTATTGGAAGGTGCCTTCTTTCCTGGGCAAATATTTTATGGGGTGTCTTTGAGTGAGTGGCCCAGAAAACAGAGGAAGGAGATGTTAAAAAAATAAAAAGAGAGAGAGAGGACTTTTAAGATTACAACAAGTAAAGTCCAGATGAGGGACAGAAAGGCTCCACTGTCATCACAGCAAGTCAAGAAACCTGCCCCAACAAGAGACACAACTTAAAGGTTGGGCTCAAATTTATAGATGTTCTTTTTCTGGCTTCAAAGACAGTACAGTGTAGGGATATTTTTTTTCCTCTAGAATGAAAAAAATCTCAGAGTTGGAAGGACCTTTGAGCCCAAACAATATCTAATACATAAATCCCTTCTACAATCTTTCCAACAAGTGTTAACCCATTCTCTGCATCCTCACTTCTGGGACAGGAAACTTATTATTTGCCCTTTCCACTTCAAAGAAGCTCCCATCATTGGAGGCTTCATTGAGAACCTGAGCTGAAATTTGCTTTCCAGAAATGTCTACCCATTTTTCATCACTCCATACAACATAAGCGTAAGTGCTAGGCTACTGATTATCTTCAAAATATTTGAAGACAGTCCTTAATTTTCTCTTTCTGGGTTTAGTAACCCTAAAATCATCAACCAAAATATCTCCTCAGCCTAGATGTTTTCCTCTGGACTCATGCCAGCTAATTTTTATCTTAACATCTTTACCAAAATGAACACTCCTTTTGTAGTAGGCCCATGACAGAATGGGACAGGATGATTAGAACTCTTTTAGAACTCTTCATGCCCATCATTACTATTTTCTCAGTGTGGACATGTCACATTGTGGACTGGTGACATTTGTAACCAAAATCTGACTCTTGTCACACATATTATTGCCAGGCTAAATATTCCTCCATCCTGCTCTTGTACAATTGGTTGTTTCAGCCAGAGTACAGAATTTATATTTTCCCTAGCAAATATCCTCTGGTTTGGAATCGTTCAAGCTGTTTGAGACATCTGGTTTCAGATTAAGTCATCCACAGGCTCACAAAACTTCCAAACATTGTGTCTTCTATTAATCTGATCAACATGCATGTCATCTTTGTCTAACCAAGCCATCAGTATAGAGGTTGAACAGAACAGACCAGAGGCCAGAGCTCTAAAGGGTGCCTGCCATCAGTGCCTTCTTTTCAGATTAATATTTTTCAAGGATCGGTATTTTTTTAGTGTTGTCTCACAGTCCTCCAAGGCTCCTGGGCCTAACATCCAAATCCTTCAGTGAGATCTGGTCTTGGCAAAGTTTCCCAGTACAAAGAACAATTTGCCTTTCCCAACACATCCTACCATTGCTTGCTTCCAGGTCCAACTTTGCTTCTTTGCCTAAAATGCACTTCTCTTGTTTATTCACCGGCGGGGATCTCCTACTAATTTTCAGGTCTCAGTTCAAAGTTTCAACCGCCTGTGATGCTATTTTCTGCTCCATGTGCAGAATTAGGTGTTCCCAGAGTATCCTATATGATCCCCTCCTATAGTACCTAACATATGGAGCTGCAACTGCCTGCCAGTCTCTCAGAAGACTAGGTACAGAAAATGGGTGGTACATCTACCATTATCCCCTTTCTATCCTCAAGGAAGATTGTTCTAATCAATCACTGTGTCCAGACAAAGCCTCAGAATTCTCCCCAACACAATCCTCCAGGCAGCCACTACCAATTAATAGATTGGATCTGACACTTAAGTTGAAACTCTGTACTATTTTATATTTCCTTAGGGGCAATGCTATGCCTCATTCACCTTGTATCACTAGGCCTAGCAAAGTGTCTGGCATAAAATTAACTCAATAAACATCTGGTGAGTGAATGACTTTGTTTACCAGAGAGCTAGCATTTAAAAAATAAATTTTCCCATGCTCATATAAGACCTCTATATACAAAATAATTCTGGTAGTGGCAAGAGGTAGTCTTTTGCACTAATTGTGATTAATATTCAAGAATAATAATTGACTACTGCTTAAGAATGTTCTCCACCTGATTCTGAGCAGAGCTTCCTGAAAAGCCTGGCCTGATTGGTCTTGGTGTCCATAGCCCTCATGTGATACTCATGCATTCAGGGTCTTAGTGGCCAGGAACCAATTTGACTGCCTTCCCAGCTTTCTATATCCTAAATCTCTATTAGCTGATAGCAATTTTAGGAGGTCTGAATGCCAGGGTTGAAAATGGATCTGCCAAAGTTTTATCTATTAAAAAAATGTATATCATGAGGATTGTTTTCCCATGGAACACTCTTCAGAGACAGTGCCTGAACAAAAAGAAAAATTCCTAGAGAAACTCATTTATTATCACACTCTAGTGTTGATAAAGATAGCCCCTGGGATGAGCCCAGAGGCAGCTGTGCTTATGTAAAGGTCAAATAAGGGCCAGCAGCATCACCAGCTATTATTAATTATTTAGTAATTAGCCATTCTTTACCTATCTCTGCCTATGGACAGGGTATTTTAGGTCTTACATTTAATCTAGTCTCCAACACTACTCTTACAGAGTCACAGTGTACACAGAACAGAACCTGTAAATTAGGAGGATAAGAAAATAAGACAGAACAGTCTCTTTCATTTTCATAAGTAACTTTTGGAGGCCTAAAGAATTCCTAGTATATTTAAACCACATTTGGGGGCTTTATGAGGATGCTTCATAAATTGGAAGTGGTTAGTAGTACTTGACTGATAAATATTTACTGCGTGGATGGATGGATGGATGGAAGGATAGATGGATAGATGGATGGATATGCAACTTCATGTATGAAGCAACTAGAAAACCAGACATTCTATCACTTGATTCAACTGCTTAGAAACCGAAAAGAACCTGGCATAATCAACAAACAGAGCCAACACCTCAAACAGAGCTCAAATTAAATCACGAGTAAGTTTACTAGATTCAGATTCTTTTACAGGCAGAGTCTTTTAAAGAAATTATATAAAAGATTATAAAGAAAGACTTTGGGTTCAGCCATCGGGGCTACTTATGATTATTGATTTGGACGTACTTGCATACAGCATGACTTCCACAGCAGTACTGCAGGAACACACATTGTGGTTCTCTCTCCTTGTATGAAGCCTCAGGTTTTTCTCCAGCTGGGAAACTATTACCCCATCAGCTTCTAAACATATTATCATTTGCCTCAAGCTGGAAAAGGCCCCATGAGAAGAATATTTTGGCTATTAGACATTTCTAGATTTTGCTCTGAGTAAAGGGCTCCAATCTTTCCATGCTTATTAATTCCTTGGCATTCTTTAATCAGCAATACTAATAGCGAACATTTATTAAGCTCTTACTTTGAACCAGGCACTGTTCTCAGCATTATACATGCATCATCACATTTAATTCTTAGAAGAGCTCTTGTAGTCATTACTATTATTACCCACATTTCACAGGTGAGGAAGGAGGCACTGTGATGGTAGGCAATTTCTTATGTCATCCAGCTAAAACATGGTAGACCCTGAACTCACACCCAGTAGCCTGTCCTCCTAACCACCAAAACCCTCCATTAAATGACACTGGTCCATACCATTTTCATAAAGGAAAGATCCTCACTCCCTTAATCCTTACTTTTTGGGGACCCCTACTCCAACCATTACTATAATAAAACACACAAAAAAAATCTATTTCAGCTTAGATCATTCTATTTCTATTTCAAAGTAGAAATGTTTCTACAAAGATAATTGAGTTTCTCTACCTTGATCTCATGCTGGTACTTCTTGTTCTCTCCAACTCCTAAATTAGCATTACTCAGGTCTGTTTTGAGGGAAGTTCTATGATTATGTTTTCTGAGGTCAAATAAGCTTGAAAAATGGTGGATTAAACAGCTAAACATCTCTTCACTATAAGACTCTCACTTCTCAGGGTCTTTATTTATTGGTATGCATTATACAACTTCAAGGGTGGGCCAGGATATAATATGCAGTTTTGCAAACCTATCTGACTAGAGAACCCTTTTGTCACAGAATACCTTGAAGGCCCCCCAGAATACACACAGGAAAATGCTGCCAGAAAGGAAAGGGGTCCCCAAGTCTGTGGCATCGGCCCTCATCTCAGACCACAGGCTATCTTTCTAGTTTGCCCCAAGTTCTCTCTAAATTATATACAGGCTTTCATCTCCACCTCATCTCAACTCACTCCCTCTCACAAACTCTGTCCCTTCGGCAAACTACAATAGAAGACATCATCCATAATGGGAGCAGGAGGGTATTTGTTATTCTGTATGGATTCATTTTATAATTTTCAGGTCAAATTTAGTGCCAGGAAAAAGTCATCACTCCAGATGAGCTTCCTCTCAGCAGATAATAGGAACCAAGTCATCTGCTTGGGTTTCCTTTTTCTGCCTTCCTTATGAGACTGCTATTTAAATAAATAAAGCTTTCCTCAAAGCTTGCGTTCCTGCTCAGCTGTAAGATCTGACTCATTCCAAGTTTCTGGGGCTTCTATCTCTCCCTCCTCTAACAGTTTATTTTCCTTTAAATTGTCCTTTCAACATAAGCCTTAATAGTTGGGGTTTCAAACCCTTTAGAGGAAATTAATTAATTGGTTAATTAATTAATGAAACTATTCAACAAATGGAGGCTCAGGACCTGTAATGCAACAGGCTTCATATACCATGAGGACTGAACAGGCTGCGGTCTGCACTCTCGTGAAGTTTGCAGCCTTGTGAGGGAGACTGGCAAGAAATAAGTACATAACTATGCAGTAGTAACAAATTGTGAAAAGGCCTCACAGTACTTATAAAAAGAGAATGAATGCCCTGGATGAGAGTAACCAGGGCAGCAGATGGAGTAGACAGGGCTCCACCTTTAGGTTTTCTGGAAAGAGGGAAGGATGAAAGATGAATAGGTTGGTGCTGAGGAGCAAAGTCAGCAGAGGCTAGACCCACAGAGTCCTGTAAGCCAAGCCACGGCAAGGATTTCAGCCCTAAGCCTGTAAGCAAATGGCAGCCGTGAAGGAGTTTTAAACCAAGAAGGCTCCTGATCAGATTTCTGTTTAAAAAAAAAAAATCACTCCAGCTACAATGTGGTGAATAGATTAGAAGGGGACAGAGAAAATGTACAGAGACCGTCAGGAGACTGCTGCAAGTTGCAGGTCTTGAAACTGTTAAGCAAGTAACAATTAGGTTTATTTCTGATCAGTTCCTCATCGTCAAGGAATGGTAATGGTGTTGTCAAAGCAAAATGGAAGTAAAGGTATATAAAAACGCTTGCAAATACTCAGGGATATTTGGAAATAATGCATCCACAAGCATTCCACATGAGTCCTGTAAGGCCCTTCACCTCCCTGGTTCTCCACGGGCAGACCCTGCTATACACTCCATGCTACTGAAGGACACCAAGGCCCTTCTGGAGTCCCCAAGGCCACACCATCTGCCCACACTTAGCTGGGTGCCAAAGTGGGGCAAGGAAGCAGATGTAAAGGAGAAAAAGATGGCATGTGATTGAGCCAGATGCCGGAGAGGTCCTTGAAGGAAAGCACTCTAGAAGCACTACTCACTCAGGAGGAATGTTTCTATGGTCAGAATCCAGGCTTGAGGTTAAGAAAACTTTTACCCTCACCCACAAGCAGCCTGCAAAGCCTCACCTGCGCACATTAACAATGAGCCTCTTTGTCTTGTTTGATAACGTTCTTACTAATTCATCAGATAGTTAATAAACTTTGACAGCATACATCAAATGGGACCAGTCTCATTCATTCACTGTTTTCCCCCCAAAATGTCTAATAAATATATAGGAGCTAATAAATTTTCCTCTTTAAAATTAAAATATAAATCTTCCCTTTAAAAATCAATATCCCTTAAATTTTATCTAATAAAGAAAAATATAGAGATCTCCTCTGGCCTGCTGTAAGAAGCAATGCTATTTACTTACTGAGTCTTCAGCCATCCTATACATTTCTATTGTCCTCCCTGTAACCTTGTGCTACCTTCCTGAAAATGCCACCTCACCCTACTCCCTCCAGGGCCAATCCCTTTACCACAATTTTACAAATGAAGAGTAAAAAGTATAGGCTAAAATGCATTTTACTCTTGCCAAGTGCCAGATCTTACACGAGTGCCTTATACACATTGTCAGGCAATTATTACAACATCAGGTGATGTGCGTTATGATCCCCATCAGACAGATGAGGAAACTTGAGACTTGGGTTCAGCAATTTGCCCTCATCACACATTGAGCAGCAGAGGCACATCTGATTCTATGTTGATCTGGCTCCGAAGCCTAAGTTTTTAACCACTATGGCTTTCCACACGCAGAGGAATTTAACTCTGTACCCAGAGGAATTTTTCTTTCAACTCTGGGCAAAGTTATTAACTGATTGGGTCTTGGTAGCTGAATATGAACAAAACTGAAAGCCAGTCCCTTTCCATTAAACCAAGCATGTAAGGGGAAATAACTCTGCCTCACTAGAAAATCTTAAGTTGGACACGTGAAAGAGAATGTTAGCACTAATCATTGTGTGCCCCCTCGTTTTCTAAGAAAGTTTTTCCTTTCCAAGAAAGGAAAAACAATGCACATGGCATACCAGGTAGAGCTGTTTAATGTTATTTCATTGCAGAAAAGTTATTGCTTTCTAAGACAAAGCTATTTATTTTTTTCTGGCAACTCAATGGCAAGTAAGAATATAATACATGAGATTCTCACTGGATGAGCTAAGCAGTCTTCTACTTGCTGTATCTTGGCTTTAGGGGATGAGGCTGTGCAGTGCAATCTCATTGCTGTATAGCCAACCTAAAACATAGCCTTGAAACGACAAAAAGAAGAGGAAGAAAGAGAACGAATGAAAGAACTAACCTAAACACATGTTCACACACACACACACACACACCCCTTTCGTGGAAACACATGCATACATACTCTTTCATGGAAACAGCTTCCAATTTGTTTCATAATTGCATTGAGTCATCTGGGCTAACATTCAGACCATTTCTCAAATTCACCATACCCCTTATAGACATAAAAATTAGGCATTTAAGGAAATTTCCCTCCTCTCCATCTAATATCTTTCACTGTAGGTAGTTGGATGGAGGTGGTTGGGGGAAGAGGGGGCAGAAGTTTTGGAAATCAGAGTTGATGAATTGCAAACGTGTGCAAGTGATGCACAGGGTGGGAGGAAGTAAAAAATGAAATTCTTCTGTGAAAATAATGCACATGTCCCAGGAAAATCAGTCACACATTTTTTATGAATCAATAGACCAGTGCTTTCTTTATATGTGTGCCAAGCAGCATTCCTGGATAACTGTTCCATGTCTCATGAGGTGTAAGCCACTTCACTCCATCTTATTAGAAACATTCAAAACAAGGCAAAGATTTTGAAACCCATAAAATTTATGAAATCCTAAGCATACCAAAGACAGAATGAACGAGGGACTCCTCTATTTAACTGGCTTTAACTTATATTCACTTTAGCAGTTTAACCCACCTTTAAAATCCCACCAAGATTTGAAAACATTAATAACTATAAACCATTTTAAAATGTAGTCTCCCACTTTCTCAACAACCTCAAAACTCACTTGCTTAAAACTTCAAGGACACAAAAATAAATCCCAGAGTGCCAGGAAAATTGACTATAACCTTTGTCACTCACCTGATTGCTTACCCACCTCACAGGCCATTTGCAAGATTAGTAGGCAATGTAGCTACCAGACTTTGTATTCCCTCTAAATTCCAGACAGTAGTTAATGAGGAGAGAAGTGATCAAGGAAGCCTATTTATTCTGAAGCCCAGTTCATGGTGGCAAGCAGAATACATTCTTCAGAACAACCAATCAATACACCACCATAAACTTGTGAGTGTGCAGTTTTAAGTAACATAGAAGTATTTAATTTTTCTACTACAAGGTAGACTGAAGGGAAAACTCAGTTTAAATATTTACTGTTTTAATTTAGCAGTGATTATAAACATGGCATACCAGGTAAAGTTAAGAAAGAAGAAAAAAAGCAAGTGTAAACCATGGCTCTGCCCTCAAGGATCTTAATTAGGGCTCAGAAATTCAACTGATTTTATTCTTTAATGCCCTTTTCACAGACGAGGAAACAGAAACTTAGAAAGGCAAAGTAATTTCCCCCAAAACACACAGCAGAGCTAAGATTTAAACATAGCCCTGTCTAATTCTAAAGCCTTGCTGAAAAAACTAACTGCACTTCAGATAGTAAGACCTGGATGTTTTTCATCGTAAATTCAATAAAAGCTAACACAGAGTGCTTATTTCACTCCAGGCATTGTTGTAGGCACTCAGCACAAACTAATTTATTTACTCCTTATAATAACTGTATAAATAAGTACTATGATTACCCCCGACTTTACAAATGAGGACAAGTTTACAGAGAGGTTAAACAACTTGCCTAGGGTCAAACATTTCATAAATGGTAAGTCTGAATTCAAACCAAGACAGCCAGCTTCAGGCTGTTCTCTATGCCCTTCCATTATCTACCTGTCTAAGGCATGGTGGCCCCAAAAGGTCCAGCAAATGCTGGTTCTATTAGTAGGATAATAACAATACCCAGAACCTTAAAAGAAATGCTCCACCATACTCTATGCTTATCAGATTATACCTGGTCTACTTCATTCAGATATCTTTACAGTATTTTACAAAAAAAAATTGACGAAATGAAACTTGCCCTGTGGAGAGCAAGAAGGAGAGAAAATGTGGAAGCAATGTCCAAAGATCATGGAGAAATTGGGGCTGTTTGGCCTGGACAAGGAAACTTCAAGGGCACACATTTATCATCCTCCAAAAATGTCAAGAGGGCCTTAACCACTCTAAGAAGAAGTAGGAAGCAGCCCAGGGACCTTACTCATTCACCATTCGTTTGCTTTTTTACTGAGTGGCCTGTAGGTGTCAAATGGAGAAAATGCTCCCTAGCTTAATAACTTTTGTACTTCAGAAGTGGAAGTACAGCTCACTCATCAATGAAATTCTTTTCCCAGAATGTATCCAGCAGAAGTGGGAAGAACAGATAATAGAGACCAACCATCTCAGCACCCGGTGGAAAGTTGGACAAGTGATCTATGAGACCTTGCTAATAAGCAGATGCTATGATTCATGTATCCTGTCCTGCACTACCACTGCCAAAAAATGCCATCAAAATCCTCACAAATTACAGCTCTTAATTATCTTTAAGAGGCCAAAAGAAGCAACCTTCAAAAAAGAAGGAAAAAAAAGTCTTAAATGGCTTTTACATTGAGAATTTGACAAGTTTAAACAAAAGTGAAACATACCACACTTTGAAAATATGCCAAAGGACTACTTGTGTTCTAAAACAAGAGAGTAATTATGCAGGAAAAATGCAATTTCTCTCCTCCATTTCCTTTATCTCAAGTTCCTCTCTCATTAATTTATTCATGAACATATCTCAATAATAACTATCTTGTACTTAGAGAGTATCTTGCCCATTTTTAAATGTTTTTACATAAACAAGAAACTGGCATCAGCATCATGGTTCTCTCTGAGCGACAAGACCAGCTCTTAACAGGTTAGCCCTGAGCAACATACAGCAGTAGCGGTCTCTCACCACTGGCTACTCTAGCAAAACATTTTACAATTTCTGAGTCAGGAGAAGTATCTAAGGTCAAGATCTATAAACACATTCCAGAATATGAGCACTTCCAAGTAAAAAAACCAATCAAACCCACTGCAATGGTTTTAAATTCAAGGCAGACGATCCTTCCCATGGACTACTGCAATCTTTGTTAAAATTAAGATTCATGCTTATTTTAGTTTTGCTATTAGTGTGGCTTTTTAAAATTTCTTTTTTCTTGAACCATGTATTACTTGGAAAAAAAACATAATAAAAATATTCTGCTATTTCAAGACATCCTTCTAGATAGGATAATGAATTTTCCATAGATAAAGAATATTCTACCTGCACCAATCCTGTGAGTTTTTAGTGATACTTTTTCTTTTGACTTGATCAACGGACTGAGAGATTGCGTGAATCAGTCAAAACAATTTAAATGAATCTACGAAGAGACAGTAACAGGATTCTACCATGTCAGGATAAGACTCCAGCCTAGGCCTGCTCACTCCTTCTGGGTGTTGCTTCAATGCAAGTTTTTGTTTGTTAGTTTTGTTTTGTTTTTTAAAGAACAGGTTGGAGGAGTGGGGTGGGAGATAATACACTAAGAAGAAAAACAAACTCTCCCAACAACAACAACAAAATTCTTACTCTATAGTTTACAATACTATTGGAAACAGAAATACCATTTAGCTGTAGCCAGAATCACTCAAACAGGCACTCAGCCCTGAATCAAGGAGCAAACATATCAGTGGAAGGTACGTGTCTCCATGTAGCCTTGATGACTCCAGAACTAAGAACAAAGAGAAATCATAGCAGGATCTGGTGACAGCAGTTCACAGTAGGTCTCTCACATCACTTACAACCTGATTTGGGGGGAGGAGAGAGAAGAGAAAAAAGAAAAGAGAAGACAGAATACCTCTCTATTGGAACACTGTCTCCAAAAAAATAAAATCATAAATATATCTGAAAATCCTGGGAATGTAAATACCCTCTCAAATCATCTCCCACCCTCTCACTGTCCTTCTTTGGGTTTGGGGAACCAAAAGAGATTATAAAAACCACAACATATTCTTGCTATTGTGGGATTTGAAGAAGCCAAGAGATTGTGACTAACAAAGTCTATGAAGATAATTGTGTTTCCATTAGCACCACTAATGAAGAGAAGTGAGAGATAAATAATGGACAATCCAAAAACCATTTGTATTTGATCCTACAGTAAGATAGATGAGTTCTCTTGCATTAGGCTAGGCTTCCTAAATATTTCCCCACTTTTTAAGCCAAGGATAAAATCAGACTGCCTTCAAGAACACACACTAACCAATGATGGGAGAAAAGGCCAAGAAAGGCTGGGTGGCCTTGGACAAATCTGAGAGGAATTCAACTTGGTGGTGTGCATATCTTTCAATCTATCCTTTAGGGAACACCAACTATATGTCAGGAGCTACGTTCACTACTTACATTATCACCTCTACTAAGTGTTTGGATAGCACTGCCTTATAAGTACTACCAACCCCATGTTGCAGGGAGAAAAAAAAATAAGCAAAAGGAGGTTAAAGAACTTACCTGGCCACCAACTGGGAGCTGGGTTCAGGCCTAAATATATGTGTCACCAGTGCCTATATTCTTTCTACTATGCCTTGCTGCTTCCCATTTTTAAGAGACAATTCTCACAGTGGAGAATTCCCAGGCAGATCATCAAAAGAGGATGTGTACAGCATTTCACAACAGACACAAAAGTATTCAGATTTACCAGGGAAGGGTGATATTTAACCATTTACTAATGGGACCTACTGTAGACCACCCTGGCATAAAATATGAATTTCTTCAGAGATGTGTATGTTAACAGTTTCTGCTGAATGCATGCAGTTTGTTTGTTGCTACTTCTCCACCAAGTTTATTTAATAGAATATTTTGCAAAGCTACATTTCAGGTTAGCTCTTACACTTTGACAAATGCAGTATAAGATTGGCGTTAAATCTCAACAGCATCTCATTAGTGTAAATTAGTGACTCAATATTTATAACTAGAAAACAAGTGGTTAAGAGACCCCAGCTAAGACAAGTTTCATTAAAACAATAATGACTTAATACACATTATGCCCAGTTTCAGAGAGCTTCAAGCTCCCTAATCGTTTTCTGGATGGTTTCCATTCCAACCAGCTTCCATGCTGGTGTAAACCCATCAATCTCCAGTAGGGATAAGCATGGGAAAATGAACATAGTGTTAAGTCTACAGAGACCTTGTTGCAATGTCAAAATCAAGTTTTGTCAGTTTAAATTACAGCTTTACAAAATAGGCACTGTCAAGGCAAATGTCTCCTGGAGCCTGTCTGGTTGCCTGGAGCAAATGTTCTACCAAGTTGGGTAGAGAAACCGGTTTCCATTTGTCTGGCAGTTTTCTCACTGCTTCCAAGGTGCTTGGCAGTGATAACACACTCTACAACCTGGTAAACATGACAGAGTAACTGGGGTCTCCAGAGTGCATCAACTTCTGATGCTCCACAGGGGAACGATCTCTCATAGCAACCAATCAAGTTCTTTGCTCATAACATCCCTCTATTTACTCCCATTATAACTGGAAACCCACAAGCTTTCACTGAAGCACTTGCTAACTTCCTCAGCTCGAGGCCTCAACTTTTCAACACAAAGGACCCCTTCTGGATTCTTCCCCTGAGGGTACCATGTTTCAAAGACTCCATCTGTCATGTAGTTATTATGGTGACCAGAACTGTCTCCTTTTCATAGATTTTGAAATACTGAAAATAGCTCACAGACTCCACTACTACCTAAGGTCGGAGACATCAGTCTGGAAAGCAATAAAATTATAATGTGAAGCAGGAAATAACAACAATGACATTTCACATTTATTGAGTGCTTATTATTTATGCCAGGCATTGTGCTAAGTGCATTATTTGCATTATCCAGTTTAATACCAACCACAACCAAGTGAGGTGGGCAATGTAATTATCTTCCTCATGGAAAGATTCAGAAACATTAAGTAATTTGCCCAAGGCCACCAAGCTAGTGCCAGAGCAAAGTTTTGAATTCTTGCTCTGTGACTTCAAGCCACTACTATCCTCTACTCCACTGGTTCCCCTGCCTCTCGCTCCCAGTGGCACTTCCAGATCCCTCTTCTCCTTTTGGAGAATTTCATATGCATTGTACACACTTTGGGGACTCTTGGAAAGCTTTGAGTTATCATTTTACACCCCTCAACATTTCCATCCTCAGTCTGGGAAGGGATACTACTTACCCTCACAGGAGAATGACAGGCAGATGACAGACAGAGACAGCAAGAACACCTAGAGCATCAGACACATTCAGCCCAAGTCAAGAGCATTCCAGAATACACCAAATTGCTAGGTGTTTAGTTACTATTAATATATACCCACACCTAACTTGGTCTACTAAGAGTAATAATGTTGGAACCTTTCTCCTGGGCATCTTAGAGTCTTTCAAATATTTCCTTCTAAATTCTCTTCTTTTAACGAGAAAGGCAAACAGGCTTTAATAGGCGATGCCTCAAGATTTATGATGAAAATACTAACATAGCCTTGGACAATGAAGTCTGGGAACTCTTGCTACCTAATTCCTATTCTCACCACAAGGGGAAAAGAAAGTACCTAAGTGGGCTGGGGGCAGCAGCTTCCTCTAGATGCTCAGAGTTCAAATTATGGGCTCTCTAAGGATAGCTAAATGTCTGCATGCAGACATGATTAAACTTTAGAGCATACATGAATAATATTATGGTGTATGGGGAGAGGAGAATGGGGAGAACAGAACACCCAATGGTATCTTCAGTATGATTTCCACTGTGTGCAAAAGTTACGAATTCATGGATAAGGACTATGAGTGAACACATAAATATATTAAAAGTTTTACTCATACAAATGGTGAGCCCACACACATTTTTCCTTGTGTTTTGAGTTCAGTTTCTGTTGTAATATTTGTGCAATAAATAATAATTTCAAAAGCATATTATGTACAGAGTGTATAATTATGTGGCACAACTATAAACAAATTAGCTTTATACATGCCAGTCAAGCATTAACATTTGGAAAATAAGAGTTAGGATACTTATGTGAGGTTACTTACTTACCTTTGTCTCTGTCTAAAGAAACTATGTCCAGTTGCAAGATTCCTTTTGATCATTCTCTGTGCCATCAGGCACAAATCTGCTGGACAGCACTCTGCCTCTACTAGGAGCTCAACAAGTGCTCTAGAATAACTGAATGAGGCCTTCCATGAGTGTTGTTTTGCAACTCAGACAAAGACCAGCAAGATTACAACTACAGTGGATACAAGTTGGGTTCCTTAATAACCCAGCACCACAAAGCTAAGTTCTGTACTGGGGAAAAAATGTGTATGGAGGAGAGGATGATTCTTCAGTGCAAAGTGCAAAGAGGAGAGAGTACTGTGAATCAGGTTTGTGGTGAGGGCTTCCTATTGGTCCTTGATCTGTAGGACACAAGCCCCCTTCTTAGCAGGCCTGACAAAAAATAGTAAGGTGCACAGCATCTCAAGGACTTGGCAGGTTGGCATAGAAGCCAGGCACAAAGGCCAAAGTTGGCCCAGTCACAATGAGCTGCAGGCCAGCGTGGAAGGACACTGGGCTGATACCAGTATATTCAGACTCCCTGAGGAGCAGCGTGCCTTTGACCAATTTAAATTCTGGATTATTAGAAGTTACAAATAATCAGTAATAGTAACAACTGCCATAATCATTGTCGAGAGCTTGCCATGTATATTAGGGACATCCTGCCATAACATCTCTAGGCTTTCATGGTTCCAAAAAACAACAGAGAACTTGGGAACCAGATACCTTCTCTAAAATACATTTGATCCTAACAAGGAATTGGAAGGGTGTCCCCACTAATGCAGAGATTCCAATACAACCAAGTCATGAGACTCTGCAATCACTTAATAGATGCTGTTCAGAGAAGGTTGTGGGGGACAACAAAAGAAAGCAGAAGAAAGAAATACACAACTGTTGGCACTGGGATTCATGCTAAGGCTTAAGTAATCTCATAATTTGATTCGCAAACTGCAAATAAAAATGATGCAAAATAAGTGCCTATTTGCTAAAAACAAAACAAAATATGTAAAAACCTATGTCTTGAATAAAGTTTCTTCTCTATTCTCCTTCACGACATTCCCAGATCCTACTCATTCTCCCAAGCTCAGTGCAGATGCATGTGCCCCATGAAACTCCTGATCCCCTTGCTGATCCTCTCACTTCTGTCCAGGGGGTGGAGACTGCCTCCCCTGAACTCACATGGTTATCAGCACCTCGCCAGAGATAATAAAATAATAAGAGCAGCCATTTGTCAAGTGCTAACTCTAGACCAGGCCCTTTTCACAGCTTATTTCAAATCCTAAAACAACCCATCCAGGACGCTGTGTATTATGCACAATTCAAAGATTTAGAAACTGAAGTTCAAGATTAAGTAAATTGCCCAAAGCCAAATGTGCTCATAAGTGGTAGAGCCTGAATTTGATCCCAGGTCTATCAGACTCTGGAGCTCTTTGCTCTGCATCCTGCCATATCCTATGGCCCAGCCTCCCTCTGCCTCATATTTCTCTGTCTCTTACTAGGTGACAAGATCCTTGAGGACCCGACTCATTCCTGAGTCATCGCACACTCATTGATGCTTTAAGTAATCCCTGAAGTATGCTCAACAGCACACAGGTAAGCAGCACACAGAAAGTAGAGATTTAATAAACACTTGTTTAATGAGTGATAAAACGACAGAAAACCCATGGGAACAGGTAGAAAGAGCAATTGTCATAGCGTTGGCAAAAACAAAAAAACAAAACAACAACAACAACAACAAAAACCGCGCTAGTATTTCTCTGAATCTTTAATTATAGAATGTCCTCCTTTTTGCTTGATTCGTCTTGACCTGCCATGGCTGCTTTTTCATTAGCAGCTTCACTCCAGCCACGCCTGGGATCTCTTCAGTGTGGTGCCAAGGCGTGTGGCCCTCCAGGCAGGGAGAGCAACAGCTTGTTTCCAAAGAGAACTAACGACATGACCATGCTCGGCAGTAACCCTCATGCCACAAGCTTCAGCATCCCCTAGACAGCCGGAATCGGGAAAAGAGAAGCAGACCAAGGAAGGTGGGATATTTGGCCCCTGCCCATCATTTCCATGGTCCAACAGTAACCTATGGATCTTATCCTAGATTTATTTTTTCTTTTAAAGGATAAAGGACAAGTGGTCAGGGGCAGGCCCATAAATTTGCTCTGACTTTTATTAGATGGGGAATATTTTCGTCGGCGAGGTCAGCATAACTTGGAAGAAAAGACAGAAAACTCTCCACAAGTGAACCACCTCGTTACCCCTGACATAACACAGGCCTGCTGCCTACTGACAAGGGAGTCGCCTGCTATCATGCACAGTTAGAACTCCTTAAAAGTCATCAAAATAGGTTAATTTTTCCCATTCAACATTATCTTTTCATGGATTTCACATCTCATACACAGATTCTAGGGGGAAAGGAACATGACTGGGACTATTAAGTAATGGAGCTGAATGAATCCTTTCAAGATGAAAGAAAACTGGACTCGCCATCTCCACCATCTCGTAGACAGGAAACACAGCATAGACACAAGCTAAGGAAAAGGTCAAAGACATAGGAGGAAGGCCAATAAACCTCCGTGAGCGCTTTGTTTTGTGAAACCACCTGGTCTAACACTCAAGTTTTGTACAAATGTCTTATTCATTTGTTCATTTTTTAAAAGTATTAATTATGTGTCTATTATAGTGGAATGCACTAGGAATACTCTAATGAACAAGGCTTTGTCCCTGTTCTCCAGGAGTTTACAGTCCAGCAGGAGTGAGACTGTCTAAGAAAGAGGTCCCCATACAGTATAAGTACAGGAGCCAAACAGTGTAGCAGCTACTACATGGCAGCCTTCAGCTGCATAGCTGGCTGTACAAACACTGTAGCTAGATTAATTAAAATAATGGATTTCACTATGCCTACCCAGTGATTTCATCTATGTTATCTGATTTCATCCTCAATTAATCTATCACAAGAACATATTCTTCTTAGGGAAAAAAAAACCTGGACTATCAAATCTATTCCTTTCAAGTCTATGTAAAAGAACACCTGGAATTTCACAGAAAATAACTTTCTGTACAGAAAGGAAACAATTTATGACAAACTCAGATATTTCATGAGATAAACCAAAGCTTCTCTATAAAGCCTTCTTAATAAAATCGTTTCCAGCCACTGAGCAGGCCTAGTCTAAAACAATAGATCCACAACTACATCTAATGAAAGATACTTTTTTTATTTCAGAAGGAAATGTATAAGGAAAGGAGAATGAAACAAAATAAAACAAAACCAAAAAAAAAGTCTAGGTCCCTAGAACTTCAAGGGAAGGAGGAAAGCTTTCTTCTCCTAAATTTGACTGACAAGAGGAAATTCAGCCAATTCTCATCTATACTTGGTGTAGGAAAAGTAGAGCTCTTGTTTTCAAAAGAAACCACTTATTCAAGATGATCAAGTGGAAGTAACATTCCAAGTCATTTGGGGAGATGTCGTAGACACCTTGGTGGGTTTTGCAATGAGCAGCCACATTTGCCTTGCCCATATTTCTTAATGTTTGATACTTGGATTACCCCAGCAGGAAACGAGCAGTCTTTGAATGGAGGGTTTTGTTCAGAATTCTAATAGCTTCCAGCATTTGCCCCAGACCACAAGAAGTACACCAAATTTACTTAGACATCCAGGCCAGACGTGAAGAATTTCTCTGTCAGATCTAGTAAGCTCCACCAATTTAACATTTTGGCTTCTCTAGGGCAAAGAGAAGACTGCCAAACAGCACTGGTGCTGGGGGGGCACCACTGGTGACATGTGGCAGTTCTTGAAAGAAAATTAATGAACATGACCAGCAACCTCTCTGCCCCTCTCTACTCCTTATTCAAGGAAGAGAAGGAAAATTTCAGCAATTGGGGTGACTAGGCAACTGCTACTCTTTAAAACAGCTTCAAGATTGTTGGGTTTTTTTCTCCACCAGACTTGCCACATTTCATCATTTGCATTCAAGACCACTTCACTATGAAATTCATTGACTTAAAGGTAGAGCCATCAGTTGTTCTGTTCAACAATTTCCTCCTTGTTAATCTACTGAGCAAAAAGTTACCCCTGGCAACCTCTGATTCAGTCACAAGCGCTATGTACAATCAAATCCAATAAAATATTTGTTTAGTGCCCGCTATGTGCCAAGCACTGTACCTAGCCTATTACACATATTAATGATGATGATGAGAATCAATAACACAAGCATCATTTATCAAGAGCTTATTCTGCAAAACGCCAGAGTGAAACATATAAACATGCCTGACCTCACTCCTCATAACCCTTTGAGCAACATGTAATTATTGTTTTCCCCTTGTATGGAAAAAAAAAGGACTCCACAAAATTAAATAAACTTGCTCAAAGTCATATGGTTTGTAAGTAACAGAGCTGAGACTTGAACTTAAGCCTGTGTCGAGGACAATGCCTGAACTGCAATTGAAATAATATCAGAAGTTTGTTGCAGTATATAAGGATGAGATAGATGGTAAAAGTTTTCCAGAGTACAGCAAAAATGACACTGGACATGCTAGTTGTATTACTCATTTAGACCAAAAGCATGACAAAACTACTTTGTAATAGAATTTTATCATCTCTCTAACACTGGGACCACTATGATATGTGTGACCTATTTTCAGTCCTAAAAAGACCTACCTAGAGTAATCAACTATAAAGACTAGGACCAAACAGGTAATACAAATAACAAAACTACCAATAACATTTTTAAAAAAATTCCTTTGCAGATGCACTCAATTTCTATGAAGCTAAATTGCCTAGGGAAAAATGTATATGTATGATTGTGTTTCCAGCTGGATTTTCTAGTTTTAACACTTCGTTTTTATGTTTGTATATAGTGAAACATTCTTTACAGGGGTTTGAAAGGACCCATCTTAACAAAGAAAACATTCATGAAAGTTAAATGGGAAACTGAGCTCACAGATTGGATGAGTAATAAAAAGCTTATTGATACCTGATTTCTGAACAAAGCCAGAAAGGAGAAGGTAAAACAAAAGGAAAATAAATAAATAAATAAATAAATAAACAAACCATGAAATTTTGAGGTTCCAAAATTTGGAGGCAAAAAACAAAAGATTGAAAAATTTGGAAAGCTTCAAAGAGAGAAAAGGACATTGTACAACTGCTCCACAGCAGCAGAGTTCCAAGGGGTGGGAGGACATTTGGAAAGCCTGGTTCTTCCAAGTTCCTATAGCCACTCACTTGCTCAATGGGGAGCTATATCCTAACTCCCAGCCCAGAATCTTGATTTAGATTTGGGCTGACAAACGCCTGCACAGCTAGGATCCTGCCAGTGACAGAGTAGAGGCTCTGCTGATACTGTGCAGAAAACCACCAAACCACCTACCCCCCGTCATACCAACACAACACACATGGACACATAAATGCATTTGGCACACAATTTCCAAGGGTTCATGAGTCACCTGAGACATGAATCCAGACTGAGAACACCTGTGCATAGTAAGAATCCTTAGACTTGAGGATCTGGCCAAGTTTAGAGCCACAAGTAAGCTGATACAACTGCTTTCTTAGCCTGTGGCCTCATAACAAGGCCAGTTTCTCCAGGTTCTCAATAGGCTGAGAGTGAGCAGCTTTCATTTAGGCAATGGTCCAGCCATGAAACATGAGGCTGCCTGAGGCTGACCGCCTGAGTTTGAATCCTGCCTCCATCTCTTAATAGCTGTGTAATCTTGAATAAGTTTTACTTAATTTCTTGTACCTTGGTTGTCTTATCTCTAAAATAGGGATGATAATAATGCCTACTTCAAAATGTTGTAAAGATTACATGAATTTTTATATGGGAAGCACTTAAAACAACACTTACCTATCACACAGGAAAACACCAAATAAATGCTAGCTGCTATTATTCTATGGTCCTTTTTAGGAAAAAAAGAAGGTGGTTTAATATAAAGGTTCCTATCAGAAAAACACTGCAGAAAGGCCGAGAATAGTAGTTAATGCTAGCATTGATTTTTGTGTCCTGTATTAAATCATCATGAGATGTCCACTTCTGCTATTTTTGCAAAGTTGACCATTTGGTTAACTGAACAAGTATCGCCATCTATGTTCCAATATAATACAATACAATACAATACAATACAATACAATACAATACAATACAATACAATACAATACAATACAATACAATACAATTGCAGTGTTGAATGCTGGAAAATGTAGTCTGTGAAACTTATCACAAATAAAGAAAAATACCCCATCAGATTAATAGTTTTCCTTCATTTCAGTTTGTGAAATGAATTAATCGCTTTCCTTCATTTCAGTTTCAGCTGGCAAGCACACAGCTTTGCATTATCACAGACCCATAGATGGTGACAAATTAGAAGGAACCTCAGTGATCATGATCATTCTGTACATCTAGTCCAGGACCTCAATGTGCAGCTGGGAAACCTGAGCCCAAAGACAGGCATGACTTGCCCAGATAGACCCTGTGTGTAAGGACCAGCACCAGAAACTCAGGCTCCGAAGTGTCTATCTGTTTACTCATTTACCTCCTTTCACTAGACTTGACAGCCCCTTAGAGGCCAGAATCTATCATACTTGTCACCTTCATGCCAGCTCAGCATGCCTAGACACAGAAGGCAACAGCAAATGAAAGCTGAAAAGAACTAAAGTGATAGTGTTCTTTGCTTCTACTAAGGTATTATTTTAACTCAAGAAAGAAGAGATAGTTACCTCCTTCACTGAAAGATGACACAAGTGGTAAAGCAAGGCAGAAATCACAACTAAGCATCCTGCTGGTGTGGGAGTCAGGAGATCAGGGCTTTTGCCCTACCTCTACCCTAACTTGCTTTGTGACATTGGACAAGCATCTAACTTTTCTAAAACAAAAAGTGATTAGGCAAGATGCTGTCCTTGATACAGCTGAAAGGAATCAAATTTTATGAGGTCACAAAGTGAAATTCAATTTATTATTGATTATAATTCATTGTATGTCACTATGCTTATACTATACTCCAATATTAATTTTTAAAAGTCTTCTTTGTACATTATCACTTAATCCTCACGGTAACCTTAAGTAGGTCAGAAAATACCTTATAACCCCATTTTACAGACAATGACACTGAGGCGCAGTGTTCCCATGTTTATGTCAGAGTTAAATTAACAAATACCACCTATACTGAGAGGCAGAATTCACACCAAGAAAGAAAAAGATATGCTCAGCAGTAGATCAAGGGCCCAAGAAGAGGCAGTATGTGGCTTGAAGGTGAAATTAACACGGAGCCATGGAACCTGGTCATCTCTCCCTAACTCTCAGGTTTCTTTACTCAAAATTCTGCTTTCAAAGATATACTTCTTTCACAGCTACATGAAGATCAGATGGGTTATGGGAAATACAAAGCCAAGATATTTGGCGGAGATCAGACAGAGAAGGTGAAGTAAGCCTCTTGAAATGTATCCTGCCTGCAAT
Source organism: Gorilla gorilla gorilla (assembly GCF_029281585.2). NCBI lineage: Eukaryota > Metazoa > Chordata > Mammalia > Primates > Hominidae > Gorilla > Gorilla gorilla. The sequence continues at coordinate 176,116,379 of NC_073224.2, forward strand.
AAAACAAAATGTATTTCTTTTTTTTTTTTTTTGAGACAGTCTCACTCTGTCTCCCAGGGTGGAATACAGTGGTATGATCTTGGCTCACTGCAACCTCTGCCTCCTGGGTTCAAGCGATTCTCCTGCCTCAGCCTCCCAAGTGGCTGGGATTACAAGCATGTGCCACCATACCTGGCTAATTTTGTGTATTTTTAGTAGAGACAGGGTTTCACCATGTTGGCTAGGCTGGTCTCGAACTCCTGAGCTCAAGTGATCCACCCTCCTTGGTCTCCCAAAGTGCTGGGATTACAGGCATGAGCCACTGCACCTGGCCAGGAAAATGTAGTTCTAAGCATTTTATTGAAACTTCACAGTAAGACAGACCCTGAAATAAGGTAAAGAATAATAAATAAAAATTATGTGATAACCATTATTTATTGCTTAAGCTTAATTAAAATACCATTAATATTATTTTTCCTTATAGAATATGCCATTTTTTATTTTAATAAATCTTAGCAAATACATAAAATCAACCCTAGACTTGTCAGGAAAGGCGTCTCCACTCTAAAGTCCTATATTATCACAGAAACCCTAAGACAACTGACCTACTGGCTCAATTGGAATGGGCATTTATCTTTCAAGACTTCCTAAAACCTTCTGAACCCCTTCTTAATATCCTGATATTGTAGTTTCCCACTGCATTGACGAGTACCATTATTTCAAAGTAGAATCCCCAAAAACCATATTTCCTATGTTTCCAACAGCAAGGCAATCATATGCCCCTCTGCAAATCACAGATGCAGAAAGACACACCTTCCAGTAAGCCTACTGGTGAAGTATTCCTGAGCACAGTCAGTTCAACGTGCTCCGCTGCAGTGGCAGTGGTATTTCCTACAGACCTGTCTTGTGGCAAAACCAAGCACTGCTACACAATGTTCTTGGCTATGTAACATCCAAACCTGGTGTTCTGGCCTTCCTAGAGACACAACACTCAAGCAGGCTATGACAGAGCAATGCCTAAAACGAGAAAGAAATAAATAAAATCCAAGGGAAAGCCAAAGGAATGACTATTGGCAAAATGGAAAATGTTACTCCCAATTTTTACATTTGCAACATTTAATTATTTCTCCCCAAACTCAAGAGAACCATAAAAATAAAAGTTCTGGCAGCCACGTCTCAGCGTGCAGCTTTGTTTCATCACAGACTTTAATAACATTCTTTTTCTGCTGGTGAAACACTGGGGAAAGGGTGGAGAAGGATCGAAGTTTCTGGACTCAACAGTCCCGGATTCCTCCTGTACAGCTGTGTTCTTCCCTGGAGTAAAGCCCCTTTCCAAAGAGAGAAAACCTTTTTATTTTCTGGCCCAGCTATTTTCAAGACAACCTAATTTAATTCACTCAAAACTCCATCAGGCAAAACAGAATCTTGGCCATTACCAACCGTGTGTCAAGAGAAGGGAAGGATGTCAGAAGGACAAATTCGTTTCTAAACTTTAAAGATTGCACACCCTCCTATCTGTTCATCGTTATAAGGGATGGCCACATAACTGATTTGTCATGTCTATTTCTTTTACTCAAAAACACTATTTGCTAGACAGAATATTTTCAAATGGTGTCTACCACCAGATTGTACCCTTCCATTCTTCTTCTTTTTTTTTTTTTTTTTTTTTTTTTCCCGAGACAGACTCTTGCTCTGTTGCCCAGGCTGGAGTGCAGTGGTGCGATCTCTGCTCACTGCAACCTCCACCTCCCAGGTCCAAGTGATTCTCCTACCTCACCCTCTTGAGTAGCTGGAATTACAGGCTCATGCCACCACACCTGGCTATTGTGTGTGTGTGTGTGTGTGTGTGTGTGTGTGTGTGTGTGTGTGTGTGTGTGTGTGTGTTTGTATTTTTAGTAGAGATGGGGTTTTACCATGTTGCCCAGGCTGGTCTCGAACTCTTGACCTCGTGATCTGCCGACCTTGGCCTCCCAAAGTGCTGGGATTACAGGTGTGAGCCACTGCGCCCAGCCTCCATTCTTCTTACTGAAAACTTCTTTCCAGCTTTCTAATACAGAATCTCACAAACTGGTTTGTCTCTCTGATTGTTATTTTATATTTTCATAACTTCCCCCATTTTAAGATATTCTATTGAGCATTTCTCCTTACAGATAGGAAAGTTAACCACCTTCCCACACATAAAATTCATAACCAATTAAATCCAATAAAGTTTTATTGAACAGCTACAATATATATTACTCAGTGTCAGTGTGGTGAAGAAAGGCCTGAATTTTAGAACAATAATAGTAATAAGAATAATAGCTACTATTTGCTCTGATCCTGTGTGCCAGGAATCGTAACATGTCTGGACAGATAACATAGCATGACACTGCATAACAGTGAAGAATGTGGCCTCTGCTCTCTAATAGGCCTGGGTTCAGTGAAAAGGTCTACCACTTAGGCCAGTTTCTTCACCCTTCTGTGCCTCAGGCTCCTCATCTATAAAATACAGATATTAACAAGACACACCTCACAGGGCTACTTGAGGATTTCATAAAATCACAAGAGTAAAGAACTTAGCCCAGGGCCTAGTTAACAATGACACTTTGCAACTACCCTATTATTCCCATTTTAAGAGGAAGAGACTGAAGCTCAGAGCTAGTCCACAACACAGCTGGGATTCAAATCCACACTCATCCAACACTGAAGCCTTTGCACTTTCTAGTGCCATGCATTGACCAGCTGTACAGTGAGGGAGGGCACATTAGAAGCCTAGAGTCTGACAACTGGGAGGGCCTTACAGTCAGTCCACCCTCCAAGCATGGCATCTCTCCAGTGAACTGGCAGGCGATTGACCCAGCTACTTATACACAAGCTCCAAGCTTTACCCATGTCTGTATCCCAGATCTGGAGAACAGCCTACAGGGGGTACATTTGCTTATTGCATGAATGATTAAGGCAATTTAAATAAACTAATAATTATAGCTAAGTATTGAGCAGAAACTATGTGCTGGGCACTAGAATCAACATGTACTAACATATTTACTATTAAATTTTAAAAACTCAAGCTTTGCAGAATGTGGTGAGGGAGGTACATATTTTCATTAAATCAGACTCTGGAGAGACAGATAAAAGCATCACAAAAGTGTCCCCAAAATAGAATAGGGGATCTTCATCTTCACAGGGCCTGCACTTCAAGAAAACATTGAGTAGGATAAGGTGACTGTCTTCCTTAAAAGCGCTCAACACCAAAACCCCCAGCCGGCCAGAAAATGAAAGTCAGAGGGTCTTCATACAACTGTGTTGGTTGTACCCTGCAGAGGGGCGCCCAACCCAGGGAGCAAGTGAGGACAGAAACACACCAGGACTCCTCCAGTCATGCTGAGCATCATGACATGGGTCAGCACACACACAACAGAAGGGGCAGTTTGTACAAAGGTACCATAAAAACTTTGACTACCTTAACACACACAGCTAATTTCTTATTCAATTATCCCATCTCACATCCCAAGACAGAACACATTTAAATGAGTAACTATATAAATATATTGATTTATTCACATTTATTCAAACGTGTGAGTATACATTCACATACTCACACATTTCTTTATGTGCAGAGTAGTACACTTAGTATAGTGGGAGATAACAGAGATTACCATCTAATAGACATAATTACAAGTATCATAAACAATAGGGCCAAAGAGAATAAATATCTTAATTAGCATTCTGGACAGCATCAAAAAACTTGCTGCCTAGGTCACTGAGGCACTAGGGGTCAGGGAAGTGAAGAAAATACCCTCATCTAAACAAAACAAAAGGAAAAACAACACTATCATCAGATTTAAATACAAAGTACACTTGAAAGTTAAATTCAACTAGTAGTTTTAGAAGCAACACAGTTTACGCTTTAAGCAAAAAGTCAGATTTTTTAAAGTGGTAGGGTCTAATCTTGGTTTAGCCACAGAATCACTGTGTCATTCTAGGAAAATATGCAAAATACACCCAGTCTTAATTTGTGCATCAGGGAAAGGTTTCATCAATAGCTGAGAGGTAGAATGAGAAATTCCACTCCACTTAACTAATGCAAAGTGCTGTTGTTAGTTAAAGCCACCCCCAGTCTGGGCCATAGATTTGAAAGGGAAAGGATAGGGAAGGATGGAGATGTCTTTAAACAACAGGATCACCAGGCAAGAGCAGTGAAAAAAGAATAAAAAAGCAAAGATTGTACTTTAAGTCAAGAAGACACCATTTCAGGAAAATAAACATGGGGCCTAAAAGCAAAGGAACACACATTAAACCTTCAAGGAAAAGCTGATAAGTGAAAGATACAGATACAATAACTCCATATGTCTTTAATGTTAGTAACCACTCAGCACAATTCAACTTCAGAGGCTGATGGCTATCTTTTCAATTAAGTTTGGGGGAATGGGGAGAGGGTTCCCATGTGCCTGAAACTGTGATAGGCAACTAGCATTTATTACTTCATTTATTCCTCATAGCAACCTGACAAATTACATCTTATCCTACTTATATCCTACTGCACAGATGAAAACACTGAATCTGAAAGAACAAGAACCTCAAGCCATTTCCATCATGCCAACTGTGCAGGATGGGGACTTGGAGGTGGGGCTCCAGAGTCACCTTTGGTAACCAAGAGCTGCTGAGGAAATGGAGCAAGACAGTCTTCAGAGGCTTACCAAATATGGTTCATTCTACCGACTCTTAAAGATCCAAATATAGTATGAACTTGCACTTGACCATAACTCTAGTGGCACATATCCACTGTCAATTGTCTCCAGTTGATAAGAATGCACCGACTCACAGCTATTTATTCTCCATGACAGAGAAAACACTCTTTTATGTGCTCTCCACATGCCTGGGGAACCATGAGGTTTTCCAATGCCAAATCCATAGAGCTGTTTGCAGACCATCTGAGTCTACCTGGATAAAAGGCATCTAAGTACATCCAACATGGAAAAGGCACTTCAGATAAGAACAACCTCCTGGCAGACTTGGGATATACCACACCTGAGGGTCCATCATAAAACAGATACCTAAAAGTTAGTCTTCATTTTGTTTGTTTATAGAATATGGCTATTCTATTCTTGGTCCCTTTACCTCTACGTGTTGTTTCAAGCATCAACTAGGTGGCTTTTATTAACACCTTCTAAGGAGAGGCTACAAAAAATAAATAGGTAAAAACCATGTCCAAGCCATCAACAACAACTGATTATCTAGAAATTTAAGAGAGATTTCAATTGCATATATGAAGATGCATATCTAATCTCATTTCTGTAAAAAAAAAAAAACTTCTGAAAGTTGTTCAACAACAGATACTTTGAAAATTGAATCCTATTTATTTATTCATTCATTCATTCAACAAGTACTTATTGAGCAACTGTTACACACCTGAGTCTATGTTAGGTGTTAGAAATCCCGAGATTAAAGACATTCCCTGTCCTCAAGGAAACAAAATCTAACTAGAAAAGAGAGGGTAAAAAAAAATGCAAGAACAACGCAGGGAGAGGAGTGCTGCACTAAATTATTGTAAGCACAGGTATGATGGCAGACCAGAGAAAGGGCTCCTAACACAGTCACATGGAGTCAAGGATGGCAGTTTTTAAACATTGGGGATGGAGGATTATTTCAGACAGAAAGAATAAAATGTATCACTTCCATTTCTGGCCAAGTTGGAGTAACAGGATAATTGTCAAGACTGGTATAACAGTCAGTAAAGGGCAGTGATCCCTGGAAGAAGGAAGGCAAATGAAACGAGTCTTCCAGCTTACTGCCTGAGAGAATTTCCAGCTCAAGGTGTCTGGAGGAAAAGGGAGAACTCAGGCAGAGCTCAGTGAACTGCCTGAGTTGAGTGAATTGAGCTAACAGTCCAGGGAGATCAAGGCAACTAGAGTTTGCAAGGCCAAGTATCAGAGAAAAGAGAGCTGCAGAAAGAGCCACAGAGAATCCCCCTCAAGTATTCAGCAGAGTGCTGATCAGTGCATACATGTGTGGCAACTACCCAGCACTGGGGAAAGAAATATCCAAAAAGATATTTCCAGATTGGAAAACCTCATGATTCCCCAGGCCACGAGGAGAGCACATAGAAGAGTGTTTTCACTGTCATGGAGAATAATTAGTTGTAGACTAAGTACAACTATTTCAGTCTTCCAAATCTTCAAAGCAAGACTTTCCAAAAGGATCAAACTGCTTCTAAACAACTTAAACACATTCCAGAACAAAGTTCAAAAATATCTGTAGGAATACAAAAGTAGCCAGTAGCCAACAAGGAAAATTCACAATGCCTGGCATCTAATCAAAAATTACCAGGCATTCATAAAGCAGGGAAATATAACCCCTGATGAGGAGGAAAAAAAAATCAATCAAAACTGACACAGATGTTAGAATTAGCAGACAGAACATTAAAATGGTTATTATAACTATATTCCCTAAGTTCAAAAAGTAAGTGGAGACACTGAAGATATGAAAAAGAGCTACATCAGCAGGGCGTGGTAGCTCACACCTGTAATCCCAGCACTTTGGGAGGCCGAGGTGGGCGGGTCACGAGGTCAAGAGATCAAGACCATCCTGGCCAACATGGTGAAACCCCATCTCTACTAAAAATACAAAAAAAAAAAAAAAAAAATTAGTGGGGCGTGGTCGCATGCACCTATAGTCCCAGCTACTTGGGAGGCTGAGGCAGGAGAATCACTTGAACCAGGGAGGCGGAGGTTGCAGTGAGCCGAGATCATACCACTGCACTCCAGCCTGACAACAGAGCAAGACTACGTCTCAAAAAAAAAAAAGAGCTACATCAAACTTCTAGAGGTGAAATCTACAATGTATGCGATGAAAAATACTCTGGATGGGATTAACATCAGATTAGACATTGCGGAGGATAAATATTAGCAAACTCGAAAACACAAAAATCAAAACTATCCAAAATAAGATACAGAGGGAAAAAGGGAGTTAAAAAAATAAACAGAATCAGTGAGTTGAGGAACAACTTCAACTGGCCTAATATACATGTAACTGGAGCCCCCAAAGGAGAGGAGCGAATTAAGTATCAAATATAGTATTTAATAATTGCCCTTGCCTCCAAGAATTTACAATCTTGATGGGAAAACAAATTGTAATAAAAAACAAAGTCATAAGGTATTTGAAAATCAAAAAGTATTATAAGAACAGAAACAAATGTCATGAGTCAGTACATAATTAATTACCAAACACATAGTACACATAACTGTTTAGAGGAGAGGAACAGATTACTTCAAGTTGGCAGGTCAGGTTAAGAACAGTCAAAGAGGAAACATTTGAATTGTCCATTTCATAAATGGGTATTTTCATATAATCCAAAGTAGTGTTCATTAGTATATATAGTCAGCCCTCCATATCCCCAGGTTCCACACCCATGGATTCAATCAACCACAGATCAAAAATATTTGGAAAAATAAGTAAATAAATAATAATAAAAAATAATACAAATTTAAAAATACAGTGTAACAACTATTTACATAGCATTTATATTATATTAGGTATTATAAGTAACCTAGAGATAATTTAAAGTATACAGGAGAATGTATGTAGGTTAGATGCAAACACTATGCCATTTTATATCAGAGACTTGAGCATCCAAGGATTTTGGCATCCATCAGGGTCCTGGAACGAATGTGCCACAGATACCAAGAGACGACTGTAGTTTTTCTTCTTTCATCACTTTTTCTTCTTTATTCATTCATTCACCATTAACTGAGCAATCTGTATGTGCCAGATACTATCTAAGCACAGACATGTTCTATCTCTACCTATGATGGGTTTAGAATCCAGAAGAGGTAAAAGAGAGAAATGGCTATTGCTCACACTGCTAGATACTCTGTGATGGAAGTACGTTCAGATTGCTGTAGGAAGGAGGCAGTTAACTCCACTAGGGAAAGGAAATAGAAGAAATTCATGAGACAAACAACTGTCACCTATTTGTAAAACCTCCATCCTGCCCTGTTTCCAGACTTGGCTGTCAAAAAGAACTGCTGGAAAATATGTAGAAAAGTCTACCTACCATGGAAGGAAGCAGAAAGCCAAGCAGTTTTTCCCTTGATTTCAATTCACTAATACACAGGAGGAAGAAAATGCAGGAACCTCCTCCTGCCAAGCAATCAGCCACACATAAGTGGTGCTAAGATTTAGATAAGCCCTGACAAGTCTATTGAGGAATGCCTTAAATAGATGGGCAGCAGAGCAGTAATACGTCACATATTTTTATATGACAGAAAACCTCAGTGAATAAAAAAAAATTCATTGGAATCAGGTTGGTGATCTGATATTTCCACTGAAAACGTTTTATTTTTCCTGAAGCTAGCAGTCATGCACTATGCAATATACAAAGCTAGAAGGAACATTCATTATCACAGAGGCCAATGCTCACATTCTACAGATGGGCCCACTGAGATCCAGAAAGAGTAAGAGGCTAGGCCACAGTCACAGCAGCATTAGTTAAAATTCCCTTCATCCTAGTTCTGGGAAGCTGGTGATCTTTACATGAAACCGTATGGTTTTTATCCATCTCTTAGAGTGAATGAACTTCAGCTGCGATTTTAGTAGAGAATTATGCTAATACAGGAGAGGTATATTTGGATGTGGAATGATCCTTTATCATAAGCCTTGGTTTAATAGTTTTTCCTAAAAATAGTGTTTCACTAAGGAAACCTCATATTTGGAAACTTTCATTCATGCTCCATTGGTAATGAAAGATTCCTTACTGTGTCCCCAGTGCACTGTTTAATGTTCAATTTACAGACTATTTTGCTGAAGAAAGAAACAAGATATAAGAGCAAAGCATAAGCTAGACTCTCACTCTACTATATACAAGATACAGGTTGAGTATCCCTTACCCAAAATGCTTGAGATCAAAATGTTTCAGATGTCTTCAAGATTCTGGAATATATGTGTTCATATCAGCTGAGCATTCCTAATCCAAAAATCCAAAATCTGAATGCTCCAAGCAGCACCTTTGAGCATCATGTTGGCATGCAAAACGTTTCAGATTTTGGTGCATTTTGGGTTTTGGATTCTCAGATTAGGGATACCCAACCTATATATGATCTTGGGCAGAATACTTAACCTCTCAGTTTTTTCATCTATAAAACGAGGCTAACAATAGTACTTACTATGGTATATGTAGTGTGTTCTCAAGTTTTGAGAATGAGCTAGCTGATATAAAGTACATCACCAGGCATACCACAGGAGTTCAAAAAACATTAGCAGCAGCTGTTGCCACAGTTGGTGACTATGATGCTGGGAGCAGGGGATAGGTGTAATCATTGTTAGTGTCTTGAGATTAAATCATATTAGACATCTTTTCCCTTATGATTCTCAAAGAGAACTCAGATACATATATTTATGCCAGGTACTGATAATGATACAACACCTCAGTCTTAGAACTCTCCTTAAAGAGTATGTACCTGTCCCTAAGTTTAAATCTTACTTATAATAATAACAGTTACTCTTCCAAATCTGAGGGGAGCTAAATTATTTGCCACCTTATGCTGTAAACCCTGGGCCACAGAACTTGGTAATAAAATGTAAGAGTATCATACTTTCTCCATCTGTATAAAGTCCTTACAGAAAAGCAGGACTCTATTACAAATGTCACCCTAGGTTTCCCATGGTTAATACATGTGGTAAGACTGAACTGTCATGCTACAGATTTGTCCTAAAAGTAGAATGTGAATTCAACAACTACACTCTCCCAGTGAAAATGATCTGTTTCATTTTTTAGTGTTTTTCCTTCCATCAATACTCAAAGGAACTGGTTTGCATTAGTGAGTGTCTACAAAGGTTTATTCCTCTTCTGGACAATTAATTTGTATCATATAAGACAAATATTGGCACATCTGGACAAACTCAGCATGAGTCTAAAAACCATGAAATTTCTCAAGGCATCTGTGAATAAAAACACCTCTCTGAGCTTTTTCAAGATGACAGACCGAAGAGGGGAGAAGTGGAGAAATTGATACGATAGCCTTCTTTGAAGATCGGAAGGGCTGTTGTGTGAAAGAGGGAGCAGACTTCTAAGGCTGGGTGCTCAGGAGGGCAGGATGAGAATAAATACATAGGAAAGTTGCAGGGGGCTGCCTTCAGCTCTACAAAAGGAAGAGTTTGCCAGGGCAAGGGTACACATACATGTATGCCCCAGCAGAGTGAAACAGATGGTGGCTGAGTCCAGGCAGCACCACTGATGAGCTGTGCATATGGGGCAAGTTTCTTAAACTATCTGATCTCTCCCCTGTCAGTCAGTACAGTTATTCCCACATTCACAGCTATTCCAGAATTGAAAAATATATGTATATTTAATGCTTAATATATGGTAGGCATTATGATTACTTCAACTCTGAAGGATTTGTCATATGCCTTTGGAATAGGAATATCTACGTGACCTAATGAATAAAATCTCTTTAGTTCTGCCTTTTCTTTTGGTCTTAAAATCCAATGAGCGAAGCTCAAATTGTTCTACCATCTGCTGTGCCACTGCTTTTAGGTAAGATGCCAGTGTACTTGTCTTCCATCTTCCCTGGATCTGTCCAGCAGCAAAACCTAAAGAAAAACACTTATCATCCACCAACCCTTAACCCAAGGAAGGATTATAGGATTATTTACAAAATCATTACAAATCATTTTTCATATACAGGTGTTCTCCCCTTTGCCCAGCACATGTTTTGTGTAAATCACATTCTTATTTTCCTACCAAATGAGCTTATAATTGTTTGCATATGCTTATTATTTTATTCCAAGAATATTACTCCATGACCATTAAAAAAGATTTGGAAAACAGAAAAATAGGGCAATGAGGGGAATAATCACCCACAGTCTATTCATTGTAATTTTTCCCTGTCATCTTTATACATGAGTGATGGTGGTCTTTCTTTACATAATTTTAATTAGATTAGAATTTTGAAGGTGACTTCTTAGCATTTTTTAACTGCTCTTCACTTAGTGGTGGCTCCTGCATTAAGTTCCTCTGTTCTCAATACCAATTAAGTATTAGCGATTTTTAAGACATTTTAAAGCCCCAAGGGTCAATGCCACTTAGAAGCATGGAATTTTGAAAGCAGAAAAGAAAATCTGCACTTGAAGAAGGAATGACTAATGCAATCTCTCATTTTATGGACATTAAAACCCAAAAAGCGGCCGGGCGCGGTGGCTCACGCCTGTAATCCCAGTAATTTAGGAGGCCGAGGCTAGCGGATCACCAGCTCAAGAAATTGAGACCATCCTGGCCAACATGGTGAAACCCCATCTCTACTAAACATACAAAAATTAGCTGGGCGTGGTGGCGCACGCCTATAGTCCCAGCTACTCAGGAGGCTGAGGCAGGACAATTGATTGAACTCGGGAGATGGAGGTTGCAGTGAGCCTAGATCGTGCCACTGCACTCCAGCTTGCAGACAGAGCAAGATTCTGTCTCAAACAAACAAACAAACAAAAAGCAAACAAAACAAAAAACCAAAAAACCACACAGGCAGCAATCTCTGCTGATATAGAGAGCAAGGTCCCTGAATTCACTGGCCAGTGCAATGAACCTACTGTAAATTGGGCCCCAGTATCTCCTGCTATGCACCCCCAACATAGGTTCTCTAAGTTTGGACCTTGTCTCTTCAATTCCTTAGAAATGTACATAATGTGTTCTGTGTACAATGGATGTATAGCAAACTAATTAGGGCCAAAGTAGGCTTTGATGAGGATAATTCTACCCAAGCAGAAACTCAAATCTGCCCTATAATATAGCTAGAACAATACAGCTAGAACAGGAGGAGAACGAAAAAAAAAATCTCCAGTCTTTGCTCTAACATCTTTACTCAACTTGACATATCTTTATACATCCAAACTGTGATAGTTTATCTCATACCTGTTGAATAAGCAAAATCTAAAAATACTTCCAATACCAAGAGTTAGAAAGGGTAAAGAGCAACGGGAACTTATATCCTGTAGGAACGAGCTCGCACTGGCATGAGGCCGTTGGAGAGCAATTCCACAGCACCTAGGGAAGCCGAAGACATGCATACTCTATTCTGTTCCTAGGTATTTGGCCTAGAAAAACTTCACACATTTTTACAGAAAGACAAGTCAAAGTTTTCATGGCAAAATTGTTTATAATACACAAAAAATGAAGACAGGAGAATGGGTACATTAATTGTGAAATGGTCACACAATAGCATACCTACTGCACAGCAACTAAAATAACTTCTTAGATCAACATGCAATTCCTAAATTAACAAGGTTAATACCAAAAACACAACATTGAGCAAAAATAGCAAGATGTATGACAGGTACAGTAAGTTCCCATTTATACACAATTTTAAAATAGGCAAAGCACTATTTTTAGTAGCACTCAGTGCATTTATGCACAGAGAGCAAAAATATAAAAACATGCATGGGAATGAAAAGACATCACATTTAAAGGACAGATTATCTCTGGAGAAGAAAAGAGACAGGATTTAGGAGGGGTACACTGGGAGCTTTTGTTGTATCTATAATGTTTTATTTCTTTTAAAAATCTGAAACAAATAAAAAATATTTGTATCTGAAATGGGTTTTGTCACTTTTGTTTGCTTTTCTGTACACTTAAAATATTTCAAAGTTTAAAAAAGAAAACAAAGCACGATGGCTTAGCAATGGATTGGTCTAGATATCCAGGAATCTGAGATGGTAGGAAAAACAAAAATCCATCCACTGTTGCGGAGCACTTTAGTTATTTTTATTTATTTTTTTGAGACAGGGTCTCACTCTGTCCCTCAGGCTGTAGTGTGGGGTACCATCACTGCTCACTGCAGCCTTGACGTCCTGGGCTCAAGTGATCTTCCCAACTCAGTCTCTGGAGTAGCTGGGACCACAGGTGCACACCACCACACCCCGCCAACTTTTTTTATTTTTTGTAGAGATGAGGTGTCACTATGTTGCCAAGGCTGGTCTCAAACTCCTGAGCTCAAGTGATCCTTCAGCCTCGGCCTCCAAAAATGCTGGGATTACAGGTGTTAGCCACTGCTCCTGACCCTATTTTAGGCATTTTAAATAAGACTGGTGGCCATCACAAACTCCTCTGCATCCCTGTGCTTGGCATGGTACCAAGCCAAAAGTAAATACAAGCTAAATATTGAAGAATTAATGAACAAATCAATAAACAAATGAACTGAATGGGTTGTTATACATGTCTTTGGTTAATGAAAACAGAAAACAACAATTACCATTAATAATTTGAAATTCAAAACACTTCTAAACGTGGGCCCATGGACAGCTCTGAAAGGCATCATTAATTAAAAAACATTGAAAACTAGTGGGCAAAGAAACCCGTAAAGACTTTAAGATCCTTAACATTCCATGTTTTTTCTTTATCTCAGAGCCAGGCATAGCACACTCATCCCATTCTTGTCACCTAAGGACCAGGAATTCATTGCCATAACAGACCCCAGGATGCCGCCCACAGCCTGACGTATCAATAAGTCTTTGGTATCTAAGTGAATTAAAGAGCTCTTCTGAGCCTATGTGAAGAATTCCCAGCATTTTTCTGCTCTGTTCACTCAGTTTACTGAGTACATTAAGATTCTAAATCATTCTGTCTTCACAAATGTAGGTTTGTCCCTTTGGGGACAAAAAATTTCCAGGATGATAACCACGATTTCAAACTCCTTACCATTATAGGGGAATATACAGGCTTGATGAAATCAAGCAGAAATCCACTACCAGACGTTTTTGCCATTATTGATTTTTTTTAATTCCAAGTGAATTTAAAAAGAACCAAAATAAGATGCATGGCACATTCATCTAAGCCTAGTAATTAAATCCAAAAAAGCAGTTTATAATAGTTTAAGCAAAAAGAATAATTTTAGAAAGTACCACAGGCCTCCACTATCTGAAATAAATTAGGTGTTTTTTAGTTTCCTTATGTTATTAAAATATTAATTTACTTTAAAATATAATCCTGAAGCTTCCTTCAAAATACCTTCTTCAAGGAAAGGGGCATATATTTATAGTGTTCTTTTAAAGTTTAACAAAAGAAGGATTCAAACTGAGTTACCTCCACTCTGCAAAAGTCTTTTTTTCAAATGTGTAACAGGATCTTATTGCAGTCACTTGGTCTGCTCTCCACACAAAGAAAGACTGGAAAGCATTTGTGTTATGCTTCTGGAGTTAAAAATGAAGACGCCTTTTTGTTTCCATCAGTTCTTTTTTATTAATAAGGTGGCCACACCAAGTCAGAAATTATAACCATCTGCTTTAGCCATTAAATACAGATTCAAAGGCCTAATGATAAAGTGACCTCTTTATTAATAACAGAGAGCGACAAGTGGCCATTTTCCCAGAGTGTTCACAGAAATAAATCAATCCGTAAGTCCAGGTATCAGCTATATCGGCTCTTAAGTTTTCTCTTTGATTTGGCCTTTATTGTTTTAAATCACTTAGGAAACAAAAAGGGAGCTCAGGAAGTACCTTTTCCATGAGTTTTGTTTTTATCTCTGCTCTTGATGAGATGTCACTTAGCCACCTCACATAACTTGAAGACACGATCTTTGATTCTCCACATCACAGAAGAATCATCCCCATGCACCATCTAACCAATGAGTAGACACATGGGACTTATCAGCCGCAGGGAGTATATCTGAATCAAAGCCTCAAACAAAGGTGTGTAGGAAAACCACAGCTCTGTCAAAGGAAACAATAGTGGAATCACTGCAGCTGTATTTTAATATGGCAGGAACAGCCCCTTGTTTTCTTTAATTCACATATTAGAATTTTAATTATCAAGTGGCTAAAGTGTGGTGGCTTTCAATTGAAGTGGGTTTTACCGACCCAGCCTTGCAGGGCAGACAGAAGTCCTTTGTTGCGCTGCCAGATGCACAGAGACGCCAGCATGGCACCATCCACCTCCTCTGCCTCAGATCCTTCTGGCAGGAAGCCTCTACCACCACCTAGAGCACAGGAGTCTCTGGGAGATGAATCTCCCTGGCCCTTGTCCAGGGGGCTTTATTACTGGAAGGACCAGAAAGATCTCTTTACAAACCTGATCTTTCTCCTTACCCAATCCATAGGCTGGTACCAGAAGAAACAGCAGAAGACTGAACTGCTACGATAGAAGTAGACCGTGAAGGATGAGTAGTTCTTGCGGGGAATACTTTGTGAAGGCTGTGGAGAAAACTCCTGTCCCACCACAGGGAGAATTCCCCCAAGTCCTGTCTTAACTACAAAGTTAAAACCCTCTAGAAACCCACAACACCAAGGCACGGAGCCAGCACATACAGCCCCAACACCTCTTGCTCCTCTCCCTGGCTTCCTGTTTCCTGATTTCCCCTCACTGTTTCCCTCACTCCTACAACTGTGGAGAAGGCAGTCACCATCTGTCAGGTGGAAGAAGACCTCCGCAGGGCTGTGGGGACAGAGGCAAGAACACTGGACTGATAGTTCAACAGAGGCCCATGGAAGCCAGCCTGGAGGAGATAGCGGGTGAGCTCTTGTAACCAGCCAAATCCTACAGATCCCCCTTAGTGACTTCACCTCCAAGGCCGCTGTCCTGGGCCTGTGGTCAGTAGAGTCCTTGCTCTGCAGTAACATGCTATGCCACATTAGGAGTGTTAGTGAGCTTCTAGAGGCCTTACTATTCTTCTCCCAAAACATAAGAGCGCAGAGTTAGGTCATGTCAAAAGTCCCTTGAAGGTCTGGCACTCTATAACTTCACATCACTTCCTTTATCTATTGCCTCAGTTCCCTCAAGTATCAAGCCGCGCAGTTGCAGATGATTTTAAGGCCCTTTCCAACACAGAGGCTCTATGATTCCGTCGATGAAGCCAGATCACAAGCAAGGATCATGCTTTTAATCTCAGTGGCTCTTTCTTTGCCAAATAATGATAGGAATGTACTTCAGCTGAATGCCCCCATCTCAGCTACCAGTACATCTGGTTGGGAAACCTACATCTATCTGCCCACTTGCCAACACGGAAATCTTCAAACAAAGACAAGATGATTCATGGCATCTTTAATAGGGCCCCCACCTTGACATTAAGTCTTGGGCTAAGGTTATCGAAAACAGCAAGTATACAAAGAACTTACTCACAGCCTGAGAGCAAGCCAGAGACCGTGCAGGTGGCTGGAGGGAAAATTGACAAGAATTACAAAGAAAAGGTGCATTGAGTTAATAGAAAATAACTCTGGTATTGAGGAACAGGGGCTGAAAACAGATGTGAGGGTTACGCCACCTCCTCACCATGAGGAGTGAAAGCAAGAACCACAGCTGATTTCTCAAACACACACACACACACACACACACACACACACACACACACACATTCTCTCTCTCTCTGTCAAATAAAAAATATAAAATTCACTATGCTGGCCCAAGGTTGTGGGTTGCGGTGCCCTTCAAGGAATATTGTAGAGCTGAAAGCTGATTAGACACAGCACCCAAAAATCAGTATTCCAGAAGGAGTTTGAAGCTAAAGATGACAGTTTCACATACTAGAGGGGGTGCTGAGTATAAAAACATAAGTTCAGGCTCCATCTAAGCTTCATGATCTTTTATAAATTACTAAATCTCTACACCAGATAAATTCCTCATCTGTGACATGGAGACTACATGTCTATCCGAAAAGAGATTTTTAAAGCAGGTAAAACACATACAAGTATCTGGGGCACAGCAGACACTCCCAAAAGTTGGAAGTTACTATGAAGATGCATGCAGGTATCAGAGATCAGAACACAATAATGGGTCAACCCAGAGAGACAAACAGAAATCAAGAAAAGGCAGGCTGTGGCAAACAAGGCAAAACAGTGGGTCAAGGGTTGAAACAGGAACATAAAAGAAATACTCCAGCATCATCACTTTTAATAAATGTCTATTGATGTTAAGGAGAAGAAAGCAGATTGCCAGATGAGTGATAAAAGACGACCTCATTCATTGAAAGAGAAAGAGAAGCAAAAACACAAAACCAAGGAAGACAGACTACAGAGATATACTCCAAATACTATTGTATAGTAGTTATCACTACTACTAGTAGGGTTAGTTCAGGTTTTTTTTGTTTGTTCGTTTATCAGTATTTTCCAAATATTTCAGTTTTTATTTCAAAGTTAAAAAATGGTACCTTAAACATTTAATAATAGGCCCTGAGTAGCTGTTCTTTCAGGGAAGCTGAAGCCCTGGAGAAGATCACTGGCATTCTGAAATTGAGGCTGTGCTCTAATTATCTGAAAGTTCTTAACACATACATGGAGAAACTCAGCCAGTCTATAAATATATGTAGAAGCCCTTCTTAATTCAAAAGCATGACATTAAACATTTCAGGGAAAAAAACATAAACTCCCAAAGAGTCTCCATCTCATTAGAGAATTAGATACGCTCACATTAAATTATAACTCACAATGCAGGGTGCACTAGTGTAACAATGAATTCAAGGAGAGTGATTTGAGCCAGGCTGAGGACAACTGGAAGACTTCAAACGGCAGGATAAAGTCACTTTCTGCTGCAGAGACAATTTAATTAAAAAGAAGCTCCTTTCTACCCCCTCCTCCAGGTAATAGAGAATTCATTGTATTCTGAGAAATTGAAGATCTTACAAGAAGGCAGATTGCATGACCTTCCACTTGCAATATATTCTTTCAGGAAAGGGAGTAATTAGGATTGCCTAGAAGGGGCTGCTTTATTTCATTGAGGAGATAACTTTAAACAGGCTTCCTCACCACATGCACCACACTCAACAAGCAAACTCCCTACACTGGACTCCTATAGGGCCTAATTCTCACCTCAGCCCCAGCTTTACCCAGATTCTCTCACCTGTTATTATTAAGCTACTTAGCTGCCTTCCACCCTTCATCCCTAGACCCCAAACACCCTAGTAGACTGTGAATTCCTTTTATTCTTTCATGTATTCATTCACCATTTTTTTCAACACACGCTATGTGCTAGCAACACAAAGATAAATAAAACACCCCCCATCCCCATAAAGTTGATAGTCTAGCAGCAGTAACTGACTTATTAGTAGATATTTATAGCTCAATGGCCGACACATGCATGGAGCATCCAAGAGAAGGAAGAGGATGTGCCTAACCAGCGTGAAGCCAGGCAACAGGGTTTGGAGGACATTGCAAGAAGAGTGGGTGGCAGGAATAAAGGCACTAACCATGGTGAAAAGGGACACAGAGTCAGCAGAAAACCATGTAGCCAGATCTTAAAGTGCGAGGCAGAGAGTGGAAAGACACAACCATAACAGCCAATGTTTACTGAGGGCTAACCATGTGTGAGCTGATTAATTCCTCACCAACCCATGAGGTAGGTTTTATCATCCTAATGTTAGCAATGAGGAAACAGGCTACAAAGGTTAAGTCACTGGGAGAGTAAGGGAGATAATCACTTTGATATGCTGCCCCCCTAAGGCTAGAGGGATTAGCAAGGGCTGGTCTGAAAATCCCTTTGGTGTCATGAAGGAGCTTGGGCCTTTCCTATAGATAATGGGCAGGCAGTAAATGGCTTTAAGCAGGGAAGAGTCAGATTTGTGTCTCAGGAGGCTACTTCAGCAAGGTGTGGAGGACTAATATGAAGAGGGACCCACCCAGAGTTAGGGAAATCACCTAAAAAGTTGTTGCAATCTTCCTATGAGCAATGTGCAGCCTGATCTAATGGTGCAAAGAAGGAACAGAGGGCAGTCGGGTCCCGGCAGCGGCTGCAGTGCTCTTGTCTTCTGAGGCTCTCCATGCCCTCTCCTTTTCACTTCTGGAAACATGGCCTCCGGTGTGGCTGTCTGATGGTGTCATGAACATGTTCAACGACATGAAGGTGCATAAGTCTTCAATGCCAGAGGAGATGAAGAAGCGCAAGAAGGCAGTGCTCTTCTGCCTTAGTGAGGACAAGAAGAACATCATCCTGGAGGAGACCAAGAAGATCCTGGTGGGCGATGTGAGCCAGACCATCGATGACCCCTACACCACCTTTGTCAGGATGCTGCCAGATAAGGACTGCCGCTACACCCTCTGTGACACAACCTACGAGACCAAGGAGAGCAAGGAGGAGGACCTGGTGTTTATCTTCTGGGTCCCTGAGTCTGCTCCCCTTAAAAGCAAAATGATCTATGCCAGCTCCAAGGACGCCGTCAAGAAGCTGACAGGGATCAAGCATGAATTACACACAAACTGCTACAAGGAGGTCAAGGACCACTGCACCCTGGCAGAGAGGCTGGGGGGCAGTGCGATCATCACCCTAGAGGACAAGCCTTTGTGAGCCCGTTCTGGCCACCTGCCTGGAGCACCTGGCAGCCCCACATCTGCCCTCGGGGGTTGCAGGCTGTCCCCTTCCTCCCAGACCAGAGGGGCTGGGGGGATCCCAAAATGGGGAGGGCAATCCCTTCACTCCAGTTGCCAAACAGACCCCCCCACTCCCTGGATTTTCCTCCTCCCTCCATCCCTGACGGTTCTGGTCTTGCCAAACTGCTTTTGATCTTCTTATTCCTCTTGGGTTGAAGCAAACCAAATTCCCCTCAGGCACCCCAGTTGTGGAGAGGGGCCTATATTTTTTTTAACAACACCCCCACATCCAACCTGTTCCTCCCCCTTCCCATGCTGCCAGCTTCTAACCGCAATAGTGACTCTATGCTTGCTGTTCAGTTCTGTGTATAAATGGAATGTTGTGGAGATGACCCCTCCCTGTGCTGGCTGGTTCCTCTCCCTTTTCCCCTGGTCACTGCTACTCATGGAAGCAGGACCAGTAAGGGACTTTCGATTTAAAAAAAAAAAAAAAAAAAAAAAAGAAGGAGCAAAGGGAACAGATGCAAGATATATTTGTTGGGAGACATTCTCCATGAGTCCCTTCCGTTTCTGCACATCTTGTGAGCAAAGCACTGGCTGCCCTTGGTTCCAGACTAACTTTTCAAAGATGTTTATATGGAGAGCAGCCTTGGAAGAAATGATCTCCCTCTGGAGCAAAGGTGAAGCATCTTTGTTGCCCAATATAAAAGATTTGGGTTCCCTAAGTTCAGAGTTTCTCTCCTGTAACACAATGCACTTCATGTATGGATGTCACCTGGCCCTCTTCATGACATCCTATGGGAGTTGGGTCTTGGAGAAACAGTGAATAAATATGTTGATACTCTGGCTATTGCTATTGCTATGACTAATAAATTTCTTTGTCTCTAACCCACGAATCCTTCTGCCAGCATCTATGGAACTGTGGCAGGCAAGTTCATTTGCAAGTAAGATAAAGTCTCAAATCCTTCACAGTTCTTGATGATATTTAGGGGAAAAAAATCAGCAGGATTGGTGAATGGCCAAATGTAGAATGTTAGGGAGAAAAAAGGAATCAAAGATTACTTCTGGCTTTTTTGTTTGTTTGTTTGTTTGAAGGTTGAAGTTTGGACAGTGGTTTGAATGGTTACTTTAGACAGTGGTGTCACCAACAGAGGTGAAATATATAACAGGTACAAGAATGTAATATATAATGAGGCATAGTGGGTGCTGGGGATGAGATAATAAATTCAGTTTGGAGGCCTATGAGACATCCATGTGGAAGTATCCAACACAGAGCTGAATAATGAAGACAAAAGGGGAAGAGTTGGATTAAAGATATATAGGGGTCATTAGCATCAGGGCATAGGTAAACCCATGATATTGGACAAAATCCTCTTTCATATAGAAACCATCATATTCATCCTTAAACCCTTAGTCCCCTGCAGAGGGATTTGCAAAATGTATATGCTCAATAAATGTCTGTTAAATAAATGGCTAAAAACAGATCCAGAATTAGTTGTATCCTTTATTTAAATTAAAATTGCTTCAATGGTTACTGGTGTAATGCTAATCCAGGTTTTCTCAAATCAGAGTCTCAAATACAGGGTATGTACTTTTGTTTCACATGAAATACAACCAGTTTCATACACAAATAATTACAAACTCTTACATGTAACATGGAAGCAGAACAGAATTCTAAGACTCATAATATCATGTCATTAAAAAGCAATATTGTTGGCTTTCTTACTGGAGAAAAAAGTTCTATTATCCACAGGATCACTCCTACCTTCATTCATTCAACATAACAAAAAACTTACTGAGGACCTACTATGTTTAAGGAACAGTGCTGAAATCTGTAAGGGATCTAAAAAGCATAAAAGTCCCTTCCTTAAAGGAATTTACAAAAGCAGGGTGGTGGCACATATACCAGACCGGAATTTAGTTCCAAGTTCCACATTTAGCAATTTTATGACCTTGAGCAAGTTACTTAACCTCTACAACCTTTAGTTACTAAACTTGTAAAAAGAAAACAGTGAAAATGCATACCTCATAAATGGCAATGAGACGTACATTTTGTAATACATGTAGAGTATGTATTATAATACTCCATCAAAAATGGTGGCCAGTATGATAACCATCATGATAAACTAGTTGGGGAAGAAATACTCATAGAAATACTCATAGAAAAACCACTCAGTTAGAGATAATGCGGAACATTATAAATGCCATTGAAGTGCTAAAGCGCTAGAAACACAGACCCTTAGGAACCTGTTGAAAACAGTAGTAGTTAACACTGTGTTTTAACTTATTTAAACCAGCCCAACAAACCTATGAATGAATAGTATTATTCCCATTTTCTAGATGAGAAAACTGACACCTAGACAAGTCAAGTAACTTACTCCGGTTCACCCAGCAGAAAGTGGTGGGGCAGGAAATAAACCCAGGCTGTCTGGCTCCAGAGTCTGATGCCAAGCTGGCTCCTCAGGGAGAATCATGCGTTTTTATGACTTATATTTTGAAGACAAAAGAACTGAACTCTTTGAAACTATTTGCCTTCAACTCACAACTATTATACAAATACTATTTACTCCGAATTGGAAGATTATTTTAAAATATCTAAACAAGGCCAGGTGCAGTGGCTCACACCTGTAATCCCAGCACTTTGGGATGCCAAGGCGGGCAGATCACCTGAGCTCAAGAGTTCGAGACCAGCCTGGCCAACATGGTGAAACCCTGTCTCTACTAAAAATACAAAAAAATTAGCTAGGCGTGGTGGTGTGTACCTGTAGTCCCAGCTACTCAGGAGGCTGAGGCAGGAGACTCACTCGAACCCCGGAGGCAGAGGTTGCAGTGAGCCGAGATCGCACCATTGCACCCCAGCCTGGGCAACAAGAGTGAAACTCCGTCTCAAAAAAAAAAAAAAATCTAAACGACAAGCGGAGAGACTTTTCTAGGTTAGCTCAGGTCCTATTTCACAGATTCTGAAAACTGTAAAGGAAGGAAGATTTAATGCTTCATACCAAACACGGTGTAAGACAAAATCACAGTGCATCATGGACGGATGCACAAAATCCAAAGTGACTCAAAGTGTAGGGCTTTGGGCTTAAAGCTCTGAGGCACCTTTATGAAATAAAATGACTCCATTTACCAACTCTCATTGCCTACTGTTCATAAGCACTTCCTTAAGCTTAATATATACTCCTCTCAGATGCAGAGTTTTGGGGGTTGTTTTTCCATTTCCATGAGAATAATGTAACAGACTGATGAGATATATTCAGCCACTGTGTTGGGCCACCTTGGACTTTCATCAAATTTTGTTTTATTTAATTTTCAAAGAAAATAAAGATGAAATACCCTAAATATCCAATCACTGAGTGATGGCTAAATAAAAGAAATAAAAGAAAAGAAAAACAATATCTATAAAGACTTGGAAAAAATAGTATTATGTATTAAGTGAAAAAAAAAGCTTGCTACAAAATAACATAGACAAGATGATTACATTTATGGATAAAAATGTATGCATAGGGCAAAAAAGCCTGCAAGGAAATGTACCCAAAATATTAAAAGTGATTTTTTGTGTGTTTATAATATGAGCCCTAGTCTTTCACTTTCTCAGTGTTTCTTTATTTTCTGAATTTTCTTTGGTACATATATTATTTGCACCTTTTTTAATTGCAGTAAACCAATATGAAAACAAAAAAAAAGTTCAATGTGCTACCCATTGCACTACAGAGCCTTCTTATACTTTTTAAATGTTTGGAATATTTGTATTACAGACAGATTAATGGATAAATAGATGCCAAATTAGATAGATAGATAGATAGATAGATAGATAGATAGATAGATAGATAGATAGATAGATGGATAGATGGATGGATGGATGGATGGATAGATAGATAGACAGACAGGCAGACAGACAGACAGACAGATAGATAGATGATATGGAGACAGACATTCTTTTACCAAAACATTACAGAACAGCTCCTCTTAGAAATATGGTCAAAATCTGGCTTCCCCGTCCAATTCAGCTGTCTCTTTCTTTAAACCAATCAACCATCTATTTCTTTAAGGTAAATGTTACTTAAAAGCATCTTAGATGGACAGATCTGACTTTTGAAGCCCTAAATAGAGGGTACAAGTAACCAATTAATGCATGAATTACAGCCATGCGTCACTTAACAACAGATATGTTCTGAGAAAAGCATTCTTAGTTGATATGCTTGTTGTCATGTGAACATCATAGAGCGTACTTACACAAACTCAGATGGTATAGCCTACTACACACCTAGGCTTTATGATATGGCCTATTGCTCCTAGGCTACAAACTTGTACGGCATGTTACCATACTGAATACTGTAGGTGACTGTCACACAATGGTATCTGTATAGCTAAACATACCTAAACATATAAAAGATGCAGTAAAAATACAGTATAAAAGATTAAAAATGTTACACCCGTAGAGAGCACTTATCATGAATGGAGCTTGCAGGAATTAGAAGTTGTTCTGGGTGAATCAGTGTGAGTGAAAGTGAAAGCCTAGGACATTACTATACACTACTGTAGGCTTTATAAACACTGTACCCCTAGGCTACACTAAATTTATAAAGTATTTTCTTTCTTCAATAGAAATTAGACAGCTTACTGTAACTTTTTTATTTTATAAACTTTTTATTTTTTAACTCTGGACTCTTTTGTAATAATGCTTAGCTTAAAACATAAACACATTGTATAGCTGTACAAAAATATTTTCTTTATATCCTTATTCCATAAGCTTTTTTCTATTTAAACATTTTTAAGTTAAAAATTAAGACACAAACACACACATTAGCCTAGGCCTACACAGGGTCAGGATCATCAATATCACTGTCTTCCACCTCCACATCTTGTCCCCTGGAAGCTCGTCAAGGGGCAATAACAGGCATGGAGCTATCATCTGCTATGATAACAATGCCTTCTTCTGAAATACCTCCTGAAGGACCTGCCTTCAGGTCCTTCAGGAGGCTGTTTTACAGGTAATGTTTTATTTTAGAAGCAAAAGCAGTACACTCTAAAATAATAATAATAAAAAGTATAGTAAATACGTAAACCACTAACATAGTTGTTTATTACTATTATCAAGTATACTTACTATTATCACAAACATACATACTATTATCATTATACAATTAGGTATACTGCATATAACTGGAGGTGCTATAGTTTTACAGGACTGGCAGGGCAGGTTTGTTTACACCAGCATCACCACAAACACATGAGTAATACACTGTGCTACAACATTACAACAACTACAGCCTCTCTAGGAGTTTTTCAGCTCCATTATAACCCTATTGGACCACCATTTATATGCAGTTCTAACGCTGACTGAAAGATGATTATGCAGTGCCTGACTGTAGCTACCATACAAATGTGACAGGAAGAGTAACTTAGCTCATACACAATTACATACATACTTATTTTTTAAGAGACAGAATCTCGTTTCTATCACCCAGGCTAAAGTGCAGTGGCACAATCACGGTTCACTGCAGCCTCAACCTCCTGGGCTCAATTGATCCTCCTACTCCAGCCTCCCAAGGAGCTGGGACTACAGGAACACGCCACCGTGTCCAGCTAATTGTTGTATTTTTTGTAGAAACAACGTCTCACTATGTTGGCCAGGCTGGTCTGGAACTCCTGGCCTCAAGCAAAGATACACACTTTCTTTTGGCAGCCACAAACAATTAATTATCAATATAAATGTCAATATGACACACTGAAATTGCTTTTCAGAAAAGGTTATCCAAATTTAATTTTGTCAAAGAAAAAAACCTACTCTACTGGCCAGAAAGTACTGAGTTCAGTCTAATGAAATGAGTAGAATAGGTACACAAACTACATAGTGAACTTTGAGGGCTGTTTCCATCTGGAAATGTGCATCATGTACACATTACTCCACATGCAACCAGTCATCCTTTAACCACTTTCAAAACACCAGCCATAACACAATCCGAAAAAGAATAATAGTACGCATATTTTTAAAAGAATACAATTATTGGAAGAGCTTTGGGAAATGAACGCAGCCCTACTGTGGAGGTCAAATTCATACGTAGTATAAAATGAAAACAAATCTGACATACTGGACACTTGTCATGTGGCTCTCACTGAAAGGGTAAGCAGAATTTTCAAAGCAGGATAGAAACTGGAGTTCAGTGGAAAGTACAGACGCTTGACTACCTTTCTTTATGGGGAACAGAAACATTCTATTAGCCCCCTGCTGCTTTGGCCAAGTTAAGCTCAGCCTCCCCTGCCATTCGTCCAAGACAGGGAACCGATGTCTTGATGCTGGTTAACAGATAATTCAAACACGCACACACACTTCATCGCTGTAAGAGGTACCTCTATGTGGTTGTCAGCCTTTAGCAATATCAACTCAACAGGCCCACAAGCTTTTTACAAAATAAACATAAATTAATTGGGAGACAAAGATGGAGGGATAGGAGGGGGCATTCTTAAAAAGATGGAAAGTCAATTGCATTAGTGGTCACAAAAGAACCAGGGGTGTTTTTGTTTGACAGTGGAGCAGCTACATGCAGAATGTTAACCTCTTTAAATAAGGCATTGGTGATTTTAAGAAATTAATTTTAGGTCTGATTAGTGCCAAGTGCAGAATTTCTGCAAGAAGAAGTCATGGAGTAGAGAAAAATCTACAGTGTCTGTTCCTCTTTCTGTTTATAACCTCTGGACTTTAGTATCGTCTCTTGGGCTACCTGCAGAGGCCTTTTTATACTCATCAACTCAGAATTCCCCCTGCTAATTATGAAATCTTAAGAAACTGGGTATAAGAAAACACAACTTTTGGTCATAACTTTTTGTTCCTATTTATTAATATATCCTAACTCACTTGGCATTCCACATCTATAGACGCTATTTATGGTTCGTAAATTTAGTTTTTCCACTGGTTCAGATACACAGGTCCTAAAAATGATTTAAGATGTGCTTTTTCTACAAAGTCTCAAAAGCCATCAGACACTACAATAAGTGTGAATCATGGATGGACTATGGTGTTGAGGCTTAGGGCTTGGACTCTGGAATCAGGCAAACCTGGATTCAAATCCTGACTTTGTATGTCAAGTTGTGTAACTTTGAGCAAGTTCTTTAAGTTCAAAATGGTCCTGACCCCAGTGGGGCTATTGGGAGGAAGGAATGCAATAGTTTACAAAAAGCAAGCAGCAAATCTGAAATTCTACCTCTTGGGGCTACCTAACGAACAATGTTTTCAAATTATAAAATCTCTGCTGGGAGACAATAGAATCAAGAAGAAAGAGAGTGTTTTCACTTTAGTCACTACACAAATTAAAGTTTCTGTGGGGCTAGTGTCAGCTTTACTTTAACCTAAATGTGTGACGTATTAACCACTCCCAAGCTCCATTTCCTCTTAAAGGAGATGGTTGTCTCAGTGAAGCTCTATCAAGATCTGAATACTTGCAAAAATGAAATCCACATTACTGTGTGCACCCTATATTGTCCAACAACACAAGTGCCTTTTAACAATGAGATCATATTCTCTTTCCATCTACTTCTCCCATACTTTAGTATATTTTACTGCACTATGAGCTTCTCAAAAGGAAGGACAATGTCTTGCCTGTTGTTTCTACCCATAGTGCTTCTAACAATATCTGGCACACGACTGATGACCGATGAATAAATGAGTGACTGAATCATCTCAGTATCCTCCCCAAAGGCACATAAATTTTGCACACAGTAGGTATCAAAATACGTTTGTTGGAAAAATGGATTTGAGCAAAACTGGGAGTGCCTTTATAGGTAGGGACTTCCTCTTACTCATCTCTGTAGCCCCTGGGCCTGGGCAGAACCTGGCACAAAAAGAAAGGAGGATCATCTAATCTTTTTGCTCTGGAGACATGCTGGCAATTGACCTACTCAAAAAGTAATTGGTAAGGTGTGTGTGGATTCCAGTTCCAGAAGGCCTTCTCTGTGTCTGGCACTGTACAAGATGGTTTGCATGATGTTTTCTTAACAGCTCTGAAAGGGATGAGTGACATCGTTTTAAAATGAGTGAGCAAGGGCTCAGAGAGATTAAGTCACTTGCCCAAAATCACAAAGCTGATAAATAACAGAGCTGAGATTTAAAACCAGGCTTCTGGAACCTGTGCTTTTTCCATTATGGGAGGTTAAGAAAGAAGGGAAAGCACCAAAATAGATGGGACCACCTTATTTGAAGCTGTGTGACTTTAGGGGAGGATGGAGGAGGCAGCAACAGGTAGACAGAGCTCAAGGAGTGAGGCTGACCAGTGGGGCCAACCGCCCCAGCCAATTATTGATCCATGAGCCTGCCACCTGCAGCCATGAACAGCAGGTCTAGAAGAATGTTGATTAGAGCCATTTCCCAAGCAGAATTGACCAGGTAGTGGCTGGCGGTAATGGCAGTGCAGACCAATTCCTTCTGGTCATTATATACAAGTTCAGGCGAGCCCATCGACATGCCTTGGGCCCAGATCTTGGAAAAGTAGTCCACTTGCCATCTTGGAACCAATGCACAAAGCACAAGAGCTCCCACATAGAAAGACTAACCACATTTTCCAGACTGAGTGCTAGAAGAGGAGGAGGCCTGAATACTTTGTCTCAGAGGAAGAAATGTAATGACTCTTGGTTTTGGAAAAATCCATTTTAAGAGTAAGCCTAAGTCCCATGTGCTCATCATAGAAACAAAAAGAGATAACATTCATTGTCAAAGCATCAGAACAGAAGAGCTGCCATTTTTTTAAAATGCTATTTTATAGTTTTGTTAAGATTCAGCATGTAAACAGCAGTACCCCTCCTATGACTACAGGGAAAACATTTAATAAAATCAACTATGTTTGAAACATCTTCTGTTTTTAACAGTAACATCAACTAGAAACCTGGAATCTTATACATCCGTATACAGGCAAGATAAAACACTCAGTATAATTACTTTTTAATTCATCTAGGGGTACAAAAGTAATTCTTCTAGAGACACCACACTAGACTCTCTAGTTTGCAGGCTCAGAGTAACCCACTTTAAATATCTGAAGCAGATCCTGCCATCCCTCAGCTCAAATGCCCCATGCTTCCGGAGGCTTCTCCATCTCAGCTCCACCGAGAGGGTCTAAGCCCAGGGTAACATCTTTCTTACTACAAGAGCTTAGCAGCCTGCTTAGATGGAGAGGACAAAAGCTACACAGGATGTTAGAGAGAAAGCAATGCCAGGTCAGTAACTAACTGAGCTTTTTCCCTGAGTTGGAAACAAACAAAAAAAAAAAAAAAAAAAGAAGAAGAAAAGTCCAAAAAAAGCCCTCGAGACGGAAAGCACTGATGTAATTTCACTATTCCTAAGCATGCCAGAAGCCATAAATATTTGTAAAGCATAGTCTTTATATTTGCAACATTCAAGGGCATAACTAGAAAAAAAAAAAACCAGTGCGTAAATATGCACATGTGCTAACTATTCTCTTAGATCACCCAAAAGAAAAAAAAACGCAAGCAGGCAAGCAGAAGTCCAAATATTGCTGGAAAAGTTTGGGTTGTTTCTGTCTGAAATTTACTCTGATCAGCAGAATCTGTCTTTGCACACTACCTTGAAGGAAAAAAAAAAAAAATGAAAAGGAACTTTATAGGTAGAACCTCCAAACCCATGCTTGACTCTTCTCTGTCCTCTCCCCTCCCAGAGCAGCCAGTCAGAGCTTGGAGAACACATCACCCCCAGGGACTATTCTGAGGCTCGTCCCTGAGCTAGCCAGAACCCCGGGCCCTGGGAGCTTCCCCTTGTCACCCTGAAGCCCCACAAAACAAAGCAATCCTTCTTCCAAGATGGCCCTCTAACTATTTAAAGATCATTCTCATGTCTTCTCCTTTTCTGGCTTGCTCTTTTCTGGACATACCTGGTTTGTCACTGTTAATACCCCAAGGGTGGTCTGACCAGCACACACTTAGAAAAGATAAAAGCACCAAAACCCTTCCACTCAGGCAGTCCATTTCACTTAACACTACTAATCAAAGCAGCTAAACATTGTAACTAGTGATCCCTGCCCCAACCCCAAATTGTACTTAAGTGGATTAATATTAATAATAAAACAGCTACCTGTTACTGAGTGTCTGCTGTCTGCCAGGAATTGTGTTAGACAGAGTCAGTTCTGCTATAACACAACATATGAGTTCTGAGAAATCACCATACTATGCAAAATTGTGCAGTAAAAACAGCAGAGTTTATGGGAAAACAAGATTGGAACACACTACTACTTTCTTGTGGAAATGGGCATTGTAAGGGTTACAGCTTATGGGTTATTGTGAAGTGGTGGGTGGGGGGCTGGTTATCAGAAAATGGACAGAAAGTTGTAATGGCAGATGTGGATGAGTGTAACTCGAGTGTAACTCAACACACCTGGTGAACTGAGGGAGCTGGTAGATGTTTCAGGTGTGTGTGTTTGTATATTGCCATGCATCTCACTTTAGCTGAATGCTGTCTTCTGAGTCCACCTAGTACTTTTCATGGATAAAACTGACTATGTAAGTAAACATAAAATTTGCATTATTCTCAAATTTTTCTGAATACATCAATCAGCTTTGAAAAAATGTGCGTGTTTTCAAAACAACTGTTATAGCAGCACTGACTGTGCTTTATCTCATTGAATCCTAGCAACACTGAAAAATCAGTAGTACTAATTCCATGTTCCAGAAAAGGAAACAGAGGCTTAGGGAAGTTAAGTGAGTCCCAAAGCCACATCACTGGTTGATATATTTTGGCTCTGTGTCCCCACCCAAATCTCATCTCGAATTGTAATCCCCACACGTCAAGGGAGGAGACTACTTCTCCTTCACTTCCACCATAATTGTAAGTTTCCTGAGGCCTCCCCACCCATGCAGAACTGTGAGTCAATTAAACCTCTTTTGCTTATACATTACCCAGTCTCAGGCAGTTCTTTATAACAGTGTGAAAACAGACTAACACAGAAAATTGGTCCTGAGAGAAGTAGGGCATTGCTATACAGATACCTGAAAATGTGGAAGTGATTTAGGAACTGGGTAACGGGCAGAGAATAAAAAAGTTTGAAGGGCTCAGAAGAAGACAGGAAGATGTGGGAAAGTTTGGAACTTCCTAGAGACTTGTTGAATGATTTTTACCAAAATGCTCATTGTGATATGGACAATGAAGTCCAGTCTGAGGTGGTCTCAGATGGAAATGAGGAACTTATTGTGAACTGGAGCAAAGGTCACTCTTCATATGCTTTAGCAAAGAGACTGGTGGCATTTTGCCCCTGCTCTAGAGATCTGTGTAACCTTAAACTTGAGAGAGATGGTTTGGATATCTGGCAGAAGAAATTTCCAAGCAGCAAAGCATTCAAGATGTGACCTGGCTTTTTCTGAAAGCATACAGTCATAGACATTCACAGAGAGATGGTCTGAAATTGGGATTTATGTTTAAAAGGGAAGCAGAGTATAAAAGTTTAGAACACCTGTAGCCTGACCATGTTGTAGAAAAGAAAAATCTATTTTCTGGGGAGAAATTCAAGCTACCAGCTGCAGAAATTTGCATAAATAAAGAGAAGGTGAATGTTGATAGCCAAGACAATGGGGAAAATGTCTCCAGGGCAATTCAGAGATCTTCATCGCAGTCCCTCCCATCACAGGCCCAGAGGCCTAGAAGGGAAAACTGGTTTTGTGGGCCAGGGGTCCCTCCTGCACTCCCTGTTCTGTGCAGCCTCAGGACATGGCACCTTGAGTCTCAGCCACTCCAGTTCCAGCCATGGCTAAAAGGGGCCAAAGTACAGCTCAGGCATTGCTTCAGAGGGTGGGAGCCCCAAGCCTTGGCAGCTTCCACCTGGTGTTGGGCCTGTGAGTGCACATAAGACAAAAGTTGAGCTTCAGAAGCCTTTGCCTAGATTTCAGAGGATCTATGGAAATGTCTGGATGTCCAGGAAGATGTCTGCTGCAGGAGTGGAGTCCTCATGGAGATCCTCTACTAGGGCAGGCAGAGGGGGAAAATGGAGTTGGAGCCCCCACACAGAGTCCCCACTGGGGAACTGCCTAGTAGAGCTGTGAGAAGAGGGCCACCAGCCTCTAGATCCCAGAATGGTAGATCCACTGGCAGCTTGCACTGTGCACCTGGAAAAGGTGCAGGCACTCAATGCCAGCCCATGAAAGCAGCTGTGTGTCAGGGGGGCTGTATCCTGCAGAGCCATAGGGGCAGAGCTTCCCAAGGCCTTGGGAGCCCACCTCTTGCATCAGCATGCCCTGGATGTGAGACATAGAGTCAAAGGAGATTATTTTGGAGCTTTAAGATTTAATGGCTGCCCTGCTGTGTTTTGGACTTGGCGCAGGGCCTGCAGCCCCTTTGTTTTGACCAATTTCTCCTATTCTGAATGGGAACATTTACCAAATTCTTGTATCCCCATTGTATCTTGGAAGTAATTAACTTGCTTGTGATTTTACAGGCTCATAGGTGGAAAGAACTTGCCTTGTCTCAGATGAGACTTTGGACTTGGACTTTTGGGTTAATGCTGGAATGAGTTAAGACTTTGGGGGACTGTTGGGAAGGCATGATTAGCTTTTAAATGTGAAAAAGACATGAGCTTTGAAAGGGGCCAGGAGTAAAACGATATGGTTTGGTTCTGTGTCCCCACCCAAATCTCATCCCAAATTGTAATCCCCACATGTCAAGGGAGGGACCTGGTGGGAGGTGATTGGATCATGGGGGTGCTTTCCCCCATGCTGTTCTCACGATAGTGGTTGTTTTAAACCAACAAGATCTGATGGTTTAAAAGTGGCACTTCTCTCTTAGCACTCTCTCTCTCCTCCTCTGCCATGTAAGACATGCCTCGCTTCCCCTTCACCTTCTGCCATGATTTTAAGTTTCCTGAGACCCCCCAGCCACGCAGAAGTCTGAGTCAATTAAACTTCTTTTGTGTTTATAAATTACCCAGTCTCGGGTAGTTCTTTATAGCAGTGTAAGGTGCAAAGCAAGAATACGGCCAAGGTCTACCCAGCCTCTTCTCCACCAACTTATGCCCTATTGTTACCATTTTCTTTTACTTTGGCAACCAGTGCTGGGTAGGAGGTACTGTGACACTTTCTGGGACTTAAAAGCAGATTCAAAACTGCTCTGACTCCTCCACTCCTGCTTTAATTGTCTGCCCCACAGTGGCGTAAAAGTTAATGCAAACATATATGTCTGTAGCGTTACCCATGTCCCTTCCCTCAAGTATGAGCTACAGCCTCAAAGATACTTAAGTTTTTATGAAGGTTTTTTTTTTTGGCCTCACTGCTATGATATTCACCAGTCAGATTCAAACAGAATTTAAGCTAATTTCATGGAGCTTAAGGATTTACTTTCTGGAAGGCCCTTTCACTGTTTTCACAACCTCCCTTCCTGGGAGCTTGTGTTCAAGTTCCTTGGCGAGGAAATAAGCTGTCTTACTCCATAAAATGACTGTTGAAAATGAAAGTCAGACCAAGTCACTCCTTTCTTGGAAGACTTCCATGGCTCCACACTGTCCTTAGGATCAAGTCCAAGCTCCCCAGCATGGCCTGCAAATCGCTCCTTGATCTGTCCCCAGACTATATCACGAGCCACATCCCTATCCACTTATCTGTCCCCACACTGGATATTCCAGAAAGATTGAATTACTTTCAGTTCCACCAGTACTCTATGGTTCTGCACTTCCAGACTCTGTACATTATTCCTCCTACCTGCAATACTCTGCATGCCATCAATTACATCACACTCCCTTCACCTGTTGAATGCCCATTCCATCCCCAGATCTCAGCTTCTATGTTCCTTCCTCCTGGAAGCCTTCCAGGGTCCTGTCCCCACATCTGAATTAGGAATCCCTTGTGAGGGTGTTCCCATAGCACGCTGCACATTCCCTATCACACTATCCCTATCACCCGCATTCCCACTTTGGTGAAATTACTTATTTGTCCAATTATTAAGCTCTGTGAAGGCAGGAACTGCATCTGGTTGATTAAATGAATAAATGAATGAATACATTTGCATAACACATAGCATAAAAGAGCTTTCATGTGCAACATCTCATCTGACCCACATATGCCATATGAAACAAATGGGGAATCAAACAAAGTATCCAAGGGAGCAAATGCATTAGCTATTACCACACAGCCAGTACGTGGCAGAACATCCAAGTAAATTATAGCAACTATGTTCTAGGCACTAGG
The DNA here is from genome assembly GCF_029281585.2 of Gorilla gorilla gorilla. Classification (NCBI taxonomy): domain Eukaryota; kingdom Metazoa; phylum Chordata; class Mammalia; order Primates; family Hominidae; genus Gorilla; species Gorilla gorilla. The sequence goes on from NC_073224.2 coordinate 176,149,775, forward strand.
TATACAGCAATAACCAAATCAGACAGAAACACTTGTCCTGGTGGAGCTCACATTCCCAAATAAATAAGTCAATATATCAGTACATCAATATATCAGTTTATCAGATGGCGATGATATGATGGAAAAATAAAGAAAGAAAGGAAGGAGATAGTTAGGGCCTCACTGAGATGGTATAATCTGAACAAAGACCCAGAAGAGGAGATGGAGTGATCCCTGCTGGTCTGTGGTCTCCAAAGTGCTGAAGCAGGAGTAGCCTGGTAAGTTCAAGGAGGAGCAGCAAGGACAGGACAGCTGGAGAGGAATAGCTGCATCTTGGAGAGGAGAATAGTAGCTAATATTTCCTGAACACCTACTATGTGCCAGGGGAATACAGTAAAAAACCAGAAAGACAAATTCTGTTTTTACAGACCTTACAATCTAGTTGCTTAGGTTTAAATATGCTGGAATCAAATCACATGCTCTGAAATAAACCATGCATGTAAAGGTCAGTTCACTCCTTAGCCTATCAGGAGGATGTTGATCAACTGAAAACTGCTTTGCAAACCTTCTACTAAATGAAAAAACAGGTAGTGAAAGTTGCCCCCATCAGTAATTTTTGTGTTGGCCTCCCAGGGATGAACAAGAAGTCATCTTCTATATATAAACAGTGCCAGCTGCCACATCACAGGGGTTTATGAACTGTGGCTTTCTGATCAAATGTATGAAATTAACAGAAAAATGTTTTAAAACATATTATTGCTAGGGAAATTACATAATAAAGACAAAAGCCCTATTACTTAAAGTAATGAAAACACAAATAAGGATTTATAAGCTTCCCAGCTCTGACCTAAATTTGCTGTGCATTATTTTTCTACATCTCTTTCTACTTTAGAAAAACCGCTACTAATTGCATTCACATTACACAGTATCAACCAAACCTGGATTTGGGTTTCCTCCAAGAGCACCAACAGGCTCAAGTTACTGCAAGTTTATTAAGTGGAATTTTTTTTCTCTTTTGTACAAAAACTAGAATGCTGTTACCTTTTGGGGTGGCTTAGCAGATAAATACTTGATGTGCAACATTTTAAGAAAATCCTGAACATATAAATAAGGGGAATATGCACATTCTCTTAACTTGCAAAATAATACAGGATTTTTTAAAGCCTACAGTTTATTGGTGGCTGGAAGCCTGAAGCTAATGAAAAAAACTTTTACAAGTTTGGTTTCCACAATTTTATTCTGTGTTCTCTAGGTGCAGATGCTCCTGGCTATACTCTAGGAAAACCTGGAACTTGGCTGGAAATGGAGAACACAAGCAATTGGAAACCAGTTCAGTTTCACCCAGTTTAAATTTCCCTGCAGTGAGTAGGGCACCAGCTCCCCCCTTGGAAGCCAAACGTGAAAACTTACTATTTTCATTGCAATATCCAGCCTCGGTCTTCCTTTAATAGGCTCTCCTCTCATACTTCAGAACAAGAAACCTAGATAGTTTCCTGGTGATTAAATCATCCAAATTGTGTGTCATCAACGCCTTGGCAAGTGTTGAGGCCAAGCAGAATGCTTCCAGTTTACAGAACAAATTCCATCCAACCCCTTGTCAGCATTGCCATCTCCCCTGAGTCCCCTCCAATTTCTTACCTTCTTCTTTGTATTGATTACCTCAGAACCCCACCCACAGTTCTTACTGACTTCCCACCAGCAAAAGAAAGGGAGTGGGGTGAGGTTGGGACAGGGGTGTAAATAAACAGCACGTGTAGGCAAAGGTTTCATGACAAAGGCACCAAAAGCAATTGCAACAAAGCAAAAATTGACAAATGGGGTCTAATTAAACTAAAGAGCTTCTCTGCAGCAAAAGAAACTACGACAGAGTAAACAGACTACCTATAGAATGGGAGAAAATTTTCACAAACTATGCACCCAGCAAAGGTCTAATATCCAGCATCTATAAGAAACTTAAATTTACAAGAAAAAAACAACAACCCCATTAAAAAGTGGACAAAGGCCATGAACAGACACTTCTCAAAAGACATACATGCAGCCAGCAACCATATGAAAAAAAGGATAACGGCTTCCAGCACCATCCATGTCCCTGCAAAGGACATGATCTCATTCCTTGTTATGGCTGCACAGTGTTCCATGGTGTATACGTACCAAATTTTTTTTATCCAGTCTATCATGTGGCCAATAAATGTGTGAAAAAAAGTTCAACATCACTGATCATTAGAAAAATGCAAGTCAAAACCACAGTGAGATACCATCTCACACCAGTCAGAATGGCTATTACTAAAAAGTCCAAAAATAACTGATGCTGGTGAGGTTGTGGAGAAAAAGGAATGCTTTTTCTCCACAATGTACCATTGTGAGGTTGTGGAGAAAGCATTCCTTTTTCTCCACAATGTACCATTGGTGGGAGTGTAAATTAGTTCAACCATTGTGAATCACAGTGTGGTGACTCCTCAAAGACCTAAAAATGGAAATACCATTCAGTCCAGCAATCCCATTACTGGGTATGTACCCAAAGGAATAGAAATCATTCTATTATAAAGACACAGGCATGCATATATTCATTGCAACACTATTCACAATAGCAAAGACATGGAATCAACCCAAATACCCATCAATGACAGACTAGATAAAGAAAATGTGGTATGTATACACCATGGAATACTATGCAGCCCTAAAAAAGAATGAGATCATGTCCTTTGCAAGTACATGGATGGAGCTGGAGGCCATTATCCTTAGCCAACTAACTCAGGAATAGAAAACCAAATATAACATGTCCTCACTTGTAAGTGGGAGCTAAATGATGCGAACACATAAACACATAGAGGGGAACAACACACTGGGGCATATAGGAAGGTGGAGGGTGGGAGGAAGGAGAGCATCAGGAAAAATAACTAATGAGTACTGGGCTTAATACCCAGGTGATGAAATAATCTGTACAACAAACCCCCATGACACAAGTTTACCTAGGTAACAAACCTGTGCATGTACCCCTGAACTTAAAAGCTAAAAAATAAAAATAAAAATAATCAGTGCCTGGCCTCCTACTTTTAGGGAAATCAGTCTTATTCATTACTGCCACTACTATGTTTTCTATTTCTAATCCTCTATGCCCTGGAACCCAGTATTTCCTTGTAATTATTTCTGTCCTAGATCTTATAGATGAGGGAACTGAGGTCCACCCAGCTGGAGGCAGGATTGAGACCACGCTAGGTTTCTTGACAACTGGATTGGGATTCATTCATCTGAATCATTCTTGTTTAAGTCCAATGGCTCAAATTTAACCTACTGAATATGGATTTTGGCATAAAAGGAAATAAACACTGAATATTTCTCCCAAGTCATCCAGGATAAAGAAATAAAACATTCACATGATGGAATAATATGACACTATTAAAAATTCAGCTTTCAAATAATATTTTTACCAGTTATATTTAGGTATAATTCACATAACATTCACCCATTTAGTGTACAGTTTAATAATTTTAGTAAATATATACAGTCGTGCAATCACCACATTCGACTTTTAAAACATTTCCATCATCCCCAAAAGTTCTGCTGCTCCTAGAAGTGACGCTAACCATTCCCACCTTGCCTGAGGCAAACACTGATCTGCTTTCTGTCTCTAGTTTTTTGTCTTTTCTAGAAATGTAATGTACATGCAATCACACAATATGTGGTCTTTTGTGCTTAACTTCTTTCACTTAGCATAATGTTTTTGAGGTTTATCCATGTTGTAGCCTCTCTTTATTTTGCTCCTTTTAATTACTAAATAGTATTCGATTGTATAGATATACCATATTTTGTTTATCCATTCACCAGTTGATGAACATTTAGGTTGTTTCTAATTTTTGGCTATTATAAATAATGCTGCTTTGAATATCTGCATACCTATCATTGTGTGGGCATGTGTTTTCATTTCTTTTGGATAAATACCTAGGACTGGAGCTCCTGGGTCATATGCTAAGTTTAATTTTTAAAGAAACTGCCAAATTGTTGTCCAAAGTGGCTGCACCATTTTAGATTCCTACCAGAAATGGATGAGGATTTCAGTTTCTCTACATCCTTACCAATGCTTGGTATTGTTAGTTGTTTTTTTAATCATAGCCATTCTGCGGGTATGTAGTGGTATTTTATTGTGGTTTCAGTTTATATTTGAATATTCAACAACACTGACAAATATTTACCATATATTATTAAGAGAAATAAAGCAGGATTCAACAGTGTTTGTAAAGAAAGACATTATACATACGTAAGCCCTATACATATATGAAGACTGAAAAAAGACACATCAAAATATTGACAAAGGATAGGAAAGCATTTTTTCTTTGCTCATAACTGTAAAATTTTTATGAGTAAATATATAATAAAAGTATTTTTAGAAGCTTAAAATATTGCTAACACACTAAGAATTATGTATTGCCAGTCATTAACAGGTAGGATACATATCCAAGCCTCAGCTAAACTCAATTCTATTATTCATTTATGAATCATCCATTGTGGGGTTGTTTGTAGCAAATTTGCAAAACCAGATTAGCTCCTCAAAGCCTCAAAGCATGCTTCTGAGACCCTACCCCAGGGATCAGCAAACTGCAAACCCCAGGCCAAATCCAGCTCACTGTCTATTTTTGTATGGCCTACAAACTTAGGAATGGTTTTTAAATTTTTAAGTGACTGGGGGGAAAAAAAAAGACAAATAATATTTTGTGACAAATGAAAGCTGTATGAAATTTAAATTTTATTTCTATATATAAATTTTCATTGGAACAAAGCCATGCTCATTTGTTTACAAATTATCTATGGCTGCTTTCCTGCTTTTAGAGCAGAGTGGAATAGTTGCAACAGAGTCTATATGGCCTGCAAAGCCTGAAATCTTTACTATCCAGACTTTTACAGAAAACATTTGTTGATTTCTGTCTACCCAACCCTGCTGGGTGCACAGAAAAGACAAGATCAGTTCCATTACCCAAAGGAAAACTCATTAGGAGAAAAAAAAACTTTTTGGATTAGTTGCTCATTGTATTAATTCATATTAATATGTCTTTTCTTAAAAGGTAAGATTTGGGGCTGGGCACGGTAGCTCACGCCTGTAATTCCAATACTTTGGGAGGCCGAGGTGGGTGGATCACCTGAGGTCAGGAGTTCAAGACCAGCCTGGCCAACATGGTGAAACCCCATCTCTACTAAAAATGCAAAAATGAACCAGGAGTGGTGGCTCATGCCTGTAATCTCAGCTACTAGAGAGGCTGAGACAGGAGAATGGCTTGAACCCGGGAGGCAGAGGTTGCAGTAAGCCGGGATTGCACCCTGGGCGACAGATCGAGACTTCGTCTCAAAAAAAAAAAAAAAAAAGTGTAAGATTTGGACTGGGTGTGGGGGCTCATGCCTGTAATTCCAACACTTTGGGAGGCTGAGGTGAGAGAATTCCTTGAAGCCAGGAGTTCAGGACCAGCCTGTGCAACATAGCAAGACCCCCTTATCTCCACAAAAAAATAAAACAATTAGCTGGGTGTGGTGGCACGCACTCCTAGTCCCAGATACTCAGGAAGCTGAGGCAGGAAGATCACTTGGGCCCAGAAGTCTGAGGTTACAACGAGCTATGATAGCACCACTGCAATCCAGCCTGGATGGCAGAGTGAGACCCTATCTCCAAAAAAAAAAAAAAAAAGTAATATTTGTAGTTAGCAGCAATATCAAAAAAACTTTCAAAGCGCTATCTTAAATTATAAACCTTGTATCTATTAGGTCCTCCATACTCATTGAATGAATCAACATATAAATCGATGGATGGATGGGTGAGTGGGTAGATGAATGGGTGGGTGGATGGGAGGATTCAACATCTACTGGGGCGAACTGTGGACAAATTCCATAGCAAGTCCCATCACGGATTGGGAGGGACCAAGGAAAGAAGATCTGTCCTCGAGTCTCTGAGTAAGAAAATGGATATAAACCAGTAACTTGCAAAAGAAGAAATATAAATGACAAAAAATATTTTAAAAGATTTTTAACATCACCAGTAATCAAAAGTATATTAACTTAAATAACAATAATATTCCCTTTTTTAACCCAGAAAGTTGTTTTTTTTTAAATGACAATACATGGCATCAGTTATGTGTAAAGAAAAAAACCACTTTATTTCCACAGAACACAGAGAGGGGAATACATTTCTGTAACCTTTATGGTAGCCACAATGATTGTGTAGATCAAAAGACTTTTACCTTTGACTCAGTAATTCCACTTCAAAGGGTTATTGCCAAGAAAATAATCATGGATATGCACAAAAATTAACAGATAATCACAGCATTGTTTATACTAACGAAACAGAGAGAGGAGTAATGCCCAACAATTCAACAATAGGGATTAAGAAAACTATGATGCAATCACACACAATGCTAAATTGTGTGATTAAAAATTGATGATTTGAGAACAGTGTATTTTGATATGGAAAGCTGTTCACAATAACACTGATAAGTGGGAGGAAAGCAAGTTATAAAATCAACTTGCAAGAGAATTAAACTCATTTTTTAAAATCAGGTATTTACATGGAAAAAGTTTCTAATGATATAAGCTTAAACTAAAATAATTATTGTCTCAATTATTTTTCTTTTTACATCTTTGCTCTTTTCTCATTTTCTACAACAAACACATCACATGTTTACCTTTTTAAATAATACAAAGAATTAAAGATATCCTAATAAAATTGAGGACTTCTGGATGCCCATACAAGTAGAATAAAGGAATAAAATCATTCATTAATTAATAATTAGTTGATTAATTAATGCAAGCAAACTAGGTTGTAAGCTGTTATGGGCAGAGACATACTTACTTGTTCAACAAATATCTATTTCGCATCCACTATGTGCCAGACACTGTTACATATACCACAGTTTCATCAAAAAACAAAATAGGCAAATAGCTGCCTTCATGGAGATTCCATTCTAGTGTTTCACATGTCTCATAATCTCTGAACCCCCACATCAGCAAGCACAGTGCTGGGCACATGGGACAGTCCTACATTCAAAATTAATGTTGGTTAATTTCTTAACAAAAGGATTCATCACGGCAAGCTTCCCAGTACATTTACTAAATGCTTTTATCATCACAAGAAAATGTCTGCACCAAATATGGCTTTTCATGAAGCTGTCCAGTGTGCAAAGTAGAGTAAACCTGGAATACCAAAATCCCACATGAGAACACAGGTTTCTGGGGCAATTGTGACTCACTCCCCAGCCACTTGAGGAGAAGGGGGAGCTGTCAGATAATATTTCACGAATAGCTGGGCTTAAGTTACTTGAACCAGCTGGGACTTTTCTTAAGCTACATTTTCCTCCGGCCAAAATATCCTCACGGCTGAAGCTGCCTGTTCAGTATCATGCCACACAGAAATGGGTCTTTCTGTTTTCCTCATAACTGCAAATGCTGCTTCTTTTTCAGGTTAGGGAAACCCACGGACCTGGTATTCAGCTTATGTAATAACTGGCTCCCTGCTGAGGTAAGCCACTAAGAGACCTGCACTCAATTTCAGAAGACAGATTTTTCTCCTTTTGGGCCAAAGTTGTTCATAAAGTATTGACTCCAAATAAGTACACACGGGTGCTCTCAGTTTCCCAGAAGTCCTGAATCACTAACACATCAACTCACTATGATTTTCTTCCAAATGCAGCAGTGAAAAGTGTTGGCAGCTTCCAATGGATACCAAATGCTATCAACCATCAACAATTGTAAGGGTCTTTGAAATTAAAACCACAAATGCCATCACAGGACTGTCAGGGAGAAGTCATTGAAAACCGAAGAGGAAGGCAAGGTGGTGGACTCATTCTGTGTTCAAATTTCACCATCAGAACTTCCTCTGTGGGTGAACCTGGGGTCAAGGAACTTGACTTTCTGAAGCTCATCAATGAAATAAGGATAAGGACAGCATGGTTAAATGTGAGAATTATGCAGAGCACCTTGCTTTAATCTAGGTACAATGTGAACACTTAATTCACGGTAGTTCTAGTGCTTCCTCCCCCCAGCATAATCTTGAGAATAAAAAGGGCTGTGTGGATGCAAAGTGAACACAAAAAATATTTCCCTTTTCCTTGCTCCCAGAGGCTCCTTATAGAGCACTAACAAGCACAGCTTGTTACAAGAGAAGCCTGTAACAGAGATAGCATATTCCACCACAATTGCTGGAAGGGCTTACATGTCAGAGATTTGAATTCAAATCCCATCTCTGCCACTTCCTAGCTGTACCACCTCACACAGGTTATTGAACTTCTCCATTCCTCATCTGTTTCTCCATCTGCACAATAGCAATAAAAACAATACTTATCTCTAAGGCTTGTTATAAGGATGATGTGAGAAAAAGACTTATAAAGTCCTAACACTATCACTACACAACCACTCCAGGCAGAGGATGCATACAGAACCTTACCTGACCTTTGAATTTTACTGTCAACCCTTGGTATGTTCATTCTTCTATCCACTTCTTCCCCAAGGCCATGAAAGAACTAATTCCAGCTAAACTCAAAATTCACATCAAACCTGAATCTGCATGTAGCAGAAATGACTGCAAGGTAGCAGAGAAAAAAAAGAAGGCAAAATTCACTCTTTTCAGGTGCTAGACTAGGATTTCAGTTCTACTGGGGCATTTTCCTTCTCCTAATCTCCCAACAGTCCTCCATAAACTAAAAGCAAAACAAAACAAACAATGAAAGCCTTCTACAGTGCAATCACAACTTCAGTTTCCAAAATCCACCTTACTGAACACTGTTCTTTGTGGCCTGCAGCAGTACAGGGGGGTAGATTTCATGAAACAACCAAACAAGTGTGTAGAAAATGCAGCCAGATTGCAGGGGTTGCAGGGGGACAGGGAGAGCCACCAATGACGTGCCCTGTGGAGATCACTAAAACATTACAATGGCTTCAAATGTGTCACCCAGCTTAGCAATTCTACCCTTGGTTCTTGCCAACTTGAGCTTCAACCAAAATGATATCTGATATTTTGATATCTTATCAATGACATTTTACTGAACAATTTGGAACTTTTGGCTCAACAAGTTAACCACCTTTGCCTTATTAAAAGAAAGAAGAGTTTTGGGTTTCAACCATGCTTCTTGATGCCTGCATAGTGTTCCATGGTGATATTTGTAAAATACTTTCAGAACTGGACCATTTTATGCGTCCAAATCCTACTCAGGTTTCAAGGTGTACCTCAGTTTCCCCATTTCCTACTTCTAAGAGATATCTTTTATCGCCAAGTACTATGAACTACTGTTAGGAGATTTACATACATTATGTAAACTTTATCCTTACAATAAGACTATGATGTAGGTATTAATAATCCCACTTTATGATGAAACTTAATGACCAAAGAGGCTAATTTATACAGCTACTGATTGACAGTGCTGGTATTCAAAGGAAACTTTAAGTTCCAGGCAATTTTTATTCCTCCAATCAACTATTTCAACCAACAGGTATTTTTTTTCTCTCTACTGCCTTTCTCTAGCAATTCCTATCTATGCCATGTCCTCAGTTTTCAGCAGCATCCTCTTCATGGGCTCCTGAGGAATATTACATTTTCTAATGGAAAGAACTCTATCCATACCTTTTTCCCATCTCCCTCACAATAATAACTGCTGCAGGGATGCCAAGAGTTTAAGAAGCTTATGTGACTTGCTCAAGATCACACTCAACAAGGAAGCAGGTTCAAGCATAAACACATCAAAAAGCACCCATTCTTTTTCAAGTTTCATCCCTTACAAAAGGTATGTACCTGCCCTCATAAGTCAGTGCCTGCAGAAACCATCTTCTTCCCCAGGAAGAAAAGATGTCACTTGTATAGGTCTAAGGAGGCCATAGATGATCCTACCATGAAAAGAAAACAACATTAACCAACTGATAAACCAAAGGTAAGTGTTTGGATTTTCTTCTAAGCTGGAGAAGAAGATGTGAATCAGTCATGAGAAATTCCAAAAGCCACAGAAACTTTCTATGACACTCTGGGGAGAGCAGAACATCTCCCCATCCTCTGGAGACTGTCTGACAAGGATCCTCAGAGGAATGAGGTCTAGTCCCAGAGAATCTTTACAAGGTTCTGGTAGCCTTCAATTTCCGGGGCTTTAGCAATTTTTCCTTATTAGTAGTAACCTTCTAGGGCCTCCCACTGAGACCCTGGAACAGAAATATAGGGAAGCATAATTTGAAATGCAGAGAAATCACACCATAGTCTCTACACACCAGTCTCAAATCCCAGCTCAGAAATCAACCTCTCTAGGCTGTTTGCTCATCTGTAAATTAGGAATGTTGAAATGATCAATGAGATAAGGTTACTAAGCAGTCAGCATCATACCTGGTGCATAGAAGACAGTAATAATAGGTTATACCTTATGTATTCACCATCAGCCTCATCATAATTATTTCTGTCAGATCCTTTAAACAACAGACCTAGGGGAGGGGAAAAATGCCCATTTTGGGCTCTACCTAAACATAAGAACAATTTTCTCTTTTTCCTAAAAAAAAGATTGTTCTAAGCACTGTACTTTCCCTCTGGTTTTGTGAATTACTTCCCACCAGGCCATTGCCATCAATCAAAGGAACAGAAGGGCAGAGAGAAAAGATGTTCTAACAAATATAAATAGATCTTGGAGGTTAGATGGAGAAACAAGTGATAAAGTAAATAGAATAAAACAGCAATAGTAGAATGTAGGTGGTGTTCAACTTTTCAATCTGTCTGACATTTTTCATGATACAATATTTGTAGGAAAAAAATACATTTCTATACTCATTCTACCAAAGAGCCAACACTGAAGGGCCTCTGCTAAAGAAAAACAGAGTCAATCTGGTAAGAAGCCCCTAGAAATAATTTCCCAAGATTCATGTTAGGCAAATTTTCAAGCTTTTTTGAAAACTCAGATCCTTTCCTTCCCCAGGCCCTTATTAGGGTATATGAGAAGAGTAAGAATCTTTCCAAGGAAAAGAACTGGGTTCTAACCCCAGCTCAGATACTCACTGGCTACAGATACTTTAATCTTTTTGCATCTCAGTAATCTCATCCTCAAAACAGCAATAATAATACATATCTCACAGGGGTACTGTAAAGGCTGAACATGCATATGTAAAGTGCCTCACTGATAACAGAGCCTCTGTAAATGCCCACCATTATAACATTTCAGTTACTACAGTGGGCTCCGTAGAGACACTCTGCATTTCTCTATGGGCTTCAGAGGTGGGCTTCTCCCATGAGCCATACTGCCAAGAGGGAGGAAGGCAGAAGCAGCACGAGGCTTAAACCAGGGTATCCCACAAACCAGCCAGCCCTGGCCTCCAAAACTCTCCCAGAGTCTAGAGCAAAATAACCCAAACAAATGAAATTGAGACAAGAAATCGGAATTCTGCCCTCCCTTTAACCCTTCTTGAGTGAGTCCCAGTAACTGCACTTTGATTTTGATTAGAAAGCTCGTTGTGCTTCCCTGCACCCTTGCAGCCCCCAAAGCCCCATCCTAAACAGGGATGGCCTCTTATGAAAGACAATCGTGCTTTAATCTATGTACCAGAGCATGCTAATGATACTGTACTGAGTTTTGGTCTTCTGCCAAAGAGCAAACAGTGCCAACATTTTGTAGACTTCCAACAGGAAATTAAATAACTGCCCTGCTGGAAATATGAACCAATTTATGGTGGTCAAACTTGAATCTTCCAAAACACTGGCGTGGTTTATGCATATCAAGCACAAACGTTTGAGGAAGGAGATGAGGAAAATTTTAAGTTAAAGCTCAACAAAGTCTTCAAGAGAGGCTTTGAAAACAGTCCTTTCTCTCCCTCTGCCCTGGCTATACCCTTCTTGTAGATAAGAGACCACGGGGCGTTGACATCACGCTGCCCTGGGAAATATTAACTGCTGAAACCTCAGGCAGGGCAGCATTACAGCCACAAATTCAAAAGCACAAGCAGGCAGGAAATGCAAAACTCCACTTCCCTCCCAGAAGACACATTCCACATTCTACCCACTGTGTTATAAAATACATATTTAGAAGGCATCCTATAACATTAAAGCTTTCTTCTTAAATATACAGAGAAGGGTAATGCTTTGAAAACTTTCTCTTAGAGCTTTCTCTTTGTTAAGCTCAGTGAGGTCAGGAACGATGCCTATCTTTCCCCTCTGTTGTAGTCCAGTGCCCAGCACAGTGCCTGGCACACAGTAAGCACTCAATAAAGAGAGCTCCTTCTATTGTCATTATCACCACCATTTGCTATGCAATTACCAGGGGTGCAGGGCATTAGGCAGAACATTCCAGGATGACAACTGAAAAAACACACCCCTGCCATCCACACAGACCTATGATACAAAGTAGCAAGGAAAACACCTACCATGGATTGAGCATCTGCAAGGTACTATGCAGGGTGCAAGGGGTTTTTCTTACATGAGCACACACAATCCTTACAAAAAGCCCATAAAACAAGTGCTCCTATTCTCATCTTACAAATGAAGACATGGCTGCTCAAGGAGGTTTCACAAGGTTGGTAAGACAAAGGCAGCACTTGAGCCCGTCTCTTCTCCCGCAACAACCTCAAGGTGTGTACCATTAGCCCATATACTGCAGACAAAGAAACCGAGGCTAAAGAAACCCATGTTGGTGAAACTCATTAAATCACTCTATTAGTCCATTTTCATGTTGCTGATAAAGACACACCCGAGACTGGGAAGAAAAAGAGGTTTAATGGACTTACAGTTCCAAATGGCTGGGGAGGCCTCACAATTATGGCAGAAGGCAAAGAGGAGCAAGTCACATCTTACATGGATGGCAGCAGGCAAAGAGAGAGAGAGCTCGTGCAGGGAAACTCCCATTTTTAAAACCACCACGTCTCATGAGACTTACTCACTGTCATGAGAACAGCATGGGAAAGACCCACTCCTATGATTCAATTATCTCCCACTGGGTCTCTCTCACAACACGTGGGAGTTATGGGAGCTACTAGATGAGATTTGGGTGGGGACACAGAGCCAAACCATACCAATCACTCTCCTCAGACCACAACTCCTGAATCCAGTTGAAGGCCCACTCTCCTTCAAGGGGCTAGTAACACATTTCTCTAGTGATGGAACTGGTTTAAATGACTACATGAGCTAAAGGGTGGGAAGACTGTCTAGCAGCCACCAGTGGGCACACAGCAAATGTTTGGTTGCTGTTAAAATAATGAATAAAGTGCAGCCTGTGGCCAGCTTCCAAAAGGGCCTGTCACTGTGTGTTCTGCATGATTCCAAGATGGGTCATCATCACTCTCTTTGGGTTCTGGTCACAGATGTGGCAGCCCCCACTACCCCAGGCAGGTGACTGCAATGCATTTCCCCAATCCCCAGAGGGTCCAGCTGAGGAAGTCCCAGGAAGTTTTCCAAGTGGGCAGGTCCCCCACCCCAGGACTGTGTCAGTAGGTCTTGGGCAGGACCTGGGTATGTGTAATTCACGGTGGTTCCCCACATGATTCCATACTCACCCCTGAACAAGAACCACTGGGATGGGGTCTCTCAAATTCACCCACACAATTAGAAAAGCTCCCACAGATCCATCATCACCACAGGAGATAGCCCTGAAATCACCTTGCCAACTGATAGAGTAAGTTCATAAAAGGAGTTGTTTTGAAAGGTTAAAGCATTTCACCACTGAAGGGTGGTATTAATGTTATTATTGGTTTTATCTTCATACACAAGCAAGTATATTATTAGACCCAAACATTCTTATGGTTTCCTTTCATGAGGACTCAAAAAAAAAAAAAAAAGAAAAGAAAAAGAAAAAAAAAATCCAGTCCTGGATATATAAGGGCAGGCATTCTTTCCTTAATACAAAATTATAGTCCACCACCAAGAAACAAAACTTCAAAAACAACAGAATTGCTTATCCAAAAATGTATATTTGAAGACTTAATGCTCTCAGATTAGCATAATTACTGGTATCCCTCTGGTTCTGCTTCTCTCCATATCCAAAAAGTCTTCATTGCTCGGAGACTCTCACCAACATTAATTAAAGAAATGGGCAAAACTATAGAATGACCTGGGGTAACTAGGGCTGTTGAGGGAGGGTCAGGTAGCCTCAGGCTAGCCAAAAGACCAACCACAAATCATAGTGCATTCGCAAAAACAAACAGAGGCAGTAATAATACCCCAGTGCCCTTTTTTCCAAAGAGATCAAAGCTATAGGCAAAAAGTGAAGGCAATTCAGTGAAAGGAAAAAGGCTGGCAGGACAGAACTGGGCAAAGCAGATTCAAACTCCTAGGGGAATAGGAGGGAATTGAGGGGAATAGAGACACTCCACCAGAAGTACTAAGAGGCTATGAAAAGCACTGGCCACTGTCCTGGTCCCTTAGGCCAGGGTCTCCTACTGGTCCATGGCCTGTTAGGAACCTGGCTGCACAGCAGGAGGTGAGCTGTGGGCAAGTGAGCGAAGCTTCATCTGTATTTACAGCTGCTCCCCCTCACTTGCATTACCGCCTGAGCTCCACCTCCTGTCAGATCAGTGGTGGCATTAGATTCTCATAGGAGCGGACCCTGTTGTGAACTGCATATGCGAGGTATCTAAGTTGTGTGCTCCTTATGACAGTCTAATGCCTGATGATCTGGCACTGTCTCCCATCACCCCCAGATGGGACCATCTAGTTGCAGGAAAACAAGCTCAGGGCTCCCACTGATTCTACATTATTGTGAGTTATATAATTATTTCATTATATATTACAATATAATAATAACAGAAATAAAGTGCACAATAAATGTAATGTGCTTGAATCATCTCCAAACCACCACCCCCACCCCATCGGTGGAAGAACTATCTTCCACAAAACTGGTCCCTGGTGCTAAAAAGGTTGGGGACCACTGCCTTAGGCAGCCTGAATAGCTGCATTAAAAGAGGTGCCTGAAATGATATGCAACAAATCAAGAAAGGAGTATGTGTAAGAACTGTGGAAGCTGTTTTAAGGAGTTGCTCCAGTCTGAGATTTTGATGAATGACCTTGCTTTTCTGGTTGCCAGAGGGTGCAGAAGGTGCCCAGAGAGAGTTCCAGGCCAACTTCTTCCATGGAAACGAAAGCAGAAGGGCATTTCTGACCCTGACCTGACTCAAACAGGCCCCAGAGCAGCTGCCTGACTCCCAAAAGCTAAAATGTACACAGAAACTATTTGGATGTTGCTACCTCAGTAATCCAAAACAGCATGCAAAATAATAGGTCAGACGTAAAACACAAAGGAGATAAACAATGAATTGGCAACAGAAGAAGCAGATAGGGGAAAAAATTCTGAGTCAGAGCCACATGGACTGTGAAAGTTTCACTGAAAAGCTAAGCATGTGAGCTTACACCAACCCACAGACTGGCAACTAAGTAGGATGAAAAAATAGCTCATGACCTTATGTGACTATATCTTCCAGAGTGAAAGAAACAAATATGACTTCTATCTAAAGCGACAAATATGTTTTTCTTTATCTTTGTTGGACATTTCCACCCTCAATATAAATGTGGGTCTCAATCAATGCCCTTAGACAGACAGAAGTCCATCTGATCATCATGCTAGTTTTCAATGGGCCATTCACTCAGCCGCAAAGTTTTAGGGGCCATAAAATAATTTGGGGGCCACAGCATAATTCCACAAATGTTCATTGAGCATCTACTCAGTTCCAGCCCTGTGCTAGGTAGGCACCATAAGGGGTACAAAGAAGTGGGCAGGGTACCAGTGCTCTTCTAGTGCTTATGCTATAATAGGTAAGGGCACACATTCACATAAAACCAAGTATACTGGAAGGCAATATGTGTGAAATGCTAGAAGGTACTCATTCATTCATTCAATCAATATTTATTGAATGTCTGCTATGTGCTAGGTACCCAGTTCCAAGTGATGTGTGGAATTGGCAGAAGGTTTCTGGGAGAAGGCAGCATTTGAATGTGTATTACCACTACATACACCATTGCTAAACAAATGAAAATTCTACAAATCCCTAAAACTTACCTATTTTGTTTTTCCCAAAGAAAACATACTCCCCCATTTAGTTTTTTCCATGAAGCACACTGAGCTGAACCTTAAGGAAGAGAATTTTTTAAAGTGCACTTCTAATGATGAGTAACTTCACAGTTTTCTAAATCACATAAATGGTTTAAAAGGTTTGATAACCAACTTTTTTTTTTTTTTGCCATTTGTTTCTATCTTGAGGACCCCTCTCCAAAACTGATATCTGTCTCTTTTATTTAAAAAAGTGGTGGGAAGCACCTAACAGCACTCAGACGCAATGGGGCATGATGGGAAGCCTTTAGAACCAGACACCCTGGAGTTGGACCCTGTGCTCAATGCCTTACCAGCTCTGTGACCTCAGCAAGTAACTCAGCCTCTCTGGGCTCAGCTCTGTCATCTATAAACTAGGATCAATAATTCCTCCCTCACAGTGGGTGGCTGTGAGGACTAAAAGAGGTAATAAAAATAAAGCTCTCCATAAAGTGCTCAACACATATAAAGCTTCATAGATGGTAGTTATATTTTTAATAGCATTTTAAACACCCAAAGTTATATTATGGGAAATAATCCTCCTAAGTACTGCCTGTTTCATAGGTAGCACTGTTCTTATTTTATTTAAAGGGAAAATGGAACCTGAAGTGTGTCATAAAAAGTCTGCTGTCAAATTACATATTCAACAAATTCCAATTTCCTGACCATTCATTCATTCATCCATTCATTCATTCATTCATTCATTCAGTCAAAACTTACTGAATACCTTCAATGTCCCCAGCCCTCCTGGAGTTTATGATCTAGGACGGGTTAGTTAGCAAAATCCTTCTGTAAAGGGCTAGCTAGTAAATATTTTCACCTTTGCAGGCCACATGGTCTCTGTTACAACCACTCAACTCTGACATGGTAGCATGGAAGCAGTCACAGATGATATGTAAATGCATGTGGGTGAATGTGTTCCAACAAAACTTTATTTATAAAAACAGGCCTCAGGCCAAATTTGGCCTGCAGGCCTTGGTTAGCGAACTCCAGCACTTTGGGAAGCTGAGGCGGACAGATCACGAGGTCAGGAGTTCGAGACCAGCCTGGCCAACGTGGTGAAATCCTGTCTCTACTAAAGATACAAAAAATTAGCCAGGCATGGCGGCACACACCTATAATCCCAGCTACTGGAGAGGCTGAGGCAGGAGAATTGCTTGAACCCGGGAGGTGGCGGTTGCAGTGAGCTGAGATCACACCATTGCACTGCAGCCTGGGAGACAGGGCGAGACTCTGTCTCAAAAAAAAAAAAAAAACACCTCTGGTTTTATTTCCCGAAAGCCTTCTTTAGCTTATTGGACTTGATCCCAACCTGGACCTAAGGACATAGAGCCCAAAGTGAGGCAGCTCTTCTCACACCCACTGCCTGAGCCACCCAGACCTTTCTAAATCATATGCACTCACTGAGTATACAGGGAAAACTCAAAACAGGCCAGAAAGGGGAGTGGAACCTTAGCTTATCAATGTCATAAGAAACACTGAGTCTCTGAATGTTTTTACCTCACAGATGAGGAGACAGAAAGAAGTACCATTCTATGTTCACCAGGAAACTAGCAGAACCTTCCTTACTTCCAGCTAACCACACCTCCAGTCCCAAAGGCCAGGGTCCTTCCTGCTACATCTCAGTGTAGGAAGGAGGGGAAAAAAAAGATGGAGTGAGGGGTTTCCCTATAAGGTCTACTAAAATCAGCTGCCCACAGAAGCTTGCAACATTTTGGCACAAGGGCAAGCTAGTAGTCTCTTCTTGGCCACATGGGGTTTGTGACAACTCACTCCCCTGACAAAACACAAAATTTTGATCTCAAAAGTAACCTAAACAGCTGGACCAATTTCTCATAATCAGCTGCCTATGTGACAATTTTAGGGGCACTGATCATTAACTCCTCTCCAATCAGGGGCTGTCCAGCACAGGCAGCTCAGCTCCTGGACGCTCCGAGTCTGAGCTTTTCAGGCACTGGTCCAAACTGTGTGAAAAATGTTTCTTTCTCTGTGTGTGCAGCCCACTTTAAAGGAAAGGGTGCTCAGAGCACACAATTATAAACAGATGAGTATGAACTTAACATTTTGCCACTCTCCTTATTCCACATTCACCCAAGTTAAAGCAAATTATATATTAACCTCAATCCCACAGTTTTCTACAGTCGGTTGGGTCTATATCCTCTCACTACTTCCTGTCTCTCTTAGGGTCAGTTTCTAGGCAAAATTCAGGTCTTTGATGTCCTTGCAGAACCTGGGGGGAGACCAGATAGTACATGTGAGTTCCTGGGGTCCACATTCAGGAGTTCTGGCCTTTTTGACAAGCATGTCTTTCTTTACCGTTTGTAGTTACTTTCCTACAGAGAAGTTATTTACTTCCTAAAAGATTAAGCTTAGATTTGTAGACTAGCAAGCATATCAGGCCATTTGCGATCCAGTATTATTTCCCAAAATAGCCTCCATGGGCCTCCCAAAACCCGTGTTCCAGCTAAATGAGACATCCCCTAGAGGCATCATGTTTCACACCTCCATGCCTTTGCATACGTGGATACCTCCACCTGGTCTGCCCTTTCCTCCCTTCTTCCTGGCAATCACCTTCAAGATCCTTCAGTATCCAGCTCAAATATAATATTTTCGGTGAAGGCTTCTCTAATGTCCTCAGGACAGTTCATCTGTTCCTCTTCTCCAAAACCACAAGCCTTTACACCACTTATGGCATTACATTACATTATTTAGATTACATGTGTGTTTCCCCCTCCTGCCTAGCAGTTCATTAAAGGCTGAAGTGTGTCTGTTCATCTCCAGAACTCAACACTGGTTCTGGACACATAGTTAAGTAAAGAAATGATGCGTGCCTTCTACCGCTATGTAATTCCCCAATGCACATAAGAGATTCAGGGTTAGACAACTTGGAAGCCATCAACAAAAAAGAGGAAAGAGAACGCCTTAGAATGTTCCCAAAAATATCTTTTGCCTCCTCTGGCTGTTTCCCAAGAAGCAACATTCCTCCCCCAAATCAACCCAAAGGCTTTGTGACCAAATCCATTCATTTGCCGATAATTTCCCAACACACCTGTAAAATGAACATATGCACTAAATTCTCAAAATGGGTTTCTCGTTTCTTATTTGAATACATTTTTCCTGAGCAGGACAATGTTTTTCCTTCCCCTACACAAACACCTGGCCTTTAAACTCCATTGAACCTGGGCAAGCTGCCTGCATCCATCCTGCTTGTTGCATTGGAATCCAAGGGTTGGCAACTTAAACCACTGATAAGTTTACTTTGTTTTATGAAATTTCTCTGGTAAAATGAGTTCCACAGAATTGAATTTCATGCTTCTTCTTTGCCAACATGTCAATGCACCTTCTTTGATCTTCTTGTGTGCCTTGCTTTAAGAAAATCCAAAACCTAAAATGTTAAATGTCCAATGTATTCTTGACTTTGGAAAGGTGTGGAAGAGGATTTTTGTTTGCAAAGATTTTCTGACACAGATATTTTCAGGATCCCATGCCCACTGCCTGAAGTGACATATATTCATGAGCAACTTTCTTTCTTTAATCGAAAGGAGAAACACTCAATTCTTAAAACTTGGCCTTTCCATGGTCTCTCTGCTTAGATGCCACATTGGAAGTACACTCACGTTTGCTTAAGCGTCTTCCCTAGACAGAGAAAAGGACAATGCTTCAACTCTAGACTTCTTTGAAACTCTCCATTCCCCAGAGTAACAAGTACAATGTATATATGATACACAAGATGCTAATTTAAACCCAATTTGGAAGCAGACTATATATTTCAGACCCACTGTTTTAGAATCTCTTTAGAAATTAAATATAGAGGCTCCGGGTACCTCCTATTGCTCTTCCAGGGAAACTTTCTGTCTTGTTCTCCCGCTTTGTTCCCAATACTCTTCACAGACATTCTATATGGCATTCATTACCCTGTGGGGGACTCATCAGTTTATCTCTTCATCTCACTCTTGATGGCAGAGAGATCATTTATGGGATTCCCTGGTAGCCAGCATTGCTGGTGCACAGAAGTACTTAAGTATTTGCTGAGGGTTTCTGACTGCCCTGACACTACCTTTTCCATATCACCTACAAACTATGGGATTGCCATGCCTTGCCTGGAATTGGCTGTGGCCCCAAAGAAAGCATTTAAGACACTGAAGCACCAGGTGGCCTCAGCATCAACATCCATCCCATTGTAGACAGTTCCAAATGGCCATGAATCAAGTTGTGTGACAAGATGACTACATCTAGCCCCAAGGTCCACGCTGATAATTATCTACTCTTTTGAAAACATCTTGTCTTCCAAAAATCTGGTTCAACTAGGATAAGAAGTACGTCTCTTCTTGGCAATACTCAAATTAGGTGGTTTATATTCTTTAAAAAAAAAACATAAATGAAAACTAATTTTCTTATATTTGACTGCTGACAGGTACTATAGATTGGTTCACTCATTCCTCCTTTTTCCTATCCCTTTTCTGCCTTCTTCATCTACAGTGATTGGAAAATAAAACTCACATCCACAGCCTCCTTGCAGCCAGAGAGACCCACATGACACATTTCTGGTCAATGAAATACGATGAAAGTCACTTGGGAAACCTCCTTTCTCAATTTAAATGTATGCGCTGACCACTATTAAAGCTGCTCAATAATAAGGGAAGGCAGAAATTCATTCATCCATTTAACAGACATTTATCAATACCTCCTGAATTGATCAGAATACAGACTAGGCAGCTATAATAAGTGTCTTTTGTACCCAAAGGTAGAAAAGTTTAAACAAGATAGAAGTATATTTGTCTCTCATGTAAATGTTACTTCACAAATAAAAACAGTTCAGTTATTCAGTCTAGGGTCATGGCAACAGCTCAGCAAGGATGAGGACCCAGGCTCCTTCCACTTTGTTGCTCTGCCATCCCAAAAGTGTGACCTTTATTCATATGGTCAAAGACAGAGCTGTGCTCCAGCCCAACAGAAGGAGAAAAAGGAGATGGCCCACTGCTTTCCTTTTAAAGCACAAGTTGGAAGTTACAATTATCACCTCTGTTTATGTCTCTTTCACTAGAACCTCACATGACCATATTCAGCTGCAAGGAAGGCTGGCAAACGTGCCCAGGTAAAGTTCCTATTACTATTGGAGGAGGAGGAAGAAGAGGAAGAAAGAGAAGAAGAGTAGGAGTTGGAGGAAGAGGAAGAAAGAGAGAAGGAGAGGGAAAACTACTATTAATACTATTACTACAACTACCACTAATAATAATAATATTGGGAAGAACAAGTAGCAGCCTCTGCCACACTTCAATATGCCAGGTACAGTGCTGGAGAGACATGAATAAATTTCAGTCCCTCCCCTCAAGAAACTCAGTTATTACTATGAACTGAAAAGTGTCCACGCATCTTTGTATCTCCAGACACCAGCACAGATCCCTCCACTCTATTTACCAAATACTGATGCCAACCAGCAGCAACAATAAATATCCCCACCCGAGGACCAATATGCACCTGGTACTGAACTGTAACTTGAGAAACAACCATGCGTAGGGCATCATCCCTGCCTTCAGGAGTGCCCAGTCTACACAAGGAGACAAGATGGGGCTTACACATGGAAAGATGATATAACAAAATATTGCAAAGACCTGTGCCAAGTGAGGGAAATCGCTCTAAAGCCTGCGACAGCCAGAAATGGCTCTGGATGAGGAAGAATGACATTACTTGGCTCATGTCAGCAGGACACATCTTACATGAGATGCTGGGGTATGTGAAGGCAGGGCAATGAAAAGACTGATGCTAGCACAAACTCAGCACATGTGAGAGTCCTGCTTCATCCACCTGAGTGGAGGAAGGCATTGTCCCCTTCTCTCATCAGACAGAAACTGTCCTAGGTAATCCTGGCTCACAGCAGCTGCTTCCCCCAGAGAGACAGGCACCGAACCTTAATTTCCCAAACACAAACCAGCCACCCCCACCTTGCCCATCATTAGTGATTTCATGCTCCCAGTTAAAACAGCATTTCCGTAAAGCAATTTTCCCAGAAGTGGCAGAAGGGCAGAGATTAGCTGCAGGTTGCCATGGAGAGTCTCAGAAGACCATCTGTCCTGGCTGGTTTAGACTTTCATCTCCCTGGAGGTTATTTCTTAGGGTCAGATGCTCTCAAAAGTCCCTCCCAGTTGTAAGACTCTGAGAAACTAAATTAGAACCGTGAGATCTAAAACCTCCTAGGACAAAACTGAGGAACACCTTGATCACATTAAGGAAGAAATCATTTATGCAAAGAACCCAGTACCATGCCTGAAAAATGACAGGCCCTCAAAAAAGAGTTGTTATTGAAATTTTATTAGTTTGTTTTTGTTTCTTAATTATATTCATAGCGCATCTCAATCCAGGCAGATTCTGAAATGGCTTATGATACAACAAGCAATATAGTAACAAGAATTTTTAAGTCAGGGCCTGTGAATCTGTCAAGACAAGGAAAGAAAACTTGAAAAACAGTACAAAGATACAAAGGTCACAGTATTCTAAAATGGAAACTAACCATGAGGTACAAATTTTCCTTGAGTTTCCTTGAGGCCAAAACAAAAACAAAAACAAAACATTAAATTATTTACAAAAATTAAATAGTCTGGGCCAGGCGCGGTGGCTCACGCCTGTAATCCCAGCACTTTGGGAGGCCGGGGTGGGCGGATCACAAGGTCAGGAGATCGAGACCATCCTGGCTAACGCAGTGAAACTCCGTCTCTACTAAAAATACAAACAATTAGCAGGGCGTGGTGGCGGGCACCTGTAGTCCCAGCTACTCAGGAGGCTGTGGCAGGAGAGTGGCGTGAACCTGGGAGGTGGAGCTTGCAGTGAGCTGGGATTGTGCCACTGCACTCCAGCCTGGGCGACAGAGCGAGACTCCATCTCAAAAAAAAAAAAAAATAGTCTTGACAGTCACAAGCAAGCTAACAACAAAACCCCAGGAACTCAGTTCAGAATTCTGCAGAGCAGTACCCTTGTTCCAGGGCACTTGACCAGGCTATGTAACAAGTTAGGAGGAAGTCACAGGGCACAGGAGAGGGGTCCATGGATAATAAACTAAGGAGTTACTGAACTAAACTAAGTAAAACGGATTTCTTTGTTGCAGGATTTTTCCAAAACTTTAATGTGGTCATTATAAATCTCCAAAAGGGCAATAAAATATGTCTTATACAGCCAAGGAGCATTTTTATTTGTTTTTTGAGACAGGGTCTTGCTTTGTTGCCCAGGCTTGAGTGCAGTCATGCAATCATAGTGCGCTGCAGCCTTGAACTCCTGGGCTCAAGCAGTCTTCCCACCTCAGCCTTCCTAGTAGCTGGGACTACAGGTGCATTCCACTGCACCAGGCTAATTTTTTAAATATATTTTATAGAGACAGGATCTTGCTATGTTGCCCAGGCTGGTCATGAACTCCTGTCCTTAAAAGATCCTCCTGCTTCCACCTTCCAAAGTGGCTGGGATTACAGGCATGAGCCACTGTACCCGGCCTGTAATGAAGCATCTTATACTTTGGAATGCTCGGATCCCAAGTGGATAAATGGACAGTCACCACAGTAATTCTATTCTTATCATGACAAAACATGTCAAACTTCTACTCTTTACCAAGACATCACCTTTTTGTGTTTTTTAAAAAAGATACAAGAACAGAGTTCTGCATCTTCCCCTCTTTCCTCTCTTACACTCTGGCTAGTTTCACTCCAGTTGATACATTAGGAGCAACCATTTATAAACTGCATTATACTTTTTTATAGTGCATTTTATACTTTCATAGATTTGCCCCCATCTTCTTTCTGCTGTCTACATGTTTCTGGAGGTAGGAAGGATCTATATTACCATCTCCATTTTAAAAGGATGAGAAAGCAAATCCCACAGAGGCTGAGCTCCAAGGTCACATTGAGCCAGTGGCTGACCTGATCCTGGGCCACGGGCTTCCCGACTCCGGGCTACACCCATGGCCAAGCCTGTCCCTCTCCCTCCTGGTTCCTTCCCCTCCCTGATCAGGTGCTGCTTTTATCTTATTGTGTGTCTGCAGGTGGGTGGCAATGCTGCTGACTCTTTTTTGGCTCCATTTGGGCCCTTTTCTTTCATCCACTAATTAAATCATGCACTTTTCTTACAGGGGAGCAGAATCTTCAAAAGAGGAAAAGGAACCCTCCCTTTCAGCGCATTCAGGGATTAAAGTTCATCTGGCTATGAAATACTCACCAGGGACTAAATGCATTACTGAGAGGCAACTGCTGAAAGCCAGTGACACATTAATATGAAAATGTGAAGAGCAAGTGACAAGATCTCAGGCTCTAGCATTCCCAAGGTGGGGTCAAACAGCCCAATGGCACCTCAGGGGACATTCTGATTCAGGAGCCTAGAGATGGCATCCTCTGCTGCAGTGACCTTAACAAGAAACTGGAACAAGAATGGGGTCCCTTCTTATTTAGGGGAGAGATTGCAGCTAGGCCACAACCATTCCCCTCTGCACTGAGATAAGCCCAGCCCCAAGCTTGTAGAAAAAGCAGCCCTGCACATGTATACCTATGTAACAAACCTACACGTTCTGCACATGTATCCCAGAACTTAAAGTATAATTAAAAATAAATAAAGAACGGTAAAAAAAAAAAAAAATTAAAAGGGTCCCTGAACAGATGTCCACGCTCATCCTCATTCATACATCTTCACTGGGGTTCTTCACTGTAGAGTTCTAGGAAGGAGGCTTTACAAATAATAGAACATCTATTCAAGCACCAGGCTTTTGTTTAATTTGAAATAAGTATAGATTGAGAGGAAGTTACAAAAATAGCACAGAGAGGTCTCACATACCCGTCATCCAGTTTTGCCCTCTGGTAACATCTTCTATAACACTAATACAATAGAAAAATCAGGAAATCAGCATTGGTACATCCATAGGCCTTACTCAGATTGGACCAGTTTGACATGCACTCATGTGTGTTTGTGTGTGAGTGTGTGCGTTCTGTGCAATTTTATCACACATAGGTTCATGTAACCACCATTACAATTACAATACAGGACTGTTCCACCACCACAGAGTTGCCTCATGATCCTCCTTCACAGCCACAGCCATCCCCCTCCCAGGACGCCCCCCTCCTGAGTCCCTAACCCTGGCAACCATTAATCTCTTCTCTATTTCTTCAATTTTGTTATTTTGGGAATGTTCTATAAATATAACCTTTAGAGATTACTCAGCATAATCTCAAAAGGGTACTTTTTTTAATGTCTCATAATTTTTTACCCAGTAAAACATTATTTTCACTGAGTTTTGCTGAGTCTTTGTTCACTCAGCACAATTCCCTTTGGACCCATCCAAGTTGTTGAGTGCATCGATAGTTCATTTCTTTTTATTGTGAAGTAGTATTCCATGGTATGGATGTAGCACAGTTTGTTTAACCATTCACCCACTGAAGGGCATTTGGTTTGTTTCTAGATTTTGGCTATTACAAGCAAGGCTGCCATGAACAATCCTGTAAAGGCTTTTATGTGGACATAAGTTTTCATTTCTCTGGGACAAATGTCCAGGAGTACAATGGCTGGGTTATATGTCAAACCTTTTTTAAAAATATTTTTGGGCCGGGCGCGGTGGCTCACGCCTGTAATCCCCACATTTTGGGAGGCCAAGGCGGGTAGATCACGAGGTCAGGAGTTTAAGACCAGCCTCGCCAGCATGGTGAAACCCCATCTCTACTAAAAATATTAAAAATTAGGCGGGCATGGTGGCACACACCTTGTAGTCCCAGCTACTCAGGAGACTGAGGCAGGAGAATTGCTTGAACCCAGCAGGCAGAGGTTGCAGTGAGCCGATATTGCGCCACTGCACTCCAGCGTGGGCGACAGAGCGAGACTCCATCTCAAAAAAAAAAAAAATTTGATGGAGAGTTTTCTAAATACATATTTCATACCATACTTGGCCCTCTTAAATACAATGTAGATAATTTAATCTTATTTTTAATGATTTGGAGTCATTATTAGGAGCCACCAAAATCTGTAAAACTATTTGTCTCGAAATTAAATGGCCCCAAAGTATTAGAGGCTTGTATCTCCAAGTGTTCACATGCCTGCATTTGTTACAATATTCTTCTTAAAGTTCAGGTGTGTTGTTCAACATATGTGGTGAGTGAGCACCTGAAATATGGCTAGTCTGAGATAAGCTGTGCTGTAAAGCAATTTACACACCTGATTTTAAAGACTTAGTACAAAAAGAAGAGTGCAAAATATCACAAGAAGAATTTTTATAAAGATTGCATGTTGAAATGATGATATTTTGGACTTACTGGGCTAAAGAAAATATATAATTAATTTTATTTGTTTCTTTTTTGTTTTGTAATGTGCCTAAAGGAAAATTTCAAATTACATATGTGGCTCAAATTATAATTTTATTGGACAGTGCTGGTCCAGAGGAGTTTTGTCTCTTTACTTGCTTGTAGGTTGCTAGAGGTGATTAAATGTCTAACATTGACATATGTAGTATGTTACTATTACTGATATGCCCTACGATAGTAACATAATGCTATAAGAAAATTATAAATATCTAAATAAAATCAAAGTCTCATCACTGCTTTCAAAACAGCAAGAAAAGAGGCAATCGAGAAGAGAGGGTAGAGATCTGGCTTAAGACTGAAAAATCTGAACTCTGCTTCCAAAGCACCTTCAAGGAAATTACTTATTCATAGTCACACAATTCAACTTCTATGAACCTCCATTTTCCCACCTCTAAATTCTTGCCTTGCTTATTTCATGAGCATTGTAAAAATTAAATGAGAAAATCAATTTGAAAGTACTTCAAGAACTGTAAAGTAGCATGCAAATAAACAAATATAGAAGTTTTTTTAACCAACCTCCACATAACTAACTCACTAGATCGGGCAGGGCTCTCCATTCCCTCTACAGAGCACCCACCTAGTGTCCAGGGATGCTCCGTGGATGCTCCTGGACAAGCCATGCACTATTCCCACCTCTTGAGTTCTATTCTGACAAGATTCAGTAGGGTTTGATCCCAAAGCTTGTTATACAGTTTCAGCTATATAATTTTTTGGAAATTGTGTACTTTACAGAATTTAAATTAATAAAACAAGAGTATAAGAAGAGTTGTTGCTTCTGTGAAAATTAAGCCCAATTCTTTGGAAAGTGAAATAAAAATAACCTCCTCCCCTCCCCCCACCAAATAATTACCACTGTGTTAACTCTAAGACAAGGATAAACACATGGGGGGGCATTATATGTATCTAAAAGAATTCCCCATTTACAGTGCTTTACTTGTGTCTTTCAGCTTCTATCCACTTTAGAGAAAACAAAGCTGGATACCACAGAAAATGTATTACAGGTTAGGTGTGGTTGTGAAAGAAGACAGCACCCTCCAAACATCAGACCCAGCTCAAAGGAAAAGCTACATGATTAAATGAATGTACAGCTAGGCAGTTAAAGTGAGATAAAACAGTTAATTTCATTTCTTCACTATTTCCTCACTCCCTATTTTAACTAACCTTTTTCATTAAGTGTCTAATGAGTGCTGGATAAGAAGGCTACTTAATCATTATTATCAGAATAAATGGGAGGAAGAAATCTCCAAAATGAAATATAAGTGATTCAGTAGTGTTTAAAAAATACATGATACCCGGCCAGGCACAGTGGCTCACATCTGTAATCCCAACACTTTGGGAGGCTGAGGTGGGCGGATCACTTGGGGTCAGGAGTTCAAGACCAGCCTGGCCAACATGGTGAAACCCCGTCTTTACTAAAAATACAAAAATTATCCAGGTGTGGTGGTGGGTGCCTGTAATCCAAGCTACTCGGGAGGCTGAGGCAGGAGAATTGTTTAAACCCAGGAGGCAGAAGTTGCAGTGAGCCGAGATCACGCCACTGCTCTCCAGCCTGGGTGACAGAGCGAGACTCTGTCTCAAAAAAAAGACCAAAAACATGATACTCATAAATACAGCCACATAATACGTCCATGTTATGAGTAGAAGATTCAAAAACAGGTTAAAACAAGAGTTCAAAAGCATGCAAATGCTTTTTAATTCTTTAAGAATACTCATTAAATCATATAAATGACATAAAACTAATGCAAAATTACAACATTGTAATCATAATAATACAGCAATTTTCTCCTATCATAATAAATAATTAAACCATCTACACCAGGGCTCAGATAAAATAACAAAATCAGCAATAAGTAATATTTATTAAGTTCCTACTATATGCCAAGAGCATTATATTATTTCATTTAATCCTCACCAAAAAAAAAACCTAGCAAAATACCCAACATATACTTTTTATAGATGAAAAACATCTGAGATTAAAAAGGTTAATTAATATCCCCACAGTGGCAGCTCTGGGATTCAAGGTCAGTCAAACTTCACCATGCTACATCCTAGAATTACGAAAATCCAGACTATCGAGCCTCAAGGTTGAGGAAGTTCCCAGATTTTTCTCATCAGAGCAGCACATCTCAGATGTTAATGTGCAGATGAATTACCTGAGGATCTTGATGAACTGCAGTGTCTGATTCAGTAAGTCTGGAGCGCATCTGAGATTCTGCATTTCCAGCAAGCTCCCAGGTAATGTGGATGCTGCCGGTACTCAGACCTCCTGTCCTGCAGCACATCCAATCATTGTCTGTCTCAGAGGGCCTGATTTCCTTCCAGTGGCAGAAACCATTCAGAACATCATTGCGTTTTCTGCCTCCCCAGCTCCTAGTCCTCAGCAGTTTCCTACACCCAGGAAAGGGCCAACTCTGCTGATGCCAAGTGGATAAGAACTCCAGGTATCACATCTTTTAAGGGCCTGCTCTGTGTCAGGCACAGGAGCACCAAGAAGAATGAGAAAAAGACCCACACTTCTTAGGGCTTTTAATCTCAAATTAAAAGTACAAAACATACTCCTGAAAATATGCCATTATAATCAATTCACAAACAAGTGATAATTTTATAGGTAACAGCAAAATCACCTTAAAGGGGTTGACATTGTCATCAGAATATCTTAAGGAATTAACACTCTTCATTCACATTTTCAACATCCATGTGGAGAAACATTAAAGCAAAAATGGACCCAGGGTAACCCTGGGACTCAGTCCTCCTAAGTCAAACCTTCTCATCTGTCTATGAAGCATCCCCATCTTTGAGCCTGGCTGCCTGCCCAACTCCTGAGCTAAGGAAAGGAAAATATTCACAAGCCTGCCTTCGTTACTAGGGGAAATGTTAGCTCCTGCTTTTAATTAAGCATTTTATACTGATTTTCTTCTTTGACCATAAAAGATAACCAACTGCATATTTTCTAAATGATCCATACAGATCTAATAAACAATGTTTTCCCAATAAAAAGGCAGCTCCCACTGTCTCCCTCGTCTGCCATAAAAACTTGAGCTTTCCAATATTCATCAGTTTGACAAATATTTAATGAGTGTCTCTTTGATTTGTGCCAGGCTCAATGTGCTGAACACTGAAGATATACATGAGAATTAAACACCATTCCTCCTCACCCAGACCTCACAGTCCAGAGACAGAGACAAACATATAAACAAATAATCCCAAAAGAGTGACACTAGCTGTTTAAAAACAACAACAAAAAAAAAAACAGGAGAGGAAAAATGGGTGTTTTTTTTCCTCTTCCTGAGTCAAATGCAAAACCATAATCCATTTCCAATTTGAAGGAACTAAGAGCTATAAACAAATGGGAAAAAAGCAGAATTGCACAATATTCCTGAAATACACTGTGATTAGCAAACAGCCATACAGACACTATGACAGGCACGCTCCTAGGCACTCAAGTGATAACATGGAATTCTGTCGCCAAGGAGGTTCCAGTGGCCTGGGGAACAAGACACAGCTAGCATTGGAGAAGTTTTTAAACACTGGTGAGAGAAGTCAGACAATGTAGGCTATGGCTAGATCATGATGAGCTTTGATCCACCATGGCCATGGCAATGGGGAGCCACTGAAGATATTTTTGAGGAAGGGAAATGACACAATGAAAGCTGTTTGTATGTCAACTTTATAATAAGAAAAGTGACTTGAACACCTACTATGTGCCAGTCACTATTATTCCAGGGGCTTTACATGTATTATCTCTAGTTTTCCTAACAGCCTTTTAAGGTAGACATGATCATCCCTTCTTTACAGATGAGGCAAATGAGACTCAGAAACATTAAGCAAAAGTATCTAAGATTACGTGGCTAATAAATGATGATGCTGGGGAAGTTAATCCAGCTGTTGAATCAATAAAAGAAAGAGGTTACTAGCAGGGAAATTGACGTTAAGCCCCCGAATAGCCAAGATATAAAGTATGGTGCTGACACCAAAAATAGGAAAGTTTATAATGCATCTCACACAACACTTCATCTATTTCTTCAAAGTAGTCCAGAGATGAACCAGAGATACTTTTGCTTAACGTTTCTGAGTCTCAGTTGCCTCATCTGTAAAGAAGGAACGATCATGTCTACCTTGAAAGGCTGTCAGAAAAACTAGAGATAATACATGTAAAGCCCCTGGAATAACGGTTCATCTCTGGACTACTTTAGAGCAGCAATAAAGTAAATAGCCACAATGTGTTAAGTGATTACTATGTGCTGGGTACTACGTGTGATCAGGGCTGGGGATACAAAGGAGACATGCAGAGCAGTTAGTGACTTGTCTATACTTACAAGGCAAAGTGATGGGTGGGCAAGACAACAAACCACCCTGCTTACCTCCTCTCTATGGCAGCGGACTGCATGCTGCCTGGCTCAAGCCCATGTATAATACTAGGACCCATCACAAGGGGTCAGGTCTGTGGCCTCCTCCTCCTCCCCCAAAAACTGCAACCCCCACTGACTTGTTCCTCACAGGCTCTTGGTCCTGTTCTAGGTTATTCTAACCAAGAGTACCTACTTAAGTTGACGGGCCCAGTGCAAAATAAAAAAGTGGGGCCTCTTACTGAAAATAATATTAAGAATTCCAATTTCCCTGCAGAGCGTCAAATCAACCAGGGGGCTCCAATGTGGATGGTCTGCGCAGTTGCACAGGTTGCATACCTATGAAGCTGGCTCTGATTCTAAACCAGTTCCTACTTCTCTAGATTGGTAACAATTGTATGCAGAGTGGAAAAATGCCTGACTGAGTCTCAGAAAATGTCTGTTCCATTCAAATCTTCATGATCAGGAGACCTACTGCCAAAAAGATAGCTTCTCAGCTCAGTGAGAGCTGGCTGGCATGGCATGGGCTCATAAGATGAAGAACGCAACCTCTCAAAAGGGCAACTTTCTCCCTTCCCAGTATATGGCTTCCAATGATTATGTGGTGCAGTATTTAGTGAAAAGAAATTTGGTCGTCTGTCCTCTCAAAGGTTATCCTGAAGATAGAGAACATGGAAAAAAAAAAAAAGACAAGACTACAATCAGTCCTGCTTTAAAACAACAACAACAACAAAGGTGTCCCTAAATTTAATATGTGAAGCTTAGTAAAAATAATAACAATAACAAACATTATTTGAGTGTTTATCAACTACCAGTGGCTATGCTGAATCCTTTTTAAAGATATATATAGCCCTCACAGCAACCTGAGATACAATATTCAAAACCGTGTTCATTTGCTTTCACAGAAGGGCTTGTTTCACTTGTTCAAATAGAGCTGAATTTCAGGTAGAGGGAGACCAGAACAAATAAACCCTACTAATTGTTTGACCTTGGGCAAGTTCCCTTCCCTTGCTGGGCTGGATGTGTTCACCTGTAAATGGAGTTTGTGGCCTGCATGCTTTTGAAAGTCCTCTGGACTCTGATAGTCTGTGATTCCCAGAGGAGGAACTCGTGAAAATTCATGACTCTCCGTTCAGCCTTCCCACACATGCTACTCCAGAGCACCAGCGAGACAAACCACAAAATCGGGCACAGCAGAAAAAAAGCTGGCCCCACAGCCAGGACACTGGGTTTCTAGCCTGGATCCACCAATTACTCATAGGATGACTGGGAGCAAGTCACTTCACCGCTCTGAGCCTTGGTTTCCTTATCCATAAATTAATTAACAGATGCCCAAAGTCCTTTTTTGCAAGGCACAGTGCCTGGCACCTAGAAAGTTCTCGGTATGTGTTAGTTATTGTCATCATTATTAATTATTACGCCCTCTTCCAATAGTTCCCACCAGCTTCAAGTAAGAAAGACCCCTTTTAATGCAAAAATGAACTAGAGTCCTCTTCCCATCTAATAGGTTTAACACTTAGAATCAATTAATTAGAAAAAATATAGAACATCAAAAAATCACTATGAATTGTTATTCAATTCATCAAAGCACTTTCACATATGCTTGAAAAATGTGAAACATTTTTCTCATCACCGATGATGTTGGATTCTCAAAACCCTTGCAATGATACTGAGGAGCTGGGCTGGGGCCCGCTGCTCTCTGGACCACCTGCCAGCTCAGGGCTCGGTGCATTGCCATTTCCACCTTCAGTCACCTCGACTCTGCAACTCCTCCTCTCCTCTCTCCACCGCTGCCCTTACCACACTGTCAAGGCCCAAAACACAAATGAGGCAAAAGGAAGAAATATGTATATCTAGCACTGGAACTGAATGTACGACTGCTTGTGCCTGTTTCTGCCTTTAAACCTCTTTTCTCACAAAGTACAAACTTTTAAAGGGTAAGAGATGATACACCCATTTTATGTAGAATGTTTGATGCAGTCTTGGATAAATTCTTCATAACTATATTTTAATATGCATTTGGAAAAAAACAGAAAATAATACATTACTAGAGCAGGAATGGTTCTTTAAAGCCATGGTTCTTTAATTTGCATATAAATCACCTGGGATCATGTTAAAATGCAGCTTCTGATCCAGTAGTTCTGGAGAGGAGCCTGAGACTCTGCATTTCTAACAAGCTCCCAGGTGATGTTGACACTGCCACTACACAGGGCTTGGTCCAACCTTATTGCTTTGCAGATGAGAACCTGAGGATCAGAGAAGGCAAGTGTTTTGTCTGGGGCCACACAGCTAGTTAGAGGTAGGGCTAGGAGATAAACTCAAGTTTATTGACTTTCAGTCCAGAGCTCTTTCTGCTATGCCCTGATGTCATCCTTTGTAGAAGGGAAAAATGTTTCTGAAAAAAAAAATCCCATCGTCCTTTCCCATATAAGACAATACTACACACATATAAATATGCACATACATAGAGGACAAGAGCTAAACTCTCTCTCTCCCAGTTTCCAGCACAGAATGTTGCCAACAAAAGATACTCAAAATACTATGTGTCGACGGATCAATCTGATGAGGGTTTTAATGAAATGTTCTGATTAGAGTAATGCTTTTACCTTTGTCATCTCTAAAGACTCCCTTCTGAGCAGCCACCCCCATCTCCAAAACCTTCTGTACTTACATACTAAGATTCCCCTAATGGCATTTTCTAAATTAAAATTTAATTTATGGGGAGAAAGTTCAAAACAAGCTATTGTTCTAAATCAATATTGAGGCAGAAGATAAGGCTATTCCAGTAGCGGCAGGATATTTTATGTTCCTGCATATCCTTTGCACTAGACCATCTAAGGCACGTGAAGTGTTTGAAGAGTCGCACTTAGCAGTCTAAGTGTTCAAACAGCATTCAAAGCCTCTCTGCCCTCCCACCATTCAGAATCACTCCAAAGGGCTTCTGTGGCTTGGAACTGTATTTTCACGGTCTTAAGAGTTCAAGAGAGCTTACTCCATGAGCTTGCTCAGCTCAGGCCCAAGCACACGGCAGGTCCACAATATGTCCCTGACCCAGTGTCAGATCCAGCACCTAGAGTCACAAGTTTTCAAGGTTTCAACAGGATTTTCCTTAAAAGGTCAGAAAACATACCCTCCAAGGGAAGAAAAAATGGCTGTTTAGACTTCTTATTCTATTCTACTACTGGTTGAAATTAACAAATTCAATGCAAATACTTTGGATTTGAATCTTGCCACACTAGGAAACCAAGAGGACAGGAGGATAACACTTAAAGGCACAGCCAATTTTTCCCCTTGCAAGAGGGAACCTCCGGCATAGCTCCAAAGCCACAAGAGCCCTCTCAGCGGGGCTTCTGATGATTTCTAACTCGAAGAATGTAATCCATCAGCCCCCTGGAGCACCAGCCTGGCTGCCAACCCTCCCACCAGAACCTTCCTGAACCTGCCCTCCCAACCACAAAGTCCGCTTCCCTGGATGCAGGGTTCCAACCTCCCTTCACTGCATGGCATTCGAGGCTCTGCACACACAGGCAGCCTTGTCTGGGGTCCACAAGTCACTGTGCAGATCTCTCTTAAGGCATGTACCAAAACAAATTCTAATTCCTCCGGTTATTATGTCTCTCCACCCACCCCAAACGACTGCACCCCACCACTACCACCAGTTTCATGAGTGCGTGAGCCCCTAGAAAATGGATAATGTTCTGGACCCTGTGTATCCCAGCACAGTCCCGGGCATACAGTCAGGACTTGCAAAATGGGAGCTATTATTCTTACATCATATTGATATGTTCCCTCCGCTGCTCCCTTCTTGCTCGCTGCTTCCTCCAGTGGGCTTCCTAAAACAAATTTAGGGCTGGAAGGGGCAGTCAAGCCACTGCATTTTACAGATGAGGAAATTGAAGAAGACCTTCAGGTGATTCCATCACTGCGGTCCTGCTAGCAGTCTAGCTGGAGAGCCGCCCTCTGGCCTCTGATAACTGGTCCTGAGCTCCTCCTCATTCTGTCTCTCTGGACCCAGCCAGCAGGGCACAGCAGGCCACCACCAGTGAGAGAAAGAAGCTGGTTCCTTCGTGGCCTAGTGCTGGAGGCCGGGGAAGCCAGTTTCGACGTCAGACTCAGGCACTGAGGAATTCAGGGTGGTTATTTCTGATCAAGGCCAGGGTGGGCCTCAGGTTCCTCGCCTGGAACATGGTCATCTGAGCTCTTGTTGATGGACGACTCACCATGCACACTCAGGACATGCCAGTGTCCGTCAGCATTGTCTGATTTTGCCCTCACCAAAAGGTAATGAGGTAGATATGATTAGTACCCCAATTTTTACAGATGGGGAAACCGAAGCTTTGAGGTTTGCCTAAGATCACAGTTAGTTGAATGGGTTTGGCTGACTCTCGGAGCCCATATTTTGACTTTGGTCACATTAGCTTTGTCAGAGGCCCCTTTGGCCCTAGGAAGCGGTGACAGTGAGGATGTCCTTCACTGAGAGCAGATGGGAAGCTCACCCTGTGCTTCCTGGTTCCCCAGCAACGAGGGCCCTTGCCTTTACCTAACTGCATTAGCGGCAATTCTACCTAATCCTAGGTGCACACAACGGAGACAGGAGTCTTTCCCTGGGGGCTCTGCTTCTCCTGAGATTAGCCACAGTCCCCAGGAGGCTGTTATCCCAACCCCAGCGGGGAGGGCAGCACAACCAAGATGGAGCTTACTGCAGGAAACCACTGCTGCACTGGGAAAAACAAAGCTCAGACTGGATGGCTCGGCTCTGATCACAGGCACCAGATGTGCCAGCTACACAGGTATATACCTGCCAGTCATCACCAAGTGACCGCTGAAGCAACCACCACTTCTTTCTGGAGGTCCTGGGAGGGGAATCAGCAAGCATTCCAAATAAAAAAACATACCCTGAGCTTCTCCTAAGGGCATTCCCTAGAGCAAGCACCCAGGTCCCTGTCTCATTCACCCCTGTATTGCCAGCACCCAGCACTGTGCCTGGCACATAGTAGGTGTTCATCAATCATTTGGTTAACTTTTTTTATTGACACATAATAGATGTACATATTTTCAGAGCACATGTGATATTTTGGTACATTCATAGAATGCGTAAAGATCAAATCAGGGTAACTGGGATAGCCATAATGTTATGCTAGGAACATTCTAATTATTCTCTTCTAGCTATTTTGAAATATATAATAGATTATTATTAACTATCATCACCCTACTGCCAATCGATCATTTGATTGACAAATGAGCTTACCATCGCCATCGTGGTAGAAGCCAACGATGCCTCACCAGATTTGAGAATGAGTATCCAGGCTCACCATCAATTATGAAGTTTGGGATAACTTCCTTCACCTGAGTTTTTCCATTCTGTAGCCCCAAATAATAATACCCATCTCGCCTAATCCAGTAGGATTTAGCCATTCATCCCACAAGACTCTGGGACAAATGCATAGAATAATTTTAAAGGGCAGCACTATTTGAGGCCACTTACTTTTTTGGGTAGATAATCTACACAATGTGAAATCAGAGAAAGCTGTCATAAGATTCTGGGTCTGAGGATTACAGGTTGTCTGGTATTGTGGAAGAGTGGACTGGGAGTCCTAGCACCTCAAGTGATTCCTTTAGAAATGTGAGAATCCTCGGCACCAACTTTATCTCACAGTCCCTTCATCTTTCAGCAAAATACTTAATTCAACTGGATACTCTAGTTAATTCACTCCCACAGACATTAGTAGAAAATAAGTTTTCAGGGAAAGAACCAAGGAAGTTAAGTAAGTTGCAAGTTTCCATTTTTCTCTCATTCTCTCTCTTTGCAAGAGGCAAGGAATGAGAATTGGTGTAATAATAAGAAGAATAAAGTGATATTCTCATGGTGCCCTGCAGTTTGAAACATTCTTTCACTTGGATCTCTCACTTAATATACATAATAATACTCTGAGATTTTTATTAGCCCATTTTATAAATCAGGAAGCAGAAGCCCAGAGAGGTGAAACATTTTGCCCTAGCAGCAGATGAGTAGCAGGCCAGGCCCAAACTGAGATTTTTTTTCTTTCCAAACCATACACTGTTCCCTCTGTGCAGGGCTGTGACTTATACACTCCCCATGTAAATGAGAACTGCTCCCTCTTCGTATTATCTGGATGCTTGGTTTGTTCTAAGAATGCCTCATCTGTGACATGGGGGAAGGATAAAAATAGGACCTACCGAATAGGGTTGTCGCAGCACCTGAATACTGCCTGGCACACAGTATAGACTCTATAAATATTACCAGTGGTAGTAGAAGCAATTGCTGGTTGTACTGTAAACTGATAACACTCCCATTTCAAGGCATTTGCTTTGAATGCCTCTGCACTCACTGCTCCTCCCTCAGACAGTCTCAGGGGTCACCCTTTCCCTTCACACAGGTCTCTCTGCTCAAATCCCTTAAACCTAGAGGCCTCCCAGACTGCCCCATGCGACAGCACCCACCCCACCTCCTTTACAAGCTCTTTACCCTGCTCATTCTTCTTGGCCCTTCCTGTTACCTGCTGTCATGTATATTTCTGTATTTCCTGACTCCTCCATGACCAGGGTCTTTGTTTTGTTCACAGCTTTACCCTCAGTATCAAGAATGATGCCTGCCACGTAAATATCTGTTGAGTGAATAAAGGAGGCCTCACGGATCCATTCATCAAGAAATGAAGACAAAATGGTACTTGCCATCTAAATCCTCGATCTCAGATAGGACTTTAGGTTTACAAGGTGACTTTATAGCCTTTACCTCCTATAATCTTCCATAATCTTCAGGGAATGGATTATAATTCCCATTATAGAGATAAAGAAACTAAGACCTCTTATCCCCAGAAAGGGCAGAGCAACATTCTGGGAAGACAGATGCTAGGTAAGGTCCTGAACCCCACCCTCATGCCCATCCGCCATGCCCATCGATTAGCAATGAGGCATGGGGGTCTCAGCCTCCTTCTGAGTTGCTTTGACTCTGGTGGAGCAGCTGAGGTTCAAGGGGATGGTGGGAACTGGCTTACAGAAAGGGGCCTGGGAAGTGAGTTTTATCCCTCAGTCAAGAATCAACATTACAGGCAGCACAATTTTGTGAACTCATTTGTCCAAATAAACCCCTACATTATTACTAATATCATTTTAAAACACATAATGGGCTCTTGTTTTAGTGCCTCCCAGACACATTTTTTTCCAGTGAAAAAAAGGTGACTCCCCTGAGTCACCTTTCCTGATTTCTGCCTCCAGCACTCTAACAGGAGCCTGCATTGGCTGCTCCCTCTCCACACCTTCCAGGACCTGTGCCCAGACTCTCACTGTGTCACCATCATTGTTTTCACGCTGCCCACAAGGCCAGACTTTGAGGTCCTAGCAGATAATCCTGTAGCCCCAACACCTGCCCAATGCCTGGCACCCAGCAGGCCTCCATGTGCCTGCTGACCAAGGACCACTCCTGACTCACAGCAGGTGCAAGAAATAAAACAGCCCAGGCTTCTCTCCTCCTCAACACTGCCTCAGGCCCCAAGAAACCCCAGCAAAATTTTATTAAGCTCCCCTTTCTCCTGCATGAAGGAAAGATGTCCCAGCCTGAAGCAGATGGCACTGGGAGGCTAAGGCAGAGTTGCTGTAGGAAATCCAGAGACAAGGGGGCATTTCTGGCCATCTTTGCATCCAGATGGCTTGCAGGTTCAAAACTGAGAACACTTTCCCCTCTACTCATTGAGAGAAAGAAGAGAGAGGAAGAGCTCCCCAGGGGATATTTCCCTAGTAATGAGACCTCTTTCAAAATTCCTGAGAAAAGACAGGGAAGGGCAGAGCAACAGGGAGGGAGAAAAAGGTGCTGAGGGCCGGCAGCCAGCACTCACCACCTCTATTCCCAGCCTGCAGGTGAACCGTCCCTGTAGCACAGTGCCAGGATTTTCCACACCTCCTCTCAAACACAGTCCACACGAAAAAGGAGAAAGAGGAGGACTGTAAGGCAGAATCTGAATTGGTTGCCAATTAAGAGCAGGGTGACCCTAATTTATAGCAGCAAAACCCAGTTATCACAGACTCCATGTTGGGAAAACAGCCCAGCTCTGGAGCTGCCCACTGCTCTCCTGCAAACAGAACTCACAGCAGGTGTCATTTAGCCTGATTGACTTTTTACAGGGCTGGATTCCTCAACTGTTGGAAGAGATAGCCTGGAGATTTTCAGTTGTTCGAAGACGCATTTTTAAATTCCTAGATAGTCACACCAAGGTAAGCTGGAGTTATCTCGGCCTCTAGGAAGGAAGAACAATGCTTAGCAAAAGTAAAAGTAGAATCCATTCAACTGGCCAGGCTCAGGAGATCCAGAACCAGACCCTACTGTAAGGAGCATCCAACCCGGTGATAGAGAAGATCCCAAAAAATAGTCATTACACAAATAAATATTCAATGACAAATTATAATGAAGGTTATTTAAGAACACAAAGTGCTAAGAGAGCATGTGAGTGGAAATCCAATCTCACCTGTTGAGTCAGGGATGTGACATCTGAGCCAAGACAGAAGGACTGTAGCTGATGGGTGGGGGAAAGGTGCTTCTGTGGGAGGGAACAGCCCATGAAAAGCCAACATGTGCATAGGTGCCCTATGAGACCACAGAGGGGGTTGTAGACAGCCTGGGAGGGCCTGCCTGAAAGTCATGTCAGTGGATCCTTGCTTTGAAAAATATTTAATGAGTGTCTCTTTGATTTGTGCCAGGCTTAATGTGCTGAACACTGAAGATATGCATGAAAATTAAACACCATTCCTCCTCACCCAGATCTCACAGTGCAGAGGGAGAGACAAACATATAAATAAGTAATCCCAAAAGAGAGTGACAGTGCCTGTTTAAAGACAAAAAAAAAAAAAAAAAAAAAAAAGGAGAGGAAGGATGGGTGTTTTTTTCCTCCTCCTGATTCAAATGCAAAACCACAATCCACTGTTGTGCCCCCACCCTCCTTCTCCTCCACTCTATTTCTTTAGGTCTTAATTTCCTGGCACCCTGTTACCTGCCAACTTCCTTCTAGATACCATATGTCTCTTCCTCTGTCCCTCTTTGCCATGTTCACATTGACTTATTTTCACTTCAGAAAAGCTCAAAAGTAATCATTGTCTTAGGCAGTGCCCAGTCCCGACAGCAGGCAGTGCTCAGGTGTCCCCATTCACTGGCTTTGCCTACTCAGAGGCCACTTAATGGGAGGAATCAAGTCAATATTAGATCACTCACCTTTCACTGCTATGGTCGCAGCCATGAGTATGCTCAGGCTTCAGAAGAGGCTTGCCTCTAGGGTCCTCCCCTGTGGCAAGAAGAAGGTCTGGTTGGACCCCAATGAAACCAATGAAATCTCCAATGCCAACCCCCGTCAGCAGATCTGGAAGCTGATCAAAGATGGGCTGATGATCCGCAAGCCAATGACTGTCCATTCCCAGGCTTGATGCCAGGAAAACACCTTGGCCTACCGGAAGGGCAGACACATGGGCATAGGTAAGCGAAAGGGCACAACCAATGCCCGGATGCCAGAGAAGGTCACGTGGATGAGGAGAATGAGGATTCTGTGCTGGCTGCTCAGAAGATACCGCATATCTAAGAAGATTGATCACCTCATGTATCACAGCCTGCACCTGAAGGTTAAGAGGAATGTGTTCAAAAACAAGCGATTCTCATGGAACACATCCACAAGCTGAAGGCAGATAAGGCTCGCAAGAAGCTCCTGGCTAACCAGGTTGAGGCCCAAAGGTCTAAGACCAAGGAAGCATGCAAGCACCATAAAGAGTGCCTCCAGGTCAAGAAGGAGGAAATCATCAAGACCTTGTCCAAGGAGGAAGAGACAAGGAAATAAAAATTCCCACTTTGTGTGTACATACTGGCTTCTGTGATTATATAGATCAGCCATTAAAATAAAACAAGCCTTAAAATATACATATATATAACATATAATATACATATTAGATTACTCTGTCAAGCCCCTCCTCCTTCAGAAAACCCTCCCAGTAATTCCAATCAATGCCGGCCTCTTTCCTTCTTGATCCACAAAACCTACTGCCTGTAACTCCCTGTGGCACTTAATTACATTGAATTTAACAGACAGTCAACACGTTTTAGTGATTTGCACTGGTTTTGACCCTAGAGGAGTTACTTAACATCTCTGAGCCTCAGTTTTCTTTTGGGAATAAAAGCATAACCTCCTTTTATAAATCCACGTGTATAAACACAATCAGAAGTTATCTCTGAATGGTAGGATAATGGGTGAAATTTGTTTTCATTATACATTTCTGAATTTGCTTTTAATGGATATAAATGTTCTCATCAGAAAAAGCAATAAAACTGCTTCCTCTTAGCTTTAAAAAAAAGATAACACCCACTTCATTTTGTTATGAGGATTAGTGAGGTGAGGCTGTGTGCATTGTAGGAACACAATAACCTCATGAAAGCAGCGTCTACTGGCTCAGATAAGGAAACCCCAGGGAGGTGGAAAAGAGATTGGCAGGCTGTCAGACCTCTTCTGCCTCTCAGCAATGCCTGCTCTGGATATGAAGTCATTCTCTCCTACACACCAGCTTCTTTCCTGGGCTCAGACATGACCAAGGGCATCTCTCAGCTTCCCCATCCCAGAAGGGCTGCCCCTAAATCCCAAGGAAAGACTATGATTAGTGTGGGCCAGAGCAGTTCCTTTTGGAACCAATGAAGGGGCATTTCCCAGAATGAGGGAGTGACAGATGAGGGATTGAAATCAGGGCAATAGGCCGGGTGCAGTGGCTCATGCCTGTAATCCCAACACTTTAGGAGGCCAAGGTGGGTGGATCACTTGAGGCCAGGATTTTGAGACCAGCCTGGCCAACATGGCAAAACCCGTCTCTACTAAATATACAAAAATTAGGCAAGCGTGGTGGCAGGTGCCTGTAATTCCAGCTACTCGGGAGGCTGAGGCTGGAGAATTGCTTGAACCCGGGAGGCGGAGGTTGTTGTAGTGAGCTGAGATCGCACCATTGCACTCCAGCTTGGGCAACAAGAGCGAAACTCCATCAAAAAAGAAAAAAAAAAAAAAAGAAGAAGAAGAGAAGGAAGGAAAGAAAGGAAGGCAGGAAGGCAGGAAGACAGGAAGGCAGGAAGGCAGGAAGGAAGGAAGGAAGGAAGGAAGGAAGGAAGGAAGGAAGGAAGGAAGGAAGGAAGGAAAGAAAGGCAATAGTTCTACAGGGAGAAAATAATATGATTCCACTACAAAATACAAAATGCCTTGCCAGGTCCACAGTCAATGCTTAATACTTGACAGTGACAATTATTGCAAAGGTGTTGGGCTAAATCAGAATAAGCAGGTGTGATTTAGACGGCCTATGTGAGAATACTGGTGGAAGGTGAGACCACAGAAGAAGGACTGACAGAGGCTGAAACAGGCCAGGGTGCCTTCCTGGATGTGGATGCAATACAGGCTGAAGAACAAGAATTCAGCAAGAAGAAATGAAAAGAGGAAAGAGTCTGAGCTGGATATGCCAGGGAGGTAGGCCGGTGTGAGGGTAGAAATTCCTGGAGGCTTCAAGATAGGCAAAGGGCCCTAAACCAAGGGCAGGCCACTGACATTTGGATCAATTCATTATTCCCATACCGTTTGGGGTGTATCAGTCTTGCCTCCCTAACAAAAACAGTAAACTTCTTACTGGAGAGGATATTGCCATATTTCTCCTGCATCCCTTTCAGTTGCTAAATCAGTATTTAACCAAACCGAAGCACCAGTGACTTCTTGTTACACAGGACGTCTCCCTCGGGCAGGTGGAGCTGCGCCTCTTGGGCCCCTCCTTTCCTTCCCTCCCATCCACCAGCACTCAGATCAATTGCTCTGTGTATTTGATGAGTCTGGGGGAAGCCACTTTCACCCACATCCTGGGATGGCTAAGAAACTTTCTAAACCTAAGCCCTCAGGCAAAGATGTGGGAGGATTATTTCTAAAAGGTTTTGACCACCTTATCTACATAGTTTTAACCCCAACACAACCCTCGAAGCTGACAACTGCTCCTTAAAAAAAAAAAAAAAAAAAAAGGCCAGGCGCGGTGGCTCACGCCTGTAATCCCAGCACTTTGGGAGGCCGAGGCGGGCGGATCACGAAGTCAGGAGATCGAGACCATCCTGGCTAACACGGTGAAACCCCGTCTCTATTAAAAATACAAAAAATTAGCTGGCCGTGGTGGCGGGTGCCTGTAGTCCCAGCTACTGAGGAGGCTGAGGCAGGAGAATGGCGTGAACCCGGGAGGCGGAGCTTGCAGTGAGCACAGATTGTGCCACTGCACTCCAGCCTGGGCGACAGAGCGAGACTCCGTCTCAAAACAAACAAACAAACAAACAAAAAAATCAAGTTGTAGCCAGCATAAGGGGGAAAATGCTTTATTCCCTGTACCAGGTGCTTTCTTTCTGGGGAGGGAGACTAATCAGTGTTAAGTCCTGGACTTTCTCTGCACCTTTACTAACTCCTCTTTGCAGAGACCCGGAGCACAGTCCTAGGCAGCAACTTATGGATGAGCTGGGTAGCACAGACTGGACATGCTCAGTTCAGCTCCCCCCTGCCTCAGTGGGGAAAAAGGACATTAGTTATCACGTGTCCCCTGGGAGGCCCTGACAGCAGACTCTAACCCACTGAAGACTACCTGGTCACAGGCAAAGTTTTCAATGCTTTGACTTAGGGACACCAGATGTGAGTGGGCAAAGCGCTATGAACCGCGCAGAGAAAAAGAGGTTTAAATCACTGGT
Organism: Gorilla gorilla gorilla; assembly: GCF_029281585.2. Lineage (NCBI taxonomy): Eukaryota > Metazoa > Chordata > Mammalia > Primates > Hominidae > Gorilla > Gorilla gorilla. Next base: position 176,193,153 of record NC_073224.2, read on the forward strand.
AGATTAAGAACATCGTCGAAAATTGTTGCTGCTTAGGCCGGGCGCGGTGGCTTACGCCTGTAATCCCAGCACTTTGGGGAGCCGAGCGGGGCAGATCACTTGAGGTCAGGAGTTCAAGACCAGCCTGGCCAACATGGTGAAACCCTGTCTCTACTACAAATACAAAAATTAGCCGGGCATAGTGGCAGGCGCCTGTAATCCAAGCTGCTCGGGAGGCTGAGCCAGCAGAATCACTTAAAAAACCCAGGAGGCAGAAGTTGCAGTGAGCTGAGATCGCGCCACTGCACTCCAGCTTGGGCCACAGAGTGAGGCTCCGTCTCAAAAAAAAAAAAAAATATATATATATATATATATATATATATGTAGTTGCTGCTTGTTTTCAGTGGTCTACACACCACTGGTCTCCAACAGGCAATATCTTGGGACTGAAAATCCCCATACAACACACAACAGTTCTCTGAAGGGAGGAGATAAAACAGTCATGACTGGGTTAAGCATTACCTCTTTAAGGTAGGCAAATGAAAGGCTAATACAGTCCATCACCACAATGGAAGTTCAGGCAGAAAAAAGAAAAACAGCCAATACTCTCCAGGGGGTGTGAAAATTATGTAAAAACTTTGAAACACCCCAGTTGGAGTGAAATCCTAGAAGCAAGGCTATAATCTCTCTTATGGAGAAAAAGTAGAATAAGTTGCTTTCATGTACATTGTCTAAACCCATCCGGAAATGGTGTCAATTTCCCATGAAGAACAGATAAGAGCCTTTCAAGGATATCTAGGATTTCAGGCAGCATGTTCTATTTTTACCTTATGATGTTTAACCTTCACAGAGCATAAGAAAGTCCCTGCCCTTGAGAAACATTAATATAATTATAACCTAAGATTTCCAGGTGCTAAGAAAGTCCGTGTCAGAGATAACTGTATTATAAAATCATGCCTAACAAGGCGCTGAGAACTAGCAATTTTGCCCCATCCCATCCTGTGAAAAATCTTAAAGGAAGAATTGCCGCTCTCCATTCAATTCAGAGGTGTAGCTTCGATCAGACACCAACAACCACCTATGGCCCAGGCACTGTGCCAAACACTACCCATGGTCCTTCCCCCTCTGTCATGGTAGGCGCCATTATGGCTCCCATTTTACACGTGAGGAAAGCCAGTCTCAGAGGTTACGTAGTTTGCTGACCTGGCAGAGCAGTAGTGACCTAGTCCATCTGATGCCAAAGTCCTTCTCTTCCTGGCTCCTCTCCCTGCCACAATCACCAACCACTTAGGAAAATCCTGTTTTTAAGTAACTTCTCTGTCTTTTTGCAAGTAAATTTTCCTAGGTTACAGAAATCCCAGAGCCAGGTCCCATCTACAAATGCCTTTCAACTGTTTCTAAAGACAACAGCTATTTGAAGATTTTGTGGATGAAACAAGTGAAAATCAGGCAAATTCACCTTTTGGTGAAACAGTAGTGAAAATAGTCATATATCAGTATATTAGAGGCACAAATTCCAAACAAAAGTAGTCTTTAGAGCAGAAAGTTCAATGGGCCCTAAGTCAAAGGGGCTGGGTTTTAGACAGGCCCTGACAGCTACAGAGTGACCTTGTGTGAGCTGCCAAACTCACCCGCCTAATTTTAAAAGGAAGAGAGAAATAAATCCTATTTAACTGTATTTTTTGGAAAATTAAAGGTAATACTGTACATAAAATGATTTTGTAAGCTGCAAAGCCCTATACAAATGGAGGATTTAATTATAATTATTTTGACTCAGCTATTTGGCTGGGATCTTACAGAGAATTTTAATCATCAGACAGAGTTAAAAAAAAAACTGCAATGCAGTTTGGCATAATAATGATTAGGAACAAAACTCAGGCCTTAGGATATGCAGGTTCAAATCCTAGTTTTCCCATTTAACTCTCTGTGTGGTCTTGGGCAGGTTACTTATTTCTGTGTGCCTCAGTTTCCTTATCTGGAAAATGGGGATATCGTGGAACACACTGAGCACCCTGCCACATGCATTGTGAGTGTTCAAGGAGTGTTCAGCAGCCGGTGAAAGACCTGGTCAGGATTAATCTGCTTCTAAAGCCCATATACTCTTGCTCTGCTGTGCACCTTTTCAACAGACATGTGGTCGTTGGAAGAGTAAGTAGTTGTGTAGTTACCAAATAGAAGGGAAGACACCAAGACAGTTGCTCTTGTATTTTCTCCCACCTGCCCTTACCCTGGCTTTTAGCCTGGATTCTGCTTTGGGCATGGTAGAGGATTCACACAGGTGTGGAGCTGGAGAGAATCAAGATGCCTAATAGTGAACGATAATGCTCCTAGAACTCTGGCTTACCTCATAGGGTCGTCCTGAAGACTATGCAAGTTAAAACGCTTAAAGAACTTAGAATAGTACTTGGCCCACAGTATGCTCAGTGTGTTAATTATTAGTATACTATTATTATTTTCATCAAGCAGACAAGAGGGGGGAATAGGATTAAGTAGCCTGCACTATAAGAGAAAACGGCTGCATTAGAGACAATAAGACACAATCATATACCTTTGACAAGCAGCCCTGAAATGCACATTTTTAACTCCCTGGGACACCCTTTGGGAAGAAAGACAAGTCTTCAGGCTCCCAGTGAAACTGCTTCCTTCTCTCTTCTCCTCCACCCTTCATATGCTAAAAACACAGCAGGCTTCATTCAACGCTGTCTTTCTTTTCTTCACTCTCCCATCCCCTGGAGATCAGCTTCATTCCATAGTGAAGGCCTGGTTTAAGAACTCAGGATAGTCTCAGCAAGTCCATGGAGACCCCCAGAGCAGCTGCAGGCTGCTGTGGAACTCCAGCCCTTTTCCAGCAGTGGAATGTCCAACTCCTCTTCCCATCTCCCATCCTTCAATCCTGCACCCTCTCAATCCTTCCTTCAAGGCTCACATCATATCACACTTCCTCCCGAAAGACCCACCCTTCTAGGGATTCTGCATATATAATTGCCAACTCTGTACTCACTGGCTGTATAAAGTGCCTATTTTACTGCCCCTAAGAGGTAAACTCCCCAAGGATAAAGGCCACCCTTAGTTCTTCTAGATTCTCTACAGTGCTAGAGGCACCCTATGTGTGCCATAGATTATTTGGGAAGGGGTTTAATTTACTGGATGGAGCCCCAGGTCTTCATGAAGTGGTCAGACACAAACCAGGTTTCCTATTTTATTCTATCTAAAAATGCTGGTCCTAACCCACTAAATTGATCTCACCACACACTGATTTACAACCTCATGTTAGTTAAGGTAACATTAGCAGCTGTAACAAAAAAAAAAAAAAAAACTCAAAATCTCAGCCTTAACAATGGACACTTGTTTTTGGTTCACATAAAACCTAAACAAGTGTGGCTTCCACCACACAGTGATTAAGGGAGAGTCTCAGGTTCTTTCCACGTTGTGACACTTTCAACACATGACTTCTAAGGTCGTCAAGCCACTGAAGAAGGATCATACCGATTCTGCCTGGGGAGTTTTTTATGGGTCAAGCCTACAAGCGACAAAAATTACCTCCAATTTCATTTAATTGGCTAGTATTTAGCCACATGGCTTCACTTAACTGTGAGAAAGCTGAGAAATGTTGTCTAGTCATATGACCGGAAGAGATGGAAACATATTTGGTGATCAGCTAGCAATCTCTGCCATAAATCTGCCATTTGAAAAACCCTCCAAGGCAATGATCTAACCTTATTCATCTTTACATCTCCAGTGAGACTATCAGAATATTTGGTTCACTGTAAGTGCATAGAAAATGTATGATCAATGAATGAATGAGGGCGGGTGGTAAATTCTGGCCAGAGTTCTAGGAGCGCTATAGTTCATGATGAGACATCTTGATTCTTTCCAACCCCACACCTATCCAAATCCCCTCCCATACCCAAAGCAGTCCAGTCCTAAAAGCCAGGATTAGGGCAGGTGGTGAATATACCAGAGCAACTGTATTGGTGTCTTCCCTTTCATTTGGTGACTGCACAGTTACTTACTCTTCCAACAATCACATGTCTATTTAAAAAGTGCATAGGGGAGCAAGAGTACATGGGTTTTAGAGGCAGATAAATCCTGATCAGGCCTCTCACTGGCTACATAACTATAGCAGAACACTCACTGAGCACTCACTATGCACAGTCTGAGTGTGTTCCATGAATTATTTCATTGACTCTTCACAATAAGCCTATGAAGGAGGCACTCATGTTCTTCCTCTGACCCTCTAATCCCCTGAGAATTAATGTATTCTTCCCCATGTTCCCACAGCATTTTTTCCAAAACTCTTTCCTGTAATTCACTTGTGGGAGAGATAGTTGCGTGTGGTACCACATCTGCTCATTGGTGTCTCCCCAATCACACTTTAAGGATAACAAAAAGAGCATACACCTGAGAGTCAAAATACCTAGATTCAAATCCCAAATCCCAACTTAATAATTGTACGAATTTGGCTGAGATACTTACCTTCCTGAGCCTCGATTTTCTTATCTGTAAAATAGGATCAGAAGTCCAAACTCCAAGGAGTGCTGAGAAGCATAAATTTAATAGCTTTAAAAAAATGATACCTGGCATATAGTAGGTGCTCAAAAAAGTGAGAATTTTTCTCCTTCTCTCTCCTTGAGGGCAAAGATAATACTTTATTCCTGGACACGAATACTGTATCTTTCATGTGACAAATATATAATAAATGTTAGTTGAAATACACTGAATGACAAGCTTCACTGTTGAAAAATAAAATATCAAACCCAACCTCTGCTTTGTCTTTGGAAGTCCTCTTTATCACCCCTCCCGCTTCCCACACACTTCATTACTCTTCTCTCTTTGGGTAACATGAACTTTTTTTCTTCTACTCAGAAAATTTAAATGGCAAACAGAGCACCTCAGGATCCTTTCCTCCGGCCATTATCCTTCTCTTTCAAGTTGTGCTCAGCAAGATTATTTGGATATTGGAGCTAAAAACGGTCAGATTACAAGTGGAGGTCCCTGAAATGTAACATTCCCCATTGTAGGATTCTGGAATTACACTAAGCACCTGGGAGGGGTTGCTCTTCCCCAAAGAGCTTGCTGTTCTGAAAAAAAGCCTTTGTTTTAAGGCATTGCAAAACTGCACTGTGGAATCCCTTCCATCCAGGTCCCCAGCACTGGCCGGGGTACTGCTCAGATCTAGAGCGTCTGCATGCTCCCTATAAAACAAAACACTCTGGAGTCCTAAAACCTTGTAAAACTTGCTGTTCTCTGAGCCTTGGTTGCTACCTTGCAGCAGGACCATCGTTTTGAAGCCAAATTTTCAAATGTCTTCAGTAAGCCCTTGATAATGATGGTGGCTAACATACTTCACGTTCACTAAGTCCATGGTGCTATGTTAGGTGCTATAAGTTCATAACATCCTTTTATTCTCGCAAAACCCCCCAGTAAGCCACATATTATTGTTATTCCCATTTTACAGATAAGAAAACAGAGGCTCGAAAGGTTAGGTAACTTTGCCCAAGAAGGCAACAAAGCCCCAATTCAAACCCCCATTCCCTATCAGGCTCAAATCCCATTCTATTTCCATTACTCCACGCCACCTCTTTAAACAGCTATCAAAGGAAGTCCATCCTGTATAGAAATACTTGAAAAATATAAAGTTTGGACTGTTGATCTTTTTTTTAGTCCCCCTCTCTCTCTTAAAAAAAAAAAAACAAAAACTATGGTTCTATGGAGAGAAGCAGGAAAAGGAAATGTAAGGAGGCCAAACATTATGAGGCTTGGCTTATCAGTATTTCATAACAGCTTTTGGATCAAGACTCTACAAAACCTTATTTATGGACAGACAGTTACTGTTAAGCAGAGCCTTTTTATACAACCTTTTCATCTGAGGATGTTGTAGCCTTCTGCTGCCTTTCTATTAGTGAGAGATGAGGTGTGAAATTTGCTGGCCCTGCCAAGATTATCCCATTAAATTATCTGCCCTCTTCCAATGTAACTCACTCGGGGGCAACTGTTTGAGACTCAGGTCCTAAGGATGTCCATGCCTGGGTGTTCTGCGGGGTGTGGCTGGGGGCGGGGGATGAAGGAAAAAGTTCAGATGGTGGTAGCATCCCAATCACATAACATTAATCCACGTTTCACTGCCTTACCAAAATAAAGTGGATGCCACAATTATCCCATTCCTAAACAAACTGAAAACCCCAACCGAGCTTACTGCAACAAAGAGAGAGCCTTTTTACTGCTGTTTATTTTTATTTTGTATTCGTTAGCTTTTTAGATATTCCTGGCATGCAAGTCAGTCTCCGTGTAACAAGCAGCTGCATTTAGTTAAGGATTTTCGAAGAGTTGCCCCCATCCCCTCCCCCTTCAACTCCAGAGAACTTTCTCAGACTCTCCTTTCTCTTCGAGTGTCTACCGAACAGTCTCTCCCGTCACACCACAGGGAATGGGTGAAGCCAGGCTAAGGCCCTTCTGTTTGAGAAAGAGGCCTTGAAGACTTGAGTGTTTCTCAGCTGGAGCTGGATTTGCCAGGGTCTGGTCCTCACTGGGACCTTGAGCTGGCAAGCCAGCTGTCCCACTAGACAGCACTCTAATAAATCCCCGCCTTCTCAGCCTACAACCACAGTTGTCTATCAAGATGCAAATACAAAGTCACTTCATCAAAATATAGCTTATTGATAGTTGGAAAAAACTGGCGAGCACACTTCTCAAACCACATCAAAGTTGAAGCTCATTACAAAAATGTAATTCTTCCAGAACCAGAGATCCAGGCCATCCAACAAGGTGCTTCCAGTCTATCTCTGAGTTTCAGCAAGACCGTCTTAGGGAACTCCAGCACTGGAAGGAAAATTGAAATTGGCTGTCTCCAATAATTTCTTATACTAAGTAGGCTTCCCTTTGCTGCTGTTGGAAAACCTTGGGAAATACCACCTTTGTTCCATACATTAAAAGAATATAAATTGTAAGAATTAAACAAGGAAAGAATGTCTAGGACACCCATTAAGGTAAGAGCATGAACTGTTAGGGCTTGTAAGCCCAGTAATGCCACTTTTTAGCAGTGTAACCTAAAGAAAGTAACTTAACCTCTCTGTGCCTAAGTTTACCCATCAGTAAAATGAGCTAATTATGCTATCTCCCTTATAGGGTTGTTGTGAGGATTCAGTGAGTTAATACTTGCAAAAGGCTTAGAAGAGTGATTGGCCCATTGTAAGGATTAGATAAGTGTTTGTTAAATAAACTGTACAAATTGCATCTCAGAATGCTTGGATTCAGAGACATATTTTCTTACTTGAGGTCACAAGGACTTGGCACCATTCTTCAGCTTCTCTCAGGCCCAATTAACAGCCTGCCTGGTGGAAGGGAAACTGGGAGGTGAGAAGTGGGGCCTCCATGGAGTGTGTTAACCTGGGATAAGGCCTAGAACTGGCCACCAACACTCAACTCCTTTCAGCCTCCCCAGGAAGACAACCCATTGCCTCAGGCATCAAACACTCCAAGTCAGCAGTTCCTATCGTTCAGAGGTTGACACTTTTCTTGGAAAATAAGATTATAGCTATAGCTATAAATACAGAACTGTAAAAATGCATATAAAATTGTGTATATTATTTCTGGAAGTTCACATATCCTTAATTTCATGTACCCCAAATTAATTTCACACACTCACCTCTAGGCTGGGTGCTGTTCTCCAGTACTTTACATGCATGACCTCACTTCAATCTCATAACACTCTTGAAAGGCTCAGGAAAACTGACACACCCACTATACAACAGAGAAAAGATTCAAATCCAGGTCTGTTAAATGCCAAAGCCTGTGCTTGTAACCATTTAGCTTTACTGTCAAGTTCTGCTACACTACACTTCTTTCATACTAGAAGATGGGACAAGAAAAGGAAAAATCCTTGAAAATATGCCATGTTGCATTTTTACTAAGCAAAGCATATATCAGAATTTTGCATACAACCGAAAAAGTTATTCTCCATTCATTCAACAAATATCTATGAACCACTTACTATATATGTGTGTATATACATATGCTATCTGTACATATACATTTACATCAAAGTACATATAGCTTACAAAGTGTTCCATTCTCCATAGGATGCTCTGTAAAATTTTCAGAAATATTTGAAATGGGGTAGATGTTTACCATCAAACCACCAGCCAAACCTGATACTAATTTCAGAGCAAGTGACACTTTCAGAAACTTTCCAAAAGTCTAACTGGGGGCCTATGCTCACGATACAGAAGAGAAAGGGTGCTATAGGGCAAAGCTGACCCCTCACTAAATATCAGGCAGATTATCCCAGGCATCAGAGAAGCGAAACAGCCTACCATGTGTGCTGAATCTATATTGGAAATTAAATATTTCCAAAACTGAAGGAGACAATTTGACCACACCCTTTGCCCATCCCACCTTGGTTCGGCTCCCCCTAGCCAGCCAGGGAGGATTTTCAGGCATCTCTAATAAAGTTGGGACTAGTGGACTTGGGCTCTCAGTGTTTTCACCAGAAAAGCTCACAGTCTTATTGCCTTCAAGACACTTCTATTCTAAAAGTACAGACAAATACCTATTTAAATGGCAACGGAAGGTTTACAAAATGATAGCAAACACAGTAGCAAGCCACCTCCCTCTGGCTCCCAGCAGCCAAACCACAGAATCTATAAGATTTTGAGAAAGGCCAGGTAGGTTCCTAAAGCCCTGGGCTTGGGTGCAGTTATAAGGTAAGCTTCAGGTTCCTAAAGAAGTTGAGCTTTGCATAGGGAGGGGGTAGATGAGAAATCAACAATGGACAGACCAGAAAAAATAAATTTAAAGGTTTTCTTCTCCTGGCTAACAAAATAGAAAAATGATGGGAGAAATGTTTTGTATCTTTTTAAATAAATACATGAAACATATCTCCGCTTAAGCTGATTTCCTGAGCCACTGGCTGGGCTACCTTAGGAATCTTGAGTCCAAGAGGAGAAAGTAAACGTGAGTTCTACCAGAAGTCTTGACCCCAGAGAAAAGATCAAACATTCACAAAATGGAAAGGGATTTATAAAACAACAAATAAGACAATAATAACAGATTTGAGCTCATTACTAAAGAGTATGGTGAGAGAAGAGAGACAGACCCTCTCGTATTGTTTTATATTGTTTTATACTCAGAAAAGGAAAGAGAAGCGAAACTAAAGGCAGGTAGCCCGGCACCTAGGAACCAGACCTGAAACCAAGGAACCAGACCCGAAACCAGGCCTGGGCCTGCCTGACCTAAGCCTGGTAGTTAAAGATCGACCCCTGACATAACTGGTTATGTTATCTATAGATTCCAGACATTGTATGGAAAGACAGTGGAAAAATCCCTATCCTGTTCTGTTTCGTTCTGATTACCAGTGCATGCAGCCGCCAGTCATGTACCCATCACGACCCTCTCACGCGGACCCCCTTAGAGTTGTGAGCCCTTAAAAGGGACAGGAATTGCTCACTGGGTGTCTGAGGAGTTTTGTCTGCGGCTCGTCCTGCTACAATGGAATAGGCAATACCTTTTTTAAACAACTCTAAAAGGCTGTAAACAGTTAAAGGAGACAGAATTGGGGTGGCTGCTGATAAGAAGGGTGTTTACAGTGAGCAAAATCAATGCAGGGACATGTATTTAAAGGCAAGTGACCCCCACCCCCACAAGGGGCTATGATCTAAAAGCAACCATTGTTGAAAGGTGAAGTACAAAGTAAAGGACTCCAGAGAGGAAATAACTGAATTAACCAAAGCCCCAAGCCAGGAGTCCCACCTTAGTTAAAATCACCCTGCTTATCTCCACCTCAATTTGCTGGGCAACCCAACTTGAGAAGGATGTTTACATTACGTAGGCAGCATGGCCCATTTTTACTTTTCACCCAGGTGTTGTGGCGCAAGGCCAGATGTTTGACATCACCAAGCAAAACATCTATGTGACCAAGCTGTTTACATTTCATTAGGATTTTTCATCAGGAAGGTGCACTCCCTGCTGATGTACATCTTAATTACAATTAGGAGCTCTATTTACCCCCAGGAGCTTCCAGATTAGCACGACCACATTATAGGATCCTTTTCAGAAATCATCCTCAGAAAATGCTACTCTAGCTTCCAAAAACCATCTCTAAGAAATCAAAATTTCACACAACTTCCTTCCAGAGTGTGTTTTCTACCAAGAAAGTCAGCTAACTTTTAGTAAAAGCTAATTCTGCATTCGTAGTCTATGTAGTGAATACATCTTTTTCCTCTCAACTGCTAAGTAGCGCAGAGCTTTTTCTTTTCCTAAACACAGTGCTAACTTAAAAATGAAAGATGCATGATAAAAGAGCAGAGATCTATTTATCCGCTCAGGTTTAGGGCTGGGAGTGGGGGAGGGCAGAATCCAAAGGCTCCTCACCCCCTCAAGGGATGCATGTTAAAAGTGAGGCCCGAGACCCCGGAGACTTTAATCAACTTTCCCCCTCCAACCTCCAAAGAATGAATCGGTTGTCTCCACAGGCTCAGCCGGGCTCTTCCCTCTCATTGTGTACCGGCTCAGACGCAGCAAGGACCCCAGCTTCCCGCAGCGAACTAAGGCGCTCCGGCTTGCGGTGAAGTCTTTCTCTAACTGTTGCGATTGTCTTTGGAGATTACCAAAATCAAATATGCATTAGATGGCTTTTCCCCCTCTTGTTTGTAACACGCACACACGCGCGCGCGCACACCCAAAGCACTTTGGAGCCGCAGGCCGCCTCTGACAGCACATTTTGCACAAAGTGGCAGCGGCTGCAGCGGCGCACAAGTTTTGGCCTCTATGGTGACTCTCGGGAGGGCCGGGGCGGTGGCGATGCGAGGCCGCCGGAGCCCCAGGAGGACAGGGCTTTTGTTTGCGTCGATCCGCGAGCCGCCTGGGCTCTGGCGAGCACCACTGAAAATCCAAACGCCCTCCTGGACCGCGCCTTCCGGGCCGGCTCGCAACTTGGGGGCAGGATAGACTTGCCTGAACACCGGCTGGGGCGCGCTAGAGGTCCAGGGAGACAAGGGGGGACGCCCTGCACAGAAGTGCCCCGATCACCCCCAGGACCCTCAAACCCCTCCACGCTTCCTGTCAGCGCTGACAATCGCTGCTGCGCACCGAGGAACGAGTCCCTGGGCGCGCCCCGGCCCGCCGCGGGGCTCCGGGGCAAACCCTGGCCTGGCGGGGCTCCGGGGCAAACCCTGGCCTGGCGGCGCCGGCGAGCCCCGTGGCGGGTGGCCGGACGCGCCCCGGAGCCAGCGCGGCGCTTCCTGCGTGTCCCGCGCCCGGCTGGACGACGGAAGGGTGGCCACGGGTCAGGGGGTCTGGGCGGGCGGGGGCCGGCGGGCGCCTCTTACCTTGGGCAGCAGCCCCGCGTGCGGCCAGCAGCAGCGCGGCCAGCAGCGCCAGGAGCGGCGGGCGCGTCCCGCGGCGGCGCGGCCGGTGCATTCCTCCTCTCGCTGCGGCGGCGGCGGCGGCGGCTCCCAGGCCGCGCGCAGAACATCCACGGGCTCTTCCCGGGCTCCCGGCCGCCTCGTCCCGGCCGCTGGCGCTCGCAGGACGCCGGGGACGTCTGCAAAGCTCTTTGTCCCTCTAACCTGCTCCCTCGCCTCCGCCTGGCCGCCTCTGGATGCCGCGAGCGCGATCCCTTCCCAGCCCTCTGGCTGCAGCCTCGCCTGGGCCGGCGGGTCAGTCCCAGGCTGTCCGGGTCGCACCAGTGGGCGTGAGTCGCCCTGGGTCGGACTCCGAGAACAGCGCACCCTGCGCCCAGGGGCTGCCGTCCCGGGGCTCCCTCGGCGGCGGCGGTGGCGGCTGCTCCAGCTCTCCACGCTCCCTCTCTCGCTCAACTTGTCACTTTCCACCAACTCTCCAGCCCAGCGCCCCAGCCCCGACCAATGGGAGACGCGGCCCAGGCTGGCGACCCAGCGCCCTCTGCTGCCGCCTCTCAACGCCCGCACCCTCCCCGACTTCGCAGAAAGCGGTCGCGGCTCCCGCGTCTCGGGCACGCTCCCTCCCCTCCCCTCCCCCACACTCCTCAAACTCGCCACCGAACCGAGCCCCGGGGACCTTCGAGGCTACTTGACAGAAGGGGAAACCGAGGCTCAGAGAGACTTATCCGGGATCTCAAGCCAGTTCGTGGCTGGACGACAGTAGACCCAGGTTCTAGCAGCCTCAGCTGTGTCACTGTTAGCTGTGTGACTCTGGGTAATGGCACATTTATTGCTATCATACAATTTCCCCTTTGCTTTCTTCTTGGACCCAAGAGTTGAGAGAGTTCTTACACAAGTAATTTATACTTCGCCTTTTTGTCTTTAATTTGTAGTTTCACTGAATTCAATGTCATCTGTACTGCCTCCTGGCAAGATTTATTGAGGATTATCTGTGGTTATTTTTGTCAATGTCCCATGGTTTTTTGAAAGGTGTTTCTGTCTTCCGAATGTGAAGATAGAATACTGTATCGATTTATCTTCTTTGTATTCATTATTTTTTCAGGCCTTCTGAATCTTTGCATGTTTGTTTGTTTGTTTGTTTGTTTTTTGTCTAGCTGCTCTGCCATGAGCCAAGGGATTATTAAAGACCTCTACAATGAGTGTGTTTTTGTCCATTTCTCCTGGTTTAACTTTATGGATTTTGTAATTCATAAATACCCATAATGATTTGACTTTCCCTGTAGAGACTGCCTTTGATCATAAAAAGTGGTGAGCGCCTGCTGTTTTCAGGGCTGTGCTCTAGGCTCTGAAGATGCAAGGGTAATAGGACACCTGTCAGTCTTGCTCTGGAGGAACAGGAAAAAGCCCATAGTCTCTCAATAATCACTTGGCCACTTACTAAATACCTCCTGTTTGCCTTGTGTTTTATATGCATTTGCTCACAAATCCTCCATTGACACTAAAAAGAGTCATTAAAAGTATATACTTCTTAGCTGTTTTACATATATTATCCCCATATTACAGTTTTAGAAATTGAAACTCAAAGGGAAAGTAAATGACTTGCCCACAGTCACACAGACATGGGGCAGCCAAGCCAGCACTCAGGCTATTTCCACTGAGAGAGTTAAAGCCTGTAACCAGAGCCTGGCACATGATAAGCACTCACTCGGGAGTTGTTGCTGTTGCAGTAGCCTGTAAGAACCCAGCTTTAGGGTTTTAAAATGAACAGTCACTTCACGGAGGGCGAGGACTCTGTCTCAATCATCTAGGTATCTTGCTGGCCTCTAACAGTACCTGGAATGCAATAGGAGCTCAATTAATGAACAAAGGTTAGGTCACCATTTGGAAAATATTAATTTCTCATCATATTTGTTTTACAGGGGTGCATGGAGGAGGGACAAAATTTCATCCATACTCCTTGGCACCAGGAAAAGCAGATCCCTGAGAGCTGAGACATTAGAAGGGGGAAAAAATGCAGCCCAAAGTATGTCCCAGCAGGTCATGGACTCCAGACTCCCAGCCCTTTGCCTTCAGGCAGGTGAATGACTAACCCATGCGGGACAAACAGTCACTTATTCTTCTCCAGGACTTCATGGCAGGAGCTGTGTTGGTAGTTTTCCCCCTTTCTATTGCTCTGACCTGAGGTCAAAAAATGATAGACAGAGAGGCCTTGGGTCAACCAGTTCATTACCTACATTGATCTGTCCCCAAGTTTCTCTGCCTGAGATCTATTCAATCCTGTCCCAATTATCTCGCTTCTTGCCTGAGGAACTTACTGCACAAGGTTCTCTTGTTGGGAAACAGTCTTTGATGGTCAGTCTTAGCATATCACAGCCCAGAAATCAGAGGATACTCAGTTACACTGCACAGTGCTGGGCAGTCCTCTGTTGTCTACAGTCAATACACACAGTTGTCAGACAAGGAGCCTTTCTCATCCACCCACCCTGCCCCCAGCCCCCACCCTATAACTCCTAGGCCCAGGTATCTTAGGTAACAGACAGCTGCTAGTGCTGAGTATACAGAACTTAATGGCACTTTTATCAGTACTTAACCTTCCAGGAACTTAATCACAGAATCATAGACATAAGGAATGTGAGACCTGGAAAGGGCTTTGGAAATTAACTAGTACACCCCCCTCAACATTTTATACAGGAGACATGTGGGACTTAGGAGGGTGAAACCGCCTTGCCCAAAGCTGGCCAGAGCCAAAACTAGGACCTAGACCTACCAGTCCAGACCTGGGTAAGGACCATCATCAAATCATCCCAGATTCCTTCAGTTTAGCTATAGCACACAAGTTTCCAAAGAAAAGGTTAGAAATGGCCTGGCACGGTTGCTCATGCCTGTAATCCCAACACTTTGGGAGGCCAAGGTGGGTGAATTGCTTGAGATCAGGAGTTCAAGACTGTCCTGGCCAACATGGTGAAACTCCATCTCTACAGAAAAATACAAAATATTAGCCAGGCGTGGTGACCCACCTGTAATCCCTGCTACTCAGGAGGCTGAGGCATGAGAATTACTTGAGCCTGAGAGGCAGAGGTTGCAATGAGTGGATATAGCGTCACTGCACTCTAGCCTGGGCAACAGAGCAAGACTCCATCTCAAAAAAAAAAAAAAATGCTGGGGTGGGGGGTGTTAGAAAAAGCTTTTCCTGTTTAAAAAAGTAAAAGAGGTAAAATATATATAATATGCAAAATATATATTGTGTATATGTATATTTATTTATTTATGCAAGTTCAGTAAATGCCAATGTTTAAGAGCACAGGCTGGGGAGCTGGGCTGCTTGGTCTCAAGCTTCAGCTTCTCTGGTTTCTGCTGAGTGACTATAGACAAATATCTTAGTTGCCTGTACTTTTGTTTCTCACCTGTAAAATGATGATGATAATAATAGCACCTATTTCATGCTGTGGTTAGTGTTAATTGAGTTAACTCTTAGAAAGTGCTTTTATGAGTATCTGGCACAGAGAGACACCTAATAAATGGCAGATATTATCGTTATTATTATTTACTGCATGAACCTACTTATATCATCAAAATAAGGTTGGTCTTAGCCCATTTTTAACAAATGGGCTAAGTGAATTGAGTTTTTAAAACTTGCCCAGAGTCAAAAAATTAAAGCAAAAAGGCAGGACTCCATCCCAAGTCAAATATCTCTCTACACTATACACCACTGTCTCAAACCCCTGGTGGGCTATGATAAAAGCTCCAAGCAATCTAAATGTTCCTCTCACAAGCCTCTTTTGGCCATGCCCTCTCTTTTAGGAAGCCAGAAGTTGACACAAATGGATAAGAGAACCCAGGTGAAGCTACTCACTTCCCAGGGGCCTGGCTCAACCTGAGGTACTGGCTGAGGCTCCTGCTACTTACAGAGGCACTCATCTCCCCTGGCCTCTTGCACTGGCACACACGGTTCTGTTTATTATCACTGTAAGGCATAGTGGGAAAATGGAACAGGAGCAGGGCAATAGTAAATCATTGGGGTCAGGTGCCAAGGGGAGCATTAAATAGAAAACTATCTTTCATTTCAAAAACTTGCTGGTGGGAGAGACTCATTTGGACCATCCGCTTGATTTACCCAACAAATACAACCATTAATTATTCTTGGAGAAACGGTGTAGTGTGATGCTTACCAGGAAGAGTTCAGGAGCCAGACTGCATGGATTCAAATCCTGCTCTGCTCGTAATAGTTGTGAGAACTGGGTCCCTGTATTTTAGTTTCTTCATCTGTAAAGAGGCATAATAATAATACCTACCTGTAGCTTTGTTCTGAAGATTAAATTAGTTAATACCTGTAAAGAATTTAACATAGTACCAGTTACACAGTAAGCAGCCAATATTTATTAGCTACTATTGTTAGTGATTAAGAGAATGGACTCGGGCCAGGCGTGGTGGCTCACGCCTGTAATCCCAGCACTTTGGGAGGCCGAAGCAGGCGGATCATGAGGTCAGGAGTTCGAGACCTGCCTGACCAACATAGTGAAACCCTATCTCTACTAAAAACAAAAAAAATAGAAAAATTAGCCAGGCATGGTGGTGTGTGCCTGTAATCCCAGCTACTCAGGAGGCTGAGGCAGGAGAATGGTGTAAACCCAGGAGGCAGAGCTTGCAGTAGGCCGAGATTGCACCACTGCACTCCAGCCTGGGCGACAGAGCGAGACTCCGTCTCAAAAAAAAAAGAGAGAGAGAATGGACTCTAACATCAAACGGAGCTGGCTAGATGACCTGAGCAAGTTGTTTAATTTCTTTATGATACAACATTCTCACCTGCTAAAAGGAGAGAGAGACAGATAATAGAACCAATCATATAAAGTCATTTTTAGTATAAAATAATGTACTTTATACTTTGAATACAAAAGTCACAAAACAGTGTTTGGGGAGCTGGGCATGGTGACTTGTGCCTATAATCCCAGCTACTAGGGAGACTAAGGTGAGAGGATCTCTTGAGCCTAGGAGTTTGAGACCAGCCTGGGCAATATAGCAAGACCCTCATCTCTGTAGAAATATATATATATTTTTAAAAAGTGTTTAGCATGTTACTTACTCAAAAAATTGTTATTATTATTGTTTTTTCTCTAAACTACATTATGAGATAGGAGAGAAGCATAAATTTGGTGATCATACAACCTGAATTTCTAGCACAATCTTGATTTCATATATTTTGTTCCATTAGCCTCTTAGGTCTATTTGTACATGAGTAGAAAAGAAGATTAAAAATAATATGTGTAGTGTCATCAGAAATTCATAAGTAAGAAACTTAAGAATAAGGGATTGTTAGTGAAGCTATTACAAGACATTATAGACTATAGTACTTCAGAAAGCATTGGAGAAAATCTTAGAAAATCTTGGATTTGGAAAAGATTTTTTGACATCACAAAAACCATGAAGTATAAAAGAAAAATTTGATAAGGCCAGGCACAGTGGCTCATGCCTATAATCCCAGCACTTTGGGAGGCCGAGGTGGGCAGATTGCTTGAGCTCAAGAGTTTGAGACCAGCCTGGGCAACATGCCGAAACCCTATCTCTACAAAAACACACAAAAATTAGCTGGGTGTGGTGGTGGGCACCTGTAGTTCCAGCTACTCAGAAGGCTGAGGTGGGAGAATCACTTGAGCCCAGGAGGTAGAGGTTGCAGTGAGCCAAGATGGTGTCAGACA
The DNA here is from genome assembly GCF_029281585.2 of Gorilla gorilla gorilla. NCBI lineage: Eukaryota > Metazoa > Chordata > Mammalia > Primates > Hominidae > Gorilla > Gorilla gorilla. The sequence continues at coordinate 176,210,182 of NC_073224.2, forward strand.
GAGTGAGACAAAGAAGGAGGGAAGAAAGGAAGGAGGGAAGGAAGGAAGACTTGATCAATTGGACTTATTCAAAATTAAAATCTTTTGCTTTTCAAAAGACATTGTTTGAGAACACATGGATACGGGGAGGGGAACATCATATACCGGGGCCCATTGGAGGTTGGGGGAAAGGGGAGGGAGAGCATTAGGACAAATACCTAATGCATGCAGGGCTTAAAACCTAGATGGCAGGTTGATAGGTGCCGCAAGACACCATGGCACATGTATACCTATGTAACAACCCTGCACGTCCAGCACATGTATCCCAGAACTTAAAGTAAAATTAAAAAAAAAAAACATGAAATTGCTATAAAAATAAAAAGGTAAGCCACAGACTAGGGGAAAATATTTTAAAGACTTATATCTGACTAAGAACTTACATCTGCAACATACAAAGAACTCTTAACCACTCAATGATAGGAAGACTAAAAACCTGACTTTTAAAAATGGGCAATATAATTGAAGTGACACCACCAATGAAGATATATGGATAGCAAAAAATATACATTAAAAGATGCTCAACAACATTAATGATCAGGGAAATGCAAATTAAAACCATAATCAGAAACTACTATATACCTAATACAGTGACTAAAATTGAAGAGATAACTCATATCAAGTTTTGGCCAGGATGTGGAGCAACTGGATCTTTCATATATTGCTAATGAGGATATAAAATGGTATAGACACTTTGGGAAACAGTTTTGCAGTTAAAAGCTAAATCTATATCTACTATATAATCCAGCCATTCCACTCCTAGGTATTAACCCAAGGGAAATGAAAGCATATGTCCACACAAAGACTTACACATGAAAATACACAGTAGTTACATGTGTAATGGCCCAAAAATTGGAAACAACCCAAATGTTCATCAACAAGTGAGTGGAAAAACTCTGGTATAGACATATAATAAAACTCAGCAAACACAATAAATAAATTATAATGTATGTAATAGTGTAGTTGAATAACAAAATAATTATGCTGAGTGAAAGAAGTTAGAGTTTTAAAAGAATATATACTGCATGATTTCATTTATATAAAATTCTAGAAAATGCAAACTAATCTACTGTGACCAAAAAATAGATCATTGTTTACCTGGGGTCAAAGAAATGGAAGGATGAATGACAGATGGGCATAGAGACATTCATTTATGGGGGTGATGGATTTGTTCATTATCTTGATTTTGATGATGTTTCACAGGTATATACCTGTGTCAAAATTTACTGTAGTAATCTGGGTCCAATCAGGAGATAGAAACCACACAGTAGATAAAGCAGAAGTTTAACAGAAAGAAAGAAATATTAACTATGATATAAGGAATAATCATACAATATAAAGCAACTATCTATGGTACCCTAAGGGAGATTCCCTAAAGCATTACACACTTGGAAAGGGTTCAGACCTCACTGGAGAAGGCATGGTCAACCACTGAACAGTAAGGGAGTTTGCCTATATCGCCAGAGTAAGGCAAATGATAGGTCGCCCTCAGGAGAAATGTAAGGGGAATTTCCTAAATTTCTAGCTGGGGAGCAGCAACTAATGGCATGGGCATGCAGTGAAAGTCTGGTGTGGGCAGGAGGCCTTCAAAACATGTGGGCAATGTGGAGCTTGCAAAGAAGCAGCAGCTTCTGTGTGTACTCTTCCCACCCTGTGGCTGCAGGTGGGCTCTAGGGACTTACAGAAGAAGCAGCTTCTCAGTGTGTGACCCCCTCAACCACTGATGACTGCATGCAATCCACACTCAGGCTCTGGTTTTCTTTCTTTTTATTTTTTTCTGTGAGACAGAGTCTCTCTTTGTTGCCCAGGCTGGAGTGCGATGGCGCAATATAGGCTTACTGCAACCTCTGCATCCTGGGTTCAAGTGATTCTCTTGCCTCAGCCTCCCAAGTAGCTGGATTACAGGTGCACAATTAGCCACCACACCTGGCTAATTTTTTGTATTTTTAGTAGAGATGAGGTTTCGCCATGTTGGCCAGGCTGGTCTCCAGCTCCTGACCTCAGGTGATCTGCCCGCCTGGGCCTCCCAAAGTGCTGGGATCGCAGGCGTGAGCCACTGTGCCTGGCAAGGCTCTGGTTTTCATGTCAAGAAGGCTGTGAGAAATATTATCACCAGGCCAAGGCTAGAAGATTGCAGAGAAAGTGGGTTCTGGGCCTGAGGCTGAGGCAGCCTCCATCAAATGTTTTCACACCCACACCACTTGGCCCATGCTGGAAACTGCAAGAAGGCTTTTCCTCTTGCAATATCCCTCCAGAGCCCTCTATTTTAAAAGCTCACTTTAAAGGAGAAATGCTTAAAGAAATTCCATTGTTTATCATAAAGCATATATTGAAGGGTGAACTTGGAGCTGAGAATAATATCTATCTTCAAAACGAGCAGTGTAGCATCTTCAACTCTCTCTGCTTCCATCTTCACAATGCCTTCACTCTTACAAGGACTCTTCAAATTACATAGGACCCACTTGGATAATCCAGGATAATATCACCATCACAAGATTTTTACCTTAATCACATCTGCAAAGTCTCTTTTGCTGTATAAGATAACATACTAACAAGTTTCAAGGATTCAGATATGGAGATCTCAGCCTACCATACACCCTTTCTAAAGACACTAACAGAGGATAAACTAGCTACTCAAGAAAGCAACACTTTCCCCCACCAAAAAAAAAAAAAAAAAAAAAAACATGAAATCTAGGAGAAAGGTAAGTGAAGGAAATTCCCAAAGTGATGAGAAGGAAGGGAGGTTCCAGGAGGAAACCAAAATAACTAACTAGAGAAAATTAGCCAAGATTGGAACAGGTCTAAGGCTCTGGGAGAGAAGTCAACATCGAATAGACTACTAGATGGATTTAGGCCTGAAAGAGACTTTCACTTTTGAGGAAGAGTTTTGGAATGAAGTAGTAATGAGCATATAGAAATCACTAAACAAACACAAATATAAGACAATTATTAGTTCCATGGAATACGAGAAGTTATACAAAAAAGACAAATGTAAACATAGTATATTACATGGCTTAGCTGTTGATAGAGATTGCATAGACATACTATTATAAACACTGAATCTAACCAAAATTATGATCTAATTATGATGGGAGCACAGAAGGATGGGAAGTGTATGGTGGTGGTGGTGGTGGTTGTAAAAGAGAAGTCATATTTTATAGTGGAAAGTCAATAGGTAATACCTGCCACTGAAATATTAAGATGTAGCTATATGTTATTTAAGGTCATGAAGCTAAATATTGAAAGCATTGAAATCACGAAATAGATGTGGAAAAGCGGACTGGATTATGGGAGGACACTGGCATCACTGAGAAGCTCAGTAGTGGCTCTCCTCTGTAGGCCAGGCCAGAGCTTAAGGTAGGAAATGCTGTTATGAAACTGGGATTGTTAATAGTAATAAGGATGATAATATCCCAAAATAAAGGCCAGGTGAAAGCAGCATGGACACAATCAATGTGATGAGCAGTGAGACTGGAGAGGCCACCAGGGTAGCCTGGAGATATTAATAGAACACAGCATTCCTAGGGGCAAGATATATGGATGTGTAGGCAGCCAACAAGGGCATTGTTCAAACCATTTGGCTAAAAGAAATCAAGGAGGTGGAAGACAGCTTCTCTAGTAAAATATCATGGTAGTTTATCGGTTCTAGGCCAGGACCAGTTTTCTGACCCAGAATACACTGAGTAAATGAAAGGTCAGACGCTCAGAAGAAGTTCCCTATGACACAGTGAGTGCATTAAAGAAAAAGCTCTTCCGCAGAACCAAGCCATGGTATGAGTTGTTGTCCAACTTGTTGCTGCTTTGGCCCATTTAAGCCAGGAGCCCCTTTGTTATTGGAGGGTGTCTGCAGTGGGGAAAGATGTTATATGAAATTAATGGAAACCATCAATCAGAGAATCACAGGATAGATCTCTAAAGGTTCTGTGTGGCCATGCCATGTGTAGCAAAGAATTACTGTCCAAAAAACAGCATCCCCTTGCTGATGATCGGGGTAATTACTCTTGCCAGGATGGTAATTCCTTTATTCAGTGATGGGTCTCTTGGCATGAGGAATCTAAGTAACTGGATGGACTGCAGGTATAGCTTTCAAATTTGATGGGGTCTTGTTGTGAGCTTCGTGGAAGGGTTCTTTCAATGGGAGCAGAGTCCAAGGTTATTGGGAGGGGAAGTACAGGTTCTATGTGCAGCATTCAAGAGATCATACAGATGAAATATAAAGACATAGGCTGAAAGCAAAAGCATAAAAAAAGATGTACCATACAAACAGTAATCATTTAAAAAACTATCGTAGCTCTAATATCATCAGAGAGAACAGTACATTACATGTATCACATCATCACTATGTACTCCATAAATTGTACAACTATTATGTGTCAACTTAGAATTTTTAAAATAAAATTAAAAAGAGACACTGTTAAAACACAAAAAGAAAGAAGACAAAGAGTTAAAAATCAATTCATTAAGATCACATAAAAATCCTAAATTTTCGTGTGTTTATATGTATGTTCCTAAAAATAGAGCTTAAAAAGCAAAAATTGACAAAAGTAAAGGGAGAATAGAAAATGAACAATCACAGTTGGAGACTTGAGTACTTCTCTCTCAGTAAATGATAGAGCAAGAATATAGAAAATCAGTAAGTATGTAAGTGATGGGAACACTATCAATTAACTTGATTTAGTAGATGTTTATGAAATGCTACATCCAACAACTAAAGAACACACATTCTTTTCAAGCACTTACATAACATTCATCAAGATAGACCATCTGCTAAGCCATAAAATGTCTCAGTAAATTTCAAAAGATTGAAATCATAGACTATATTCTCTGGCCACAAGTCAAGTAAATTAGAAATCAATAGCAAAAAGATATGTAGAAAATCCATTTACATTTAAAAATTAATCGACATTTTTAATAACTCTGGAACCAGAGAATAATTCACAAGAAAAATTAGAAAATATGTAAACTAAATGATAAGGAAATCATAGCCTATTGAAATTTGAGAGATGCAGCTAAAGTGGTATGAAGGGGAAAATTCATGATTTTAAATATTTATATTAGAAAACAAGAAAGAGCTAAAATCATGATTTAAGTATCCATATTAGCAAGTTTAAAAAGGAAGGGCAAAGCAAATCCAAAATGAGCAGAAGAAAGTAATGAGGATAAGAAGAAAATTTAATGAAATAGAAAACAAGTAAATAATAAAAATCAACAAAGATGAAAGTTTGTTCTTTGAAAATATTAATACAATCGGGAAACTCCTAGCGATTTCAAAGAAAATAAGAGGAGAAAAAAACCCACAAATTACCAACACAGGGCATGAGAGAGAGAGACTATAACCACAGGTTCTACAGACAATAGAGGACAACAAGGGACTGTTATGAATAACTTTATGCCAACACATAAAGTTGTAGATGAAATGGACAAATTCCTTGAAAAACACAACTCACCACAATGGATAGATAGAAGAATAAATAAAAGACATAAATAGCTATGTACCTATAAAAGACAATTGAAATCTTAATTTAAAACATTTTCACAAAGAAAATCCCTAGCCCAGATGACTTTACAGGTGAATTCTACCAAGTATTTTAGGAAGAAATAATTCCAATATTGGGCAAACTCTTTCACAAAAGGAGAGAACAATTCCTAATTCATTGTATAAGCTTCTACGTCCCAAACACCAAAACATTATGATAAAAGACGTTTCAAGAAAAGAAAATCACCCAATGATGACTGCAAAATAGCACTTGAAAAAGAATCCAGCACCCATTTATATATTTTAAAATAGTTCCCATAAAACTAGAAATACAAGAGAACCTCTGAAAAATCTGATAAAAGGGGTCAAGCACAGTGGCTCATGCCTGTAATCCCAGGACTTTGGGAGGCTGAGGCAGGCAGATCACTTCAGGCCAGGAGTTTGAGACCAGCCTGGTCAACATGGTGAAACCCTGTCTCTACTAAAAATACAAAAATTAGCCGGGCCTGGTGGTGCACACCTGTAATCCCAACTACTTGGGAGGCTGAGGCACAAGAATTGCTTGAACCCAGGAGGTGGAGATCGCAGTGAGCCGAGATCACACACTGCCCTCCAGCCTGGGTGACAGAGAGAGGCTGCCTTAAAAAAAAAAAATGGCTTCTAAGGAAAACCTAGAGTTAACATCATAATTGATGGTGAAATATTAAAAATGGTCCACATAATGTAAGGGACAAGGCAAAGGATGTAAACTTTCACCATTTATATTTAATATCACACTGGAGGTATTCACCATGTCATGCATGTCTTGCATAAGGCAAGAAAGAGAAATAAAAGGCAAAAATATTGAGAAAGTAGTAAAATTCTATTTTTTTTTGTAGGTAATGATAGTGGACGCAGAAAATTCAAAAGAATCAACACAACAACATTTTGGGGTTTTGGTGTTGTGTATGTGTGTGTGTGTGTGTGTTCTTTTTGAGACAGGGTTTCGCTGTGTCACACAGGGTGGAGTACAGTGGTGTGACCATAGCTCACTGCAGCTCAAACTCCTGGGCTCAAGGGATTCTCCCACCTCAGCCTCCCAAGTAGCTGAGACTCCAGGCACGGGCCACACTGCACCTGGCTAATTTTTTTTAATTTTTAATAGAGAAGGGGTATTGCTTTGCTGCCCAAGCTGGTCTTGAACTCTTGGCAACAAGTGATCCTCCTGCCTTGGCCTCCCAACCTGCCTTGGCCTCCCAAAATGCCAGAATTAGGTGTGACCCACCTCACATGGCCTAACACAACAACATTTTTAAAACCCTACTACTAAATTGATAAGTGAATTTAGCAGGGCCTCAGGATACATGTTCAACATACAAAAATCCATCATATGTCTATATATTAGCAATAAACAATTGGAAATAAAAATTTAAAATAAATTTTATTTACAATAGCACCAAAAACCATAAAGAACCTAAAAATAAAGTTTATGAAAGAATTAAAAAGACCCCTACACTGAAAATCTACAAAATATTATTGACAAACATGAAAGAAGACCTAAATAAGGGGAGAGCTATATACACCTTAAAAGATTCAATACTATAAATATGCCATAAAGGCAGAAAAGTGTATCCATAGAACAGAATACAGAGTACAGAAATAGGATCACACATATATAGACAATGATTTTTCTGCAAAGGCACCAATATAATTCAATGAAAAAATAAAAGTCTAACAAATTATGCTGAACCAACTGGGAAAAAAATGAACCTTAATCTGTACTCCATAGCATAAAGAAAAATTAACTTGAGATAAATTAAAGCATAAATGTAAAAGCTAAAACTATGAAACTCAAGGAATAATTAAAAAACAAACAACACAATAAAAATAAGCAAAACACTCAGATACATCTCCAAAGAAGATATACAGATGGCAAATAAACACATGAAGAGATGCTCAACATCATTAATTATTAAGGAACTTCAAATTAAAATTATAATAAGGTACACTGCTTACATATTAGAATGGAAAAAAAGACTGCATCCAAGTGTTGACAAGAGTGGGGAGAAACTGGAACTCTTCTTACACTGCTGGTGGGAAACTAAGATGGTAGAACTTTGAAAAATATTTTGGCAGTTTCTTTTTTTTTTTTTTTTTTTTTTTGAGACGGAGTCTTGCTTTGTCGCCCAGGCTGGAGTGCAGTGGCGCGATCTCTGCTCACTGCAAGTTCCACCTCCCGGGTTCACGCCATTCTCCTGCCTCAGCCTCCCGAGTAGCTGGGACTACAGGCGCCCACTACCACGCCCGGCTAATTTTTTTTTTTTTTTGTATTTTTAGTAGAGACGGGGTTTCACCGTGTTAGCCAGGATGGTCTCGATCTCCTGACCTCGTGATCCGCCCGCCTCGGCCTCCCAAAGTGCTGGGATTACAGGCGTGAGCCACCGCGCCCGGCCGGCAGTTTCTTACAAGGTTAAATACACACCTACAATAGGACCCAGCCAAATCACTCCTAGGCTTTTTCTCCAGAGTAATGAAAGGATATGTTCATACAAAGACATATACACAAATGGTCATAGCAGCTATATTTTTAATAGCCCCAACCTGGTACAACCCAAATGTTCATCAACAAGTGAGTGAATAACAAACTATGGTACATTCATATAGTGGAATACTACTCAGCAATCAAAAGAAATGAACCAATAATGATATACACCATAGCATGGATAGCAAAATATTTAAGCTTATTGAAAGAAGCCAGACGTAAAGAAAAGTACATTCTATATGATCCCATTTGTATAAAACAAATAAATGTATAGCGAAAGAAAACAGATCCATGGTGACCTGGGGACAAGGTGTGGAGAGACACAGATGGATCACAGAAGGTCATAAGGAAGCTTTTGGGGGTGATAGATACGTTCATTATCCTGATTGTGGCGATGGTTTTATGGGTGTGTTCATGTGATGAAATTTATCAAAGTGTACACTTAAAATATGTTGCTTTATATTATGTCAGCTATATATAAATAACCTGCTTTTAAAAAAAATGCATGGCCAGGCATGGTGGCTCATGCCTGTAATCCCAACACTTTGGGAGGCCGAGGCGGGCAGATCACGAGGTCAGGAGATGGAGACTATCCTGGCTAACACGATGAAACCCCGTCTCTACTAAAAATACAAAAAATTAGCAGGGCTTGGTGGTGGACGCCTGTAGTCCCAGCTACTTGGGAGGCTGAGGCAGGAGAATGGCGTGAACCTGGGAGGCAAAGCTTGCAGTGAGCCGAGATCGCGCCACTGCACTCCAGCCTGGGCGATACACTGAGACTCTGTCTCACAAAAAAAAAAAAAAAAAAAAAAAAAAAAAATGCGTTTAGGCCCAACCAAACACTACTAAGCTAAATACAGCCCTCAAAATGCAAATTTGCCTCTGCTCAAGTTTTGCTCCTGCCATTTAAGAGTTAAGAACATTGAGACCTATAGAGATACAGTAATTTGACCTGGTCAGGTTCTGTTTATAAAGTCAGTATTTAGAGGCTGGATAAGAAAAGGGCAAAATAATGTTGCTGTTGTTGTTGTTGATGATGATGATGACGATGATTTAAATGGATTTTAGCTTTTTATCTATTTTAAGAATTGCTTTTGCAATGGAAAGCAGAACTAAAAATCAGAAGGTCTGGTCTGAATTTCCACTCCATCACCAATTAGCTCTATGACCTTGAGCAATTTCCTTAGTTTGCAGAATCTGTTTCTTTATCTCTACACATATGTTAGAAATATCTACCTCATAAAGACTTCTTGAGGGTTAAATAAAATAGGATATGCTCAAGTACATTTTCAATAAATATCAGTTGGGTGAATTTAATCTGTGAGATAGTAGTGAAATATATATTATGAATTGATAGATTTATAAAGCCAAGGATGTAAGAAATTAAGGGCTTGCCCTGGGTCATGAAGTTAGGAAATGGAGAGTTGGCATATCCAGCCTCCCAACTCCTAGTCCAGTGTTCTGTTATAAAAAAAAACACCCACTGAGGTTTCTGGGGGAAAAAAAAAAGCTAAAAAGCCTGTAAGTGGGAAGTCAGGAGGTTCTTTTCTTCTCAAAGAATCGCCTAATTCAGGGGTCTCAAAATGGCAGCCAGTGGCCATATATGGCCTTCTGAAGTCTTTAGACTCTGCGTGCATTGTGTTTTAAGAAATTCAAGCCAACATTTAGAGTTTGAGAGATTTCAAATAAAAGTCTGAATTTCCTGCTTGTTTTGCAGAAAATTAACAGATCAGGCAACACGGAGCCCTCATGGAGGAAGGGCAAGGGAGAGCCAGAGCTGAGGAGCAGGTGCCCCTTCAGATGAGGCAGGTCCCCTCAGATCCTCACAGTCCCCATCATTTCCTCACGCCTTGACACCAGGCCCACCTCACTCATTATCACAGGAACCTAGCCTCTGCAGGCATTGATTTTTGCAACCCACGTTTTACACCATTCTGCCCCATGCAGTTAACCTTCATTTCTAGGGACCAACCGTGTTTATGATTTGTTATCTAGAAATGACAATTAGCTGTGTTGACATTCAGCCAACCACTCAACAGAAATCACTCCCTTTAGGCTGCATATGTAAGCAGTTTAAACACACACCAATTGAAGTGGAGATCTGGCAACTTTCCGGCATGTTACAGCAATGTAGATATGCAGTCAGGATTTTTTTTTTTTTTTTAACACCAAAGTGGATATATTTTGGAGGTCCTGACTCTCAAATAATCCAACGTGACATTCTAACTTAACCAAATTTACCTGGCAACTGCCCTGCTTCCACGGACCTGTGCTTCAACAGTGGAATTTAAGAGCCACATTAAATTTCCTAAGGAAACTTAAGGGTGTAAAAACCAGTGCAGCCTAGGACTTGAGATAGCTCCACATTCAACCTTAAATGAGCCCATGAAGTAAACACAAAACACAGGAAGAGAGAGGGGAAACCCAACAGCAGTAACACATCAAACATTATTTTTATATGCAAAACCTACCAAACCACCTACAATTAGTGAATACAGATCACTTTTCGGCTCTGAGATAGTCCATCACAGCATACAAATGTAAGTTAAAACGTGTGCTTTAGACCTTGGAGTACATCTGCTCTTGATTCTCTGTCAGTACAAAATATTTTTCCTCTTTCAATGTAAACATTGAATCAGGAAGCCTGCAATGAAACTATATAGTACTATCCAATCTAAAAACATGTTTGGAAACCAAATTCTGGAAACAGATACATATTCCCATTTGTCTGTCCTCATAACTACAAAACACAAAGAATAACCTAAAGTTTTAAGTATTCTGATTATACTGGATTTTGCCACTATTAAACAGGTTACTATGAGAATAATTGCCCTAGACAGTTATATACAACTACGGAAGAGCCACCCATGGGAGGAGAATCAGCTGATTCTTTGTGTGTCTACAATTTTTGTTTTGTTAAATAGTGAAATGTTTGTGGTCGATATTTTTCTGGATTTCATTCCCCCAGAGAAAATGTACTATATACAAAACCCATTTTCTATTATTACTTTTTAGTAATAGAGTTAAAGATCTATTGTCTGGTGTGATTTGTAAACACTATCAAGCCGGGAAGGGAGCTCCTCAAAATCCAATGATCATTTTAAGGATACCTGTTATAAATTTTAAATAATAAACACAAGTGCCACCAGACCCAAGGTAGAAGTTGGTATCGGGGTACAGAAATGTTTCTATTTTCCTTTTCTTGTCATACTCAGAGTCCACTATTTACTCCAGACTTCCCTATCTCTCTAATAAGTGCCAGATTTTTATTGACACATTTCTTCTGCTTTCTGCCACAGACACCAAAAACTCTGGAATGTGGGGATATCTTTTCCAGCTACCATCATCTCCACACATTTTCAGAGAGATCACTATTATCATTCTCCAGGGCTCTTGACTTTGTTTTTAAAACATAGTCCCATTACACACACAGTACATCTGTTTTCCTCTCAGAAGAGAAGCATTCTTGATTACTCTGCCTTTTCCCCTCAGAGAAATGTACTACACAGAAATGACAGAAATCTTTTGATCAACAAGCTTCCAAAGAGATACAGATTTGTTCTCCACAATGAGTAAGGAAGCTGTATTCATTTTTTTTTCTTTATTACAAAAAAAAGGAGAGATGTGTGTAGGGAATCTAAAAAAAAAAAAAAAAAAAAAAAAAAAAAACCACACTGAGAGGACTGCCTTTAAAGAAAAGAGGAGAAAAACATTTACAAGATCACCCTAGGAACTTGCACAGAAATTGATTCCCCACATTTATGCACAAGCCACCACAGTTTGAGCAGAGAGAACATCGGGCTTTTCCTCTTGGATGCTGTATCTTTTTTTTTTTTTTAATTTTAATTTCATGGAACTCTGAGCTATAGATTCACAGCAACACTAGGCATGCATTGTCACTACAGGGTTTTTCATCTCTCTGTAACTTTACAGACCAGCTCAAAGAATCCCTGGGCTAGAGGGAATTATTTGGATTCCTGTTTACAGCTGAAGAAACTGAAGAAGAGAAGCAGAGAGTTTCCCACTGAGATACAGAGAGAGTCTGTTTGAGGGACTCAGTCTTCAGGGTTTCAGAGTTCAAACACCCCCTCAGAGCACTACAACAGGGGAACAGGCAGCTTCTAAATCTAGCATGAAATGCCAGATTTTGTTATTCTCTCTATATAACGCCATAGAGCATATTTGCATGGGCAGGAGCAGCAACAACAGAAAAACATGGTCAGAGGGTAGCTAGATCCAAAATAGACTTTATTATACATAACTGAATATAATATAAGAAATACAGTCATTCCCTCCTGCCATAAACATCAGTTAAACCCTTGGTGCCAGAATCATCTAAATCCTTCCATTTTATAGTGTACTTGATAGCAGCTTGTTCTCACCATCTAAAAAAGAAATCATTTGGGTATAGCTCAGCTATAGACTAAATTCCTCTTGGAAGGTGAGGTTTTTAGTATGGACAGCAAAAACTTTTCGTTCACTACACTTTTTTTGGGGGGGGCATATAAGTTTACAAAAATTTCCAATTATAATATGACATCTTTATTTCATGTACAGAAAATTCCCATAATGATGATTTATTAATCCTACCAGAGACCACTAAGGGTAATAGAGAGTTAGTTGGATGGCTAGGATAACCTGCTTCTAGTCCTGGTAAGTAATAATAATAGTCATGGTATCTATAATCTAGTGAGCACTTTATATGCATTTTCTGAATTAATCCATACAACATTTCTTTGAGTTCAGTATTATTCTCTGTATTTTACAGATGAGAAAATTTAAGATTGGAGGGGCAAAGTAACTAACTCGTGATTACATTTAGTGCCAGTGTGGTTAACAAGTAGTATTCTGGAATCAGGGAGACTTGGGAATCTGAAAACATTTACCTACCCATTGTGAGTGACCAATCATCCCGACTTGCTCAGGACTCAGGAATTTCCTGGGAGGGGAGAATTTCAGTGCAAATTAGGATGGGTAGTCACTCTAGGAGTAATGCAACCTCAGAAAAGTACCTCCACTGTCTGGACCAAGAGGAATTTGGACCAGAATGACGGCTAAGATTCTGTGGAGAGCGCTGAAGTCTGGTTTTGCTCTATAGAAAATGACACAGGGTCATCTAATAATAACTTAAGGACTCTGTAGTATCATTTTTGCTCTTCCCTTTTTTTTTTTTTTTTAAGACAGAGTTTTGCTCTGTCACCCAGGCTGGAGTGCAATGGCGTGGTCTCGGCTCACTGCAACCTCCGCCTCCAGGGTTCAAGCGATTCTCCTGCTTCAGCCTCCTGAGTAGCTGGGATTACAGGCGCCTGCCACCATGCCCGGCTAATTTTTGTATTTTTAGTAGAGACGGGGTTTCACCATTTTGGCCAGGCTGGTCTCGAACTCCTGACCTCAGGTGATCTACCTGCCTTGGCCTGCCAAAGTGCTGAGATTACAGGCTACAGGCATGAGCCACTGCACTCAGCCTGCTCTTCCTTTTTTATGACAGCACAGTTGTAACAGAGTGAGCCTGTTTATTCTGGCAAGTACCTCTGACTGAATCTACACAGAATCAGAACTCGTACAGCACAGCTGTCTAGGAAACAGGCCTGAGCGTGACAACCCCCATGTCCATCTGCTTCAACATGCTAATGGGCGCTTCACACCGATCACATGCACTCAGTCCCCCTCGGCCTGTTCCCCCATCAAAATGGGGATAACAAATAACAGCACCCCCCAAGTTCATGGGACTCAAGTGAGACCAAAGATATGAAAGTGCTTCTGTAAACTGCAGAGAAATATTTTTTTTAAGTTTTTTTCTTATGATTATATTTTGGCTTCAAAACAACACTGGGACGCAAGCAGAGCCTGCATTTCTAGGCCCATTTTCTAGATGAGGAGGTGAAGGTTTAGGGAGCTGAAGAGATGGGCTGGAAGTCACACAGCTATTAAAGAAAAGTCCATTTGTCCTTTTATGTACTCATTTACTCCTTCATTCATTCAACATATAGGTTTTGAGCATGTACCATGTATCAAACACTTGTGCCAACTACTGGGGATGCAATGGGTGAGCAAAAACGCAGTCCTTGCTTTGAGAAACTAGCAGTCTGAAGGTCAGAATGGGACCAGATGTGACAGAGATGGCTGGGTGCCCCCCAAAATCTGCTCTTTCTTTCTTCCATCCATGGTAACAGTTTCTGACTGGAATGTGGCTGCCGAGACCTCTTTGCGTCTAGTGTGGCCTTGTGACCACGTTCTGTCCAAGTGAGGTTGGCCTCTTCCACTGCCTTCTAAAACCCCCCACTTCCTGGTAGCTGTCATAGCATGACCAGGGCCGCCTGCTAAATGCAATTAGCAGTCTTGGAAGTCACTCATTGAAGTGGCCAAGCTACCATTAGCCTAGTTCTCTGAATAACTATGGAGTGGAACCACTTGCTGGCCTCAAACACTCACTGCAGAGTGTTACATGAGAAACGGCATCAATATTCTTTAAGTCATTCTTTATTGCAGTCTCTTTGCAAAAGCAGCTACTGTTAACTCAACTAACACAAATTATACTGTTGTGGAGACAGAACATTACTCATGCAACCAACCAAAAGTTAGTTAGAAAAACCTTTGCTGCTCAATGTGAAGAATGAAGATACCATCTACACTGCCTGGATTAGTTTCCTATTGCTGCTGTAACAAATTTGGTGGCTTACAACAGCACCAATCTATTATTTTACAGTTCTGGAGGTCCAAAGTCTAAAATGGGTCATCAGAGCTGTGTTCCTTCTGGAGGAGCTGTCTCTTACTCTGATCTCTGCTTTCATTGTCACATCCTCTTCTCTGACTCTGACACTCCTGCCTCCCTCTTATAAAGATTCTTGTGATGACATTAGGGTCACCTACTGGATAATCTCCCCATCCCAACATCCTTAATTTAATCACATCTGCAAAGTCCCTTTTGCCACATAAAGTAGCATATGTATAGATTTCAGGGATAAGAATGTAGACATCCTTGGGGGGTCATTATTATAACTACCTGATATGGTTTGGCTGTGTCCTCATCCAAATCTCATCTTGAATTGTAGTCCCCATAATTCCCATGTATTGTGTGAGGGACCTGGTGGGAGGTAATTGAATCATGGGGGCAGTTACCCTCATGCTGTTCTCATGATAGCAAATGAGTTCTCACGAGATCTGATGTTTTTATAAGGGATCTTTCCCCCTTTGCTTGGCACTTCTCTCTCCTGCTGCCCTGTGAAGAATGATGTGTTTACTTCCAGTTCCACTATGATTGTACGTTTCCTGAGGCCTTCCCAGCCATGCAGAACTGTGAGTCAATTAAACGTCTTTCCTTTATAAATTACCCAGTCTCGGGCAGTTCTTTATAGCAGTGTGACAATGGACTAATACACTACCAGAGTGCCCATGAACCCCATGGTACTGACTTTCTTCAGTGCTTCTGGCCTGTACTAGTTACACACTTCATTTTTCATGGATCTAGAGAAATAGTGTGGGGACCAACAAAGTTCCAGTGGACAGACAGTATGATGCACTAATAATAACCATCTCTAAATGCTGAGTAATTAATCAGCAGCTGAGTCTTTCTTTCTTTAATAAAATAATAATTTTTTAAAACTTCTGTCATGTAGAGTGTATGTGACAGCATTTTGCTTTGTTCTTTATATACATTATTTCATTTCATTCTTACCAACATCTTATGACTCCCTTTTTGCAAATGAGACAACAGAGGATACATAATCCTAATATTGCACAGCAGGGAAAGAATTTGGCACCAGGCTGCTTTACCCCAAAGCTTGTGCTCCTAAAATCCATATTCTACTGAATTCTGGACCCATTCTTCCTTTTCTATTTTCACTTCCACTCCCTAATTCAGACACCCTCACATTCCTGCCAGAATTACTGTAATCTCCTCCTCACGATTTTGTTTCTCTCTCCCTTCCTCTGTCCATACTCTGCACTGACACCTGACTACACTTCCTCCCTAGCCGTGACCACGACTCTCGCAATCAGAACCCTCAGCAGTTCACCACTGCATCCTGAACTCCTCCTGGCCTCAAAGGCCTCCCCCAACCTGGCTCCACCCCGCCCCATGTTAACATAGTGCATCAGTCGCACAAGGCCTTTGGCCACCCTCTGGTACATACTTAGAGTATTTTTGTCTCTGCTTATGTGCCCATGCCATATCCTCCACCTGGGATGCCCTCTCTGACAACAGAAATACTAACAGTCATTCAAGGCCCACCTCAAATTCCATCCATCCCCTCTGGAAAGTTGCCCTGACTACTCTAGTAGTAATACAGTATCTTCCCAGAACTCCCAGGGTGCTATTATTCATCTATGCAGGCATATATTAACACTTAAGAAATATTTACTTAATACCTACTATATCCAAGGTACAGTTTTAGAAACTGATGATACAGAGATCAAACACATTTACACTCACACACAGTCCATCTCTCAGAGAGCCCAAACTTTGTTTATGCCATTTCTGAAACGTGTCCTGTGCTGCCTCTTCTCAAAGTGCACATACACAGTTCCCCAGCCCACCAGCACCGAGCCCGGGGACTATGTCTCCCTCCACATGCTTGTCTTACACAGCACTTAACCTAGTATAGACTGTTGAAGGTAGAATTTTATATTCAAGGTTGTGAATCTCTTCTTATTTTGGCCACAATTCCAGATGTTTCCTAGCCATCAGGAAACAGGAAACTTGCTCTATGCATCAAAGTTGGAGATGGAAATTTAGAAGAATAAGGCATGAGAATCACTCAGACTGGTGGATAATATGAGCAAATTAGTTAAAATATTTAGATGAGAAAAAAGGACACTAATCCCTTATGGTGTTCAATTATCTAATCTTCTAGATAGGCAAAGTTGTTCATACCTTCTGTAATTCATAGAGGTATTTTGAAGATCAAATGAAACATGGATGGGAAGGGCCTTGATGAGAAGGGCCTTTCAAAAGCAGACAAAGGAGCTGGGTATGGTGGCTCATGTTTGTGATGCCAGTTCTTTGGGAGGCTGAGGCACGAAGATCCCTAGAGATCAGGAGTTCAAGACCAGCCTGGGCAACATAGTGAGACCCCCCAATCCCCACACCAAAAATTTAAGAATTGGCTGGGCGTAGTGGCACACACCTGTAATCCCAGCTACTCAGGAGGCTGAGGTGGGGGAATCACTTGAGCCTGGGAGATCAAGACTGAAGAGAGCTGTGATTGTGCCACTACATTCCAGCCCAGGCAACAGAGTGAGACTGTGTCTCAAAATAAATAAATAAAAACAAAAGCAGCCAAAGGACTCTACAAATTGAAGTGCTAGGTGTACTCATGATCATGAATATAAATGACACAAATATATTTCATCTAGTCCAAATGGGAAAATGAGGAGCCAAACAGAGTTAGTAACTTGCCCAAAAGCACATGGTCAGGAAGCAAAATGAAAACTTAAATCCCTTGACATTCAGTCCAGTGCTCATGAATCATAGGGATTGCCTTACTTTGGGGTTCCACAGAAGTGGACTCCAAGGCAAAGATTCAAATGCAAGTGGCTTATTTGAGAAGTTATTCCACGGAACACTGGTTGAGCAGCGGAAGTGAGACAGGCAAGAGAAGAACATAATGAAACAAGTTTCCACCAACTGGAGCTTCATCCTGCTGAGAACTCTGAGAAACAGCATAGAGCATGCACCCCAGAGTTATCCCACAAGGGGCAAGAGGGCCAGGGCATTTATCCCATCAGGCATTCCATGTCAGTTGCCGGGGGAAGTGATTATTCCCTGGTCACTTCCAGTATGCAAGTAGGTGGGCTCCAATGACCAGAGAATCCCGTAGGCAAAGATTCACAGGATTTGGCAATTGAGGCTGGTTCAGCACGCCCAGCAGAGGTGCAAGTAGGGGGACACTGCCGGATACTGACAGCATCTCCTCTGCCAAAGGATGCTCAGGATGAGTTAAGGAAGCTGGGTCCTTGGTTGAATCGCCTCTAACAGAAAGCTCTTCCCGACACCAACTTCCTGTTTTCCTACCATGGATCAAGTTTCTCTGGGATCAAAAGCGAATAAATCTATTTTCCTGGACCTAACAGTCCTTCATATATTTTTTTGGATAGCTATTGTTATTCTTGGTTTCCACAGCTGCCCTCTCATGACATGGTTTTTAGATGTTTTTCTATCCTAGTAGTGGGAAGGACATGCATTTAGGAGTCAGCCCTTTCACTTTCAGTGGGAGCGATCTTAGGCAAGTTTCTTCCAAAAAAACAAAAAAAGAAAGAAAAAACTCTTTTTTTTTAGAATAATAAAAAACATTTCAGCATTGCTGTGAAGATTAACCGAGACCATATAGGTAAAACCCTAGCTCGGTGTCTAGTACATGATGGAAAGTCTCACAAAGGTGAATTCTTTCCAGTGCTGAGTCCGAGGCCTCTGGTTATGCTCCAGCTTGTCCATACAATGTGAAAATAAGACGTTCAGAAAGAAGCCTTTCTATGCATCTGTCTTAAGTACAGAATACAGAGTGACTATACCATTTCTTATTTTGAGGGCTTTAAAACACTTGCTTGAGTTCCTCAGCCAGTTTGTGAAAGGGTCAGGACTAGAAAGTAATGCTTTATTTATTTATTTATTTATTTATTTATTTATTTATTTATTGAGACAGTCTTGCTCTGTCGCCCAGGCTGGAATGCAGTAGCACGATCTCGGCTCACTGCAACCTCCATCTCCCAGGTTCAAGCGATTCTCCAGCCTCAGCCTCCCAAGTAGCTGGTCTGTTGGTCAGGGGTTTCACCATGTTGGTCAAGCCGGTGTTGAAATCCTGACCTCAGGTCATCTGCCTGCCTTGGCCTCCCACAGTGCTGGGATTACAGGTGTAGCCACCACACCTGGCTGGGACTAAAAAGTAAGTCTTAACTCACTCTGTATTTGTCAGAGTTTTCCAAGGAAACAGAACCAATAGGATATATATAGATATATAAGAGAGGATTATGGGAATTGGCTCACACAATTATGGAAGCCAAGAAATATCATCATATGCTGTCTGCAAGTTGGAGAAGCAGGAAAGCCAGTGGTATAATTCAGTCTAAGTCCAAAGGCATGGGAACCTGGAAGGAGAGGTGCCACTGGTATAAGTCACAGAGTTTGAAGACCCACAACCAGGATTTCTGATGTTCAAGGGCAGGGGAAGATGGCTGTCCCAGCTCAAGAAGAGAGAGAGTGAATTCATCCTTCCTCCACCTTTCTGTTCTATTTGGGCCTTCAATGGATTGGATGATGCCAACTCATATTGGTAAGGTGGATCGTCTGTGCGCAGACTACAGATTCAAAGACTAATCTCTTCTGGAAACACCCTCACAGACACACCCAGAAATCATGTTTTGCAAACTATCTGGGCATTCCTAGTCCAGTCAAGTTGACACAAAATATTAGCCACCACACATTTTCAGAATGCAATTGGTTTTTAGACAAATCCATAGCACTATTATTTCTTATTGAGCTTATACAACTAAAACCTCAAGGTCATTTTTGTGTGAACGATTCTACTTACCCTGCACTGGGTACAGTTGATGTTTTGAACCTAACTGTGGGACTTTCCATTGATCTTTATTGATTTCTTCCTTAGTAATTCCCTCTCCCCACAACACCACACCTGCCACTAGACCAGACAAGACCACCTGGGAGAGCTCTATGGTGCCTTCCTTGTTTTTCTGCTCACATCACCATTTGGTGGCAGATCCTTTAAAGATGAACAGGAGACAGGGAGATGGAGAGCTGTCTACCAATTTTATGACTTTTTAGCTGCTCTTTTCTGCAAATGGAAACCAGGAATCCACTAGATAGTTGTGGAGAGTGTGCATTCACCTTATCTAAACTCTTTTTGACCCTTAATTCCACAGATACAAGAGAAGCAGCAGTTTAATAAATGGAACCAAGCAATGAGAGGATAATCCTAAAACACAAACTCTAAGGAATATCAGAAAATCAGCCCAGTAAAGTAGCTAACGTGCTGGACTGCAAGGCTGAGGAATTGATTTTAAGTCCTGGCTGTCATGAACTAGCTGTGGGACTCGAGAAAGTTTTTTTAACCTCTCTAGGATTCTGTTTTCTCATCTAAAAAAAATGAAAGGAGTTGGTCTAAAAAGAGAACTATTTCCATATGTTAAATAATAATGGCACCACATATGTCCTATCATTCATTTCCCACAGACAGGCGTTCTCGTTTGCTCCATTTTACAAATGAGGAAACTGGGAAGCCAAGCGACAGAGATGGGACTTGCACCTAGATCTTCTGACTGCAAGCTCAGGGTTCTTTGCGTTTCACCATACTGCCTACCGCCCAGATCTCAAATCCTATAAGCATTTTCTTGGAAATAAGTATGCACTTATTTAGTGTCCAGAATACATGGGACACTCTCTAAAGAAAAAAAAGAAAAAAAAAACAACCTCTTATTTATTTTGAGCTAGTCACAGTTTATGCAGTTTATATAGAAGGCAGCAAAATAGAATGATTAAGAGTATCGGCTTTAGGGTCATTTACTAGGTATATAACTCCTGGCAAGTTAACATCTCTGAGCCTCAGTTTCCTCATTTGAAGCTGGAAGTAATTTAGAAAATGGAAGTGATGATAGTACTTCCTTTCCAGGAATCTTGTCAGAACTGTGAGAGAGAGGGCGTGTCAAGCATTCAGCACATGGCTTGGCATAAAATAGGGCTAAAGAAAGTTCATTTACTATTACTTGTGAGTGCATTGGGCAGGCAGTGAGAAGCAGTATAGCATGGTAGTTACAAGTATGGAGGCCCTGGGTTCAAATCCCAGCTCTGCCACGTATTAGCTGTTTACCTTAGACAAGTTACTTACAGTCTCTGTGATTTCATGTTCTTATCTGTGTAAACGGGACAGGTCACACTAGTACTTACCTTGTAAGACTGTTGTGAGGTGTAAATAAACAAATGCACTTAAGATGCTAAGGCCAGTGTCTGGCACACATAAGAAACCATTGTACATGTTAGCTGTTGAGATTGTCCTCTTGGATGACTCTCTTTCTTTCCTTCAGCAAATCCCAAGTCTGTAGTTGCAAACAATTGCAAGACCACTTTGGAATATATTCCCACTGACTTCAAACCCATGTCAAAGGAGACGGCCCTCATGATTGTCACCTCACTCACCTTTGACTTGAGATTTTGATCCCATCTGTTCTGATAAGTGTGCTATAATTGTCTCAACTAACTTTGCAGATTGGTGGTGCCAGGATTCCTCTCTGAAGCAAAACCCCACTAGCAAGTGCTGAGCCAGCTCTGGGATGGACAGCAGGAGTTGGCAAGGCTAGCCAGAGTCAGCTGAGGCTTGCACCGCAGGGCCCTGTGGAGTCCAAGTTACAATTTAAAGATCTTGGACCTCCTGAAAGGCACAGAGAGGAGAATGCTCCCTGGCTGACAGTGGGACTCCTCCCCAAGACTCTTCCAAGAGAGAGCTGCCTGGAGGGTGACGTTAGGTATGGCATAGAGTTACAACAATTCCGAGCCCCTAAATCTTGTGTTCCGACCCCTCTGCTGAGCTCCACACACAGCTGGTCTTCTGGCTGTGCCTGCTTCCATCACTGATTCCTGCTTAAAGCACGTGTTTTCTGCTCTGCAAGTGCACTCAGTGCATCTGGGAATGCACGAAAGCTCCTGCCTCCAGCCTCTCAAGATACTAAACACACCTTACAAACATGTGTCTTTCCATTGTCAAAGAATGCAGCATGGAATGTTTGGGACATATGGTTTAAAAGAAGCCCCGGTCAACAATACCAACTAAAAAACCACCTTACTGAGGTGGGGGCTCAATAAAGCATTTCTCCAGACAGTCGCATGTAGGCCACACACTCATCTTCCACACTGGTTGAAAGCATCTAGAACCTGGTGCCACGGGCTCCTGAAGTCACCCAAGGCTAAGCAAAGCCATCTTCCTGAAACATTTATTTTATCTAAGGGAAGCAAAAATAAAAAGCTTCACCTTTACCTTAAGAATATAAAATATATTTAATATAAATGTGGCAATTAATATAACAAACTTCATAGTTCAAATGAAATTTTTAGATAAGATGCAAGATTTGGTAGTAAGTTTGCATCGGAGGTAGTAAGTTTGCTGCCATAAGGGGTGTTTCTACAGGAAAGCTTTAAACATGTTGGGCCTCACTCATGGTCTGAAGTACAAGAGAGAAGGCGGCACCGCAGAGGCCGGAGTGCTGGGTGTGGGGTCCAGAGGCCTGCAGGTGGGCCTAGTCTCTGCCACCTCCTTACTGTGTGACCTCAGCACTCCTCTGGAAGGTCTAGCGGGAATGTTGGTCTTACAGAGATGTTAATCCTGGTCCCCTGTGCCTCCCAGGGCTGCTGTGAGAGTCAAATGAAACAATGCGTGTGAAAAGAGCCTTAGAAACGGCAGAGTGTTCCATAAATGTAAGTTCTTATGATTCAGCCTTGTTGTTTTTGGAAAGCCTCTTTCATTTTATAGATCGCATGTATTCTCCCCGCCTCCCATAGTCAGATCAAAAGTGTTTGCCTTTCCCTTCAGAGCGAGGAACCTCTGATCTGACACGAAGCAATGAAGTCACCAAGCTTCCTCTCACTCAGCTTTATGCCCCAGCCTTGGGAGAAGCATGCTCCCTGCCAGCCCACGCCACCTCGTTCTGAGGGGAAGTTAGTCACCACTGTCTGAATTTCATTATGCAGGTCTCCAGACAAGCAGAGGGGGAAAGTGCAAAGGAGCAGGTCAGCGTCTGAAATGTGAGAGGGTAGCAGTCTCTGAAGTGTATGGGAATGGGAGGAAACCTAATACTGCTCCCAAGGGGAGGGGGAGCATTGCATCATGTGGAAATAATTGCAGGCGGTCAGCAGAGCTTGGGGTTTGGGGAGGCAGGATAGCCCGCTGACCCACTTGCAAAAGGGCTTTGACACTTTTCTGTTGTAAAGAGTACTTGCATGGGGACACTAATACATCAGCCTCGGTGCCTGCAGGGACTAGAGATTAGAGCAGGTCTTAAGAGACTAGATTCTATGGGATTCTGCTAGCAGGTGGTTTGAACCCAAACTAGAATTCTGAAAGGAGCCCCAGAGTTGAGAACTGGAGAGGATGGGGCCCACCAATTAGTCAAAACTACCATTTATTGATGTATTATTTAATACATCCTAAGTACATACTTCAGTTGATCCTCACAATAACTCTGTAGGTAGGAATTATCATCCCCATTTTATGTACAAAGAAACAGACTCAATGAGTTGAGCGATTTTTCTGAGAGCACACAGCTAGTAGCAGGCTGAGCCAGAGTGTGAATCCAAACCTGTGCAACTGCAGATTTCTTGATTGGAAACCCTTTGATACACCCGTCTTTAAGTAGAAAGAGGAGCCATGGTGGGAATTGGGTGGAAAGTGGACCAAAGTGCAAACACAAAAGGAACAAAGGAGGAAGGTCTGGATTTCTGACATGTTGCTGACTTGCTCTGGGCTGGAGAAAACATGAGTATGGTTTCTTCTGTGTGTTTGTAATGTAAGCGTTGGCCACCTTTCCCCAGTAGATAACCAGTGGCCTTACTGCAGAGTTTCTGTGGGGCTGGGTGAGAGTGGGGCAGCCACTATTAGAAGGAAATGCAAAAGCCACAAGCATAGGAAAGAGGGCACGATAGAGGGGAGCAGACTTCCTGTCACTGATGAGATTTTCCTCTGGTGCTTTTGTCAGCTCTCTATTGCCACAATAATGCTGCATAACAAACCATCCCAATGTCTGGTGTCTTTAAACCACAGCCATTTACTATTTCTCATGCATCTAGGAGCTGGCTGAGCAACCATGCTGATCCAGGATGGGCTCAAAGTATGCAGCTGAGCTTGTTATGTGACTGCCCATAGCTGGAAGGTCTGCCGGAGTTGGCTGATCTAGGATGGCCTCAGCTGGGAATATGCATCTCTGCTTCATGTCATGTCTCATCTTCCAGCAGGCTAGTTCAGGATTGTTCTCCTGATAAAGGCAGAGGGGCAAAAGAGAGTGGAAATGTTCAAGAACTCTTGATCTTTGAATTGACCAAGATGGCCGGGTGTGCTGACTCACGCCTGTAATCCCAGCACTTTGGGAGGCTGAGGCGGGTGGATCACGAGGCCAGCAGTTCAAGACCAGCCTGGCCAAGATGGTGAAGCCCTGTCTCTACTAAAAGTACAAAAATTAGCTGGGCGCGGTGGCAGGCTATAATCTCAGCTACTTGGGAGGCTGAGGCAGGAGAATCACTTGAACCTGGGGGATGGAGATTGCAGTGAGCCGAGATCACGCCATTGCACTCCAGCCTGGGCAACAGAGTGAGACTATAACTCAAAAAAACGAACTGACCAAGAGGTCTTGGTTTAAGACCTTAGGCTTGGAACTGATATACCATTACCTCTGCCGCATTCTACTGGCTAAAAGTAAGTCATAAGACAGCCCAGATTCAAGGGGTAGGAAATAGAATTTCTTAATGGAGTTGCTGGCAAAGTCACAGTGCAAAGTGCTTGAAGAATTGCAGCCATTTTTTGCAATCAATCTGACATGGAAACCTGTCCCAGTCCCAAAAACAGATGAAAGGCAGTGGCATTTCCCAATATTCTGGACTATGCCCACTTCCCTACCAAAAACCCTTTGCCCACTAACTGCCATTTCCCTGTCCAGTCTGTCTGTCTTATTAACACTAGACTGGGGAGGGAGAGATATAATGACTCTAGAATTGGGCAGATAAAACAATGTGTCTGACTTCTTTTTTAAAGGTACTAAAATTCAGACTCTTTACCCACTGACTTCATCGCTGTAGTTTTTATAACTATGAAAGTTTCATTAGAAACTATACTTAAACTTTCTCAGTGAGCCATCCCAGCCTGGCCATACTTGTATGAGAATGCTGTCAAATTCCAGGAAACAGATGTTCATTTAATAAGATGAATTTTTACTAATACTTCCACCCCACTGTTAATACTGTGTTTGTGATTTGAATTTAAGACACTAAACTTCTGCAATTTATTTCCTACAACGTGGCTGAGATCATAGGCTTCCCAGAGGTACACCTTTGAAATCCCCTACATATGAAACTATTGGCATGATATATGACATTTTTATGCCAAGAAGTGACTGTTACAATGTATTGGAAAGAGCAATGGGCTTGGAATCAGAAGACTTGGCTGGTGCTGAAGTCAATGGAGCATAGTGGTCAGGCATACTCTCTGATGTCCCATTGCCTGGATTTGAATTCTGGCTCTGTCATATGCATTATATAGCCTTGGGCAGGTTACTTAGCCCCTCTGTGTCTCAATTCCCCCATCTATTAAATGGGGATAATAAAACTACCAACCTCACAGGGATAACATAATTCAAATTAAATGCCGAGAACAATGTACGCAGGAGTACATACCACCAGAGCATTGTCTATAGTTACTGGCTTAACTCTTGCTGCCTGGATATCATCTGTAAAGTGGGAGCAATATTCCCTGTCAAACCTACAGCACTAACTTTACTGGATCCTTCAACTTCAGACCTCAGATGGGCTTTCCTGTCCCTGAAACCATCTTGGAAACAAACCTTGGTTCAGGCTGACCCATAAGGATAGGGCATTTGGAAGGAGAGAGTGGGATCCGGTCATTCCTCTGCTAGTTTTCTTCTATTTCTTTGTCTGTGTCATTAATTCCATGCTAGCATACTCTTCTGTGATCCTGCTGGGTGCTATGCTCAGCTAGCCTCCAGTGCTCTCAGGAAGCCAGTAGAAATACATGAAGGGATTCCTTCTCACTTCCTGCCCCTCTCTGTTTCATCAGCCATCATCTGGAAAGGCAGGACACCTACTCTAAATGACCTGTGGCCACTCTATCCCTGAACATACAAGAAGAAGTCAGCTTGTTGTGTGTGGTTTCCCTGCCCTTGGAGTCACTCCCTTCCAAGTCTCCATCTTTGTTTAACCCTGAGCTTAGGGAGACTGAAGAGTGCACAACCTCCCCAAGAGCTGAGAAATAATTTCTGTGCTATCTGAAAGGCAAGACATGGAGGAGCAAATGAGCCTTCAAAACACAGCAATGTGTACTTTCATCTGGGGACTGCTTCTTAGGTACTTTTACCAAGTCCTGGCAACCCTCATTAATTGATATTTCCTCAAAGTGCATGTTCTTCTCCATTTCTACTACTCATAGCTTAGTTCTGGTCTCACCCTTAGGTTTGATTCACTTGGAACATGGCAACTGTTTCCTCCCTGCTTCATCTTCTCCTTTGATGTCAGAGAAAATGTGCTAATTAGCCATTTTTCAGTAGTTGTCCAGCACCTACAAGATAGTCAAAACCTTGCACGTGTGACCTCTTACAGGTCACCTGTGGTTTTCCTCCATCCCCATGATATGCCACTTCCTCTTAAACAAGTCTCACTGCAACCAAATTGAACCCCTCCCCATGCCCTTAACCCAAAATGCCCTTTCCCATGAAATGTCTCTTCTTTACTTCTATTCTCTCAAGCTTATGTCCTTTTTGCTTAGGATTACTTTGGCTATTCAGCTGTTTTTTGGTTCTATATGAATTTTAGGATTGCTTTTTCTAATTCTGTGAAAAATAACATTGATATTTTGATAGGAATTGCATTAAATCTGTGGATTCCTTTAGGTAGTAGGGTCATTTTTAACAACATTGATTCTTCTGATCAATGAGCATGGGATATTTTTTCATTTGTTTGTGTCATCTGCAATTTTTTTCATCAGTGTTTTGTAGTTTCCATTGTAGAGATCTTTCACCTCCTTGGTTAGACATATTCCTAGGAATAAAATATCTTTTAGTCTCCTCTTCATCAGGGAAATTTTAGTGCCATTTAGTCCTTCATAATCCCCAACTGTACACCAGGTTACTCGTGCCTTTCTTCCCACCTGTCTCTACTCTACTCTTTTTCTCTTCCCTTCCCTCCCTCTCTCCCTCCTCCCCCTCCCCTGTCCCCTTCCTCCTCTTTCTTTTCTTCTTCTCCTTCTTCTTCTTTTCTTTCTCCTCTTCTTCCTGTTCCTTCTCCTCTTCTTTCCTCTTCCTCTTCTTCCTAAAACCTCATAAACCAATTTCTGCTAGCTTCTGCAGCTTCCTCACTTTTTTCACTGTTCATAGAATGACAGACAGTTAGGACTTTGCTCTGGATTGGGCTTTGGCTTAATGGATGGTTGTGTCTGGTTCTTCTATCCAGACCACTCAAACTTTCTCCATATCAGTAACAAGGCTGTTTTGCTTTCTTATTATTTGTGTGTTCCTTGAAGTCGAACTTTTAATTTTCTTCAAGAACTTTTTCTTTGCATCCACAATGTCTCTATTGAGCACAAGAGGCCTAGCTTTTGGCCTATCTCAGCTTTCAACATGCCTTCCTCATTAAACTTAATTATTTATAGTTTTTTAAAGTGAGAGACTTGTGATTCTTCCTATCACTTGAACTCTTGGAGACCATTGTAGGACTATTAACTGACCTAATTTTAATATTGCTGTTTCTCAGAGAATAGGGAGGCCCAAGGAGAGGGAGCGATATGGGAGAATGGTGGGTCTTTAGAGCAGTCAGAATACACACATTTGGCCAGGCACAGTGGCTCACGCCCATAATCCCACTCTTCCATCAATCATCCTCCCCACAGGAACACCAAATTTAATATCTACACAAAAAAAGCACCTTCAGAAGAACTGAAAATCAAGTGAGCAATCACAGTACCTAATTTTACCTATAGATTCCAGAAAAAGATAATGAAGAGGGCAGGAAAGACAGTCTTGAATTGCCAACATCACCGCTCCTCATTCGTCCAGCAGTAGCTGCAGGGCATGGAGAGAGAATCTGTGCACTTGAGGGAGGGAGAGCACAGTGATTGTGGAACTTTGCATTGGAACTCAGTGCTGCCAACACTGGGCAGAACAACATCCATGGAGGGAGCGTTTAGACAAGTTCTAGCCAGAGGGAAGTCATCCATTCCAGCAGTTGGAACTTGAGTTTCAGCATGCCTCACCACCACAGGCTAAAATGCTCTGGGGTTCTAAATAAATTTGAAAAGCAGTCTAGGCCACAAGGAATGCAACTCCTGGGCAAGTCCTAATGCTGTGCTGGGGTCAGAGCCAGTGGAGTTGGGGTATGCAACCTAATGAGACACAAGCCAAAGCAGCTAAGAGAGTGCTTGCACCACCCCTCCCCAACCCCAGGCAGCATAGCTTGTAGCTCTGAAAAAGATCCCTCCTTCCACTTGAGGAGAGGAGAAGGAAGATTAAAGAGGACTTTGTCTTGCAATTTGGATACCAGCTTGGCAACAGTAAGACAGGGCAGCAGGCAGAGTCCTGAGACTCCCATTCCAAAATCTATCTCCTGGGCAACCTAGATACACCCTGGACCAGAAGGGAACCCAGTGCCTTGAAGGGAAGGACTCAGTCCTGGCAGGATTCATCACCTGCTGACTAAAGAGCCCTAAGCCCTTAAACCCTTAATAAACAGCAGTGATACCAAGGTAGTGCAACACGGGCATTGGGTGAGACTGAGACATGGCTTCAGGTGTGACCCAGTACATTCACAGCTGTGGTGACTATGAGGAGGGACTCCTTCTGCTTGAGAAAAGCAGGCAGAAGAGTAAAGGGGACTTTTTCTTACAGCTTAGGCACCAGCTCAGCCATAGTGGAATAGAGCACTAAGCAGGCTCTTGGGGTCTCCAGCTCTGGGCCTTGGCTTTGGATGGCATTTCTGGACCTGCCCTTGGCAGAGGGGAGCCCACTTCTCTGAAGGGTGAGTCTCAGGCCTGGCAGCATTCACCACAAACTGACTGGAGAGACCTAGGGCCTTAAGTGAACATTGGCAGTAACCTGATAGTACTTCCCACTACCCTGTGATGATGATGGACAGAGGGAAAGATTCTTCTGCCTGGGAAAAGGGAAAGGAAGAGTGGAAGGACTTTGTCTTGTGGCTTGGGTGCCAGCTCAATAGAGTAAAGTTAGTTTCTAGGGTTTTCAACTCCATGCTTTGGCTCCTGGATGGCATCTCTGGACCCACCTGGGGCCTAGGGGAATGAACTTGTTGCCCTGAAGGGAAGGACACAAGCCTGACTCACTTTGCCACCTGCTAATTGTAGAGCCCTAGGTCCTTGAGAGAACATAGGCGGTAGCCAGGTAGTTTTACAGTGGGCCTTCAGTGAGACACAGTGCCATGCTAGCTTCAGGCCTGACCCAGTGCAGTCCCAGTGGTAGGGGCCACAGAGGTGCTTGTGTCATCCCTTCCCCAGCTCCAGAGAGTTAGCACAGACAGAGAGACTTCATCTGTTTGACAGAAAGTAAGGGAAGAGAACAAGAGTCTCTGCCTGGTAATCCAGAGATTTCTTTCAGACCTTATTCAAGACCTCCAAGGTGGTACCTCTACAAGTCTTCAAGAAACACAGTGTTACTGGGCTTGGGGTGCCCCCTAATGCAGGTAAAGCTGCAGTGGCCAAAAACTCAAATCACAACACCCAAGTGCCCTTGTGTACCTGGAAAGCCTTCCCAAAAGGACAGGTATAAACAAGCCCAGACTGTGAAGACTACCATAAATACTTAACTCTTCCATGCTCAGACACTGATGAACATCCACAAGTCTCAAGGCCATCCAGGAAAACATGACCTCAACAAACGAACAAATAAGGCACCAGGGGCCAATTCCAGAGAGAGAGAGAGAATTCACTGTTTTGAGGAAACTCAAAGAAATCCAAGATAACACAGAGAAGGAATTCAGATTCCTATCAGATACATTTAACAAAGAAATTAAAATAATTAAAAAGAATCAAACAAATTCTGGAGTTAAAAAAATGCAGTCAACATACTGAAGAATGCATCAGGGTCTCTTAATAGCAGAATTAATCAAGCAGACAAAAGAATTAGTGATCTTGACGACAGGCCATTTGAAAATACACAGTCAACTAATCAGCTACCAGTCTGGCTAGAATAAAGCAGGCAGAAGAAAGTGGAAGGGACTGACTTGCTGAGTCTTCTGGCCTTCACCTTTCTCCCATGCTGGATGCTTCCTGCCCTCGAACATCAGACTCCAGGTTCTTTGGCTTTTGTACTCTTGGACTTACACTAGTATTTTTGATAGAGAGAGGGTTTTGGCATGTTGCCCAAACTGGTCTCAAACTCCTGAGCTCAAGCAATCCTCCTGCCTTAGCTTCCCAAAATGCTGGGATTATAGGCATGAGCCACCATGCCTGGCCTCTAGTTTTTTTATGCAGACTTTTTTGGCTGTAAACCTCCCTCTTCATACTGAGAACTGATAAGAACTCTGTCTCCCCTGTTATAAAACTTTTTGCTGTTCCTGTTTATGTCTTATTGTATTTTTTATGTCTTGAAAAGTTGTTGTAGATATTATTTTTGATAGGTTCATCTTTTTGACTTTCTACTTGTGACGATTAATATTGAGTGTCAACTTGATTGGACTGAAGGATACAAAGTATTGGTCCTGGGTGTGTCTGTGAGGGTGTTGCCAAAGGAGATTAACATTTGAGTCAGTGGACTGGGAGAGGCAGACCTACCCTCAGTCTGGGTGGGCAACATGTCAAAACCCTGTCTCTACCAAAAATACAAAAAAGAAAAAATTAATTGGGCATGGTGGCACGCATCTGTAGTCCCAACTCATCAGGAGGCTGAGGTGGGAGGATAGTTTGAGCCCGAGAGGTTGAGGCTGCAGTGAACCAAGATCAAGCCACTGCATTCCAGCCTGGGCGACAGACTGAGACTGCGGAAAAAAAAAAAGAAAAAAAGAAAGAAAGAAAGAAAGAAAGAAAGAAAGAAAGAAAGAAAGAAAGAAAGAAAGAAAGAAAGAAAGAAAGAAGGAAGGAAGGAAGGAAGGAAGGAAGGAAGGAAGGAAGGAAGGAAGGAAGGAAAGAAAGAAGGAAGGAAGGAAAGAAGGAAGGAAGGAAAGAAAGAAAGAAAGAAAGAAAGAAAGAAAGAAAGAAAGAAAGAAAGAAAGAAAGAAAGACAGACTTCAAATAAGCAATCTAATGATGCATCTTAAAGAAGTAGAAAAACAAGAACAAACCAAACCTGACGTTTGTAGAAGAAAAGAAATAATAAAAATCAAAGCAGGGCCGGGCACGGCGGCTCATGCCTGTAATCCCAGCACTTTGGGAGGCCAAGGCAGGTGGATCACAAGGTCAATAGATCGAGACCATCCTGGCCAACGTGATGAAACCCCATCTCTACTAAAAATACAAAAATTAGCTGGGCATGGTGGTGCACGCCTGTAGTCCCAGCTACTCAGGAGGCTGAGGCAGGAGAATCACTTGAACCTGGCAGGCAGAGGTTGCAGTGAGCTGAGATCACGCCACTACACTCCAGCCTGGTGACAGAGAGAGACTCCATCTCAAAAAAAAAAAAAAAAAAAATCAAAGCAAAAATAAAATAAATAAAACTGAAATGAAGAAAACAATACAAAAATCAACAAAACAAAAAGTTGTGTTTTAAAAAAGATAAACGGAGTTGATAAACCTTTAGCCAGACTAAGAAAAAAAAGACAGAAGACCCAAATAAATAAAATCAGAGATGAAAATGGAGATATTACAACTGATACTATAGAATTTCAAAGGATCTTTAGAGGTCACTATGAGCGACTATATGGCAATAAATGGGAAAACCTAAAATAAATGGATAAATCTCTAGACACATACAACCTACTAAGACTGAATCATGAAGAAATCCAAAACCTGAACAGACTACTAACAAGTAACAAGATCGAAGCCCTAATAAAAAGTCTCCCAGCAAAGAAAAGCCTGGGACCTGATGGCTTCACTGCTCAATTCTACCAAATATTTAAAGAAGAACTAATACCAATTCTACTCAAACTATTCTGAAAAACAGAGGAGGAGGGAATGCTTCCAAACACATTCTACAAGGTCTTCATATCAAAACCAGAAAAGACAAATTTAAAAAGAAAACTACAAACCAATATCCTGTAGTTTTGATGAGCATTGACACAAAAATCCTCAACAAAGCACTAGCAAACTGAATTCAACAGGACATTAAAAAGATCATTCATAATGACCACATGGGATTTATTCCAGGGATGCAAGGATGGTTCAACATAGGCAAATCAATCAAAGTGACACATCATATCAACAGAATAAGGGACAAAAACTATATGATCATTTCAATTGATACTGAAAAAAACATTTGATAAAACTGAACATCCCTTCACAATAAAAATCTTCAAAAAACTGAATATAAAACCTCAACATAATAAAAGCCATATACAACAGACCCATAGCTAGTATCATACTGAATAGGAGAAAACTGAAAGCCTTTCCTCTAAAATCTGGAACATGACAAGGATGCTCACTTTCATCATTTTTATTCAGCATAGTCCTGGAATTCCTAGCCAGAGCAATCAGTCAAGATAAATAAATAAAGGGCATCCAAACTGGAAAGGAAGAAGTCAAATTATCCTTGTTTGTAGATGATATGATCTTATATTTGGAAAAACCTAATGACTCCAAAAGAAACTATTAGAACTGATCAACAAATTCAATAAAGTTGCAGTATACAAAATCGACATGCAAAAATCAGTAGCATTCCTATATATCAACAGTGAACAATCTGAAAAGAAATTAAGAAAGTAATTTCATTTGCAATAGCTACAAATAAAACTAAATACCTAGGAATTAACTTAAAGAAGTGAAAGATCTCTACAATGAAATCTATAAAACATTGATGAAAGAAATTGAAGAGCAAACAAAAAATGGAAAAATATTCCATGTTTATGGATTGGAAGAATTGATATTGTTCAAATGTCCATACTACTCAAATCAATGCAACCCCTGTCAAAATACCAATAAAATTCTTCACAGAAATAAGAAAAGTCCTTTAATTTATATGGAACCACGAAAGACCCAGAATAGCCAAAGCTATCATGAGCAAAAAGAACAAAACTGGAGGAATTACATTACCTGACTTCAAATTATACTACAGAGCTATAGTAACCAAAACTGCATGACACTGACATAAAAACAAAAACATAGACCAATGGAACTGAATAGAGAACCCAGAAACAAATCCATACATCTACAGTGAACTGATTTTCTACAAAGATTCCAAGAACATACACTGGGGGAAAGGACAGTCTCTTTAATGAATGGTGTTGGGGCCAGGTGCAGTGGCTCATGCCTGTAATCCTAGCACTTTGGGAGGCTGAGGCAGGTGGATTGTCTGAGCTCAGGAGTTCAAGACCAGCCTGGGCAACACGGTGAAACCCCATCTCTACTAAGAATACAAAAAAATTAGCCGAGCGTGGTGGCTTGCACCTGTAGTCACAGTTACTTGGGAGGCTGAGGCAGGAGAATTGCTTGAACCCGGGAGGCGGAGGTTGCAGTGAGCCGAGATCGTGCCACTGCACTCCAGCCTGGGTGACAGAGTGAGACTCTGTCTCCAAAAAATAAATAAATAAATAGTGTTGGGGAAATTGGATATCCATATGCAGAAGAAAAAAACTAGACCCTTATTTCTTGCCATATACAAAAATCAAATCTAAATGGATTAAAGACTTAAATCTAAGACCTCAAATTATCAAACTATCAAACTACTACAAGAAAACACTGGGGAGACTGTCCAAGACATTGACCTGGGCAAAGATTTTTTGAGTAATACTCCGCAAGCACAGGCAACCAAAGCAAAAATGGACAAATGGGATCACATCAAGTTAAAAAGCTTCTGTGTGCCAAAGAAAACAATCAACAAAATAAAGAGACAACCCACAGAATAGGGGAAAATATTTGCAACTATTCATCTGACAAGGGATTAATAACCAGAACATATAAGGAGTTCAAACAACTCTGTAGGAAAATATCTAATAATCTGATTTACAAAAGGGCAAAAGAGGCCAGGGGCAGTGGCTCACTCCTATAAACCCAACACTTTGGGAGGATGAGGCAGGTGGACAGCCTAGCCCAGGAGTTCGAGACCAGCCTGAGCAACACGATGAAACCCTGTCTCCACAAAAAAAATACAAAATGTAGTAGGGCATGGTGGTGCGTGCCTGTAGACCCAGCTAATCAGGAGGCTAAGGTGGAAGGATAGTTTGAACCTGGGAGGTTGGGGCTGCAGTGAGCCGTGATTGCACCACTGTACTCCAGCCTGGGTGACAGAGTAAGAACCTGTCTCCAAAAGAAAAAAAAAAAGGCAAAAGATCTGAATAGACGTTTCTCAAATGAAGACATATAAATGGCAAACAGCTATATGAAAAGGGTCTCAAAATCATTGATCATCAGAGAAATGCAAATCAAAACTACAATGAGATCATCTCACTCCAGTTAAAATGGCTTTTATTTAAAAGACAGGCAATAACAAGTGCTGTCAAGGATGTGGAGAAAAGGGGACCCTTGTATCCAGTTTTGGGAATGTAACAACTACCATGGAGAACAGTTTGGAGGTTCCTCAAAAAAATTAAAAATAGAGCTACCAAATGACCCAGCAATCCTATTGCTAGGTGTATACCCCCAAAGAAAGAAAATCAGTATATCGAAGTGATATCTGCAGCCTCGTGTTTAATGCAGCATTATTCACAATAGCTAAGATTTGTAAACAACCTAAGTGTCCACTGACAGGAGAATGTGTAAAGAAAATGTGATACGTCTACACAATGGAGTGCTATTCAGCCATAAAAAAGAATGAGATCTCGTCATTTGCAACAACATTGCTGAGCTGGAGATCATTATTTTAAGTGAAATAAGCCAGGCACAGAAAGACAAACTTTGCATGTTCTCACTTATTTGTAGGAGCTAAAAATTAAAACATTGAAATCATGAAGATAGAGAGTAGAATGATAGGCTGGGAGGGGTAGTGAGGGTGGCAGAGGGTAGGGGGAGAATGGGGATTAATGGGTACAAAAATATAGAATGAATAATATCTGGTATTTGATAGCACAACAGGATGACTATAGTCAAAAATAATTTAATTGTACATTTTGAGATAATGAAAAGAGTTTAACTGGATTGTTGTAACACAAAGGATAAATGCTTGAGGTAATGGATACCCAATTTACCCGGATGTGATAATTACACATTGTATCCCTGTATCGAAACATTTCACGTAACTCATAAGTATATACACCTACGGTGTACCCATAAAAAATGTTTAAAATAAAATAAAAATAAAGTGAAGCTTAATAAAATGAGGTGTGCCTATACCCATCCCCTGGAATTGCTGTAGGGATTATTTGAAATCAAGCATGTAGTGTACTAAGGACAGCATCTAGCATATTTCCAATTGAGTATTAGTGAGTGTTTTAACTCCATAAAAATAGCCATTGTTATAATTTCAAGCGATCATTGCTCAGAAGAATCATCAAGTTTAATAGAAACTACTTGAAAATTAATGTTCAGAGATATAATAATTCAAAGAGACCTCTAATAATTTTCAGCTCAGTAAATAAAAAAAAAGTGTCTGTGTACGCACTTTAGTTGTTGGGATACGTATAAACACATCTTCACGTCTCACCCTGAAGAGTCCATGGAGTTGCCATGTGAGAAACAGCTTCATTGTTATATTGTGGAGTATCTGCCAGGAGGAATTTGGGGTTAAGCCTCATATTTGAAACCACTGTTGGTTTTGTATGTCCCTGACAGCTTAATCCAATGAGCTGTATCTCCCAGTTGGCATCATAAGGGCCTCTCTTTGTGCCTAAGTTTCATTGCTGTGGAGGATGAACACCCATCGACTTGGGTGTTTCAAAATGCCCGAGTCAGACATCTTCCCCAGGTGCCTTGGAAAAGTGTGTCTCTCTTGGTGAACTGCCCTAAGAAATCTCATTGCATGTCTCTTCTTTGGGCCTCAAACATCTTTCCCATTCTGACTAACATTTTAGACTCTTTAAAAAAGTTTTCTTCTGAAAAAATCCTTCCCGACATTGAATTAATGTCTTTAAAGGGGTTCCAGTAAGGTATAATTTCTTATGTGCACCCATTGGGGGAAAATGATGATTTCTGGAAATATAATGAACCCAGAAGGTTCCCCATCCATAAAATTAGAGCAAACCTTAAATAAGGTAAATGTCCGAACTCAGGGAAATCTTCAGAATGAAGTGTCACAGTCCCCCCTCTGGGTGGAAATAAAAAACCAAGGCTCCCCTCCCCCCTGAGCTTCCCATGGTGAAATTGTTGCCATATAGCCCATATTTGAAGTGAAACCACCTTCAAATACCCTTCAAACCGGATGAAATTCATCCAGCTGTTTTCACATGTTGTGGTGCCAAGGAAACAGAGGGAAACTGAATCATGGTTATGTAGCTGCTGCTGCTGGTGGATAATGAGCCAGTGGACATGTGAGACTGTCAGCCTGGCTTAAAGGCCCTGAGCAGTGGTAGACAGTACCTGCACCCAGCGAGCCTTCAGCAAATGCTGCTGTTATGTGAAAGACCCAGAGTGCAAATGCACATACACCCCATCATTATCTCCATCAAAAACAAGTGAGGAGACACAGGTAAAGTAAAAAGACTGCTGGAAAATACACCCAGTGTCAGTCACAGTTGCAGTTGGGCACAGGGATTCTTTCCCTTTCTGCTTTTCAATATTTTCTCATTTTTCTTGAATAAACAAGTATTACATTTATCATGAAAACAGCACAGGGTGTTATTCAATTTTGAAAGATATTTTTAAAAAGCTCTACTTGGTCTACTCTCAGTCTTTACAAAGCAAATATTTTCCAGACCTCTGAAATGTTCTGTGGGAAGGGACATGAGGAAGATTTTTGAAAACTGACAGGGAACGATCCTCTGGCAAAAAGGCTAACTCTCTTTCTTTCCTTCTTTTTCTTTTTTCTCTGTCTTTCTCCCTCTCCCTCTTTTCTTTCTTTCTTCTTTCTTTTTTTGGGGGGTAAGGGGTGGGGCAAATGGGACTAAATCAATGATTTACAGCTGTGAGAGTTGCCACATTTATTTCTTTAATTACTTTTTCTACCAACATTTTCTATTGCCAAAGCTTCCTGTGCAAAACGAAAACATATAAACATTCAGAAGTTGTTATTATTTTTGTAAGCAAAACAAAAATTAATTTATCCTAAAGGCAACCAGACCGTGTGGGTCAGTTTTTTTAAGTTCCTCTTTGACACTAGGATATTTCGTAGCAAAAACTGCTAGAATTCTCTTTATAGAATCCAAGCAATGTTAAAGGCATTGACCTCCGTTAAACTCCTGACCAGCCCAACTAGTGAATAAAGTAAACAAAAATCCCACAACTAAAGCTTGATTTTATGCTCCAGCTGTGGGACAGGATGTGGATGTTTTAAAACAAACAAGCCAACAACAAAATGCAACCACCGCCACCAATTCCCAAGCACCAGGGTGTGGTCCCAGTTCCTCAGAGCAGCACACGTCCTTCTCTCCCAAAGTACTCCTGCAATAAATCCTTGATGAAACATGACTCAGAACTCCTTGACTGGGGGAGCTGAGCTGGAATTCCCCTGGCATTAACGAAAAGCTCTGACTCAGGTGGTATGCGTGAACAGACTTAGCACAAGTTGGTACAGCGGTTGACAATCTGCACTGAGGAGAATATTACTGTTCTCCCATGATAGGCACAGTCCTGACATTTTGTAGAGAAAGGAGGGAAGGGAGTCTTCTCACATATTTCATCTCATTTCATCTGCACAACAACCCTATGAGGTGAGGATTATTGTTCCCATTTTACAGATGAGGAAACTGAGGCCTCAAGACGCAAAGTGACTTGAATGAGAGTTACCCAAAAAGTTAGTGACAGAGCCAGAAATAAATCCAGATCCCCATAACAATTGCCCAATAAGAAAGGAACGGAAATTCCCTGGTGTGAAGGATGCATTCCAGGAATCTCTATTAGGAATTCAGGATGCATTCCAGAAATTCTCAGACATGTTATTTTTCTTTTCTTTTCCCTTCTTTTTCTTCCTCCTCCTCCTCCTCTTCTTCTTCTTCTTTCTCTTCTTCCTCTTCTTCTTCTTCTTTTTCTTCTTTTTTCTTTTTTTTTTTTTTTTTACAGGATCTGGCTCTGTCACCCAGGCTGGAATGCAGTGGCGCCATCATGGCTCACTGCAGCCTCAACCTCCCAGGTTTAAGCAATCCTCCCCACTCAGCCTCCTGAGTAGCTGGGACTACAGGCATACACCATCACACCTGGCTAATTTGTTTTTGTATTTTTTGTAGAGACTGGGTCTCGCCATGTTGCCTAGGCTGGTCTCGAACTCTTGGAGTCAAACGATCCACCCACCTCAGCCTCCCAAAGCGCTAGGATTACAGAAATGAGCCACCGCACCCAGCCTCGTTCTTTACCCAAAAGTTCAAGCATCTTAACCTGACCCTGTGTCAAAGAGGGTTTCTAAATAGTTTAAGGAAAGGTGGAGGGCCGGGTGCAGTGGCTTACGCCTATAATCCCAGCATTTAGGGAGGCTGAGGTAGGAGAATCCCTTGAGACCAGGCGTTCGAGACCAGACTGGGCAGCATAATGAGGCTCCATCTCTACAAAAAAAAATAAAAATAAATTAGCTGGGCATGGTAGTGCATGCCTGTAGTCCCAGCTACTTGGGAGGCTGAGTGAGGAGAAACGCTTGAGCCCAGGAGGTAAAGCCTGCAGTGAGCTGTGATGGTGCCACTGTACTCCAGCCTGGGTGGGAGAGCTAGATCCTGTCTCAAAACAAAAAGGAAAGAAAAGGAGAAAGAAAAGGTGGAGTTATTTTTAAATGGCACTTCTGCTGAGTGTGCCTTATGTAGCCTGTCACCATAGCAACTGTAACTTTCCGGTGGAGTTGGCAACTAGGTCTCAGGAGATGAGGAAGGTGCTTCTATCTTGTCTCTGAATCTTGTCACCCGATAGCACAGGAGCCAGCTCTTCTGGCCTAATCCCCAAACAGCCACAGCTCCCTTAGCAGGCTTCATTTTAGCCTGGGGGGTTATGGGGTTGGAAGATAATGGGTAAATATTTTAGGACCAATTCCTCATAAAAGAACAGGGAGGCCTGGGAGTAGGTTTCCCCCAATCTAATCTGTTCTTGGTTAGACAACAATCTTTAGGACTGTGCTAGTTCACAGTAAAGGGACCAACTGCTTACTGCCGACTTTATCTAGGTTGCAATGCAGTGTTAAAATCAGGAGAAAAAGCTTTTTTAAAAATATATATATATCATGAAGAAATTTTTTTCAGAATTAACAGTACATTATAAGGAACCCAGATGATGTGTCTATCCTAAAGCCCCTTAACTACTATAAAACCTTGCCTCTCTAGAATCTCAGCAGGATTTTAGACGAGGCACTAATTAGCTCAGGGAGGAAGAAGGTCAGCATGTGTTCACTTGGAGTAGAGATAGATTTCCTTCTTTTTGAAGAGGAAGAGCAGAGGTGGAAATAGATGACCTAAAATAGATGTAAAAATTTGTCCCCTCAACAGGCCTTGGTTCCCACAGCTGAACTGCTGATGCTGCAAGCAGGGGTGTGCTTCATATGAAAATGACCACTTAATTTTGTCTCTAATTTTCTTTTGGTCATAATTACCTGTTATTATAATAACCTTATTACCACAATACAAAACTCCAGAGGCTAGAGAAAATATAAAAAATCACCACTAATGCTACCACCAACCTATAACAACGTTTTAGAGGGACTTTTTTCCTTCAAGTCTTTTTCCCTGTATGAGCTTCATTCAGCCATTCAATAAATATTTATTGAGCAACAACTACAAGTCAGACACCGTGCTCTTTCCCACTGTGGTAGTCATTGTGGTCGACATAATCTTTTCCCTCATTTTTACCAAATAGTATGAACAGATTATATTTCCAGCATTAGAAAAGATAAAGACAACGGAAAAACACTCAAAATTCAGCTCCGTTATTGAGGCCAGAGGTGATGCCCCAGGAGCCTCTTGGGATATCCTGGAGACAGGAGGTAGTGCAGGGTCTGATGTCTGGCTGTTTCGTGTTCATT
Organism: Gorilla gorilla gorilla; assembly: GCF_029281585.2. Taxonomy (NCBI): domain Eukaryota; kingdom Metazoa; phylum Chordata; class Mammalia; order Primates; family Hominidae; genus Gorilla; species Gorilla gorilla. The sequence goes on from NC_073224.2 coordinate 176,250,108, forward strand.
TCTGCTGGGGAGAGCAGGCTGCTTTAACTGCTTGAAGAGCGGTGCTGGTCACTCATCTCTGGGCAGGTCCATGGCCCCAGTTACACACAAGCCCTCTCGACAGGAGAAGCATCCTCATCTGATAGGAGCAGGCCTTTCCACACCGCACACCCCACACCCTCTCTTACCTTTGCTGACCTGAGGCTTGGGCAGCCTGGAGGCCTTAGACACTTTGTCACAAGAAAGAGCACAAAACCTCTGGATAGTCCATGGTGCCCTTGAGCCCTTGGAAAAACCAGCTACCAGCCCCCTCTTGCCAGTGTTGCACCTGTGACAGTCAGCCTGAGGCTTCAACTGCCTGAGTCCCTGGCCCCCTGGCCACCTGCCCACACAGGGTTGTAAATACAAAACCACCACATCTTGGGAATCTGACACCCAGCCTGGGGTTCCCAGTGTCTCCACCTCACCTCCTAGGAACGCCAGCACTCTCCTCTCCTGCTTGCCTTCACGCCTCACTCTCTGCCCTCCCCTACCGCAGGCCGTAAGCTGCTCTCCTCACAAGTTCACCAGTGCCCCCTATCCAAGCCACTCAAGGGAGCTTGAGCTGATAGAAGATGGAGAAATGGGTCCAGCAGACCCTTGGAGGCCTTCTCATCATGCTAGGGAGCTTGCTGAAGAGGAGGCCCCAAGGAAATGTGGGGTGTTCACTTCTGTGTTCGTCCATTTTGCATTGCTATGAAGTAATTCCTGAGACTGGGTAACATAAAGACAAGAGATTTATTTGGCTCACAGTTCCGCAGGCTGTACAAGCATGGCACTAGCATCTGCTCAGCTTCTGGTGAGGCCTCAGGAAGCTTTTACTCATGGCAGAAAGCAAGGAGGGAGCAGGCATGGCACATGGCAGGAGAGGAAGCAAGAGAGAGAGTGGGGAGGCCCCAGACTCTTTACTTTTTATACATTTATTTTTTGAGACAAGGTCTTGTTCTGTCACCCAGGCTGGAGTGCAGTAGTACAACCATGGCTCACCACAGCTTCAACCTCCTGGTCTCAAGTGAGCCTCCTACCTCGGCCTCTCAAGTAGCTGGGACTGCGGGCACACACATCATGCCTGGCAAATTTTTTTTATTCTTTGTAGAGATAGGGTTTCAACATGTTGCCCAGACTGGTCTCAAATTCCTGGGCTCAAGCAATCCTCTATACTTGGCCTCTCAAAGTGCTGGGATTATAGGTGTGAGCCACTGCACCTGGTCATAGACTCTTTTTAATAATTAGATCTCACAGTAACTAACAGAGTAAGAACTCACTCCTTACCCAAGGACCTCACCAAGATGTTCATGAGGGACCTGCCCCATGACCCAAACACCTCCAATCAGGCCCCACCTCCAACACTGGGGATCACACTTCAACATGAGATTTACAGGGGACACACATCCAAACCATATCCACCTCCCTCCCCATTCACTACTCACAACTCCTGCCACCATCCTTGTTCGTGGAGTGAGCAGCACAGGTGGAGACTGAAAAAAAAATCATATTAATAACAATAATAGTCAAAATTTCCTGATGACAACAATGAACCAGGAACAGTACTAGGTTCTTTATGCATATCAGCTCATTCATTTAATCCTTGGAATACATTGGTTATCATCCCCATTTTATATGTGAGAAAAGTTAGGCTTAGAGGGGTTATGTCACTTTCCCAAGGTCACACAGCTACTAAGTGGAAGAAGTGATTTGTACTTAGGAAGTCTCACTCCAGAGCGGGGTTCCCAATCGCCATCCTATACCACCTCCTGTTCCATTTACTCAGTACCAACTATGTGTCAGGCCTTATGCTAGGTCCTTTATATGGGTGTATTAGTCCATTCTCATGCTGCTATAAGGACATATCCAAGACTGGGTAATTGATAAAGGAAAGAGGTTTGATGGACTCACAGTTCCACATGGCTGGGGAGGCCTCACAATCATGGCAGAAGGTGAAGGAGGAGAAAAGGCACATCTTACATGGCATCAGGCAAGAGAGCATGTGTAGGGGACCAGCCCTTCATAAAACTATCAGATCTCATGGAATTATTCACTATCATGAGAAGAGCATGAGAAAGCCTGCCCCTATGATTTAATTACCTCCCACTGGGTTCCTCCCATGACACATGGGGATTATGGGAGCTATAATTCAAGATGAGATTTCTGTGGGGACACAGCCAAACCATATCAATGGGTTTCCCTAATCTCAAAACAATCCTGCAAAGAAGCAGTATCTCATAGTAGTAAGCAACCTTCAGGATTCAAATGGACTTTACCTAAAATCTTTTAAATTCAATTAAAGCAATCACCTCTAGTTTTGTGCCCTCCCTGAAACTCGTGACTAACATCAATTTTAGAGTGGGAGAGACCCATGTTAAAATCCCAGCCCTAGTTGGCATGGTCATGCAGGCCTGTGGTCCCAGCTACTTGGGAGGCTGAGACAGGAAGATTGTTTCAACCCAGGAGTTCGAGGCTGCAGTGACCTATGATTATGCCACTACACTCCAGCCTGGATGAAAAAATGACACCATGTCTCTAAAAAGAAAATAAGAAAAAAAAAAATCCCAGCTTTTACACATAGCAGCTTTGTGATCTTAAGCCTCCATTTCTTCATATATAAAATGGAGGTAATAACATCTCCCTAACAGAATTGCTGGGGGGTGGGATGAGTTAAGTAAGATAATGCAAGGAAAACACAAAATGCTGGTATCAGTGCCCAAAATAATAGCAATAGTATTAGTAATAAACAATAAGTATGAGAACCATGACACATACACTCAGGGTTTCTTAGCTCCAAATTCCAGAATCTTTTCCACTTTGCCAAGAAGATTGCAATTCTGGTCTGTGACAAATGTCCCAGTGATATAATCAAGGTTCTTACTTGAGTGACAGAAAATCCCATTTTTTTTGAAACACTTGTTTGCTTTTATAGGGCAGGCCTGTAGTGCTGAGAAATATGACCTTTACTAACTTTTTTAAAGGATACACTTCTCTGCAGTCCCCTCATCACAACTTTGCTGCAAAAGTTCAGTAAGTTGGGCTCATGGGATGTTAGAAACAAATTTAGCAATATTTAATCCAATACCCTTCATTCTACAAGGGAAACAACATGATATGATTTTGCCCTTCGACAACTTGTTTTGAGCACTTTGAATCATATTGCCTAATCAAAAGGTGAGGATAATATGCCTACTCAACTTACCCGAATGATATACTTCCTATGCTAAAGAAAAAGTATTCAATAATACTTGCTAAAGCACAGTAAGGAAGACTTTATTCATGATCATTGCAATAGGTATAGGGAGCACTGCAATGGGATTTTGCAGAGTGAGAGAGAGATTGGGTTTAACCCTGAATATAACATGGGTAAGTAGGAATTTATAGCCAAGGAGCATGGTGGGAGTGGGTGGATGGAAAATTACTAAGAAATTAGTAAGGAGAATTCTGGCTAAACTGACTGTTGTGGTTTAGATCTATGTCCCCACTAAATCTCATGTCGAATTGTAATCCCCAGTATTGGAGGTGGGGCCTGGGGGGAGATGATTGGCTCATGGGGTGGTCCTTCATGAATAGTTTAGCATCATCCTGTTGGTGCTGTTCTTGGGATAGTGAGTGAGTGATCGCAAGACCCAGTTGTTTAAAAATGTGTGGCACCTCTTCCCCTCGCTCCCTTTCCTTCTGCTCTAGCCATGTGATATGCTGGCTTCCTCTTTACCTTCTGCCATGATTGTAAGTTTCCTGAGGCCTTCTCAGAAACCAAGCAGATGCCAGTATCATGCTCCCTGTGCAGCCTGCGGAACTGTGAGCCAATTAAACCTCTTTTCTTTATAAATACCCCCGTCTCGGGTACTTCTGTATAGCAGTGCAAGAACTGACTAATACACAGACCTAACAGGATTCTTGCTGAAGGAAGGCCAGGGTGGTCTGAAGTCACCTGGGGGATGGTGGAGGATGAGAAACCTGATCATATACAGAGGGTGGGGCATTCTTGCTAAAATGACTTAGCAGGGTTCTTGTTAAAACTGGATTTTTTAAGGAAGTGTACAGATGGGCCTAGGAGAAGGTTCAGGAGCATGATTAAAGTCTCATTAAGCAAATAATTTTTGTCACCTAACACTTCTCCTTTCTCTCTTCCTCAATTTCCCATAAAACAAAAAAGGCCATTTTTTTTTTTGAGACAGAGTCTCACTCTGCTACCCAGGCTGGAGTGCAGTGGTGCAATCTTGGCTCATTGCAACCTCTGCCTTCCTGGGTCCAAGTGATTCTTCTGCCTCAGCTTCCTGAGTAGCTGGGATTACAGGTGCACACCCCCACACCCAGCTAATTAATAAAAAAGGCCATTTCTGCTGTGGTGGTACCTCAGGAGGAAAGCAAACTGGTTGACTCTGCACACAAATCCCAGGGATATTTGCATTGAAAAGGAAGTGTAAAATTTTCAAAAGTTTCAGCATGCTGGGAGCATTTTGAATCATGGGCAGTGGCAATGGCAAGAATAACTCTTCGCATTGCATCTGACTCTACTTATGAATAAGGTTCTCCTGGCAAGGTCCTAATTGTAGTACAAAAAGTACACAGCCTTGACTCATCAAATCCACCTGAAAGTTAACCTTGTCAACCACTATCTCGTTGACTCTGGAGTTGACTGATTCCTCTGAGCCTTAGTTTTCCTATCTGTAAAACAGGGGAAAATAATACCCAACTGTTAGTGCTGTTGTGAGGACCAAAGTAAACAACAGACATGAAAGCATTTTGAAAACCCTGGATAGCTACAGAGATGCAAGATGTTGTAGTGGGTAGTAATAATTAAAATCTAAATTGTCATTGTTAACCATAAGACTAACAGCAACCTCACTTCACATTTAATTCTTGGTAAAAAGCGTTTTCCAGAATGGCATCCAGCTTTGGTCTGTGGTCGTATGGTTTACTGGTAAATACTTGGGTACGGGTGGCAAGCGAAGTTCCCAGATGTGTCTAAGCCAACAGTCACACTAGAGACACATCATTTCAGGGTATGATTCCTTCTCTCTCAAAAACAGGAGAAAGGGTTTTAGGAAATGGCACACACTTGGCATGTTGAAGGGCAGCAAGGAAGCCAGTATGGTGAGCTGAGTGAGCGAGGGAAAAGGTGGTAGGAAATGAGATGAGAGATGCAGGAAGAGCCAAGCGCCTGTCAGGTCATCGAGAGGAATTTGGATTTTCCTCCAAGAGGGAAGAAACTGACTGGCTTTGAGCAGAGAATGAGATAATCTAACTCGAGTTTTTACCAGATCATTTTGGGGCAAGAGTAGAACCAAGGGGCCAGGGAGAAGACTGTTGCCATAATGCTGACAAGAGGCATGGTGGCTTGCACCAGGGTGTTAGCAGTGTAGACAATGAGATGTGACTAAGCTCTGAATATGTGCAAGGGTGTGTAGGAGAGAACGGTGTCAAAGGTCATCTAGGAACTGTGGCTTGAGCAACTGGAGAGAAAATAGTGGAGCAGGGCTTAGGGAGACCAGGAGTTCTGCTTGCAGTTTTGTTTTGCTTTTAAAATATCTGAAAGAATTATACTTTTGAGTTTCATTAATACATTTTTCTATATGTGATTTTTTTAAAAGGCACACCTAAAGCACATTATACTTTTCAAAGCAGTTTCTCATCCATTATCTCATTTGATCCTTCAAGTAACCTTGTGAGGTTGCTGCTACTAGCCCCACTGTATCTGTTAGAGTTTGAGCAGAGACGTAGATTCACTAAGACTGACATAGAATAAGGAATGTATTCTAGAAATTAGACCTTACACAATTGCATTGGCTGCTGAAGTGTCTGTGTTGTGTGTTGTGCCTAAAGTTCATACAGGTCAGCCAGGCTGGAGGTCAGGAAGGACAGCTGGACATGAAGTGATGGAGACCAAGAATGAAGTGGAACTTAGTGGAAAATGAGGAACCCATGAAGGTAAACTGGAAGCTGCATCTGTCTACCATGTCCTCCACCCTCAGTGTTGTGTAGGACCTGCAGAAGAAGCTGTGCTCTTTGCACGTGTGATGGTTAATACTGAGTGTCAACTTGATTGGACTGAAGGATGCAAAGTATTGATCCTTGGTGTGTCTGTGAGGGTGTTGCCAAAGGAGATTAACATTGGAGTCAGTGGGCTAGGAAAGGCAGACCCACCGTTAATCTGGATGGGAACCATCTAATCGACTGCCAGCATGGCTAGAATATAAGGCAGGCGGAAAAATGTGAAGATGAGACTGGCCTAGCCTCCCAGCCTACATCTTTCTCCCATGCTGGATGCTTCCTGCCCTCGAACATCAGACTCCAGGTTCTTCAGTTTTAGGACTCAGACTGGCTCTCCTTGCTCCTCAGATTGCAGACGGCCTATTGTGCGACCTTACGATCATGTGAATTAACACTTAGTAAACTCCTATATATACATATATATCCCCTTAGTTCTGTCCCTCTAGAGAACCCTGACTAATGCAGCATGCAACTGCACACAGCCTGGCATGGGACTTGAAAAAGCTAAAGGATCTTGCAGGAGCTGAAGGAGCTGTAGGACCTGGGCAGCCACACATCAAGCTGAGCAAGCAGATTAGCAACAGTGTGTATGCTGCCACAGCATAAAAATGGCTACTGCTTCACTTCCATCTTCCAGATCTAGCATGGATTTGTGTTGTGGCCAACTCTAAAATCAGATCTGCACAGGAAAAGGAATTCTGGGAAACATGATTCCAGCTTAGCTAAACTGACATGGTATAAAGATGAAGACAATGAAGACCCAGAGATGTTAAGTGACTTGCCCAGTGCTTTGCAGAATGTTTGTAGCTGATTTATTAGGACCCGGTTTCGCTGACTCGTGGCCTACTGGCTTTAGTTGAACACTTGCTACGTGCCAGCTACTGAATCATCTGATCCACAACACCACTATGGAGTAGGTATTATTATGCCCAGTTTCTGGATTAAGAAATTGAGGCTCAGAAGGGTGAAGTCAATGAGCCAACATAACTCAACTACGGAAAGGTGAAACAGATTCAAATGCAGATTTGTCAGATCCCAAGCCCCACCCTCTTAACCTCCAGGTGGGTGGTCTTTCCCTCCACTAACCCCATGTCCCACAGTTTCCCAGAGTAGGGTATCAGAAGATGGTTCACACTAAAAGAGACCCTGGCATCGCAGTTTCCCCTCTGTAGTCTGTGGTGCTGGCCTGGGGCCAATTCCCTCTCACTCCAGGGATAGTACGAACATGCAGATATGCTTCAGTGAGTGCGATTAGGAGTTGCACTGAAGGGAACATGTATTCTAAGCACTGTAGGGTAGAATACACCAGAGCACAGGCCCAGACGTGGAAGAAGCCCACCAGCTCTCAGCCACAGCAAAGAGAAGCATAAAAGTCAAGCAAGTGCCCCCATTGGTGCTGAGAAATTTCCCACAATTGTAAAGAGACCAGAAAACAGGGCTGCAGCAGCAGCATGACTCAGTGGGGATCAGCGAAGGCCTATTGCTTTAGTAATAAAATCTAAGGGTTGTGACTTCAGAGTTATCAAACAATGCTACATTCATTGAATTCTCCTAATAGTAATCATAGTTCTAATAAGAGCAATTAAGAGACATCTGCACCCCCATGTTTATTGCAGTACTATTCACAATAGCCAAGATAGGGAATCAACCTAGATGCCCAATAAGAGAAGAATGAATAAAGAAAATGTGGTACATATACACAATGGAATACCATTCAGCCATAAAAAAGAATGAAATCCTGCGTTCCAGGCAACATGGATGAAACTAGAGGACATTATGTTATGTGAAATAAGCCAGGAGAAAACACCACATGTCCTTATTCATATGCGGAAACTAAAAAAAAAAAGTTGAACGCATAGAAGTAAAAAGTTGAACAGAAGATACTAAGGCTGAGAAGGGTAGAGGAGAGGGAGGGAGGGGATTTATTTTTATTTTTGCTTTTGTTTAGAGACAGGGTCTCGCTCTGTCTTCCAGGCTGGAGTGCAGTGGCGCAGTCATGGCTCACTGCAGCCTTGACCTTGCAGGCTCCAGCAGTCCTCCCACCTCAGCTTCCCAAGTAGCTGGGACTACAGGCATGTGCTACCACACTCCACTAATTTTAAAAAATTTATTTGCAGATACAGGATCTTCTTATGTTGTCCAGGCTGGTCTTGAATTTCTGGGTTCAAGTAATCCTCCCACTCCGGCCTCCCAACATGCTGGGACTACATGTATTCACTAATTTAAAAAAATTTATTTGTAGATACAGGATCTTCTTATGTTGTCCAGGTTGGTCTTGAACTTCTGGGCTCAAGCGATCCTCCCACTTCGGCCTCCCAAAGTGCTGGGATTACAGGCATGAGCCACCACACCCAGCCAAGATTTGTTAAAGGATACAAAATTATAGCTAGATAGGAGGAATAAATTCTAGTGTTCTACAGCACTGTAGGAAGACTATAGGTAACAAAAATATATTTAGTTTCAAATAGCTAGAAGGAGGATATCGAATATTTGAAACATTGAGATGATAAATGTTTGAGATGATGTCTATGCTAATTACTCCGATCTAATCACAACACATCATATGTATCAAAATATCACTCTGTACCCCATGAATATGTACAATAATTACTTGTCAATTAAAAAATAAAATAAAATTTAAAAATAATAGTAGCTATTAATTACTTATTATAGTTGATTGTTTATTATTGATTGCCAGGCACTACTCTAGGCATTTCACATAAATTAACTCACAAGCATATAGAGTAGGAAGTATTAATGTCCCATTTTACATACAGGGATATTGAGGCAAAGAAAGGTTAGGTAACTTGCCACAATCACATTAACCAGGAGTCTGCCTCCAGAGCCTAACCTCTCCACCTTAATATGCATCTGCTTCTCAGCAACCCTGTACGAGAAGGAGAAAGGAAAAGAGGGTGGCAGGATGGTGGTGCTCATTTTGCAGATGAAGAAACTGAGTCTTGGGATGGCTGAAGAAGTTGCCTAAAGCCTCCCTGCCAAGCCTAGAGTTGAAGCCAGCGCTGTGGAACTGCAAAACCCCCGGTCTTTTCACTTGACCACTCAGCCCTGTTAAGTTAGTGGCCCATTCAGGACTTGAGTTTGAATATCAAACTCAAGCCTAACTGCAGTTGCCTATGGTTTGCTAGAAGGACTTATTGCTTTGACTACCCAAGTGGGCAATTTGACTACTGAGGTCAGTTCAGAGGCCAGAAGCCATCTGCCTGGTGAACAGAAGGGTCCTCTCACATTTTCAGTCAGGAAAGGACCAGGACTGACCTTCCCACCTTGGAAACATTGCCTTTCATCCTGGAACCAGAAGAACAAACATAGTCTGATTCTTGGAGATGAGGCAGCTCCAGCTCTAGGGTACAGCCATAACTGTGGTTGCCTCAGTATTCAGCCCCTTGGAGGCAATGGTGTAAACGCTCATCCATGATTCAACAAAATGCATTCACCAGTTTACTAGGCATCCGCTCCGTGTGCCTGAAGGGGGACCTATAAAAGGGAGCTCACACATAGTTCCTGCCTTAGTGACTTTATTGAGTAGCTGAGAAAACTCCAGTTCCCCTCCCATCACCTCCCCATGCCCCCATATACCTAAATAATGCCAATACACACAGCCACAGGGACCAGTAGAAGGTGGTAGGAAAGTGACTGATAAGAGTTTCTTTCATCATTCAATTCATAACTAAATATATGCTGAGTTTCTCTTATTTGTCAGGCACTATACTATGTACTTTGGATGTGAATCATATTTAGTCTTCCTAACACCCCTGTATAGTAGCTATTAATACCTTTATTTTGCAGATAAGGAAACAGACACATGAGGGAAAATGACTTGCTCAAGATCATCCTGTGAGGAAGTGTGAATAATTCCAGAACCCGGGTCTTCTGATTCTAGCTCAGTGTTCTTTTAATCACATTATACTAGAAAGAGAATTAGAAGATCCTTGAGTAAGATACATGACCAGAGATACAAAAAGGAGGCAGACAAGCAAATCAGTGGGGAAGTAATCAAAGTTTTTTACCTACCAATGGGGGGCAGATGTGATCAAGACAGATAGCTGTCCAACAGAGGTTCATGTTCCCCTTTCATAGTGGAGAGATGTCACCAGAAAGGGACTGCCAGGCCAGGGTCTCTCTTTCCCCTTGCATCTTGGTGTGCCCATGTAACTTGTTCTCACCAGTGGAAGGTGAGCAGAAGTGATAGCTGTTGCTTCTGGGCTGGAGTGTTTCAGAAGTGAGGCACCTTCTTTAACCACTCTCCCCAGCAACTGGGAAAAACAAGGGCTCCTTCAGTCGCTGGGTCCCTGCATCTCTGCTTGGAGAAGAGCAGCTTGGCAATTGGAAACATGCATTTGGGCTTAATGTAAGCAAGAAATAAACCTCTACTCTGTTGATTCATTCTACATTTAGGGGGTATATTGCAACATCTAGCATTATCTTAACTAAATATGGCAGATGAGGCCAAAGTGCCAAAGTTCTAGGTTGTTGTGGAATAATTCATTCCACCTCAAAGATGGTCAGTTAAACCAATAAGGTACACTACACATAGGCTACCCACCCTTTCTGAGAACAGGCCGTTGGTCAGATTGTGAACACCCCAGGGCTGAGCCTGTCTCATGGCTTTCTGCACCCCACTGTCTAGCACAGTGCCTGGCTTGCATTAGACTCTCAGCACCTGCTTCAATGCGATAATCCCCCAGCTCCTCTCTGCCACCAGAACACATGAGCAGCTGCAAGACTGAAACTTAGTGGCAAATACCCTGAAAGCAGAAATACAGGGAGCATTTCTAGAATGTTTAGGAGGGAATCTGAACTAAGCCTTGAGCCTTGCCCAGATAGGAATCAGACAAACACTGTAGCACATGGCAATAGAGAAATATTTTGGAGTTAAGAGACATTACATTGATAATAAAACAAAAGAAGGAATCTCTCCATAAAATATCCTTGTGACGGCCCCCCCAGAGAAGGTTTGGTATGTGATGAATTGAAGTGTTTTGATCCCTCTCCTAATCCATGACCATCTCTTGTATTCCAAAGGGGTTTTTCTGGTTAGGAAGTTTTATTGGGAGGTCCTTGAAATATTCTGAGGGAGAGTTTATGGTAAATGTTTTAACAGGGTACAGTAGCCAAAATATGATACTTGATGTAGAAAGAAACCAAGATGGTGGCTGAGATGTCAGGAAATGTGATTTTCTATTTTATCTAGGGAAAAGCTTTTCCCTGAATTCCAGAACCTACAGTGACCTGGCCTCACAGATAGTCTGATTTGAAGTCTCTACACAAAAGCATCTTCCTCTGCTTGTTAGGGAGAGGATCTGGACCACTACTTCTGGGACCATTTGGCAACTGGATTAGCTCCCTCTAAGTTGCAGCCGAATTCAAATGCTTTAGCTAAGGAAGAAAGTCATTCATCTGAAGGCCTGCGGGCTGATAAGCACTAATAAAATGATGAGAGATGGTACCAGACGACAAGAGCTCTGCAAATACTATTCCTTTATCACTAGTACCTTGAAGACGCTTATCTTCACAACAACTCTGAAAAGTAGGTATCATTATCTACTTTGTAAAGTGATGACTTTACAGACTTGCTAACTAAGGCATGCCTGCTATCCAGCTGGGAAATGGCAGAGTCTGGCTTCAAGTCCAGGTCTAGATGACACCGAAACCCACTATGCACTACAGTTGCTGTTTAGGTAATCCCACTCCTGAGTCCAAATCCAGCGTACTTCCCACCACATCACCCCCGGCTGGGGGAAAGGGAAAGACATTTTGCCTTAAATCACACACAGTCCCTCTACATGAGGATTTTGCTTTGCTGAAGAGGTAGGGCTAAAATAATCTATAATTTTAAGGATCAGGAGATGCCATATGTCCAATCTCTCGGAAGATGCCTTGTCCGTTGCTTTGGAGCTTAGTTAATTCAGCTGCCAGCACCACCAAAAGCAATAACATAGATTTCTTCTATGTTACCTCTGTCCTTACAGGTGCAGCCTAACTTCTGTAACCTTCTTTTATGATGAGGTACCTGAAATACAACACTCTCAGCAGTTTAGAGCACAAAACTGATTTTAACACATTATGACACATCTGGGGATTCCAACCCCTTGGAAACAGGTCAAATGCAGGCACTGAACCTTGCTGTAGAATTCAGCTAGCACAGCTGGACACATAAAGCTGCCATTACATTCCAACCTGTTATATTGCTAAGCCCAACTAGACTAGTTACCCAAACCTCAGAGCTTGGGAGTGCCAAGCTCATTCTGGCTGGAAACCAGGTACAGTTTCCCGTTCAGACCAAAGTTTTTCACTCCAGAACCCCTTGACAAGCCTGTGTCACCTGCTCCCCTTCCTGGGTCCCTCCAAATTCCCTTCTCTCTGGGCCAGCCATGCTTGTTTCACTCAATCCCCTTGTTGAGAGCTTTTTTCTCTTTTTTCCCTCTTTGCCCTATAATATAATGTTTTTAATGTTTACATCCCCTGGGCATCTAAAACTGCCTACTTATTACAAAAATATGACAAAAAGCATGACTCACAATCTTATTGCTTGTCCCCATCCTTCTTCATTTGCAGACCCAAGAGCTATAGTCAGTATACTCACACCAGAGATACAATTTTGGCGGTTTCTAAATTCCTTTCTGGTTGGGATGGCAAATGAGTTTCATCTCTTGCCCCAACTCTGGCCAATCTACCTGAGGTACTGACTTGAGAAAGAGCCTAGGCTCAGCAGGTAAGTGTGCTGAAATCAATTAGTGATTTCTGCACAGGCACATATGGTGGGGAGAAGGTGGCATGGAAGCATACAGACACACCTGCTTTACTGTACTGTTAATGTTCAGGGCATTAATAGATCATCTGAAAACATGGCCTCCAAAAATTCCTCCCAGCCAGGACAGGCTTGCAGGTTCAGTCTGTTTCCCCTCCTCTTGAATCTCACTGCAACCTCAAACTCCTGGGCTCAAGGGATCCTCCTGCCTCAGCCTCCCAAGTAGCTAGGACTACAGATGCACACCACTATGCTCAGTTTTTGTGTTTTGTTTTGTTTTGTTTTGTTTTTTGTAGAGACAGGGTCTTGTCAGCTTGCCCAGGCTGGTCTCAGATTCCTGGGCTCAAGCAATCCTCCCACCTCAGCCTCCCAAAGTGCTAGGATTACAGGCATGAGCCACTGCTGCCAGCCTTGGGCTGCCTTTTTGATTAGCTTTGACCAATCAAATGCAGTGGAAATAATCCTGTGACTTCCAGTTCTTTTTTTTTTTTTTTTTTTAATGGAGTTTCACTCTTGTTGCCCAGGCTGGAGTGCAATGGCGCGATCTCAGTTCACCACAACCTCCGCCTCCAGGTTCAAGCGATTCTCCTGTCTCATCCTCCTGAGTAGCTGGGATTACACGTATGTGCCACCATGCCCGGCTAATTTTGTATTTTTAGTAGAGATGGGGTTTCTCCATGTTGGTCAGGCTGGCCTTGAACTCCCGACCTCAGGTGATCCATCCGCCTCAGTCTCCCTAAGTGCTGGGATTACAGGCGTGAGCCACCACGCCTGGCCAACTTCCAGTTCTTAAGAGACCTTGCAGCCTTTGTTCATTCTCTTGGGATTCATCTACCATGTAAAGAAGTTCAAGTTAGACTAGAGAAGAGACCTCACATAGGGAGAGAGAGAGGCCTAGTCATCCCCAGATGTTCCAGCCACCCCCAGTGAGGCACCAGACATGGGAATAAAGCCATCTTGGATATTCAGCCCTTCCAGATTCCTAGCTGAATGTATTCACACAAGTGACCTGGTTAATACCAGATGTGCCAGGAGAATGGTCTTGCAGAGCCCAGCCAATCCGCAGAATCATAAGAAATAAAAAAATATGGTTTAAGCCACAGTTTGGTGGTATTGTGTTATAAAGAAATAGATAATGCATACAACATTTCTATCTTAATCGCTGACTTTCTTAATTTCTACTTTAGACTATTAAGTCACCTCTTGTATAACATCTTCATTGACCCTCTCCAACCAAATGGAAACTTCACTCTTTCTTTTGTGTCCTGTCTGACTCCTTACTTCTTAGTATATATATTTGCTTGCACATTTATGTCCCCTACTGAACTGCGGACTTCTGGAGGCTGCCATCTGGGTTTTATTCACATTTATATCACCAACTTAATTAGAGAATGTCTGTCACAGTGGTAAGAGCTCAATAAATGTTTGATGAATTAATGAACTAAATGGTTGAACTAATCATTGCACTGAGTCTTCCCTTTGACTGTAACAATGTCTCCTCTCCTCCACCTCATGTACTGGCATGTCATCTCTTACTTCATCAAGTCTCTTATCAGAAAGGACTTCCTCTACTACCGCATCCAAAATAGTAACTTCCTCTCTCCTTTTCTATCCTTTTACCCTATTTTATTATTTTCCTTCATAGCACATATAACCATCTGAGAGTTTATATACCTATTTATTGTTTGTCACTCCCCAACAGAATATAAGCTCATGATGTCAGGGACCTTTTTTATTCACCACTATGCCCCAGTACTTAGAGCAATGCTTGGTACCTTATAGGTTTTCAACAAATATTCATTGGATAAATAAGTAAATGTATGCTTCATAAAAGGAACAGCAAATGTGGGTGATTTTTCCACTTTTGCTTTGGGTTGTTTTGCATTTTAGCTTGAGCCCTTACACTGGGCATGATTAGGACACCTTAGGATCCAGCTCAGCTCTCCATCCTGGGCACACTGAAAACTACTCTTCCCAGCTATCTTGCAGTTAGATGTGGCCACGTGACTACGTCTGGCCAAGGGGCTCTGCAGGGAAGTGACAGGTAGCACTTCTGGGCTGAAGCACAGCCTGGAGGGTGCAGCTCTCCAGGGGCTCTTGCTTTGCCTTGTGCTGAGATGATGGAGCCACCGGATCAAAGGCGCCTGGGGTTTCTGAGCCACTGTATGGAGAACAGCTGTCCTGGAGAGTCGCCCATAACCACAGGGGACTTTGCATGAGTCAGAAATAAACTTTTGTTAAGTTAAGCCACTGAGATTTCAGAGTGGGCTGTTACTGAAACACAGCCTAGCCCAATCTGATCACAAAAAGCCTATTTGGTTTAAATTTCTTTATATTTAAGAAACAAAAGAGGCAAATGCAGAGGAAAGAGAGAAAGAATGAGGTGTTTTCATCATCCAAATACTAATTTACAATTTCAAAGTACAAAAACATCCACTCTGAGCCTGACATGGTGCCAGGTACCAGCCACACCCTGAGGACACAGAGATGAATCTTAGTCTCTCCTCACAGTTTACACACCGGTGAGAAAGACCGCATGCCATTAAAATATGGTGGGATAGTGCATGGTTGTAGTTATACTATCTATGTGTTCAGGGCACATGGAGGGTGGGACCCTTCATTCTTACCAGATGCTATTTCCATATTAAGGTCACTCTGGGCACTAATAGCCAGGTATGTTGGACACATTTTCTCTAATATTTATAACAACTCTGCATCATGGGAAGGATTAGCCCATTCTACAGATAAGGAACCTCAAGGTCAGAGAGGTTAAGCACCTGGCTCAAAGTCACAGTGCAAGTAAGCACTGTATTTGCTGGTAGCTCCTAGAGGTCTGTACAGCACAAGCTCCCTCTTCTAATTCCTGCCCAGTGACCCAGTTCTGACTTTAATATCTTGAATTATTCTGCCCGCTCCTCACCCCTGGGGTTATTGTTTCCTTTCTGTGTATTTGCAATGGCGAAGTAAAAATCCCAACTATCTGCCATAAAATATGAAGAAAAGTATTACTTTTAACTAGAAGGCTGTGGTCATGGCAGCCGGAACCTAGCAGGGCGGGTGGGTCAGCTGACGGCAAGGGTCTTACAAACCCATGCCGCTTGTCTCTCCCCACCAACCTCATCTTGCCACTTCTGCAAAGTCATTGAGGGAACAACTGCTGACTCTGAAGAACAGCCAAGAAGCACAACTCTGAAGCTGATGCACTCATGCCAAGCTGTCCTCTGGGCCTACTGCCTTCGAGCCTGGAGTCCTCCCATTGCTGTGTCTGGGTTGGTTTTATAGTTTCTTTAAGACTAAAAATACCTTGAAGTGGCCCCTTGCCCTTTATTCATTGGTCAGTCCAAACCTGTGGTCCAATTGCTTCTCTAATGAGAGGTAATGAAGGAGGAAGTGGGGAAGTCAGCCATCTGGACTGCAGGCAGGTGCAGGTGGCCCTAGGAGAAGCCAGAAGGGCTCCTGCCATTGCAACTTTGCTTGGTGAATGTACTAGGGAAGGACAAGGAACAGAAACGCAGCCATCAGCTAAAGAACAGAAGATCTTTAGAAACAAAGTATTTCCAATCCTTATCTTTCGTTGAGACATCATTAGCCCAAGAACCAGGACATTTTGTCAGTGGCAAAATTCAACGATATCAAGGTAAAGGGCAAGGTAGACATGTTGTTCTAACAGTTTCTAAGGGCAAATGCCAGGGGTGTGTGGGTGTGTTTAAAATAGATCTTGGCCAGACGCGGTGGCTCACGCCTGTAATCCCAACACTTTGGGAGACTGAGGCGGGTGGATCAACTGAGGTCATGAGTTCGAGACCAGCCTGACCAACATGGAGAAACCCCATCTTTACTAAAAATACAAAATTAGCCAGGCGTGGTGGTGCATGCCTGTAATCCCAGTTACTGGGGAGGCTGAGGCAGGAGAATCACTTGAACCCAGGAGGCAGAGGTTGTGGTGAGCCAAGACCGTGCCATTGTACTTCAGCCTAGACAACAAGAGTGAAACTCCATCTCTAAATAAATAAATAAATAAACAAATAAATAAAAATTTTAAAAAATAAAATAAAATAGATCTTACCCACAATTACAATTGGGCCAAGACTTGAACCTAAATCACTCTTACTCCAAAATTCACACAAAACCCAAGCATCTTCCATTTTACCCAGTGTGCCTATATCAAGTCATATGTTGAAAATTGGAAAACATTCATTCTTCTCATTTGTGTCACAAGCTCCTGGGTTTTCACAGGGACCTTTTGAGGACAATATTTTAACCAGTGATTTTCAATCTTTCTTTCTGGCTCCAAACAAACCAAAAATAAATATCCATATTTCTACCACAAGCAGTAGCTCACTGTGTCACAGACATAAAGTTTCAATGCAGAGCAGGGGTTCAGGGAAGAAACCATGTGTGCACTGAACAAGCCCCTCAGGGTATTTGGGTATATAATGGAGACAGATAGGTAATGTGGGTGTCTACATGGCACAGACCCTTGGATCGAGCTATGGTCGGGCCTGGTCTTCATGAGACAGATCTGTTTCATTCCTCTTTTTAAAAAAAATTTAAACATTTAGCATTATTAAGACAATTAAAAATAAACTCTAGTCAGGGTAAAGTGGTTCACACCTGTAATCCCAGCACTTTGGGAGGCCAAGGTGGGCAGATCACGAGGTCAAGAGCTCGAGACCATCCTGGCCAACATGGTGAAACCCCATCTCTACTAAAAATACAAAAATTAGCTGGGCATGGTGGCGGCTGCCTGTAGTCCCAGCTACTCAGGAGGCTGAGGCAGGAGAATCTCTTGAACTCGGGAGGCGGAGGTTGCAGTGAGCCAAGATCGCGCCATTGCACTCCAGCCTGGCGACAGAGCAAGACTCCGTCTCAAAAAAAATCAAAAAACAGAACTCTAATCTGCTTGGATCACTCTCTGTTCCCTTTCTGTTTTGCTGGAAAATTAGACACAGCTGGGAGCTACATGTATAGGAGGACATGGACGTTGGCATCAGAGAGATCCAGTCTTGAATTCCAATTTCTCTCCAGGCAGGGCAATAAACGCCTCGAGCCTCAGTTTCATCATCCTTAGAACCAGGTTTGGAGTGTCTTACAAGCAATAGACAATAAATGGTGAGTTTTCGGGTACACTGCTCTCTCAGAATGTAACTTCACAAGTACACTTCCAAGAATTGGCCTAGTGCATATAACTGCCCTTTGTAATAGCTATAGTGTATTCCATTGTGATACTGTGTCACAATCTGCCTGCCATTTTCCCAATACTGGGAATTTGGATTGTTTCCAGTTTTCCTTTCTTATGAATTGATCTGCTGTGAACATCTTTAGACAGATGGATTTTTTCCCCCTTAAGTTATTTCCTTAGAGAAAATTCCCAGAAGTGGAATTACTGGGTCAAAGAGTAGGAACAGCTCTGTAGCCCTTGTTATTTATTGCCAGATGAATTCTCATTTTCTAAGAAGGCTGTCAGCTGGGAGAGCGCTGCATATGAGGTAGTTTCCATATACCACTGCTGTCTCTGCCATGAGCTCTACTGGAAGAACCATCCCCAGCCTCTGTCATTCTGTGGTTGGCACTAAGTGGTAGGAGGTAGGGACTAGAGAAGAAAGATAAAGACCTGGAATGTGTAGGGATGCAGGGCTGGGAGAAGGAAAATGGATAAAGCTCTCTGCATTTAGGGATTAGGGTCTGATATGACTAAGCACTTTGATCTAGAAGTAAATGATGCTGGGAGAAAAATCATTCAAATAAGTTAATATTTATTGCTTTTGTTCTACATACATTTATGAGCACTTACCTAACATGTGCCAAGCACTAACATTTATATGATGTCTGAACCTGTCCCCCAACTCCTTTTGTAATATGAGGAAGACAAGGGGGTTAAAGTCTAGCCCTGCTTAGGCTTCTCTTTGGCTAAGATACTGGAAGAGAGAAATCTTGCTTAAGAAACTATGAAGGCAAAATTGAGAATATGAGTAAAGCCGCAAACCAGAGGCAGATAATAAAACTGGTGGCGCAGACACAAATCAAGGACTACCCTGAGATGCGTGAATGAAAAAGTCAGGACAAGAGCGATGGGAATGTTTATGAGGTGAAGTGGAGACCTGGGGGAGATGATAAACCAAAGCAGTGTCCTGAAAGCTTTTACATGATGCTGTTCAAATCTCAAATATCCTTGCCAACATCGTTTTCTACTTGATCTAGCAATAACCAAGAAAGCTGTATTAAAGTAGTGAAGGATTTGTTAATGCCTCTTCATAGATCAAACCGTTTTTGTTTCTATATTTTGAAGGTGTATTATTAGGTAAATATAAGTTTTCAACTGTTATGTTCCTAACAAATCGAAACTCTTACCATTATGTAGTGATTTTATCTTTTTAAATGCTTTTTTCCTCAAAGTCTGTTTTGTTTTGTAGGCCTGCTTTCTTTTGGTTAATATTTTCCTGACATATTTTTTCTAGGCTTTGACATTCAAACTTTTTTGTCCTTGTATTTTATTTAGTTAGTCTCTTGTAGAAAGGACATAGCTGGAGTTTGTTTCTATGCGGTATGAGGGTCTTTGTGCTTTAACAAGACAGCTTAATCCATTTTCCTTCTGTTTCTTTCTTGCTTGCTTTCTTTTCTTTCTTTCTTATCTCTTTACCTTTTTTTTTTTTTTTTTTTGAGACAGAGTCTCACTCTGTCCCCAGGCTGGAGTACAGTGGTGCAATCTTGGCTCACTGCAACCTCCACCTCCCGGGTTCAAGCAATCCTCCTGCCTCAGCTTCCCGAGTAGCTGGGACTACAGGCACGCGCGGCCATACCCAGCTTATTATTATTATTATTATTATTATTATTATTATTATTATTATTGTATTTTCAGTAGAAACGGGGTTTCACCATGTTGGGCAGGATGGTCTCAATCTCTGGACCTCGTGATCCGCCCGCCTCAGTCTTCAAAGTGCTAGGATTACAGGCGTGAGCCACCACGTTCCTTTCTTATTTCCTTTCTTTCTTTTTCTTCTTTCCTTCCTTCCTTCCTTCCTTCCTTCTTTCTTTCTTTCTTTCTTTCTTCTCTCTCTCCCTCCCCTCTTTCTTTCTTTCTTCTCTCTCTCTCCCCTCCCTCCCCTCTTTCTTTCTTCCTTTCTTCTCCTTCCTTCCTTCTTTCCTCCCTCCCTTCCTTCCTTCCTTCTTGCTTTCTTTTTCTTTCAAGATGGGGTCTTGCTATATTGGCCAGGCTGATCTCGAATTCCTGAGCTATGGCAATTCTCCCACGTCAGCCTCCCAAGTAGTCAGAATTACAAGGGTGCACCACTATGCCCAGAATTTTTTCCCCTTATTTTGATTACTGACTTATTTGGATTTATGTCTACTCTCTTATTTCTATTTATCCTTCTATTCATTCTGCCTTTCCTGTTTTACACCCACCCTTCCTACCTCCTTTGGATTGACTGCATTTTTTCTCTTCCCCATCCTAGTTCTTCCCCTACAAGTTTGGAATTAATTAATTAAAGTGCTATGTCATTCTTTTGAACAAAGTTTAAATAGTATTTTTTTCTCCAAACATACTATGACTTCAGGGTGCCTTAAATCTGATCTCCCACTCCTCTAAATTCACATGCTACTTTTGTCTATTCTAGGCTCTTTGCCCCCAACAGACACTAGACATTATTATTATTTCATAAATTAAACGTTTTCTTAAGTTTTATCTGTAAATTTGCCAAAATACACATTCACCATCTGTCCTTGCACACTCCATCTATTCTGTCTGAGATATATTCCTTAACAAACATTTATTCAGTGTCTGCTGTTTGTAAACTTACTGCATTTTTGTTTTTTTCTGAAACGTTCGTATTTTGCCCTTATTTTTGACTGGTTATTTTCCTGGGTATGAGATTCTAGGTTATATTATGTGACTGCACTGACCATTTCATTTCACCCTTTTCTGGCTTCAATATTTTCTCTAGAGAAGTCAGCCCTCAGAAAAATTGCTGCTCTTTTGAGAAAAGTTCTGCTTTTCTGACATTATCTTTTCCTTCTTCCCATCTCTAAATATCTTTTTTGATTTTCTGAAGTTTTGCCATGATTTGCCTATACATATATCTCCACATATATATTAATATATACACATATATACATATTTTTTGATTATCCAGCTTGGAATTTATTGTTGTTTGGGACTGCGGGTTGCTTTGTATTGCCTCCCTGTTCTCCAGAACACAGACTCTGAGTACAAGATTAGCATGCTGAAAACCCACTTGGGAGGGCTCTCAGAACTGGGATCTGCGGAAGAAGCAAAGGAATAGGACTGGGCACAGAGTGAAGTTGGGCGGTGATGCAGTCACAAAAAAGCCCTCATCCCATTCCATAGAGAGCTCTGGTGTTTGAAGAGCCCTGAAGCATTGTTCCTAATTGGGGCAATGGGGCTGAGCTTTACATGACCACGCAGCAATGACCCATTATGCTCAGGGCTGCCCTTAAGGAAGGTGTGCGGCATTGAGCAAGGCAACTCTCTTCAGCTGAGGGCAGCCTCTGGGACTGGACTCAGGCATATGCTGTCAATTGTCAACACTCTTAGTAGCTGGGGTAATGAGTGCTTTGATCCTGGGGGTGGGGAGACAGAATTTGGCTGGGGCACCACAACATCCATGCCAGTCCATGCCTCATGTTGCTCAGATCCACTCCTTTGGTGTGTGTCCTGAAAGCAGATCTTTTAGGATTCTAGTGGACCTCTTTTTCTAGAGAAACTTAAAAGAGGAAGGTTAATGCTGTAAACTAATGTGTTGCCTGCTGCACCTGATCCCAAGGATGAAACAGATACTCAGCATCTTCTTCGTCTCCTATCACTCCCCTCAGTCTCAGCTACTGCCTCCGCAGGTTTAGATAGCTTACCTGGTGAGGGTGCCCAGACCTTCATATCCGAGGGATTTGAACTCTTGTTCCTCTGCCCTTCTCAGGCAATGACTCCTACACTTACCTATTTATCATCAAAACTGGGAAAAAAGTATCAAGAAACACTCAAATGGATCACCTGGGTGCCAAACATATTCTTCCCTGCCCCCATTGTGTAACACCAGTGCTACCTCTTCCTGATGGCCAGGATCAATTACTCCTGCCAGGATCCTGAAGGGACTAGAGAGAAAGATGTGGCTTAACATTTAATGGGATTCTTGCTGTGTCCCTTGGTGGAAGCATTTTCCCCTCTGTGAGCCAACACTGCTAAGCCTCTAGAAACCAGGGCTGTGAAAATGAAGCACAAATTCCCCAAGTGAATAACTGAAAGGGATGATAAGGGGGCTATTCCTACACAAACCCCTTGGTTCCTAGACCTGCGTATTTGACCTACTGGGGACATTACACCATCTCCACAGCAGATTGGGCTTTTCTATCTTGCCACTTACTATAATTGTGCCAACCTTGCTTTTCACAGTTAAATCCTGAAACCTGGCCTCTATTTTTGAGATTTTTATCATCCCTATTGTTATTGAGATCTTATCATTCCTATTGTTACTATGATAATTGCACCTCCCTTGCTTCTCATAGTTAAATGCTGAAACCTGGCCTCTATTTTTGATATCTAATCATCCCTACTGTTATTAGGAGCCCAAATCTCCCAGTATTAACTCTAGTCTATAGAGAGTGGCCATCACTGAGCTTCTCCGTGATGATGGTCTTTTTGTCAGTGTGTTGCTTATTGCATTGGCAAACGAAGTGTTTCCGGAGCCCACCTGCATAACAGAGTTTTCTGGTGGATTTACCAGCCTTACATACTTTATTCATTCTGGTATGCACAGTTCTCTGAGCCATTCAATCTCTCCTTTCAATGTCTTCCATAGTGACTCTGGTATTTCCACTTCACTTTTGTGGGTTATAGCCGTCTCCAACCTTCTAAGAGTCACCGGGAGGTGGGCTAACACTGCCTCCCAGGGTCCTAGGCAGGGAGATTGCTGCCATACCTATAAACTCCCCCTCATCCACTTGTATGGTTGGTCTCCCCTTGATCCAGCACTCTCAGAGTCCAAGCCCACACATACTTTCCCAGCTTCTGTACTTGTGGGTTAGGTCCTACAGCTTCTCTGAAATCTAGTTTCTTTCTTCCCTGAATAGGCTCAGTACTTTCCTGGCAAGGATGTGTTTTGATTTAATTCTATCTTTTTTTGTCTGGTGGCCAAAAGGTGAGTAAAGAGGGAGGTCATGTGTTCACTTGAAGGGTGATGGTCTCTACATTGTCTACAAGCACAGGGGAAGCACTGGCCTCTAAGAGGGAGTGGGGGGCTACTTCTGCCAGCCCAAAGAATTCAGGGGAATCTGGACACTCAAGATTTTGAAGTGCATCAACTCAGATGTCCTCCTGCCATA
The DNA here is from genome assembly GCF_029281585.2 of Gorilla gorilla gorilla. NCBI lineage: Eukaryota > Metazoa > Chordata > Mammalia > Primates > Hominidae > Gorilla > Gorilla gorilla. Next base: position 176,273,212 of record NC_073224.2, read on the forward strand.
ACACAGGGTTCCATTTCTTCCCGGTTGGGACTCAACCTTGGTGGAATAGCCCCACCAGGGTCTAGAAGCTCTACTTCTAATTAAATCCTGGGCCTGATCCTCAGCTCTTTCTATTCCAGATCTCAGGAGATGAGAATTTCTTTCTATGCTGCTAAATATATACTCTCAGCCTTTCATTATCTTTCTCAAAAGCATCAATAACTCTCAGATACACCCATCCAACTTCATTCTCTTTACGACTCCATATTACCCAAACACCTGACCAACCACAATATTCCTTGCATGTATATACCTTTCCAGTTCACCATGATGGCAATTTTCACAACTGTACTGCTTTGTACCAGGAGCCATCTCTATTCCATCTACCACCAATGATGGCATTCTTATTGCCAGCTCAAAATGCAGCTTAAAATTTTCCCATTAATATTTACATTCTTGGCTACTCCAAGAACCAACTGCTGCAGGTCGGGTCTCCTGGGAAGCAGACTTGGAGATGGACATCAGCATATAGGAACTGGGGAGCATTCTTGGAATAAATACCTTGACAGACGTGAAGGAACAGAATTGGCTAGAGGAAGCTGGCGTGTTGAAGCAAAGGTCTCAGCTAATCCCAGGTGGAGCTTTGGAGCTTGGATGGACCTGCAGAGTAATCCTGACTTGGGGCAAAGAGGCTGGCTTGACTCCTCTGCATTCACTACTCATTGGAGGCAGACTGCCCTTGGGAAGGCATTGTGACTTTGGATGTGCTCAACTCCTCAAGAAAGTTTGAAGTCAAAGAGCAGAAGTAAAAGGGAGCCACAGGCTGAGGAAGCAGTATGAACAAGGAAATATTTCTTTAAATGAAAGAGACTTTAGTACTTTTTAGGCAAAAGGGAAGGGAGTTTTTCAGGCACTGGGAGGTCTATGGCCTGGCTATGCGTGGAGGCAGAGAAGGTGATAAAGAAGAGAAACATACACACTCGTGGCTTTGCTGAGAACTGGTGACACCGTGAGAGAAGCAGCCCTGCAAACGACGGGCTGCTCAGGACAAGAGTTCCGTGTACGAGTACAGATGTGTGTGTTTAAAAGTTACTCATTAAACAACTGTGAGAAAGGAGAAGTATGCCTCCAACTCATACAGATGGGGAGATCTTGAAGGGAACCAGACCTGGAGAAGGATCTATGCTTTGAGAACAACTGCAATTAAAAAAACCTGTTGATTTTATTTAATCAGTATTCCCCAAACTTCTATGACCAAGAAAATTTTAATTTTAGGGGAATGCCTATTGACATATCTCAGAACATTCCTCAAAACACAGTTTAGAAAATGATAAGCCCAGTAATAACCTCAAGACCTTAATCAATCTCTTAATGGCCAATTTATAATCAGGACCAAAATGGAATGAAATAGAATGATTAAAAAAAAAAAACAACCTTTCTTATTCAATGATGCTTCCATCTGGAGGACATTTACGAAGTATCTACTATGTACTAAACCCTCTTCTGGGTCCTAAGGACACAGGGTTGACAAAGTCAAATGCCCTGTCCTCAAGGAGCTGGCCACCTGCAAGGGGACCCAGATGATCTGCAAGTAAATAGTCTTATACCGAGCAGTAGGTTTCTTGGCAGGGAGGAAGTTGCCCGGTGACTAAGCCAGAGCCTATGTTTGTCCAGACATGGTCTGGACACCTGAAGAAGGAGGAAGGCAGGAACCAGGCATGGAGAGACGTAAGATTGTAAGGGGAGGCCAGGATTTGGGGTGAGGATTTACCTGGACTGACTCTGCCATTCCCGGTCATTCCATCTTGGCCCAGGCCAGTCTTTTCATCTCTCTGAGCTTCTGTCTCATTTGCAGAATGAGGATAGTAATCATTCACACCTCACAGGGTCTCCCTTAGGATTACACAGGAGAAAGCGATGTAAAAAAATTACACCAACAGTAAAGCACTCCACCAAGAGAGATCTCATGACTGACATTTCTTCACAAAGTATATTTCAAAGAAAGCTAAACAAACTCCCCCAAACTTTCCACTCTCAGGGCTATTTTTATTTTGTGATTTTCCAAGCCTCAAAATGAAATTGAAATGTAAAAAAACCATCAGCGGCTGATTTTTATATGGTAGTTTATAAGAGTCAGGATGAAATAGAAATCATGATAGCACAAGGCCCCTAGTTTACATTCTCAGAGGGAGGCTGAGAGCTGGGAGCGCTGATGACTCTGGGGAGGGCAGCTGAAATCACTAACGCCAGCCTGGCTCTAACCAGCCTGTGTAGTTTTAAGTGGTCTAATCAGCCCTGCTTTTCACAAACACAAATAAATAAAAATTGACATTACATCGGGCAACAATATGGCATGCCCTGTGCAATTAGAACCAGCTGAGTTTATGCACCCCACGGTTTACAGAGAAGGCAGCCATGCACTGCACTCTGGGGACAGATGTCTATGTGGCTTCTTAACACACGTGTTCCAGCGCAACGGTTCCCAACCCCTTGGGGGTGGGGGGTGCAGAGTTCTTTCAGATGGCTCCACGGATGCATACGTTACAACAGCCATGTCAACAGACTGGTTAAATCCTGGCTCCCATATAGACGTGGGCGTAATTCTCAAGTGTGCCTCCATCTCCTGGAGGCTTTGTTCCTTAGTTATTTTCTCAATTAACAGATACTAAAAGCACCAGAACTGTGACGTGGGGGTGAAGTCTTTTACGTTAAGAAACAGTTCTCATGCTCAAAGAGGTTGTATCCCATTGTTCTAATGTGACAAAACCCCAGAATGTATTAAAATCAAGTTTGAGAATGCTGTGGCCACATGGAGAAAAGGAACCACGGGGGTCTGAGAAAGAACAGCAGACAAAACCTGCTCTGGAAGCTCCACAGCTGGTCCTGCTCTTGGAATCAAAAGATTCCTCTGCTCTATGATTTCTCTCACCTGGTCACCCATTCCCTGGTTTTCCAGCCTTGCCTCCCTCCAGAGAGGGGCTGTACACTCTGCAGAGGTGGGGAGTGACCTTGCTAAAGTACAAATCTGAATGTGACATTCCCAAGCTCCAGGAACTGCCCACTGCCCTGGGCACAAAGCCCAAACTCTTTTTTTTTTTTTTTGAGACGGAGTCTGGCTCTGTAGCCCAGGCTGGAGTGCAATGGCACAGTCTCGGTTCACTGCAACCTCTGCCTCCCAGGTCCAAACGATTCTCTTGCCTCAGCCTCCCGAGTAGCTGGGACTACAGGCACGTGTCACCACACCCAGCTTATTTTTGTTTTTTTTTTTGTTTTTTGTTTTTTTAGTAGAGACGGGGTTTAACCACGTAGGCCAGGCTGGTCTCGAACTCCTGACCTCAGGTGATCCACCTGTCTCAGCCTCCCAAAGTGCTGGGATTACAGGCATGAGCCATCGTGCCCGGACAGCCCAAACTCTTTCAAGTGCTCACAAGGCTCTAGTCAAGACCCAGCCCACCCTCTCTCCTCTCTAATTTCATCTCCTGCCTCCCTCTCCCACTCCAGCCGCCCTGCTCTCTTCCTTCTTTGAATCCATCCATGCCCAGCCTGGCCTCTGCATTTACACACACATATACCTTCACCCCAGAACACTTTCTCCCTACTCACCTTTGCCTGAATAACTTCAGCTCTCCGAAGTTATTATCTGAAATTATCTGAATAATTTCAGATCTTGTTTTAGAGGCCACATATTATATCTTGGAAAGGTTTGCCAGAGTTTTCGCCAAGACTGAGATTGGAAGGAGCTGCCCCTCCTGTGGCTACAGCTTCCTGTAGTAGTTTCACGGGAGCATGAACTAGGGCTGATTCCCTAACCGTTTCTCCATCGCCAGACCTTAAGCTTCACGAGGGCCAGGCTGAGCTCTGTTGGCTGACATATCCCTCTGGAAGGAGCTCAATATGCAGCTGCTGAGTGAATGTGTTCAGTGAGCATCTTTCCCACTGTGTGATCTGATGAGTGATGTTTTAGACAGAGGAACCTCTAGGCACTGCCCACCGCATCACCCCACATAGCCAAACACTTATCCTGCGAGCACAGATTGTTTTCGGCACAGGTACTAGTTGTTGTTGAAGAACACAGAAAAGGCCCTCAGGAAGTTCTGGCATTGGTTACAAGTGCTTAGAGAAAGACATGCTTGAATTGAGAGTAAAAACAAGAGAGAAAAGAGTTAACTCAATGGAAAAGATAGAAGAAGAAAGAGACAGGAAAGCACTCACAACTTCTTCCCCGCCCCCTCACGTCTGAACCATTTCCTGACCAGAAAACTATTTCTTAATTTTTACTTTTAATTATTTTATTATTTCTTATTTTTGTGGGTACATAGTAGGTGCATATATTTATGAGGTACATGAGATACTTCAATACAGGCATGTAATGTTTAATAATCACGTCATGGAAAAGGGGGTATCCATCCCCCCAAGTATTTATGTCTTGTGTTAAGATGCCTGGGTTCTGGTTATGACCTCCTCTCTAACTAGCTGGGGACCCTGGGCAAGTCACTTAACCTCTCTGAACTTCAGTTTCCTCATCTGTGTACTCTTTTTGTTATTTCTTTTTGTTATTTCTAAATGTTCTCTTTTTTGTTATTTATACTCTTTTTGTTATTTCTAAATGTTCAATGAAATTATTATTGACTACAGTCACCCTGTCGTACTATCAAATACTAGGTCTTATTCTTTCTAACTATTTTTATTTTGATACAAGTCTTTCAGGTCTGTCTTAAAGTCATAGGATGCTAAGGGCTAAAAAGGCCCAGAGAGAGCAGTAAGTTGCCCAAATTTGCCCAACTAGGGAGGGGCAGAATTCAAATGAGAACCTGGGTTTCTGAGGCCAAGCTGCCTCCTCTCTGCAGAACGCCGTGGTGCTTAGGCCCGCGTGCACACTTCTCTGGAGAGATTGCGCCAAGCCCCAGAAGTAGCATGTGTGCCCTTCAGCCTGAGACTGCCTTGGTAAATACATATTGCTTCCTGGCTTGCAAAGCAAATATTTACTCAAAACCCACATAGCACGGTGCATAAGCTCCTGACAGCCCCAGGCAGTTTCTAACTCACTTATCATTTATTTTAAATTTGTTTTTTAGTGCATGTATTTTCTGCATTAGACTTGGAATAAACAGAGTTCAGAGTAGACGCTGGACAAACTGAAAAGTGGTTTGTACTAAAAAGCACTAGTCTCTGCCTATCACCTCTAAATTCCAATTTCTGAGAAGTCTGTGAGCAGAATCAATCAAGCTTAAATGGAGTCAGTGCTCCATTTAAAGGCGGTCTTTAAGGCAACACAACATGATGTCCTTTGGGAAATGGGCTGAAGAATTAAGGAGTCACAAATGGCTCACTTCATTTGCATAATATTGAGATTCAGGATATCTGGGTTCTGGTTATGACCTTCTCTCCAACTAGTTAGTGACCCTGGGCAAGTCACTTAACCTCTCTGAATTTCAGTTTCCTCATCTGTGTAAAGTGATTAATGATAGCTTTCTACCTAATTCACTATATATGGACAACAGGCCAAATTGAAGGTCAAGTCCCACATCTATTGACCAAGTATTAAAGGCCTACTAGGGGCCTGGCTGTTTTATGAACTGAGCAGACGGCAGTGAAAAAAATGAAAATGAAAACCTGTCTTCATGGAGCTTGATTTTGTAGGAGACAGACAGACAGTAAACAAAAAATAAGTAGTAATAGGTCTGAAGCTAAGTTATAAGAAGAAAAATCACCATGATAAGGGAATAGTAGTTTGTGGGGGGTGCCGTTTTATAAAGGATGGCCAGTGAGATGCTCTCTGATGAGTCCTGAAGGAGATGGGGGAAGAAACAGTTCCCAGGCAAGAGGAGGAGTGGAAACAAAGGCTCCAGGGGTAATGCTTAGAGTGTTCAAGTTGGGAAGACCATGGTGGCTGGTGCAGAGTGAGTGGAGAAGGATGGCGATGGAGTCAAGAAGGATGGATGGGCTGGGAGTGGTGGCTCACGCCTGTAATCCCAACATTTGGGAGGCCGAAGCAGGCAGATCATTTGAGGTCAGGAGTTCAAGAGCAGCCTGGCCAACATGGTGGAACCCCATCTCTACTAAAACTACAAAAATCAGCCAGGTGTGCCAGCACGTGCCTATAATCCCTGCTACTCGGGAGATTAAGGCAGGAGAATCGCTTGAGCTCAGGAGGTGGAGGATGCAGTGAGCCGAGATCATACCACTGTACTCCAGCCTGGGCAACAGAGTGAGACTCTGTCTCAAAAAACAAAAACAAAAAAGAAGGAAGGATAGAGTTCCTAAAATGTAGTGTGCACATGTGCACAAGCATCCCTGGATGTCCTGGGAAAGGTGATCTAGAGATCCCCCATTGTCATAAACACTGGCCTGGAGTCTTGCCTGTCCAAAGAGTTCCCTAGACCACAATAAACACCACTCCAACTTGACTGGAGAATGTGGAAGGCTCCCTGGTTGACCACGAACATATTCCCATCCACATCAGCTCAGCACATATAAATTACATGGTAGAAGTTTTGTCAGACTTTTAGTCCTTCTTTAGTTCAAACTACTATGCTTTAGAATATTTCCTCTGCAGAGCTGGAGAACATTAATTTGGACATTGTTAGAAAGAGACATGAAGGAGAGGGCAGGCCAGCCACAACTGCCTTCATTCATGAGCAGGCTTTAGTTCTTTATGTGAAGTCTGACAGAGGTTCCCAGCCTTGATCCATACCTGCCAGTACCTTGCCTGCCTGCACTGTGCTATTTCCAAGAATAAGTATGCTGGGCATGAGTCTTGATCATAACCTGAGAATGAAGCCTTACCCCCTGTGTGTCTACAAGCCTGAATGATCTCAGAATGATCATAGCCTGAGAACTCCTGCCAGGCAGGTTGGAGCCATCAGCAGGCCCACATGGGCCAGGGAAGCAAGGCAGGATCCCACGTCTGGTGGGCAGGCAGTTAAGGTGGGCACTGTAGAAGTGATGGCACGTGCCTATCCAAGGCTCCACTGTGACAAGGGGAGGCCTAAGCCTGGTCCAGAGAGCGCTAAGCCAGGCTTGAGGGGAAGGGAATCAAACTTGTATATTATGTACCTACTGCTTTCTGGGCATTTGGTTAGGCTTTTTTCATGCACAATCTCATTAAATAAATCTTCACTAACCTGCAAAATAGTATCACTGTTCTATAGAAGAGGATACTGAAGCCCAGAGAGGTTGAATGAATTGCCCATGGCCACATAGCTACTAGGTGGTAACTGGGGACTTAGAACCTACTGATTCCAAAGCCTGGACTTTAAATTGCTTTGAAATGAGTTGCCTTATCATGAGATGGGACACAGTCCTGCCTGGAGTTGGGTAGTTGAGGAAATTCATCCTTCTTGTCATATCAGGAGGCTGGAGAGATGGCCAGATTTTCCAGATGACTTGGGGTTTAGGCGGGGGGGTCCATGTTCCTTGAGGGCTCCATGGATCTGCCCTTTGAATGGGATGCCTGTCTGCTTTACCATCAGAACTCTTATCCTTAAGGGCCCAGCTGCCTTCTGCAGTCTGGGCAGGACTCCTGGCACTAGGAGACCCTACTCGCTTCCCATCTACCCAAAGCCTTGCTATCCAGCACTGCCTCTACTGCCCCACACCAGGCTGAGTGAGTCAGAGATGTCGGCCTCAGCCCCTGTGTCTCCACGGGCCTGAAACACTGACTTGTGTTAGAACTGCCTGCTTCTGCTTCCTTCCCCTTCTTCAGCTTGTTGGCACTCACTCTCATTCACAGGCACCCTGGCTCATGAAATATCATCTACAAATATGGGAATCTCTGCACCAGCCACACATTGTTGATGGCTCTGGAGTTGTTTATAAAAGTATCCTTGGCATTCCCTGCCCGACACAGTTTCGCGTCATGCTGCGATTGCAGGCGAGCTTCGCCAGCCTGATAAAAAGCCCTTTATTTGACCTTTAGGAAAGTTATGACTCACATCACCAGCTTTCCTTCCCCTTCTAGAGTGTATGTTATCCATAAAAAGGGTCATTATAAAGGTGTTGGAGAAGATTAACCCTAGTCCTGGGTTTTAAACTTTATCTGTAGGACACAGTTGAATCAGTGGTACCTTGTGACCCTAGGAACTAGTTAGCTTAAATGGGGACTTGTTAGCTCAGTCAGTAACATGTCCATTCATCTTCAGACTTGCTAGTTTAGCAAGGGGCTGGATGGTTCAGGGAGGATCTGGTTAGCCAAATCATGGGCTGGTTATCTCATATTTGGATTGGAAATTGTAGTTGGTTAATGTACTTGTAGAATCATTAACTCAACTTGTTATAGTGCTGGGCTTTGAAAGAAAAACTCTGATATTTCTTTCCCTGAGAGGAAGGCAGTATAATTCTGCCAGATGCACTAACTACAGACTTCAGGACTAACCCCAGCTAGCAAACATATCAGTGCAAAGAGTATGAATGGATCACTGCAGTATATCAGCATCATAGGAAGACCAGCTGTAAGCATAAGCCCAACCTTTAGCTCATATCTAGGACATTAGGTCTATGTTGTCTTTGAACCTCAAGCAGGGTACCAGTAGAGAGAATAGTGAGGACCAAATGAGATCATGTTCACCTACGTACTTATTCAGTGATGTTTCTGAGTATCCGCTATTGCCCAGACGTTGTGCAAGGCACTGGGCACTGAGGACACAGACAAGATGGAATTGTGCACACTGTTTGAGGATGCCTCCTAGCCTCCCTTGCAGTTAAGATTCGTCATGTGACTGAAGTTTGGCCAATAAAACATAAGCAAAAGTGATGTGCAACACCTCCAGGAGTGGCCTATAAAATCTCCTACACAATCCTCCACGTTTTCTTTCTTCCTGCTTTTGCCAACAGATGAAGAAGGTTCAGAAAAGGACTTTGAGGCCCCACAAAATGAGGGAGCCATAAAATGGATGGATCCTGGATCCTTATCACTGCATGGAGCAGAGGCTCCTGCCAACCCTACGTTGTCTGGACTTGATATGAAAAGAAATAAATTTTCATTATAGTAAGCCACTAAAACTTAGGGATTTTTTGTTGCAGCATTTAACCTGTCCTGACCAATGCACAGCCCTTCACCTTTTGGTCCCTGCACTCTCTGCAGACCTTACCTTTTTCTTTTCCAAGAAAGACCATCAGAGAGTCCTTCATCTTCCTTCTGCTGCATCCTTGACTTGTCTATTTGTCTTCTCCCTTGCATTCTCCATCCCCACCATCCACCAGGATGAATCCATCCACCTGGGTCCTTGACCTCATCCTTCTATCGCTTTGTATTCTGTTGACAGTACTCTGCCTAAAAAAAATACATTCAACTTTCTTCTCTCCTTAAATACAAGACAGTCCCATTCAGTGTTTGAGTAGCTGAGATAAATCATCCTCCTTATCATCCCAGGAGTCTGGAGAGATGGAGAGATACCCAGATTCCACAGATAGATATGGGGTTCAGGCAGGGGTCCGTGTCTCCCTAGAGCTCCCTTGATCTGGCCCTTTGAAGGGGATACCTATTACCTAAAATAAAGCATGTGGATAAAATTTTAAAAAAAGAAATAAAGTATGTGGAAGGTGTTTATCAATTTGAATCCTCCTAAAGCAACTGACCTATTTGCCTCTGACCCTTCGTGTCTTAGTCTGGTTGGGCTTCTATAAAAAATATCATAACCGACTAGCTTATAAACAACAAGAATTTATTTCTTACAGTTCTGGAGGCTGAAAAAGTCCAAGATCAAGGCAGATTCAGTGTCTGGTGGGGGCCCAATTTTCGGCTCATAGACAGCACCTTCCACATGGCAGAAGGGGCAAGAGGTCTGTCTCAGGCTTCTTTTTTTTTGTTTTTTTAAGATGGAGTTTTTCTCTTTCACCCATGCTGGAGTGAAGGGGTGCTATCTCGGCTCACTGCAACCTCTGCTCCCCCGGGTTCAAGTGATTCTCCTGCCTCAGCCTCCCGAGTAGCTGGGATTACAGGCATAAGCTACTACGCCCGGCCTCAGGCTTCTTTTATAAGGGCACTAATTTCATCCATGAGGGTTCCAACCTCATGACCCAATCACCTCCCAAACGCCCCACCTCCTAATACCATCACCTTAGAGTTGGGGATGTCAACATATGAATTTGGGGGCACAGAAACAAGCACTTCACAAGTTAATTTCTGATGAATAGGTCAGAGTTACTCTTTCTGCCTTACCACTCATTGACACCTTAGCCCACATCAATCTGGCTTCGTCTCCCACTGCTGTCATGATACTTCTCATTCAAAGATCATTAGTGATCTCTAACTGTCAACTCCAAGGGAGTGTTCGCAGGCTTTTTCCAGCTTAATCTTTCAGAAGTTCCTGACACCTGACCAGCCTCTCCTCTAACTCACCCTTGCACAACGTTTTCAGCCCTTCTCTCTCCTGGTTCTTTCTGCTGCCTCTAAATGGAGGAGTGCCCCCATATTCTGCTCTCAGCCAACTCTTTTCTCTCTAAATTTGCTTATTTGGCAAATAGGGCTATTATTGCTACAGATAATAAAAACTAGCATCTATGGAATATGTATCTGAGACAAGTGCCAAGTATACCACATGCCTTATCCTGCCTAACCCTAACAAAAACTCTGTGAGGTTAGTGGTGTCATAATCTCATTATAAAGATGAGAAAGGCTAGGCAAAAAGCAAGGTTAATGCCACATGGCTGGCATGGGTTGGAGCTAGACAAGGCCAGTGCCTGCCCATAGCATGCCCTTTTTCAAATATGAAATCACCATTCTCATCCACTTCCAAAAAGGGCACCCTATGGGCAGGCACCGGCTTTCCTCTGGGCAGGTGCAGCCCCATTTCAGAGTACTTGGTTTGGTAAGCACAGGGAGCATTTAGCCCCACTCATCTCCTTAACCAAGCTCCCTACTGCAAGGCACAAAGTACAAGAGTGTACAAGGCACTCATGGAGCCAGAATTCAAACCCTGGCCTCTCTAACTCCAGAGACACCGTGTCTCACCAATCCCCTATGCCCCTACCTCACAGCATGTTGTGAGGATTAAAACTAAACAGATCATGAATGTAGAGTACTTGGCTCAGAATTTGATGTGTAAGAAGTACGTGATATAAAATAGTCACTATTATTGTCATATTATTCATATCACCATTCCCATCCACTTCTAAAGCTTCAACAAACTCATTCATCAAATGTTTAATTATTGCTTATGTGCCAAGCAGTACGCCAGGTGCTGAGGTTTCAAAGATGAATAAAACACTGTTACTGCCTCATTGTATTGAAAATCTAGCAGGAAACAAAGCCACACAAACAATGAACTGAAAAAGTGCCAAGCACAGTAACCAGAGGTGATACAAAGTGCTGTGTGAGCACAGAGAAAGCATTACACCAGTCTGGGTTAGAGACAAGGACCAAGCAGATTTCGTGACGGCTTCAGAAGGGAAGGAAAATTTTAAAGGAGTCTGGATCGTTAGATGCTGGCTAGTCTAGATGACTTGGAGGGACAATCTAGAGAGAGGAAACTGCAGGAACGAAAGCAAGGCATGGCAATAGGGAAGGACATGGTTATGTGGCCTGGAGTTTGCACTTGTCAACCAGAAGTCATTGAAAGTATCTAAGCAGGGCTGGGATGCAGTCAGATCTTGGTTTTAGAAAGCCCTGGCATCTGTAACAGTGTTTTGCACATAGTAGGAGCTTAGTAAATGTTTAGAAAAATGGATGAATGAATGAATGGCTTGAAGGAAACCTAGCCTCCATGGTATAAGCACTGAAGACATTCACACATCAATTTTAAAGTCCTCTGGGGTTGCATAAACATGTGTGCTCACACTGCACTGTGGGAACAAACTTGTATTTACAGGATGTTAGCACTGAAAGTGTCCCTGATGAGGAACCACTCCTGTCTAACTCTACCAACCCAGAAGCTGAGGCCCAGAGAGGGAAGTGGCTTGTTGAAGTGATTCATGTCATGACCCAGTCTCAATTTTGGCTGCTGCAAGTGTGACCATCCATAAGTCTAATGGCCTTTCTAAGTTTCTGATTTGATGAGGTGCTTCCTTTAGGGATTCTGTTTTTTCTCGAACACACATCTTTCATATTTCTATCTCCATAACTTGCTTGTATGCCTGGGCCCCTGCTAGAATGCCTGCATCTGTATTCTTTCCAAAGATGATTCATCCTTCAAGCCTCTTTTCCTCCAAGAAGCCTCCCCTGACTACCCTGGCATAAGCGGTCTTTACTTTCACTAGCAGCAGTTCTTGAATACTTATTGTATGCTAAGAACTGTGCTTGGCAATTTACATTCATGCATTATTTATATGTAATAAATGTAAAATATGTTTACATTTATTACTTAATCTTTACAAGAGGCCTATTAAATGTGGGCTATTGTTATCTCCAGTTTACAGAAAAGGGAATGAAATCCCCATCAATATAAGAGCTAGTCGTGTACTACACAGTGGGTTAAATTCTTTCCATGGATTATCTAGATTATCCTCACAACAACCCCATTAAGTTGGTACTGTTACTATCATTTTCACTGAACTGACAAGAAACCCGAGGCTCAGAACGGTGAACTTATTCAGATTCTCACAGAGATCAGGTCATGCATCCAGGATCAAACCCAGCCCCACTGGCTTCCCAGTGAGGATGATGACTTGCCCAGGGTCATCCCCAAGCACAGGTGGTACCCCCTGATCTGAAAGCCCATGCTTCACCCCCTGCTCTAGACAGCCTTCCATCACCCAACTGTCCATCCAAACCACCACTCACGTGGTTCTTTTTCTTGGTTGTTTTTTGTTTTTTGTTTTTGAGGCAGAGTCTCGCTGTGTCGCTCAGGCTGGAGTGCAGTAGCACGATCTCTGCTCACTGCAACCTCTGCCTCCCAGGTTCAAGCAATTCTCCTGCCTCAGCCTCCCGAGTAGCTGGGATTGACAGGAACCCACCACCATGCCTGACTAATTTTTGTATTTTTAGTAGAGATGGGGCTTTGCCATGTTGGCGAGGCTGGTCTTGAACTTCAGACCTCAAGCGATCCACCTGCCTCAGCCTCCCAAAGTGCTGGGACTACAGGTGTAAGTCACCATGCTTGGCCCTCATATTATTTCATTAATGAATTATTCTTTACCCTTTGGATGGTATTTATTCATTTGTGTGTTGATTCATTGACTCTGTAAATATGGTTAGAACTTATGCTAAATGCCAGCTCTTTGAAAAGGTGTTTGATGAACAAGTCAAAATGGTCTCTGGTCTCACAGAGTTTGCAATATGTTGGAGTGACTTTTAAGTGGCAATCCTCATATTATTTATCTCTTTTTTTTTTTTTTTTTTTTTTTGAGTCAGTCTCAGTCCAACACCATATTGGCCAGGCTGGTCTTGAACTCCTGACCTCAAGTGATCCACCAACCTTGGCTTCCCAAAGTGCTGGGATTACAGGTGTGAGCCACCGCGCCAGGCCCTTTACTTGTTATTAAATAGCATGTTTGTTCCTATGTTTTTCTTCTCTAGCTGGATCACAATTTCCTTCTGAACAGAAAATGTGCCTTTGAAACCTCAGTATCCCAACACATGAGTGCTTATGCAGTATTGATTAATTGGTTGATTAATAAGATGACTCAACTACAGAATTAATTTTGCATTTTTTTTTAGTATGGAGGTGTTTGTATAAACCAGCAGCCCAAAGGTACATTGCAGAAATGGTGATTGCAAATCCCATTTACTTTTCATACCTTATAAAGTACAGCCCAAAATAAAAATGTCATGTGCTTAAAAGAAAAAAAAAACTTGAAATTCATATTTCTCTTGAAGGGTTACCTTTTTTAAACACCCCTGAGTCCCTAGAATGCCACCAAGTAGTTGCTCTATAAATACTGTTAATCAATTGGTGCATAGAGACACATTATATCTTAACAGTGAGGAATATTTTTGTTAGGTTTTTGGTCCCCTAGACTTTTATTGTAGCTTAAGTCCCATTGATTTTACACTGGACCTGATTTCTTTATGTGAATTTCCTTCCTCAATAACATAAGGGCCTACTCCCTGAGAACAGATGGTAAAGTTTTGAAATAGCTTTGTACAAGGAAAAAAAAAAAAACCAAGAAAGAAAGAAAGAAAAGATTTTACTGCCAGACTATTTTTCCAGCTCTTACATCAGAAGTCAGATGTTGCCTGTTGGTTTCCTTCGCTAAGGACCAGCTTTAATCCATCGTGTTGTCGCCTTCTACTGGTGACAAATGGAAGGTGACTTGTTCTATAAGGCTAGGGCGTGGAAGCTTTTTGCCTTTAAAATATTCAGTTGCTTTTGTAGCTAAGAACATTTTGTTTTCAACAGTAAATCTACCAGCCGGTGGCAGGCTCGATTTACTCACCTAAATAAAAATCTTTCCCCAATTCTCAGGGCCCTCCAGGACTAATTTTACAGCAACTCTTACTTTCATTGTATCATATTCATATCCTACAATTTCACTCCATCAGAGCTTCTCCTAAGGAACTCTATTTTTCATCATTGTTTCCTCTGCACCTAGCACAGGTCTGGAGACAGAGTAGTTACACAATAAATGTTCATTGAATACATGTATGTGGAAATTAATTAAAGCATGAAAGGAAGGGAGCTCCAGAGGGAGATTTTCTTTTAATTTTTTTTTTTGTCTGAGACGAGGTCTCACTATGTTGCCCAAGCTGGTCTCAAACTCCTGAGCTCAAGCAATCCATCCGCCTTGGCCTCCCAAACAAACTGCTAGGATTACAGGCATGAACCACCGCGCCTGGCTAAGAGAGGGAGATTTTCTATATGTCTCTCAGCTCGTGGCAAGCTGCGGAAAGCCACATTTGGTTTCGTCATCAAGAAGTGCTTCAAAATTTTCATCAGCAGACTCTAAAATCAGGGTAAAAAAACTATTTTTTCCCTTTTCCTCTTTTTCCTGTAGCTGAGCAGAATTAAATGCCTGACATTGTTTAAATCAAGGTCATTAGGCTCTCAGACTCTCAGGCTGTGCTTTTCACTTTTTTCTTTGAGGTTCTTGGTAATTGCAGGGCAGCTGAGTTTTTTTTTTTTTTCTAGAAGGCAGAATCAAAGAAACTAGTCATGCATAGCTGTGATGGACATTTGCAGGTTGTACTGTCTAGCATCAATCTTCCTTTCCATTAGGGGAACACCTGTTGTGGGTAGCTTGAAGGGACAGTGCCCTGCCTCCTTCTCCTGGTCTCCTGGCAGCCACGAACCTGGCATGTAAGCCAACATCAGCCAGTTGAATACTCTTTGACTCATGAGGGGATGGTGAAACTTGAAAGATCATTACAGTTATTTTATAGTAGCAGTTTTGGGGGTGAAGGGCACAGACCTGGGGATAAGCTTGGCTGGAGAGTCCACGCTTCCATCAGGAGGCCATGCCCCAGACATAGCACCTTCCAGGCAGTGAAAGTTGGGGCTCCAGCATCTCCAAGCGTCTTGGCCCTCTGGAGTTGTCTCGTGTAATGGTTAATATTGTAATATTGTAATGGTTAATATTGAGTGTCAACTTGATTGGATTGAAGGATGCAAAGTATTGTTCCTGGGTGTGTCTGTGACGGTGTTGCCAAAGGAGATTAACATTTGAGTCAGTGGACTGGGAAGGTCAGACCCACCTTAATCTGGGTGGCAAAATCTAATCAGCTGCCAGCGCAGCCAGAATAAAAGCAGGCAAAAGAACATGGAAAGAGTAGACTGGTTTAGTCTTCTGGCCTACATCCTTCTCCTGCACTGAATGCTTCCTGCCCTCAAACATTGGACTCCAAGTTCTTCACCTTTGGGACTTGGACTGGTGTCCTTGCTCCTCTGCCTGCAGATGGTCTATTGTGAGACCTCACCTTGTGATTGTGTGAGTCAATACTCCTTAATAAACTCTCCTTTATATATACATCTATCCTATTAGTTCTGTCCCTCTACAGAACCCTGACTAATACACCTTGGCTCTAGCCTCTGTTCCACACATGGTCTTCCAGAATTTCTGGAAATTTTGTGAGCCCACATTGGAAGACTTTCCAATTAATTACCCTTTTGACTCAACTAAACCAAAATCAGTTTCTGCTACTTGCATTACTTGCATCTGAAAAAAATTTAATGAATTTATAATGAGCAAAGGAAAAGAGAAGTCAAAAAAAAAGAGAAAGAGAAAAAGAATGAAAAAAGGAAGGAAGAAAGGAAGGAAGGGAGGGAGGGAGATGAAAGAGAAAGATCCTGGAGTCTTCTGGTTGGCAAATGTGTGTCTATCATATGCTCAATGTATAGTAGGCACTAAAGTTGGATCAAAGAAAAGTTCCTTTATGAAAAATATTAACATATTACAGGATGCTTGTTTGGTAGTCTCCTTACCTGATCCCCATCTCAGCTCTACAGTTGAGTCAGATAAACTCAAATCACCTACTCAAAGCATGTGGTCCATCCAGCAGGAACCACCTGTGAACTTGGAGAAATGCTGAATCTCAAATGGTCCCCAGATTTACTGAATCAGAATCTGCACTTACACAAGGTCCCCAGTGCACATTACAGTTTGAGAAACACCGTCTGTGAGACCATAATTACGTTGCTTACTTTCTCATGTCTCAGAGTTTTCATGCGTACAATGTAAAAAATAATAAGACCTAATTCATGTATACGGTAGAAGCATATGAAATTGTAAGTATTAAACCAGTTTGACCTATTCTAACCTACTACTTGTTTTTAGGATTCAATCAAACTTTCCATAGAAAGTGCTTATCACAGTGCCTGGCACAAAGGTAAAATCGGAAAGCCTGGGATGTGGAGAAATGCCTGCACATGGGTGCCCTGCTATTGTGTGTTGGGTTACCTCTCCAGCCTTCACTGTGGCCATTCTAAAATGGGTGCTGTTGTGGATTCATTCATTTAGTGGAAAAATACAGGCTGCCTGTTGTGGCCAGGCACTGTGCTAGGGGCTGGTGATACCGCAGGGTGGCAGAGCTGCTATGCCCCCTCAGGTCTTCTCATTTTGCGGTGAACTGGCCCAACAGACTCTCAGCATCCATATGTCTTTGCTTTAAGTCCTTTCTTTTTTTAAATGGAGGAAACCTGCCATACCCATGTACAAGACAGAATAGACAAGTCTTAGAATTAACACCCCCAGGGCAGCTCTAGCTCCCCCACTCCTCAGGCAGGTAAACTCTAAGGCAGGTATTTGACATTAGCTCCCAGTGTGTCCCCAGTGGGGTTAAGCTCCAGCTTCCCAGATGGTAAGGTGATTTAAAAAATTCATTCTTCACTGGTCTCCTTCCCTACCCTGCCTCGCCTCCCTACTCCCCTACAAGAGTTGCCTGAGACCACTTCCTAAATAAACCATTTGCACTAGAATCTTAGTCTTGGAGCCTGTCTGTGAGGAAGCCCCCCTCAAGTTGAGCTACATCCCTGCCCTCAGAGGCACACCCTGGCTCCAAACATTTGCTGTGCTATCAGATATTATTTTTGAATCATTTACTTAACAGCTATTAAGTGGGGCTGGGGATTTCCTATGAACAAATGTCATAAGTAAATGCTGATTTCCTATGAATAAATACTATTTACAGAAATGACCCAATTACTACTTCTTGTTTACTGGCCAAAGCAGAATCTATGTTCAGGAAAATTTGACAATATTTCCACCCTTTCTAGAGTTCTGGTTCCCTCTTGGGTTTTCCTTGCTGACTTCCTAAAGTGGACTTCTTAAAAAGGCACTTTAAAAAGTTTTGAAAATTAGAAAGTTCCCGGCAAATAGCACGAACTATGCATTCATCCTGTGGTTTTTAGAACTTCAGCAGATTATGCATGAGTCCCACACATACATAATTTTTGAGTTTCACAAAAACTCAGCAGAGATTAGCCTGGGCCAGCAAGTGTGTGCTTCATTCCATTCCCACTGACGGTTGCCATCTCCGTCGGTGGGAGCAGAACCAGTTTACATCTTGCCAATTTAATCCCATGATGTCTCGGTCCCCTGTGTAACTCAGCATCCTGGCTGGCCGCTGCCTGGCTGTCCCTGTATTCACCTTCACCTGCCCTCTTGGTGCTGTCTGGGCTGCCTTCCCTTCAGCATTAAGAGACCCTGATAGACAAGAGCTTTGGGGCTCCACAGCCAGATGCCAAGCTGAGCCTTGCACATGACTCAGACTTAGGACATGACTTCTGCAACCGCCTGCGTCTCCACCTGACCCTCAACCCTTCCCCAGACCCTGGGTGGGAGAATAAGAGTCTTGATAGAGAAACCCCCAAGACATGAGCAGCCTTGCTGGGGACTAGGAGCAAGCAGGCATGCGGGACCCCTGGACGGTTCGGGGCCTCCAGAACTTCCTGCAGAGCTTCCTCACTCCTTTTTCTCATGGCAACTGAAGGAAGTGAGTGAAACGCTGAATCCAATTTGAACTGACAACTACTTAGAGGGCATCTCCTATATCCCTAGCGCCATATGGATCCCCATGCAGGGAGAAAGATGTTTCAGATTCATAAGATGTAGTCTACGCATTTGAGGAATTCATAGGCTTCTTATTAGAGGAATGATTTAAACACATTAAATGATTAATTAACAACCTGAATCTGAGTCAGTTGCAGTACAGACCACTGGGTCAGTTTTTTGGAGATGGAAGGAGCAACACGGAGACAGAAAAAATAACTTTTATTAAACATCTACTTCCTGCCATGTATTTCACGTTCAACTGCTCATTGAATCTTCCAATCACCTTTAAGACAGATATTATCATAATTACTATTCTAATTATTATTATTATTTCCATTTAACAAATGAGGAAACTAGAGACAGAATAAAACAATTTGGTTACACAGCCATTGAAGGGGCAGAGCTGGGATTTTAAGCCAAATCTGTCAAATTCTAATTCTTGTGGATTTTTTTTTTTCTCACTGCAGCCTTGACCTCCTGGGCTCAAGCGATCCTCCCACCTTAGCCTCCCCAGTAGCTAGGACCACAGGCACATGCCACCACACCCAGCTGATTTTTTTTTTTTTTTTTTTTTTTTTTTTTTTTTTGTAAAGACAGGGTCTCACTATATTGCTCAGGTGAGTCTCAAATTCCTGGGCTCAAGGATTCCTCCCTCCCACCTCAGCCTCCCAAAGTGCCTCACACAGATGTGAGCCACCACACCCAGCCTTGTGGTCCTAATATTACATCAAATTCATATTTGGACTGAAATTATTTGATTTAATGTAGGGAGAGAAAATTTCAGTGCAGATGAGGAATCTGAATGGCATGTGAGAGCTGGTAATATTTGGATGGACAGAGGAGGAGGGATGCTGTTCTGAGTGTGAGAAATAATATGAAAGGCAGTGTGTCATGGAAATGGATGTGTGATGTCTGGCACCTAGAATAGGACCCGGTGCAGGGAAGATTGTAGGATGGATGGATGGACGGATGGGTGGATGGGTGGATAGATGGATGAAGAAGTGGATGGAAGGATGGATGGATGGGTGGATAGATGGATGAAGAAGTGGATGGAAGGATGGATGGATGGGTGGATAGATGGATGAAGAAGTGGATGGAAGGATGGATGGATGGATGGATGGAATGATGGATGGTGAATGGATGAATGGATGGGGGATGGATGGAGGGTGGTGGGTGGGTGAGCGGATAGATAGATGTGTGTATAATATGATGAGTGGACCAATGCATGGGTGAGTGGGTGGATGGTTGGATGGATGGATGGTTGGATGGACAGATGGACAAATAGATAGATGAATGCATGGATGGATGGATGGATGAAGTAGGTGAATGGATGGAGGGATGGATGTATAAATGAAGGAATGAATGATGCATATATATGGCATAATGGTCACTTATAAGACATAAGTACAAAAATAGTAGTGAATTTTGGCTGGGCACGGTGGCTCACACCTGTATTCCCAGCACTTTGGGAGGCCGAGGTGGGTGGATCACCTGAGGTCAGGAGTTCAAGACCAGCCTGGCCAACACGGCGAAACCCCATCTCTACTAAAAATACAAAATTAACTGGGTGTGGTGGCATGCACCTGCAGTCCCAGCTACTCGAGAGGCTGAGACAGGAGAATTGCTTGAACCCAGGAGGCAGAGGTTTCAGTGAGCCGAGATCATGCCATTGCACTCCAGTCTGGGTGACAGAGCAAGACTCTGTCTCAAAAAATAAAAAAAGAAAGAAAGAAAGAAAAATAGTGATTTTTAAAAAGTATATCAAAATCTTAACTTGAAAACCAATGTTGTCCCTCAAATGTGTCATCTCCAAGAGTCTATGGATATTTTGCCAGGAGGATTTTGAAACTTTGTTTTAAATTTGTACTTTGGGCCAGGCTGAGGCAGGAGAATCACTTGAACCTGAGAGGCAGAGGTTGCAGTGAGCCGAGATCGCACCACTGCACTCCAGTTGGGGCGACAAAGCGAGATCTGCCTAAAATTAAAAAAAAAAAAAAATTTTTTTTACTTTCCCATTTTGGAGCTGTGAGATTTTGGGGAATTTTCTTAACCTCTCTGGGCCTAGGTTTCTTCATCGGTATATTGGGGATAATGCTTTACAACATTCTTCGGAGGAGAACCAATGCTTGTAAAGCTCTTAACACAGTGCCTAACACTCAATAATGACAGGTAAACTTTACATATAAATAAATACTGTGGAGCAGATTAATTCAAGGCCTTTTTGTGGCCAAGAGCCTACCTAACAAGCATGACCTATCATTTGTTAAAACCATTTTCAGGGAGACAGAAGTAGTCTAAAGTGTGCTAATTAAGACTCGGAACCACCCCGATTCTAAAATCCAAAAGATAGTTCAGCAGTGCAAGGACTTCAATTCAGGGACTTTGAAGATAGAGTCACGTTGAAATCTAAATGCACCCATTGTTTACTTACACAGCAAATAAGAGTGGATTGCATCTCTCCATGTGGACCCCTCAGGCTGCAGTCATTGCAGCTAGACTGTGGCCACAGCAAGAAGTCATGACAGACTTTAACCAGGGCACAGGAAGAGGCCATAGGGCAGATCCAGGCTTGCAGAGCTTATAAGAGATGGGAGATCTGGCCGGGCGCGGTGGCTGACACCTGTAATCCCAGCACTTTGGGAGGCTGAGGTGGGTGGATCACAAAGTCAGGAGTTCGAGACCAGCCTGGCCAATATGGTGAAACCCTGTCTCTACTAAAAATACAAAAATTAGCCAGGCATGGTGGCAGGCGTCTGTAGTCCCAGCTACTTGGGAGGCTGAGGCAGGAGAATTGCTTGAACCTGAGAGGCAGAAGTTGCAGTGAGCCGAGATCACGCCACTGCACTCCAGCCTGGGCAACAGAGCAAGAGTCTGTCTCAAAAAAAAAAAAAAGAAAGAAAAGAAAGAAAGAAGTGGGAGACCTGGCTGGGCACAGTGGCTCACACCTGTAATCCCAACACTTTGGGAGGCCAAGGCGGGCAGATCACCTGAGGTCGGGAGTTCAAGACCACCCTGACCAACATGGAGAAATCCTGTCTCTACTAAAAATACAAAAATTAGCCAGGCGTGGTGGCGCATGCCTGTTATCCCAGCTACTTGGGAGACTGAGGCAGGAGAATCGCTTGAACCTGGGAGGCGGAGGTTGCAGTGAGCTGAGATTGCGCCACTGCACTCCAGCCTGGGCAACAAGAGCAAATCTCCATTTCCAAAAATAAAAAAGGGAGACCTTCATTGAGAAAAACAGGAAACAATATTATGATTGCACATTTTACCAAAGCATATAACCACATGAGCACATTGCTAGGGTGCTTCCCAGTGGGGCCTTGCATGGGGTCAGAGCAAGGGCAGGATCCTGAAGCTTAGGCTTCACTAGCCTCATGATACATCCACCTCTGGTCATAAGAAGCAGCCCCTGCCTTGAAATAGGACTGTTTTGCCTTCAATAAACACAATCTGGTCTTGCATATAGACCTACGGAACCTCAGCACCTAAATATACTGCAGAAAGTATCTATCTAGCTCACTCATTTTATATGCAGGGAGAATGAGAAGTGAAGTGTTTCGGTCAAGGTCATACAGACTGGAATAATTAGAGCCTAACAGGCAAATGAATTCCATGGGAAAGAAGGTACCTTGGAAACTTTAAGCATGTAAACCTAAATTATCCTTTTGTAAATCGATATTATCCATACAAATAAAAATCTATTTTAAAAAAGGAACAGCATAACAGAAACATATTAATCTATAGGCTATACAAGCAGTTGAGAATAGCTTTTAATAATATTTTCCAAGTATATGGCAAAGAACACTTCTTAAATTGCTTTGAAACTGTCTACCACAATTGAATCATTCACGCATCCAAAAACTATTAAGCATTATCTTATCCCCTGTAAGCAGAGCCCAGGACAAAGATTTGGATGCAGGTAGTTTACTTGGGAGGTGAGCCAGAGAACAGAAAGAAGGGGGCAGGGAAAGGAAGACAGAGAAGGAGGAACAGCCAACAGGAGAGTATGAACTAGTTACTACTATGGGCAACTACGGTTCACTTCTGCGGGAGCCCCCATGAGAAATTGTGTAGCATACACCTTGGGTAGTTCCTCTGTAAGACTGGAGGCTTTTTATCCATAAACTCCCACCTCTCATTTGTTGAAGATTATCCTAGGGGCACGAACTGTCCAGCTCTTCTGGACTGTGCCTTTTTCTTTTTGCTTTTCCTTGCCTTGCCTCTTCAAAATCCCCAAGAAAGGTTTAGAAGCCAGGCGTGGTGGCTCACACCTGTAATTCCAACACTTTGGGAGGCCAAGGCAGGAGGATCACTTGAGGTCAGGAGTTCGAGACCAGCTTGGCCATGGCGAAACCCTATCTCTACTAAAATTATAAAAATTAGCCAGGTGTGGTGGCATGCACCTGTAATCCCAGCTACTTGGGAGGCTGAGGCAGGAGAATCGCTTGAACCCAGGAGAAGGAGGTTGCAGTGAGCCGAGATCACACCACTGCACTCCAGCCTGGGCAACAGAGTGAGACTGCGGAGTGAGACTCTGTCAAGAAAAGAAAGAAAAAGAAAAAAAAAAAACAGCTTAGGGAGCAGGAAGCATAGAACCGCCTACCACAGCTGTAGCTGAAATCAGAGGTGGGCTTCGGGGCTGTGGCATGGGCCCTCAGGAATGCTTGCTGCAAATATCAACCATGTACCAGGAGTCAATGTCTGTCTAATCCTCTATTTTTAAACCAGGCTGATCCACCTGCATAGTCCAAAGAGCCATGAATATACATCTCAAAGCCACACGGCAGTCATTCAACAAATGCCTGTCAGGCACTTACCATGCCTCCGGTATTGTTTTAGAAACTGAATAGAGAATGGCGAACAAGGCAGAGCTTATATCTCTCTTGAACTGTATACTCTTGTGAGGGGGAGAAAATAAATAAAGAAATGAACACACAAAAACACAGACAACTTGTTTGCTACTAGTAGATACCACTCATGCTGACAATTGCACTGTGGGCATGTAACTGAGGAAGCAGCTGCTTCAGGATGGCTGATCAGGGAAGACTTCTTTGAGGAGGTGGCATTTGCAGAGATCTGAAGGACATGGGGTCATCATGAGAATATTGACAGGGGGCAGGGGACGAACAGGATTCTGCAAAAAGGAAGCAGCTAGTGCAGAGTCTGTCAAAAAGCAGCTTGAGGTGGGAGTGGCGGCTCATGCCTATAATCCCAGCACTTTGAGAGGCCAATGTGAGCAGATCACTTGAGCTCAGGAGTTCAAGACCAGCCTGGGCAACACGGTGAAACCCCGTCTCTACTGAAAATACAACATTAGCTGGATGTAGTGGCACACGCCTGTAATTCCAGCTACTCAGGAGGCTGAGGCATGAGAATCATTTGAACCGGGGAGGCGGAGGTTGAAGTGAGCCGAGATGGTGCCACTGCACTCCATCCTGGGTGACAGAGTGAGACCTTGTCTCAATAAAAAGAAGCTCAAAGTGTGTGAGGAACCCATGACAGGCCAGGGTAGCCAGGGCACCAGGCGAGGAGGTTGAAAAGGTCATCAGGGTGAGATCCTGCAATGTTTATGAGCTGGGGCTAGATGTTTGGTTTTTATTCTAAGTGTGTTGTGAAGTCATTAGAAGGTTTTAAAAGGAGAGTGGCATGCTGTGGTTTTGTTTGTAAGCGTTCATTTTGGCTGCTGTGTGGAGAATGGGGGTGAGGCAGGAGTGGAAGCTGTAGATTACCCATTGCTGTAATCTGGGTGCCTTGAATTGTGTGGCACCAGCAGAGAAAAGTGGAGAGTTTCAGAGCATATTTCTGAGGTCAAGTTGATGGCACTCTCAGGCACACTGAACTGAAAGAACTGAAGGATAGCTCCTAGATTTTTGGCCTGAGCATCTGGATGCCTGGGGATTATTTGGTGAGATAGGAAAAACTACATATATTGGTCTGGGTTCTCCAGAGAAACAGAACACATACACACATACACACACACACACACACACACACCAGAGAGAGAGAGAGAGTAAGGAATTGGCTCATGTGATTATGAAGGCTGAGAAGTCTGAGATCTGCAGGTGGCAACTAGAGACTAAGGCGAGCTGATGGTAGAGCTCCAGTCCAAGTCTGAAGGCCTGAGAACCAGAAGAGCCCATGGGGTAAGATCCAGTCCAAGTCTGAAGGTAAGAGAGGATTGATGTTGCAGCTCAAAGACAGTCAGATATATAGAGAGAATTATTTCTACTCAGCCTCTTTTTCTATTCAGGCCTCGACTGAATAAAGTCCATTCACCTTAGGGAAGACAATCAACTTTCCTCAATCCACAAACACAAATGTTCATCTCACCCAGAAACACCCTCCCAGACACACCCAGAGATAATGCTTCACCAAATATTGGGGCACCTTCTGGACCAGCCAAGTTGACACATAAAATTAACCATCACACCAGGGAAAGAATAAGATGACTATGATCATGCAGGGGATCAAGATTTCTGTTTGAGCCCCATGAATTTGAGGTGCCTAAAAGACATCCAAAAAAGTGACAAATGGACAGTGGGATATAGAAGCTTCAAGTTCTGGGATGAGCCCATGGCTGGAGATCTAAATTAGGAATTTACTGATTTAGAGATGGCTTTGAAGCCACGGAACTGGATGATGCCACCTAGTTAGAGGACAGCAAGTGTCCATGGCAGAATCCTGGCACACTCCAAGATACTCCATGTGTATTCATTTGCTAGGGCTGCCATAACAAAGCATGAAAAACTGGATGGCTTAGGACAACAGAAGCTTATTGTCCCACAGTTCTGGAGGCCAGAAGTATGAGATTAAGGTGTCAGCAGGGTTGGTTCCTTCCGAGGCTGTGAGGGAGAATCTGTTGCATGCCCCTCTCCTAGCTCCTGGGGGTTGGCTGGCAACCTTCGGTATTCCTTGAATTATAGATGCAGCACCTCAATCTCCACTTTCATGTCCATGTATTGTTCTTGTGTGTATGTCTGTCCCTTGTGTCCAAATCTCCCCTTTTTAGAAGGACACCAGTCATATTGGATTGGGACCACTCTGATGACCTCATTTTAACTCTACTTCTCTGAAGATTCCATTTCCAAATTAGGTCACATTCTGAGGTACTGGAGGTTAGCACTTCAAAATCTTCTTTGTGGAGGATATAATTCATCCCACAATGCCATGCTAATTCTGCTGCCTCTTCTCTCTGCTCTGGACTTACAACCATTTCATTCCATTTCTGTCCAGATCCTGACCCCACATGCTCCTGTTCAGGGTGCCCGTAGAGATATTAGGTTGGTGCAAAAGTAATTGCAGCCTTTGCAATTACTTTTAATTGCAAAAACCACAATTAATTATGAAAAATGCAATTACTTTTGCACCAATATAATAGTTCTGCAGTTTGATCTTTGGATAATTCCAAGAACTCTGGCTCAGCCCTTGTTCTAGTGGTTTGTACTCCTGGTCATTGTGGTAAGAGTTCTGTGCCCAACTCTGACTTCTGGGACCCAAAACTTAACATCAACTCACCTGGGCTTCACAAGTTCCCATGAGAAGGGCATGACACCCAAGCACCAAACATACTTAATTTGTCAGAGAGTTAGCAACCTACTCAAGGTGAGAAAACAGAATCATCCATAATGAATAAGACAAAGTTTGAGTGGATGGTTTAATTGTCTCCTGAGATAATGAAGAAATAAGAAACATTTAGACAAAATTGGTAAAGCTGTTGTCTTATTCTATTTGTGTTGCTATAAAGGTATATCTGAGACTGGGTAATTTATTTTTTTTAAAGAGGTATATTTGGCTCTCAGTTCTGCAGGCTGTACAGGAAGCATGGTGTCAGCATTTGCTTCTGGTGAGGGCTTCAGGCTGCTTCCACTCATGGTGGAAGATCAAGGATAGCCAGTGTGTGCAGAGATCACATGGTGAGAGGAGAAGCAAAAAGAGAAGGGAGGTGGCAGCCTCTTTTTTAGCAACCAGATTTCTCAGGAACTCACAGACTGAGAACTCACTCATCACCGTGAGAACAGCATCAGCCTGTCATGAGGGATCTGCCCCCATGACCCAAATACCTTCCATTAGGTCCCACTTCCAACACGGGACCGAATTTCATTGTGAGGCTTGGAGGGGTCATAGCAGCAAGACTTTAGGAAGAGTGCTGAGGGGTACAGAAGAAGGAAACCTGGATGGCGTCACAGATGTGAGTTCTCATGCTTGCTCTGCCACTAACCTTGATCATATCAAGGGTGCCCTTGGTACAACCCACTTTCTCTTTTTGATCCACTCTTGCCTCATCTTTGAAATGCAAATGCCCTTCCAGTTCTAGCCATCTATGATGATAAGGTGGCCCTGGAAGCTTCAGCCTTATGTGACAGGAATGGATGCTGGTAGAGAGGTTGAAAGCAGAGAATCTGCTGGGAGATCTGAAATGGGATGGGCCTGAAGGCGGGCAAGGGCAGTGGAAGTTGGAAGGACTCCCTATGCCCACAGGTGTCCATGTAGATGCTATAGGAAGGCACAGACAAAAAAGCAAGATTTGAGCTCTGTTCTTGAGGGGCTATCAGATCCCTTTGTTCTAGGCTGGGAAATAGGAGCATCTCTTCCTGGACACTGAACATCTTGTGGTTTCCCTGACTCACTGTCTTCTTAATTCCCAGTATTTAATAAGCTCCTCCCTCTGCCTGGAACTCTTTTTCCACTTCTCTTAACAGTTCTGGCGGTGCCAGGTAAAATCCAGGACACCCAGTTAAATTTAAATAATGGAATTATTTTTAGCATTATTTGGGACTTCCTTATGTTAAAAAAATTATTTGTTGTTTATCTGAAATTCAAGTATAACTGGGCATTCTGTATCTTTATTTGAAAAATTTGGCAACCCTATTTTATTTTATTTTATTTACTTTTAAATTTTATTTATTTATTTAATTTGAGACAGAGACTCACTTGCTCTGTTGCCCAGGGTGGAGTGCTGTGGTGCAATCTCGGTTCACTGCAACCTCCCTCTCCCGAGTTCAAGCCATTCTGCCTCAGCCTCCCGAGTAGCAGGGATTACAGGCGTGCACCACCATGCCTGGCTAATTTTTGTATTTTTAGTAGTGATGGGTTTTCGCCATGTTGGCCAGGCTGGTCTTGAACTCCTGGCCTCAAGCGACCCGTCCACCTCTTGCCTCCCAAAGTGCTGGGCTTACAGGAGCGAGCCACTGTGCCTGGCCTGCAACTTTATTTTAAACTTGTCAACTCCTGCTTTTACCCTAGACCCTGCCAGGTATCACTGCCTCCATACCTTCCCTGACAGCCCTATTTCCCCTTCCGCAAGGCTGGATTAGATGCCCCTTTTCTGTGCTTCCACAGCCATCTGTATGCACCTCTTTCATTTAACTATAATTGTATTTTCTTTCCCTCACCAGACTGAGGCTCCTTAAGGGCAGAGACTATGTCCTGTTCACCACTGCATTCCCCAGCTGGTATATAAATATTTGATGAAGGGAGGAGGGAAGAAAGGCAGGCAGGCAGGCAGGCAGGCAGTTAATTTCTTTGAGAAAGGATTACCTAGAAAAAAGGGTAATCTTTGTCCAGTGAAAAAAGGGTAATCCACTGGCACCCTTGTCCAGTGAAAAAAGGGTAATCCACTGGCACCCTTGTCCAGTGACCAGCATGCCCTCCACATGATCCCAAATACAGCAATGAGCATACAGTAGCCATTCAAGAATTGCTTGTTACTTTATCCTGCCAGTTAAGATAATTACAATGCCTAGGTCTCCATGTGAGACCATGAGTTAAAATTCTTTGCAACCAGGTCCAGGAGCAGGCCAGGTTTTGCTCTGGGGGCAAAACCAAAGAGAAGTGTCCTAAATCTCCTTAACAAGAGAGGCCTGAAGTGGTGTGTCAGCAGAGGGGGCCTCTGGAACTAAGAGAGTCAGAAAGCCAGGAAGAGAACAATGGAGGTGGGCTGCATATGAGTGCAGGGGAGCTGATCTGAATGGATACTGGAGACTACTCGCAATGGGGCATACAGGAGTTACTGGCGCTACAAGAGCCAGATGAGTTGGAAGCATTAAAGGTACTACTTTATGACCAGAGTCAAGCCTTGCTCCAAGCAACACTGAAGCACCACGACACAGGGAAGGTCCATTCTTCACCTATGGTTTCTCTCTACTCCATTAGTGTTCTTGTCCTCCTCCTACTGGATCCCCTTTGTTCCCTGCTACAGCCCTGTTGTCAAGGAAGGAAACTGTCTGCTGCCCTCCTTCACATAAAGGGTAGGGCCTCGTGCAATCATTTGCCTGCTAGCTCTTAGATCCACTCGCCACCCTTCTCCTGCCCTATGCTGAGTCTCATGGGCTGTCTGGGCAAACACTTCTCAGGCTCCTTATCCACAGGATGCTGGCTGAGTTCAGCTAATCAGAGACACTGGAGGGACATGGAGAGCAAGAGCTGGGAAGGCTGGGTGTGGTGGCTCACACCTGTAATCTCATCACTTTGGGAGGCCAAGGCAGGTGGATCACTTGAGGTCAGGAGTTCGAGACCAGCCTGGCCAACATGGTGAAACCCAGTCTCTACTAAAAAACACAAAAATTAGCTGGGCGTGGTGGCACACGCCTGCAGTCCCAGCCACCTGGGAGGCTGAGGCAGGAGAATCATTTGAACTGGGGAGGCGGAGTTTGCAGTGAGCTGAGATTGTGCTGGGGAGAAGGGGTAGTAGGTGTGGCAGATGGTGGGGGTACTGGATCTGACCCAGAATGATAAGATAACCAGAAAGATAAGAACTCAGTTCTGAGGCAGCAGGTATAAAATAAAGGTGAAAACAACAGTTTACAGAGCTAACTCTTCTTAGTGAGGAATTACCAAAAACCTAGAAGTGGGCCAGTGCCCTAGTAAAATATGGCATTCTATTCTTTATGCCATGTTTTGGTTAGTTGTGATTCTGGGGCTGTTTGGGCAAAAGAGAAACTGGTCCTTCCTTTCTAATTTAGTTTTCCAAATGTACAGCACTTGTGTTGATGTCACTCAAAAATTGGGCGGCTTAATGATGCTTGTCTCCTGAGTGAGATAACCAGTCTACTGAGCTTAGTTTGGTTATACTCTAGTCTAGAGCCCAGTGTCTCTGACATTCAAATCACCTGGGAATGTAATGGGTCTGGGGTGCGACCTGAGATTCTGTATTCCTAGCGAGCTCCCAGGTGATGCTGCCGTGCTGATCTGAGCACAGTACTTGAAGTAGCAAGGCTATAGTGCAAGGCTATATGGGGCTTTCTAGGTGTGCCTTGAAAATATAAGTGGGCCAAATAATATGGGGAAACAGTGGATAGGACTAAGTTCGTTGGGCGTCTTTACTTTGAGGACCTCTTAAGACTTGTTGCCTGCTCACATGTCTTGTGACTCCAGGAGGAACAATTACATGTAGTGGTTCCCAAATTTATTTAACCCCAGGATCTTTGTTCCCATGTATCTGTATCTCAAAGACTAGGATTTTTTAAAAGTAACCTCCGGAAATGTTTTTCTGAGAACCCAACCCTTATCCCTTGCTCTCACCCCAAGACTGCAGGGAAAATGTTTAACAATGGGAAAAAGCAGGATACTGTGTTCTTGGCTTCAGAGCTGGACTCTTCCTCCAGGCGAAGACTTAAGTTAGAGAGATTAACAGCTCCGAAAACTACAGGGTGTGTATACCACAGTGGTTGGAGTAACACAAACCTAGGTTTGAATCCTCGCTTCACAACTTACTATGTGACCTTGAATCAATCATCTTCTCTGAACATTGATTTCCTAATCCATAAAACGGGGATACTAGTATATATCTTGTAGAATTATGGTGAGAAATAAATAAGCTGAATGCATGTAGAGGACTCAGTGTGTTGCCTAATACATAGGAAATGCCCAGTGGAGGCTCTAATTATTACGATGATGCAAAAATGTCACAACATCTCATATGCACCCCATTTTTTACTCCAGTTTTGTATTTCAGGAGAGAGGGAGAAGGAGATGGGGAAAGAAAGAGAGAAAGTGCATTCTGGCTTGGAAAGGAACTTATGCTTTGAAGCTGACAAGTATAATTTGTCTTGAGACTGCCATGCTCTTGGGTTGAGCCTTCATATTGGAAAAAAGAGACAGGCGAGATTAATCTGGGGCCTTCATTACTTACTCCATCTGGCCTGGCTTGGCACAGCCCCTTCCCTCTACAAACTGATTACTCCTTCAAAAGCCTCAGCAGAGTGGTCCCTAATGGGTTCCGACGTGGCAGGAATGGGGCTCACACAGCACAGAGATAAGGGCCCAGCAGCAGGGCCAAAACGCTTCCAGTGCTACAGCCCAGATGCTCCACCACAAAAGAAAGCAACGAACTGAAAGGGAGCCAAGGCCCCTGGGCCAGGGTGAACCTCAGGATTCCCAGGAGCACCTGGCTCCCCACAGTGGGGAGCAGCGGGAGCCGGGCTGACATGGACCGGACTGGTAATGTGGATTATTTGACTGGGGCGAGTTCCAATGACCATGGGCGCTTTTTAATCTGGCTTTACAGTCACACTGGGGATAGGAAGGTGCTCCAGGGAAGAGAAGAAGGTTGTTGTTTTTAGACATTTGCTAGTGAAATCCTGCTGCGGAGGCTTTCTCACATTCCCTCCCCCAGCTCCTTCAGCAGCGCAGTGTGGGAGGGGGAGAGGGAAGGGAACCGATGTTTACTAAGCACCCACTATGCTCCAGGCACAGTGCCAGGTGCACGATGCCAGGCACTGTTTGATTAATCATTCAGCACAAGCCTGAGAAATAGGTATTACTATTCTTTTTATTGAGAAAAGGTAAGGGCTTTGTCCTAAGTCACACGGTAAGTGACACAGCCAGGATCTGAACAGGATGGTCTACCTGTGGGTCCGTGTTGGTGGTTGTGCTAGTCTGCACTCACAGCAAGTAGCAGCTGTGGGATTTGAGAGAAAGTACGAATAGGGAGAATCTTCCAAAGCACCAGGAGGTAGCAACTCTGTGGCCTGGGTCTTCTCTCCTAAGAGACTGTAAAATTTAAAAGCTGCAAAGGAGCCTTTGAGCCACTCTTGGAAAGAGAGTTCTTGAACAGAACACCAAACCAGATCCATCATTCGAGTTGGGGAGGAGGGTTGTTTATCTTGGATTGGGGGACTGCCAGTCTCTGGAACAAAGGCTCTGCTTCTCAGCTGCTTTGAACACACAGCTCCTTTAAAAAGCTGGCCCTGGGACTTGGCGTCCACGGCTTGAGAGGTCAAGGTCCAGCTCGATAGCTTCCAGGGTCTCAGGGAAGTCAGTGTGGGAGCCTTGACGAGTCAGAGACTGCACAACACTGCCATCTCCTGGGAGCAAGGTCCACTCTGGCCTGGTCAGACAGAATCCCAGCTCAAAATACCTGACTAAATCATGCATGAGGCTCTCTACCACCCCAGGGAACCTTCTGTGGTCACGTTATGAATCAGGATTGCCTGTGTTTGTGTATTAGATTACAAAGCCTGTGGAGATCGAAGGCATGGGTTTCCAAGTCAAACATTCAATCGTTCATTTTTTTTTCATTTGACAGATGTTTACTGAGCACCTATTTTGTGCCAAGCACTGTGCTAGGCACTGAGTACACAAGGATGATCAACATAAATGGTCGTGGCCAGGCGTGGTCTCTCATGCTGCTAATCCCAGCACTTTGGGAGACTTAGGCAGGAGGATCACTTGAGCCCAGGAGTTCAAGACCAGCCTGAGAAACATAGTGAGACCCTATCTCTACAAAAAATAAAACTAGCCAGATGTGGTAGTGCATACCTGCAGTCCCAGCTACTCAGGAGGCTGAGGCAGGAGGATTGCTTGAGCCCAGGAGGTGGAGGTTGCAGTGAGTCATGATTGTACCACTGAACTCCAGCCTGAACAACAGAATGAGACTGTCTCAAAAGAAATAAAAATTTTAAAAAGACAAATGGTCCTTAACTTCATGAAGCTTATAGTCCAGTGGTGAAGATGGACTGTAAATAAGGAATTATCTCGTGAACAAAGAATGTATTCGTTACTACTGCAATGAGTGCTGAGAAGGAAAAGCATTGGTGCTGCAGGAGTTTATATTGGAGAGGAGGATTGTAGGGGGACCCTGGCCTAGTCAGGCAGTCAGGGAAGCCTTTTCTAAAGACATGACCTACATGCAGACAGCTGAAGGATGTATAGGAATTAGCTAAGAACAACATGTGAGGAGGCCATGAGATAAGAAGGAGCCTGGCCTGCTTGAAGAACTAAAAGAACGCCGGGCACGGTGGCTCACGCCTGTAATCCCAGCACTTTGGGAGGCCGAGGCGGGTGGATCACGAGGTCAGAAGTTCAAGACCAGCCTGGCCAAGATGGTGAAACCCTGTCTCTACTAAAAATACAAAAATTATCTGGGCGTGGTGGCGGGCACCTGTAATCCCAGCTACTTGGGAGGCTGAGGCAAAGAATTGCTTGAACCCTGGAGGCAGAGGTTGCAGTGAGCTGAGATCACGCCACTGCACTCCAGCCTGGGTGACAGAGTGAGACTCCATCTAAAAAAAAAAAAAAAAAAAAAAAAACTAAACTAAAAAAAGTTCTCCATTGATGGATCCCTGGGAGGAGGAAAACAGTAGTGTGAGGTGAGGAGATCACACAGGGCCTTGACTTCGAGCGTCAAGTGAAGGATGTGGCTCTACACTGGTCAAGTCTCTTTTTGTTACATGGAACTCATTTAAGTAAAAAGGCAATGTGCTGGTTCATGTAGTTGAAGTTCCAGATATGGCTGAATCCAAGAGCCCAGGGTTTTCGTGGCGGGGCACAGTGGCTCACACCTGTAATCCCAGTGATATAGGAGTTAAGAAGAAATTATTTAGGCAGATAGTGAGGGTAAGGAAGTTCTCAGCAAGGTTTTCCTTTTAACGAAAAGCAGCCCCCAAATCATTTTCTTTTCTAACAAAGAGCAGCTTGTAAAATTCAGCTGCAGACATAGATAAGCAAGGTGGAAGACTGCAAGGGTGAATACCGGCAGTTGTGCCAATAGGAAAAGGCTACCTGGGACTAGGTATGTTCAAAATGTAGCCTTCATGTTCCCTTTTTGCCAGCCATGTTTACAGTAAGAAGCAGACAACATGGCGCCAGCCAAGTGGAAAGGCCATTTGCATAATAAGATGAGAATGGGGTGGCCAGCCTTCCCCCTCGCTATGTAAACGTCACGCCTGGACCAACTAATCTGTGAGCCCTACATAAATCAGATACCACCTCCTCAAGCCGGTCTATAAAATCTGGTGCACTCTGCCACAGGCCGGAATTCCCATTTGGGCCCCATCTCTCTCACAAGCCAGAGAGCTGTTCTCCTTTCTCTTGCCTATTAAACCTCCACTCCTAAACTCACTCCTTGCGTGTGTCCGTGTCCTTAATTGTCTTGGCACGAGACAATGAACCTCAGCTGTTTACCCCAGACAACAACGATGGTTCACCAGCACTTTGGGGAGCCAAGGCGGGCAGATCACCTGAGGTCAGGAGTTCAAGACCAGCCTGGCAAACAAGGTGAACTCTCGTCTCTGCTAAAAAAAAAAAAAAAAAAAAAAAAAATACAAAATTAGCTGGGTGTGGTGGCACACGCCTATAATCCTAGCTACTATGGAGGCTGAGGCAGGAGAATCGCTTGAACCCGGGAGGCGGAGATTGCAGTAAGCCAAGATCACACCATTGCACTCCAGCCTGGGCGACAAAAGCGAAATTCTGTCTCAAAAAAAAAAAGATTTTATTTTCCAGCCAGATGTGGTGGCATGCACCTGTGGTCCCAAGTACTCAGGAGTCTGAGGCAGGAAGATCACTTGAGCCCAGGAGTTTGAGGCTGCAGTGGGCTATGATGGTGCCTGGGTGACAAAGTGAGACCCCATCTTCTAAAAAAATGAAAAAGTTTAAAAAGACTTTCTTTTCCACTAATTTATTATCTCTGCTTGTTTCTGAATGTATTAGTTTACCTCATTCTCTCCTGCACTGACAGGATCTGTCAATCTGGTAGGAAAAAAGAGTCACTGATACTCATCAGGCCTATATCCTTGTAACCTATGATTCAAAAAGAAGGTTATCCCTTTACCTTCTATTTGGAAAAAACATAATGGAAAGGCTCTGATTGGTCCATCTTGGTTCACATGCCTACTCACTGGCCCAATCACTATGTCCACAGGGATGTGGTCCAATGATTAGTCTACTCTGGGCCAAGTTCCTGCCCCTGTAGCAGGAATGGGGGTGGAAGGGAAAGGAAGGAAGGCACTGTGACTGACAGCCCTGGGGCCACATGGAATCTGAGAGGAGTTTCGCCCCAGGAACAGAGTGCTGATTATAGAAGAGAAATGAGGAAGATTGTGGGATATCCAAAAACACTGACAAAGCAATATTATAATGAACAAAAAGCTATAAGAAACTATTGAAAAGTTGCAAGTGAAAAACGAGAAAAAAATTTTTTTTATTGTTTTTTAAGATGACACTGGCTATTGTAAGGGTGGAATGGAGGGGCATGAGTGGAAGCAAAAGGACTTCAGATTCTGGGCACACTGAAATACCTCCCAGCTATCTATGAGTTACCCGGAAATACTCCATACACCACAGCAAAGGCCCTTGTAAATGCACAATAAAATTTGCAAGAAAGTATGAGAAATCCTCATGTGCCAAAGATAAGGTGGAAACAGGAAAACAAGGTTGAGTGAGAAGCTAAAGCTGTAGCTCCCTTAGAAAGTTCTTAGGTAAGTAGGGTGCGGTGGCTCACACCTGTAATCCCAGCACTTTGGGAAGCCGAGGTGGCCGGATCACCTGAGGTCAGGAGTTCAAGACCAGCCTGACCAACTTGGAGAAACCCCTGTCTCTACTACAAATATGAAAATTAGCCAGGCGTGGTGGTGCATGCCCATAATCCCAGGTACTCGGGAGGCTGAGGCAAGAGAATCACTTGAACCTGGGAGGCAGAGGCTGCAGTGAGCCAAGATCACGCCATTGCACTCCAGCCTGGGCAACAAGAGTGAAACTCGATCTCAAAAAAAAAAGAAAAGAAAAGAAAAGAAAGTTCTTAGGTAACCAAGAGATTTGGATTTTAAGTCACATGGGGAAACAAGACAAGGTCTTGGGCCTAAATGAGATGGGTATTAGATCTGACATCCTTTCTCTCCACTACCCAAACCCCACCTAGAGCTGAGCACCTCAGCAAATGATGAAATGATGGACCAGGGGGGAAAATGTACCCATCACCATGGAGAGATCATTTGTGTCTTGGCCTGGGCTCTGGGTAGAACAAAGCCATCTCTTTTGGGACTTTCTAAACATGCATATGTTCATGGGTTTGGGGTTAAACTTCATTCCACTTGCATGGTCCTATAATCCCTAAGCTGATAAATTAGCTTTAAAAAGGGTTCCAGGCTAGCTATACCCTTGAGGCATCTGTGAGAAACACACAACTTCTCCGGAGAAAGACCCTCCGCCTAGGATGCACAAGCACCCACAGAAAATGCTCTCTGAGCGCATGCCCACAATTCCAAGCTGGTGTCTTTAGCCAGCCCTTCACTTTTAGCTGGCCGCCAGCCATCTGGGCATTCCTGGCCCCCTCCCAACCTGTTTCTGACACTCCTAGTTTCTGTCCTCATCATTCCTCTTCCTGCCTGTGGCCTGAATTGAGCCAGCCAGAGACCTCATATTTGTCTCACTGTCTGGCTCAGACCTCCTGCCTCCCTCTTAACCTAGTTTGGGGTCCCCTTTGGTTATGAGGCTTTGGCTGCCCCCACTAACAATATTTCTCCACCACTTAGGCCCAGCCTGGCCTTGGGATTCTACATCCTGGTATAACCCCACATCCAGGAATGACCTCACATCCAGGCATGACCCCACATGGATGATGGTCCTCTCTGTTTGCCATGGCTCGGCTTACTAGACCCAGAGGGAACAGACAAATTAGAAGCATGTTCTGGGTTGGTCTTCATTACAGTCTGTGGCGACTTACAGAGGTGACGCGGCCGAGCACAGCCTGAGCTTCTCCCGACACCAGAACCCCTTCAAGTCAGGCAAGTGTTAGGCCGCTGGTGTGGGAAGCCACTCCTGACCTCCACCCACCTGAATCAAGGAGTGCATTCTCTGACCATGTTCCAGGAACCCGAATTCCTTCTCGCACCATGGCCGGTGGCGGTGAGCCTGGCAACACTGAATGCTGGCACTGAGTTCTGAGGTGGAAATCAAATAACTATCTGACTTAGAAAAACAGATCCAACACAGCAGTCTTTGTAAGAAAAGAAAGGCCCTGAGTGGGCCAGAAACACTGGGCTGGCAGCTCCGCCCTGCCCTGCAGTCAGGAGGAAGCAGCTGCTTGCCTACCTGAGAGATTAAGGCAGAGCCTTGACAGCCACTGCCAGGGCAGGATTCTCTGCCTGGACCCTGACAGGCCAGGTGAAGCCAGGCACCTTTCCCAGGCAGGCCCTGGGGGCATTGAAGGAGGGTGGCAACGAACCCTAAGAGTTCACATTGGGGGGTGTGCTTTGCTAATGGCAGAGATAGAAAGGTTGGCTTGGGCCCTGGGCTGCGTGCCCTGAACAGATGCCTTCACCCCTCTATTCCCACAGCTCTCAATGCACAGAGACCTCTATCCCAAGGCCTGAGGCAGGGAATTCCCATTAGTGGTTTAATTACCTTTCTTCTTGCCTAATCTGTGGCTCTGATGTAGCAGTGTCTGGCACATTGTAGGGGCTCAATAAATAGCTATGAATGCATCATAGACTTCCATTTTCTTACTGTAGATAGAGGAGATGAAACCCTGTCTCTAAAAGACATTCATTTGCATACAGTTTAGCAGTGCCAGGGACAAGGGTTCAAAATCTGGCTCCGCCACTCACTACCTGGGACTTGCAGCAAGGTATTGAACCTTTCTGTGTTTCCCATCTGTAAAATGGGGATATTACAGTCCTCATCTCATAAAGGTATAGTGAGGTCACCTTTGCAAAGCACTTAGTTTAGGGGCATTTGCCTTGTGTTAAAATAAGAGCTCCACAGACACAAAAGGCCATGTATCACACAGTTCCAATGAGACGAAATGCTTAGAATAGGAAAATCCTGTTGGGACACTGTATTTTCCAAAAGTGGCTACACTAGCCCCCATCTCACGTACTGTTCTGCAATATGACCTTGCCACACTTCCAACAAGTGGTAGAGGGTAATTCCCCTCCCCTTGAATCTGGGCTGGGCTGAGTGAGTTGATGGTAATCAATTGGATATGGCTGAAGTGATGCTGCATGACTTCCAAAGGAAAGAAAGGAAAATACAGCAGCCACTGGACCCTCTTGGCGTACTTGCTCTCGGGATACTCTCTTGGAAGCCAGCACCAAGCTGTGAGAAACCCAAACAACAAGGAGAGGTCATGTGCAGGTGTGAGATTTGACAATCCCAGCTGACTCAAGACATTGAGTCATACCAGACACGAGTGAAGAAGCCTCCAGATGACTCTAGTACTAGCTATTTGAATCATTCCCAGCTGTTTCAGTGTTTACAGGTGCTATGGTCTGAATGTGTGTCCCCCTGAATTTCATATGTTGAAATCCTGGCCTGGCGTGGTGGTTCATGCCTATAGTCCCAGCACTTTGGGAGGCCAAGGCAGGCGGATCACCTGAGGTCAGGAGTTCGAGACCAGCCTGGCCAACATGGTGAAACCCCATCTCTACTAAAAATACAAAAATTAGCCAGGTGTGATGGCACACGCCTGTAATCCCAGCTACTCGGGAGGCTGAGGCAGGAGAACTGCTTGAACTTGGAAGGCAGAGGTTGCAGTGAGCCAAGATTGTGCCACTGCACTCCAACCTGGGTAACAAGAGCAAAACTCTATCTCAAAAAAAACAAAAGAAAAAAGAAATCCTAAGCCCCAAGGTGGTGGTATTAGGACCTGCAGCCTATTGGGAGGTGATAAGGTTATGAAGGCAGAGCCTTCATGAATGGGACAAGTGCTCTTATAAAAGAGGCCCAAGAAAGACCCCTCACACCTTCCACCATGTGAGGACACAGCAAGACAGCACTACCAAAGCCAGAGAATGGGTCCTCACAAGACCAAATCTGCCTTGATCTCACATTTCCCAGTTCCGTAACTGTGAGAAATAAATTTCTGTTGTGCCAGTTACCTAGTTTATGATGTTTTGTTATAGCAGACAGGCAGACTAAGACAAGAAATTGGTACTGAGAAGTGGGGGTGCTACTGTAACAATTACCTGAGATATGGCAGTGGCTTTGGAACTGGGTAATCAACAGAAACTGAAAGAATTCTGAGTTGCATGCTAGAAAATACTTACATTGCCATGTATTAACTACAAAAGGCAATTCTGGTAAGGGCTTAGAAAAAGAGGAGAGCTGGGCCAGGACAGTGGCTCATGCCTATAATCCCAGCACTTTGGGAGGCCGAGGCAGGTGGATCACCTGAGGTTGGGAGTTCGAGACCAGCCTGACCAACGTGGAGAAATCCTGTCTCTACTAAAAATACAAAATTAACTGGGTGTGGTGGAACATGCCTATAATCCCAGCTACTCAGAAGGCTGAGGCAGAAGAATCGCTTGAACCTGGGAGGCAGAGGTTGTAGTGAGCCAAGATCGCGTCATTGCACTCCAGCCTGGGCAACAAGAGCAAAACTCCTCTCTCTCTCTCTTAAAAAAAAAAAAAAAAAAAAAAAGAGTAGAGCTGTAGAGAGAGCTTCAGTCTTCTTAAGGAATAGCTATATGGATGTGAGCAGAACATTGGTAGAAATGAAACTGCCTCCACAAAATTATAACTGAGACAGTGAAAGAGATCTAACCTAACCAACTCTTATCTTGCTTCTAACCTTTAAGCTGTCCTTGTTCCTTCCTGGGCATAGGCTGAACTAACTTTGGGAGGAACTTAGTTTATAGTTACAATTTTAAACAAAGATGACAACAGCCCTTTCCCAAAACAAACCTCCTTGCCTGGGGACTAGACTGCCTTTGTAGGACTAACAAATTAGCCACAAGATTAGAAATCATGTTAAGGAGTCATGCAGTTGGAGGATACAAGATTCTGACCTTCCCTAAACTGCTCCTAAGATCAGTGCTTGAGATATTTTGCAGACCCTCCACTTGATGGATCAGCTGGCACCACCCAGATCGATAAACCAGAAGCTCACTGGCTTCTCCCACTCACCAAGTTGTCCTTAAAAATTCTGATCCCCAAATGCTTGGGGAGACTGATTTGAGTAATAATAAAACTCTGATCTCCCACACAGACAGCTCTGTAAGAATTACTCTTTCTCTATTGCAATTCCTCTGTCTTGAGAAATTGGCTCTGTCTAGGCAGTGGCAAACTGAACCCATTGGGCAGTTACAGAAACATGGACAGTGAAGACCATTCTAATAAGATCTCAGACAGAAATGAAGAACATGTTATGGGACAGTGGAGGAAAGGCCATGCTTCTTATAAAGTGGCAAGGAAGTTGGCTGAATTATGTTCATATTCTAGTGTTTTGTAGAAGGTCGTGCTTGTGAGCAATGAAATTGGATATCTGACTGAAGAAATTCCAAGCAATGTATAAAATGTGCTGTTTGGCTTCTCGAGTGCTTATAGTGAAATGTGCGAAGACAGAAATGATTTACAGTTAATGAAACTGTTAACCAAAAGGGAAGCAGAACCTAAAAATTTTGAAAATTCTCAGCCTATCCATATTAGAAAAAATCAGAAAGCTTGTTTGAGAGAGAACATGAAGGGTGTGGCCAAGTTTGATAAGGAAGTTAGTTCAGAGGGGCCATCTCAATCAAAGCTAGAAGCTATTCATCCAGACAATGGGGAGATTAGACTCCCATCTAAACAGAAGCCAGGACCTATTGTGCAAGACAATGGAATAACCCCGAAGGCATTTTGGAGATCATCAAGGCTGCCCCCTCACTTCACAGGTCCAGACTGCAAGGGACTGGGGGAACAGAACAATTTCAAGGCTCTGCTCTTTGCCAAGCTCTTTGGCTGCCCCAAGTTCAGCTCTAGTGAATTCAAGTGCATAGTGGTACTCTGTAGCTGCTCCTCCTCCAGAGGGCACAGAGAGTAAACTTTGGGAGTGTCCACAAGATGCCACCTTCACCAGCACACAGAATATACAAGCCAAGGAGGCATTATTCCCTCCATCAAGATTTCAAAGGATGGAACTACCCAGAGCCTCAGGTGTGTGACCCAGGCAGAGGGCTGCCAAGAGGGCTGGGCCACCGCAGAGTCCCTACTAGGTCAATGTCTAGTAGAGCTGCTGTCAGACCAGTAGAACCGCCTATATGTGATTCCAGCCTGGGAGAACTGTAGGCACTTGACTAAAACCCATGAGAGCTGTAGCATGGGCTGTACCGAGCAAAGCCACGGAAGTAGGGCCATCTGGAGCCTGAGGTCCCAATCCCTGCCCCAGTGTGTCCAGTAGGTTGGATGGCAAACCAAAGAAGATTATTCTCAGTCTTAAGATTTAACATTGTTGGCCAGGTTAGGTTTCAGACCTGGGTCCTGAGACCTGTTACCCCTCTTCTTTCCTGTATCTCCCTTTTATAACGGGAATGTCTATACTATGCCTATCCTGCCACTGTATTTTGAAAACACATAACATGTTTGATTTCATAGGTTTACAGCTGGAGAGTAAATTTGCCCCAGGATGAGTTGCACCTTAAGCCTCACCCATATCTGATTTAGCTGATATTTAGAAAAGACTCTGGACTTCAGACTTTTCAGTTGATGACAGAATAAATTAAGACTTTTGAGGCAATTGGGTATATTATGCATGTAAGAAGAACATGAAATTTGGGGACCCAGGACCAAAGCCTATGGTCTGAATGTTTGTGTCCTCCCAAAATTCATGTTGAAATCTTAATCCCCAAGGTGATGGCAGTGGGTGATGGGCCTCTGGAAGGTGATTAGGTCATGAGGGTGGAGCCCTCATGAAGGAGATTAGTGTCTTTATAAAAGAGGCCTGAGAGAGACCTGTTGCCCTGTCCACCATGGTAGGACACAGCAAGAAGGCACCATGTATGAGCTAGAAAGTGGGCCCCTACCAGACACTGAATCTGCTGGTGCCTTGATCTTGGACTTCCCAGCCTTCAGCACTGTAAGAAATTTCTATTGTTTACAAAACAACCAGCTTATAGTATTTTGTTATAGCAGCCCAAACAGACAAAGATACCAGATAAGGCCTCAGACATTGTGGAGCAGAGACAAGCTTGTATCTCCACTGTGCCCTGACTGGCTTCTTGACCCGCAGAGTCTGTGAGCATCATAAAATCATGCAAAAGTTTAATCCATTAGATTTTGGGGTACTTTGTTATACAGCAAAGGTTGAACAGAAAAAAAAAAAAATCCAAACA
The DNA here is from genome assembly GCF_029281585.2 of Gorilla gorilla gorilla. Taxonomy (NCBI): domain Eukaryota; kingdom Metazoa; phylum Chordata; class Mammalia; order Primates; family Hominidae; genus Gorilla; species Gorilla gorilla. The sequence continues at coordinate 176,314,863 of NC_073224.2, forward strand.
TCCAAGGGTGATTGGAGGTGGCTGGTCTGCTTTCTCCTTCATCATTAGTGGGACTGCACAAATCACATAAACTCTCAAAACTTCCATTTCTTTATCTGGGATAATAGCCCTCCTACCATCATGTAAAAATGAAGTCAGAAACCAATGAAGATGAAGCTTTTATGAAATGACACCGTCATGAGAAGCAAAGAGATTGCTACTCGTAACTAGCCTTTCTGTTAATTGGAGAGCTGCACTCAGTGAATCACATAAGACATGCTTTCTGGAAAATAGTTATTAACCCCCACCCACAATGACAACTTACTGGATGGAGGTGGAGCTTTCATATTTGGTGAAAACCAAACCAAAGCCCTCCACGGTTTCCATAGGACGATCAGACAGACATGAGACATGCTCCCGCCAGTGACCTCACTTGTTTTGGATAATGACACACTGACTTGTGGGAATGCTTCTTTTTCTGATAATGGGAACTGAGAAGAGCCTCTCAGACTTCCAGAAATAGATGCTCAGAGGAGGATCCCCATGCCAGCATGACGCCCAGTGCCAGGGTACCCACTTTACCCATCATGGGTTCCTTTCCGTGAATCTGCTCAGAGGGGGGCTTTGGGGATTGAGGCTGGTTTTGCTGATTCTGTTCCTTAAAGCACTCATTTCTGTATTCAGTAGAACTCTTCCCCAACTATACCCCCCAATTAATTTTGTAGCAGTGGGAGATAAAATGTGTTTTAACATTTAAATTAAACATTTTCTTCAAAGTGACCATGACACATAACTCCCATTATTGCCAGTACCCTCCTGCCCACCTCTCCTGGGTGCTTTCTCACTTGCAGCCTCTACCAGTTTTTGAAAGAGTTCTTGGTTAACCAGTGACTAGCTATGGAAGTTGCTCAAATCACTTGTCACCTGTAAAATTAAGACAATCCTGCCTCATAGGTCAGGGAGATTCCAGCATAATGAAACACTCTGCCGTGCAACTAGTAGATTTCATTCACTCATTCTGAAAATATTTAATGAGGCTTTTGCTGTGTGCCAGACACAGGCCCAGATCCTGGGTAAACACTGGTGAAAAAGGCAGTCTCTGCCATGTAGGAGTTCCCAGGGCAGTAGAAGAAATGGAAAGTAAACAGGTTATGAACATAGAGTGGGATAAGCGCCTTGAAGGGGGAAATAGAGGTGACAGGAACACCAGAAAAAGCTCCCAAACCAGACACTGGAGGCTCAGAAAGCGCTTCTTGGAGGAAACGATGTTTAAATTGAGACCTGAGGAACAAGTAGGAGTTGGGAGAATATGGCAGATGTGGAATGGAGGGGAAAGATGGAGAATGTAGTGGAGGGTGGGATGGAGGGGAAAGGTGATTCAGGTGTAAATAAGAGCAGCCTTCCAAGGCCTGGGGGCAGGAGGGAGGTGCCATGGTTCCCCATGACTGAAGCTTGGAATGTAAGGCTGTGAGTAGGGGGAGAGGAGCAGGAAGTGACAGGCAGGTGAGTCACACGGACCAGGAGGCTACACAAAGCCCTCTGCACTTCAACATTTGAAAGAGTACTTAGCTGGTGGTGTGAAGAATGGATCAGAAGGGGCAAGTGGGAAGGCCAGAAGGCCATGGGGTGCCCCCGCCAAAGCCCACGGGCCATGCAGTGAGTCCTGCATGAAGGCTGTTATACTCATATCCAACCCCCTCTGCTGGGGGGGTTCAGAACGCAGAAACACAAGGGGGGCACCTCTTACTCATGGTAATATGTTTTCTGGAGAATTCTTATAAGCAAGGCCAGCTTCTAATGAGTCAACAAGAAACATTGAAGAAAGCAGCATGGCAGAGGAGGCAGAGGGACCCTGTCCTCAAGCCTGGCCTTGAAGGGCCAAGGAGATGACACTCCCCAGAACCACAGTGAGCTTGGCCTCTGCTTTCACTCCCTATGAGGCAGAGCCCAGCCACTGGAAGCCTGGCCACTGTGTAGGCCTGGGGCACATCGCTGAACAGGAAACTGCTTCTCTGAGAGAATAGCTGAATGTCAAGAGGGAGAGGAAAAGTGAAATTTCAGAATTGGGCCCCAAACAGTTCCAACCCAATTCTCTCACTGTAATTCTCACCACACCCCAAAGAAAACAAGCCTGACTCACAGACCACATCAACGCTGGAAGGTGGGGAAGCCTGGCTGGGCGCTGCTGCCCGCCTCTCAGGACTCCTCTCCCACACTCCCTGGGGCACACACACTGCGGCATCTCTTTGGAAGCCCTGGAGAGAGACAGTGATCCTTACTACCCACACCCACCTCCACTGTCCCATGGCTCCAGCCACCTCCTTCTTCCTCCCCTGAGCTTTTAACTTCCAAGCTGTTGCCAAGTGGAGGCAGGAAAAGCAGTTGAAATATGATCAGGGAGGAGGAAATTTTTGAAGCCATTCCAGGGGCCACAGAACTGGGAGTATCCACAGCTGATTCAAGAGATGAGGAGGCAGAAAAGGGTCAGGAAACATGAACGATACTTAGGGTCAGAATTCCAGTTCCACCACATGGTAGCTGAGAACCTGGGGCAAATTAATGAGCTTCTGTTGAGCTTCAGTTGCCTCAACTGGAAAGCGAGAAGAATGATGTCTCGCTTCGAGGGTTACTGGAAAGCATCTAGCCCAACATCTGAGATAGAATAGGTGCTTGGAGAATATGTAGGTTTTGCCTACACAACTCATAACATTTATCCCATACAGTTTCTACTTGTGCTAGACTCGATTCCCCCGGCAAGTCTTACAGGCAGCTTGATGGCATGGGCTCTGTGTTATACAGCTCTTCCTCCCAAGCACCTCACACTTAATGTGGGTCAATACATATTTCCGGGCTGACTGATACATCCAGATATCCAGATCTCTGCAGGAGCTAATATAATGCCAAAATAACAGAGTCTTTGGCATCCAGAGCACACAGTATCCCCCTTTAATGCGTAAAGCACAGGGGCATTTGCACACCTTTCTTCCACGTTAGGTGTAGCCTAGAAGTAGCCAGTCCGTAGAAGAAATCTGAAGTGGTTTGAACCCTGTAGGGCTGGAGCTGCACTGTCTGGGAGCATCTACCACTCCCCAGCAGTGTGATCTTGGTTGAGTAACTGAACCTCATCTGTAAAATGGGAATATTCAGAGTACCTACCTCAGAGTTGTCAGGAAGATTTAAAGAATATATGGAAAGCACTCAGAAAGAATATATGGAAAGTGCCTGGCAAGGGGTTAACGTTCCAGACAAACTCATCACCACCACCACCATCATTGTCATCATTGTCAAAGCATAGTTTTGTTTGCTGAGCTGGCAACAATGGAAATCTTACCCCAGATAAAGATCCTGCCACCTGTATCAGGGAGTCCATACTGAGTAGGGGAGGGGTACAGAGCTGGGCTGACTTTTTAGAATAGCCCATATGGCAAGGTGACTTTGTGGAAGTACCTTGGAAATGTAAAATGTGTTACAAATATTAGTGTTACAGTTTTTGTTTTTCCTGTATATACAGTACTTTAAAATCTAAAAATGGTATCATAAACATAATTCTAGTTTTCACTTATTTAACAATGTACCATGCACTAGATACTGTGCTCACTGCTTTACACAAATGTACTCACTTAAGGTACTCAACAATTCATAAAGGTAGAACTACTTTCATCCCCACTTTAAGGATAGGGTAATGATATTCAAAAGTCACTCAGGGTCTCAAGTGGGATTCAAACTTGGGTCTGTTGGCTCTCAAGTCTATGCTTATTTAACTATAATATACTCACGGATGGAATATAAGTGTTCTCAGCTGAATAAGATGCCAGTGGGCTCAGATTTTTGGCCAAATGTCAGTAACCCTGCTCTCAGATTCTGAGGGTTCTGCCTCCATCCCTTCAATAAGTGTCAAGGCATCTCCGCACTGCAGAGCACGTACCAGTGCTTTGCTATATAAGCACTAGGAAGAGGAAAATCACTCTTCCTTTCCCTTGTTCCAAGTTAACCATGTCAAGCTTGATTTGTCTACCTTGGAAGAATCCAGAGCTCAGTTGACCCTGCTAAGATTTTAAATTACAATTCTCTTAAAATTTATGTTACTTTTTAGAATATTCAGGACAATAAAAAAAATTACAGTTCTTGAGTCTAAGGATTTGCAACCTAGCCTAGAGACCATTTCATTTTCTGACTAGGACATGAAAACAAAATACAATACTCCCCTCCTTCTAAAAAAAAAAATTGTTTTTCTTTCTAAAATCAAAAAAGTACTTTGCAGTTAAGAAAAAAAGACGACAAGCAATTGTAGCTTATTTTCCTTTATTATCCCAAAATATCTGTGTGAATGGGACAATGTTGCAAAACAAGGCAGAAATCTGTAGCCAAGTACGTCTCACTCAGAGGAAAGAACTGATTGGACAGAAGGCACCAGAAATTGCATTTTGTCGGGTTACATGTAAACAGGAAATGGGGGGAAAGATTCACAAAAGAGAAAGGAACTTGCACCGTCATTTCATTGCCACATCCTAAGGATGAAGAATGGCCTCACTCACTGCTGATGCTCCACCTGTAGCTTACATTGTAGTGTAAACTGTACCTAATGGCTAAGGAGACAAATACCCACACAGCAGCAATGCAGGAGGGCATGAAAAGGAATTGAGATTGATCTAAGCCTGCAGGTCCTCTTTCCCTCACAGCTCCCAAGGGCATCTTGTTTGGCAGTGCCTTGTAAATGCACTGCTCGTCAACTGGTTAGTGAAAAAGTCAAATCCTAAAAAGCTTGGTGAATACATTTTGTTTCTGTCATGCTCTTCAATCAGATGACTTGGATGGGTCCGGGGGTGGAGGGACGTACCACATCAGGCCTGTCTTCTTAGGTGATGACAGTGGGTGTAGTGCGTCCCGTCCTCTCCTGCAGTTGGGACACTTTCAGAGCAATGGAAATAAGGGGGGCCAACATGACCTGAGGAAGACATAGAGAGAAGCTTTTCCATCACTTCCTCTAAACACAGATGCTTAGCTCCAAACCCATATGTCTGACTGCCTACTTCCAGGTCTCCAAGGCTCCTCAAACTCCACAAATCCAAAAACAAACACATATTATTTCCCCCAGTACCTAGTTCCAGCAGTTTCTATTTCAGTGGATCAACACTACAGTCTTTCATGTAAAGTGAACAACTAGGAGTTGCTCCTGACATCTTCCTCTGCATTTTCCCCATGCCCAGTCCATAAGCAGGCCTAAATGACTTTTCCCCGCTAAATCTCTCTCCACGGCCCCCTTTTCTCTCCACTCTCCTGCTGTTAAGTCTTGCTAAGTCAATGTCCTGTCTCTTACCTGGAGCAGTGAGTGCCTCCACATCCACTTGTGCATCTTCCAATTTCTTTCCCACACTGTACCCAATGGGACTGATGTGGTTTGGCTGTGTCCCCACTCAAATCTCATCTTGTAGCTCCCATAATTCCCAAGTGTTGTGGGAGGGACCCGGTGGGAGATGATTGAATCATGGGGGTGGGTCATTTCTGTGTTGTTCTCATGGCAGTGAATGGGTCTCATGAGATCTAATGGTTTTAAAAACAGGAGTTTCCCTCCACAATTTCTCTCTTTTGCCTGCTGCCATTCATGTAAGACATGACTTGCTCTTTCTTGCCTTCCACCATGATTGTAAGGCTTCCCCAGACATGTGAAGTGTAAGTCCAATTAAACCTCTTTCTTTTGTAAATTGCCCAGCCTCAGGTATGTCTTTATCAGCAGTGTGAAAACAGACTAATACAGGAATCTTTTTTTTTTTTTTTTTTTGAGATGGAGTTTCACTCTTGTTGCCCAGGCTGGAGTGCAATGCTGCGATCTTGGCTCACCGCAATCTCTGGCTCCCAGGTTCAAGCAATTCTCCTGCCTCAGCCTCTCTAGTGACTGGGATTACAGGCATGCGCCACCACGCCCGGCTAATTTTGTATTTTTAGTAGAGATGGGGTTTCTCCATGTTGGTCAGGCTGGTCTTGAACTCCTGACCTCAGGTGATCTGCCTGCCTTGGCCTCCCAAAGTGTTGGGATTACAGGTGTGAGCCACTGCGCCCGGCCTAATACAGGAATCTTTAAAAATGCAACAACCCCTCCCCACATCTACTTCTCGCTTAAAGAAAAAAAAAAAAGAGAGAATTCTGTTGCTTAATAAATGCTTTCAATATTAAAAAAAAAAAAAAACTACTAATCTGGTTGAACTGCCCATTTTACAGATGAGAAAATTGATGCCCAAAGAGATGAAGTGATTTGACTAAATGACTCAATAGCAGAGCCAGGAGTAGTACATTTTCTACTGCTGACTGCTACTTTTTCTTATCTAAATCTCCACCGATCCATTATACCTGGATAAGGAGAATCAACTCCATCTGCTGAAACTACCACATTTCCCCTTAGGGCTTGGGCAGTCCCCACAAAGTGCTGATGGCCTAGCAGCTGCAGAATAAGGAAGGCAGCTCCCAGGCTAGATGGTGATACACCTGGGCATTGCGGGAACCTCACACCATCCACTGCCATTCCACCTGCTGAGGACTATGGTTCAGAGGAAACAAATTTCATTCACTCTTTGAATCTACCATGTGCGAGGCATTTATCTTGATGATCAAAAGACACACAATTTCCTTCTTCCTTTTCTCTTGTGCTATTAAGTGTCTATAATGCAGACCCCATTGCCTTTGGTTGAAGTTTTAGGGATGCCTACAACACAACAAGGTACTGGTGATGACTGAAACCGGGGCCTGGCCACTGGAAAAAATGTAAAAGTGAAGCATTCTCTCATCTCCCACTTTCTGTAATAAAAGCAACTATACTACTCATGTGAGGTACCTACAATGGTCAAATTCACAGACACAGGAAGGAGAAAGGTGGTACCAGGGATTGTGAAAAGGGAGAAGTGGGGAGGTGCTGTTCAATGGGTATAGAGTTTTAGTTTTGGGGAAAAAAGTTCTAGAGATATGTTGGACAACAATATGAATATGTACAACATTACTAAACTATATATTTAAAAATAGTTATAATAGCAAATTTTATGTTACGCTTAAAATTAGACTAAAAAAACTAAGAGAGCTGCTTATTCTGAAAAGTTAATCCTATATGCCAGCCACAGTGTTTAAACATTTTACATTTATTATCTCCTTAAACCCCGGTAACAACTAGATGAAGTAGGTATTACTCTGCCATTTGACAGACAAGGAAACCAAGATTCATAAAATTGTAACAACTTACCCAGGGACACACAGTTATTAAGTGGCAGGAATAGAATTTAAAACAAGATCTCTTTAACTTTGCTCAAAACCACTATGCCAGGGGTTTCCAAATGAGTTTCACAGGATTTTAATTAGGTGTTAAAAGAAAAAAGCCTTTGTGGAAAAATAAGCATGGCAAATGCTACTTATTTTATTTTACTTTCAATTTTTTAATAAAAATTGTTTATGTTTAAGGTATATAATATGATGTCTTGATATACAAATACATAGTCAACTGATTACTAGAGTCAAGCCAACTAACATTATCAATCTTGTCACCTACTTGCCTTTTTTGTTGTGGTGGTGATAGTGAGAACAATTAAGATCTATTCTCCTAGTATATTTCAAGTGTTATTCATTATAGCCATCATGTTGTACATTCCATCTCTAGAACTGCTACATCCTACATAACTGAAATTTTGTACCCTTTGGACCAATATCTCTCCATTTTCCCCATTCACTACCCCCTAGTAAGCCCCTTTCTGCTCTGTTTCTATGAGTTTCACTTTTTTTAGATCCCACATACAAGTGAAATCATGCAGTATTTGCCTTTCTGTGTCTGGCTTATTTCACTTAGCATAATGTCCTCCAGGTTCATCCATGTTATTGCAAATGGCAAGATTGGCAAGATTTTGGTTTTTGTTGTTTTAAGGCAGAATAATTTTCCATTGTGGTATACACACACACACACACACACACACACACACACACACACCACAATGTCTTCATTCATTTGTAGATGGGCACTTAGGCTGGTTCCATATCTTGACTATTGTGAATAATATTGAATGAACAAGAGAGAACAGATATCTCTTCGACATATTTATTTCAGTTCCTCTGAATATATACCCAGAAGAGGGATTACTGGATCGTATATTAGTACTAAAAAATTTTTAACTTTTTGAGGAACCTCCATACTTTTGGTTATTCCAAAACAGCTACACCAATTTATATTCCCACCAATAGTGTCTGATGGTGGTTCCCTTTTCTCCACATCCTTCCCAACACTTGTTATCTTTTGTCTTTTTGAGAACAGCCATCCTAACAGGTGTGAGGTGACAGCTCATTGTGGTTTTGATTTTCATTTCCCTGATGATTAGTGATGTGGACCACCTTTTCATACACCTGTTGGCCATTTGTATGTTTTCTTTGGAGAAATGTCCTTCAGCAAATGCTATGCAAACAGGCACCTTTACTGCAAGTCTTCTCAGCACTCTCTTTTTTTCTTTCCTTTTCTTTTTTTAGAGATGGGGTCTTGCTATGTCACCAGGCTGAAGTGCAGTGGGTATTCACAGGTGCGATCCCACTACTCATCGGCATGGGAGTTTTGACCTGCTCTGTTTCCAACTTGGGCCGGTTCACCCCTCCTTATGCAACCTGGTGGTTCCCTTCTCTCGGGAGGTACCATATTGATGCCAAACTTAGTGCAGACACCCGACAGGCATAGCACACTATAGCCCAGAACTCCTACGCTCAAGTGATCTTCCTGCCTCAGCTTCCTGAGTAGCTGGGACCACAGGTGTAGGCCACCATGTCCAAATTCTTGGAGCCTTTATGGTGCATTGTATGCTGTGAATCACCAAGAAGGGACTAATATACCACAACACTTCCCCAACTTTTTTTAAGCTATGGAGCTCTGGTTGAGATGAGGATTGTGAAAAACGCTTAAAGAAACTGTCCTGTCCTTCACTGCTTCCCCTTGGCTCCTCCATTTTTGGGGGTTGCCCTTCAAGTTCACTGTCCCACCCTTTGCTCCCAGAGTCCCTCCTTACTCTGATATACTTCTGAAGACTTTTGGGGGAATGGCTGAGGAACCCAGCTCACCAGGCTGCAGGTCTGCAGACTGTTCTGTGAAGACACATGAAACTGCCTCTCCCTGCCCCCACCAAATCTAAGACCCAGTGTGTGTTCTGCCCAAGCAGGTGATCAGACCAAACACAGCAACAAAAGGCTGGGGACAGAGCAGAACACCAGAAGAGGGGCTGATGTAAAGATCAATTATCCTGGGTTGGGTGCAGTGGCTCACACATATAATCCCAGCACTTTGGGAGGCTGAGGTAGGAGGATTACTTGAGGCTAGGAATTCAAGATCAGCCTAGGCAATGTACTAAGACCTCCTCCCTACAAAAAGAAAAAAAAAAAAAGAAATGAGCAGAGCATGGTGGCACATGCCTGTAATCCGAGCTACTCAGGTAGCTGAGGTAGGATTGCTTGAGCCCAGAAGGTGGATGTTGCAGTGAGCTGAGATTGTGCCATTGCACTCCAGCCTGGGCAACAGAGTGAGACCCTGTCTCAAAAAAAAAAAAAAAAGAGAGATTCATTATCCTTACTAGGCATGTAAACCTATTAACTGTTGCTTAACTTTTCTGTGCCTCAGTTTCCTTATCTGTAGCAGGGAGAATAATAGTCTAAGTTATTTGAGAATTAAATGAGTATATTTTCATAATGGGCTTACAACAGAGCCTGGCAAACCATAAATGCTCAGAAAATTTTTTATTTTTAATTAATTAATTAATTTTTGATATAAGGTCTCACTCTTGCTCAGGCTGGAGTGCAGTGGTGTGATCTTGGCTCACTGCAGGCTTGACCTCCTGGGCTCAGGTGATCCTCCCACCTCAGCCTCCCTATTTTTATTATTATAATTATTATCTATAATGTTGACATGGAGAAGGAAACATGGAAGAAAGTAAGCACAGCTGGTACCTTGTTGAGTCATTTGAGAAATGGGCATTGAAACACAGGCTCAATGGGAAACTATCATTCCCTTGAACAGAATGAACTAACCAGGGCACGGGGCTGGGCGTTACCTGGGGGTCCTGGTTAATCTTGGCAACGTCCTTCTCATAGCTATCGATGTACAGCCGAATGGTGGCCCCGGCACTCCCAGTGCCGCTCAGTCGGAAGATGATTCGAGAACCATCTGTGAAAATGAGCCGCAAGCCCTGGAAAAGATAAGCAGAGATTTTTTTCCCCATATGCCGGGAGATTGAAGGCTGGCAAATTATGAGGGGTCTATTTGGGGATGTAATTTCATCCATACTTGATCATTGGAGGGTTAAATCCTTGATAAATGGCAGCAGCTGCACCTTGTGAGCCTGCCTTCCGTCACCCTCTCTGCATCCAGCTGATGGGGGCTTAGCTACGGTGGGAGATGCATTTCCAGGGTCAGGGGAGACCTGACCTCAGTGATGCTGGGTGATGTGAGGGCTTCCCTCCTCTCCCCACTTCCCTGTGATTTATGGACTAACCATTCCAGTTTGAAGCTTAATAATGAAGCACATAAAGCTGCTAGATGCAAAAATTCAGCCCCCAGATCAAGAGGGAAACATGGACCAAAGGGGCTGAAACCAGAGCAGAAGAGGTTTCAGGCAGATGAGGGGAAGGACTCTTACAAACCACTAGCAAAGGTCCTCAAAAGAGAACAGGAAGTCAGAGGTCCCAAATGGCAGAGACTGGCTATTCCCAACCTAACAAGCAGGAGCCAGTGGCCAATCTCCTGCCAATCCCTGATGGACCCAAAGCGAGGTCCGTGTGAAGTGCCAAGCCCATCCTTCTCTCTGCTGCCCTCTTTTTTTCCTCCCCAGCGGTATCTCTGGACATCAATTATCTTCTCACTTGGGGAAAAATGTGTGGGAACTCTGGGGTAGATATTTCCCAACCTGAGGGAAGAAGGCTGGGACAGAAGTTGCCTGAGGACTCTTCAGTCTTTATGAGTCTATCCATCCTCTGTAAAAAGGAGAACCTTGCATAACACCAAAGACTGACCAAAAAGATGCTGCTCCTCACCTGCCGTTCGTCACCAATCCCCATCTGGTGTTTAATGGTGCCATTCATTAGCACTGATTAGTGAAGACAGTAGATGAAATACACAGAGGATATGCCACAGTTAGTCACTACGGGAAGGATACAGTCCATTTTCACTGACCATTTCTTGCTTTCTAGAAACACACCAGGGTTGGTCTCCTTTCCTCACAGCTTCAACTTGAAGCCTCTAAAATTCTTTTCACTAGATTGCAGATGTTCTATCTACATATGTTGGATCATATTTTTCCCTCCTATCTGGTCTCACATCAAAATGCTTGGATTTTCTGATTACAGAAAGTGGGGCAGCTGCTTTCTTTACAGCACAGAGGGCAGCTCTCGAGCTTAGGCCACTGTCTCCTATACACACCTTTACACCTCTCCTCCCTCCTGGCAGATGCCAGAGGCACTGCAGAGCTGGGATTTACTTTTCCTGGACTTCCCTTCTGTCTCTGAAGGCTTAATGACACAGACTTCTGTCCCACTCTGCCATCCCTCAGCTCCACTCCTTTTCTACACCCCTTTCTTCCTCAACCACAGGTCTCTCTTCTAATTATCTCAGGCATAATTTACAATCATCCAAACTGGACCCAAAGTTCTCACAAATGGCAAACAGGCACAAGGATGAGAAACCACTTGTGCTAGAAGTTGAGGAGGGGAGACTCCAGGCACTGAGGGTTGCTGTGGCCCATCCATCCATTCACTGTCTGCTCCCCAGAGGGAAGCTTCCAGTAAATCCCACAGCCCGGCCCTTCCAAACCCTATGAGATGCCTTGAGAAGGACCAGGCCAAAACTCTGGGTCAACTGGAAAAAAGTAAACTGGGAGGTTGTAACAGAATCTTCATCCTGCTCTTTATTCTATTATGAATTGTGAGAGATGAGTTTACTCTGTGACAACAACAGGCAACAGAAGCAGAGGTGAGAGAACCCTGGGGCGTAAGTGTTCATGACAAGCCGGGAGAAAGCCTGACCCAGCCTGCAGCCTAGGGTACCCGGCACACAGTGAGGGAAGCACTAACAATTCTGTCCACATCTGGAGATGCTCCAGGTCCTAAACTGTGGCGTCTTGCCAGGTACTGCTGTGTTAGGTGGGGTGCCACTCATGTGCTGCGAATGACGATGGTCAGCGTTTCTAAGTCTGGGAATGCCTCATCTATTTTTCTCTCCTTTAGAAATTAGAACATACGAGAGAAACGTATAAGGATAATGCCACTTACATGCTGTCACTATGCTATAATCTGCTGACAGAAAAGAGAGGAGTTGACATCTAAGTTCCCACAGTTCTCCCTCTTTCTTAGATTCTGGGGCTCCTTTCTGCATGTACAATGGACACATCATCTTGCATATAATTCCAGAGAGTGCAAAAATCCCTCTGGAGTCCAGGTTAAGAATCCCAGAATGAGGGTACTGGACAGTGCATAGAACCAGGGCATAAACCACTGTCCCAACGAGTGCATGTGAGAGTCACGTGGGACAGCAGAAAACCAGGTAAGAACAGCTACCCTAGAAAAACACAGCAGCAAAAGAAAAATGGCCAACAGGAACTTTTTCATTTTTCCCTTGAGATGTCAGAGATGAAGCTCTGAGGTCTCTCTCTCACTTACACACAGGTCTGTTTCTACCTGATTTCTTGAAATGCTTCCATCCACTGGGTCGCTGTATTCAAAGTTATCAGCCTTCTCCACAGTGTAAACTTTGTCATTTGCTGAGAACTGCTTCCCCACAAAGGAGCGATCAAACATCAGGGCCTCCAAGTCCTTCATCATTTTGTTTGCGCCCTCAGCTTCCACCTCCTCGTAATCATACCTGGAAGAAGTCACGAAGTTGAGGCCCACGGGCTGACTGCAGATCACACCAAGGCCTATCAGTCAGCACTTTCTTCATCATTTGTTTGGCCCTCCCACAAAACTATCTAACTTCAGAAGAAGCTGGCAAAAAAAATACAGGCCTGTCAGTCACTGGGGATGGAACAGGCCAGGGATGAAAGGAAGGGTTTGGAGGATTTCAGGGAAGGGTTATGAGCTTCTGAATAAGCAGAAAACACCCATCTTGGCATTTCTACAGAATAAAGCTCTAAGATGTTTCAAAGGCTTTTGAAAGATGCTATCTAACATTTAGTCACCACATCCTGAGGAGGTAAAATGAAAAGCAATGTTATCTCTGGAGAACTCTCTTGAAAGGAGCACGTAACTCAGGCACTTCTCCTCCAAGCTCCCTGGGCTTCTCTGGGGTGAATGCTGGGCCTGCTCCCAGCCTGAGACCTGCCTGAGGCTGCTGAGATTTTGACTAAGCAGAATTCCAGCTCCACAGGAGCTTCCTAAAGCAGGGCCAAGTTTTCACCGACCAGATGAAGACGCCAAACACTGACTCTTTACATCTAAAATGCCTTTTTTTTCATTAATTTTAGTAAGTTTCAAGATACATGTGCAGAACGTGCAGGTTTGTTATGTAGGTAAATGTGTGCCGTGGTGATTTGCTGCACCTATCAACCCATCACGTAGGAATTAAGCCCCAAATGCATTAGCTGTTTATCCTGATGCTCTCCCAATTTTTTCTTTTTTAATTTTGTTTTATTTTAAGTTCTGCCTCCCTCCTTTCAGTGGCAGTGGATTTTGGTCCAAGGTCCTTTGGGTTCACCCTGACAGAGGAAGCCCAGTGCAGATGAAAAAGGGCCAAGGAAAAAAGTGCATCACAAATGAAATTCTATAAAGATGAGTTTTGCTTCAAGAATTCTTTTTGACTTCTTTCTTATGATGTTAAAGACTTGTACAGGTGGCTTTTCTTGACCTATTGGCATACACCCTCTTGAGAGAGTTATTTTTTAGAAGCTCAAGATAGCAGAGTCTATATTTATTTGTAATCGTGAAATAGATACCATATATATGCAAGATGACACCTCTGAGACATGAGAAATGCTGAGGAATTAAGGCCAGCCTATTCTGGCTCCAGGATTCTATGAATCAAGGGCCAAACAGTCCCCTTAATCTTAAAGTCAGCTCTTTCCCCTAGTTAACATGATAAACAACAAGAAATTACAACCAGGTGTTTGTGCTTTACATTTTTGACCTCTGGGTATTCCAGAGAAATGTTTTCTAAACCCTAGGCACAGAGGGGTGGAATAGAAGAGTCTGGGTTTTGCAATCAGACAGATGAGCTATGAATCCAGCCTCTATTGGCTATTAATTGTGTGACTACAGGGCCAGTTGCCCTATCTCTCAGAATCTCAGCTACCTTATCAATAACTGTTTTGAGGCTAAAGTGAGACAATGCATGCAAAAGTGCCTAGCGCTTTTGTTCAGTAAGTGGAAGGTATAATGGAGTTTTAACTAATCATAAATGCAGGTACTAAGGATTTGATTTGTAATACTTGGTTAGCAATTATATTTGATAATTAATAAAATCATGTTAAAATAGTTTTTATATGGAGGATTGTGACTAATTCAAGGGTGTGACCCTTTCTCTGAACAACCCCTCCTAACCTTATTCTACTCTGGCTATTGTTCACCTGTTAACTCATTCATTTAACTGTTCAAAACGTATTTATGCAGTCTCTACCATGAGTTGGGTGCTTGGGCACAAAAACAGACATGGCCCTGTTTTTATGATACTCTACGTTCTAGAGAGTTCATGACTGCTGTTCTGAATGACCAGGTTTTTCTGTCTGTTATAAAGTAGGGATTTTTTTGCCTTGGTTCCCAGGGCTACTGTGTGGTGTCAGGTAGTTATTACTTATTCCTTCCACAAAACAGTAACGTGAGAGAGAAAGAGATCAATGAATCCGTCCAAAGTTAATAAAATAATTCTGATTAAGGAGCTTAATTTACTTAGTTGAATTCTTTCTTGACTATCCAGAGATCACGGACTATAAAATCTGGGATATATTTTTTAAATTCTCTAGTCTAACTCACCCATTTTATAGAACAGGCAACTGAGGTCCAGAGAAATTACACCTATTCATTTCTTATACATAAACAATTCATCTAATATCCTTTTTACATATTTTCTCTCTATAATTGGAATACTGAGGTCCAGAAAAATTCTTGTTAGATTTTTACACTAACTGGGGGAAAGGCAAATTGGAATTAGTGAAAAGTACTACTGTCAAAATTTTTTTAATGCTTTTTAAAAATAGAAGTATGCATGATAAAGAATAATTACTAAGTATTCTAAGTATTTTGTTCACTGCTGAATTCCAAGTACCCGATGGAAATCGGGTATACAGTAAATATCTGTTGAATAAATTTAAAAAATTATTGACAAGTATATAGCCCTTGGGGACCTATTTCACAAGGCAGAAAAGTTGATGTGGACTAAGCATAACTGTTTCTATAATTTATGAAAAAAAGTTTCTAGGCTTTCAGTGCCCCAGAGTTAACAAAACATTTTCAGACTCATTAGTCATTTAATCCTCTCAGCAGCTGGATTGCTATTCCCATTTCTACAGATGACAAAACTGAGTACAGAGAAAAGCTAAATGGCTCCCCAGTCTAGTAAGGGGAAGAAATAAAATTCTAATCCATTTCTCTGAATCCAAATCCAATGTTATGATCATGTCCACCCAATGGGCACATTTAAAATGCTTATAAAGCATTTATTCTTTTGATTATGTTAGCTAAATTTTTAAAGCCTCACTCTTTATGGCTGACATAAAAATTGACTTCATTTCATCCCTGACCAGATTATTTTTAAAGTCTCCAATTGAGAGAGGCTGGATGAACTAGGGTTTTATTAGCACTTAAGACAGGAGAGGCTGTGGATGCGCAAGAATTCTCTCTGCCCACTTCCCCACCTTACCTTGTACCCCAACTGGGCTGTGGCTCACCTGGTGAAGAAATTCCGGCCATACTTTTGCCAATGATCTTTGAGAATGTCCTCCACACTCTGCTTGCGGGTGGCTAGGATGGAGAGCCAGGCAAGGACAGCCCACAGTCCATCTTTCTCACGGATGTGGTCAGAACCTGGAGGGGGGACAGCAAGCTGCTGTAAGAAACGTGCTTTCTCCCAGTACCTGAGAAGGTACTTGATATGGTTTGGCTCTGCATCCCCACCCAAATCTCATGCTGAGGGAGGGACCTGATGGGAAGTGATTGGATCATGGGGGACAAAGTTCCCCCTTGCTGTTCTGGTGATAGTAAGTGAGTTCTCATGAGATCTGGTTGTTTAAAAGTATATAGCACTTCCCCCTTCACTCTCTCTCCTGCAGCCATGTGAAGAAGGTGCCAGCTGCCTCTTCATTGTTCTGCCATGATTGTACGTTTCCTGAGGCCTTCCAGCCGTGGTTCCTGTACAGCCTGCAGAACTGTGAGTCAATTAAATCTCTTTTCTTCATAAATTACCCAGTCTCAGGTAGTTCTTTATAGCAGTGTGAGAACAGACTAATACAGTACTCAACAGTAGGTGTGCAGACCCAAATAAAGGAGTCACACTGCCTGACTGAGGACTTGGGTACACAGGAGGAATCACATATTAAGTAGGCAACATGATACTGAAAAGAAATTGATGCTTCCCAAAGTGATTTAGAAATGTAAGGCATAAGTCAATAAAAATGTCAGTGAGATAATTAGGTGGAATTTGATATATCAGTTATAAAGTATTAATGTGAAGAAAAAACACAATAGATCTTAAATGAACAAACAGCAGAAGAACATGACCATTACAAAATTTCAATAATTCAAATAGTCTGGTAGCTTAATAGAACAACAGAGTGCATCTGGAAAGAGATCCAAGCACACATGAGGCTTGAGTGTATGACAAAGGTCTCACTGCGAGGCTGTGGGAAAAGAGTAGATTACTTTTTAAATGGCGTTTGGATAACTGGATAAATGCTTTAAAAAATTGTTTTCTTCCCTATAAAACACCATAACAAAAATAATTCTAGTTGAACTAAAAATTCGAATGTAAAACCTGAAAGCTTTTAAATACTAGTATATATTATAT
The DNA here is from genome assembly GCF_029281585.2 of Gorilla gorilla gorilla. Lineage (NCBI taxonomy): Eukaryota > Metazoa > Chordata > Mammalia > Primates > Hominidae > Gorilla > Gorilla gorilla. The sequence goes on from NC_073224.2 coordinate 176,331,826, forward strand.
TAATATACATGTCTTTTTATATATTTATATATAAATCATAGGGGTGATAAATAATGTAAATTCAGTATTCATAAAAGAAAACATTGATGTATTTATCTACTTAAAAATCAGCATTTCTATGCTGTAAAACTACTATGGACAAAATTAAAAGCCCATTGACAAACTTTAAAAAATTAGAGAGATCCGGTTGTTTAAAAGTGGATAGCACTTAAGGTAGATGCTTAATACTATATATATATATATATATATAATTTTATTTTTTGAGACGGAGTTTCACTCTTTCACCCAGGCTGGAGTAAAGTGGCATGATCTTGGCTCACTGCAACCTCTGCCCCCAGGCTCAAGCGATTCTCCTGTCTCAGCCTTCCGAGTAGCTGGGATTATAGGTGCCCGCCACCATGCTCAGCTAATTTTTGTATTTTTAGTAGAGACAGTGTTTCGCCATGTTGGCCAGGCTGGTCTCGAACTCCTGACCTCAGGTGATCCATCCACCTCGGCCTCCCAAAGTGCTAGGATTACAGGCGTGAGCCACCATGCCCGGCCACATTTGATATATTTTAAGGCAGATGTTTAATACATTCAATATAGAAAAAATTCTTACGTATGAATAAGAAAAAAGAATGTCAATAGAAAAACAGGCCAAGGATATCAATAGGTGATTTGCCAAACAATACACATAGACACATACACCCAACCAATTAGTATAATAAAAAGCTGGTGTTATTTTTAAGAAGAAAAATTAGAGTTAAAACCACAATGAGAAACTGCTACTTGCTTGACAAAAGGTGTAAAAATCCACAAGTGTAAAAATCCGAACAGCCAGTGCCAGGAGAATAAAAGGGAAACGGGATTCCACCAAAGAGCTGGTGGGAGTGGATGCTGGCACAATCCTTCTGGACATCGATTTGGCAAAAAAGGATCAAAGCCTTCAAATTGGACCTACTCATGGATCCAGCAACCCCAAGACACTGTTCTTTAACCATTAAGGTTTGGTTAAACAAACCTTAATGATGTCTCTTAAAGGAGACATCTGTCTCCTGCTAAGGTCCTTGCTAAAATCTTTAACAAAATTTTAAAATGGGCTTCTCGGGAGGATGTGTTTATATGCATGGACATCCTTTTCCAAGAGCCTGATATGGAACACAACTCTCATTTTTTTGCCTTTAAACTCCTTCTTCTGAAAGAAAGCAGTCTACATGGAGCCTTATTTCCTGATTTCTGAATAGAACTGTATAAAATTGTTCTATAATCATGCTCTCACATTATCCTATGTTGAATTCTTTATGTGCCTGCCCTACTGCACTTCCCGCTGGGTCTTATTCTTCTTGGAATTGTTAGAGTATCTAGCACCATGCTGGGTATGCAGGAGGCACGTGGTGTTTTTCCTTCCTCTCTTCATCTTTTCAGACCCAGCTCAAATGTTCTCTCTTTTTTAAGACTAGCTCCCAGCTTCGCTAGGCAGTCATGAACTCCCTTCTCTTTCTTCTCCTGTAGCAACCTGCACAAAACATCTGGGGTGGCATCAGCCTCCTGGAGTCTCAACCATCTGTTTGTGAGCCTTTCTCCCCACTAACTGTGTGCTTCTTACGGGCATCTCTTATTTATCCTTGTAATTAAGTCTGGTGACTAGCATAGCACAAGGAATATGGTAAATAACTAATTATGAAAGACTGTGTGAATGAATCAACCAATCAATTTACTCCAACACTTTCTCTTTCTATTTTTGGTTCTTAAAAAAACATGACTTTTTCTTTCAAAAGACTTTTCTCTTCAATAGGATACTACTTTTAGAAGTTAACAGTCCTCAAAACCCGGATGCCGGCAAAACTAGAGAGTAGGCAATATTTTTAGTGCTTTATATAACATATTTTAAAAATGTTTACCTAATTTTACTATCTTTAGACTTTTATTTGCCCTTACTGCTATTTTAAGAAGCAAAAAGCTCTCTGGCTCTTACGGCTTTTGCAAATGATATGTTTTGGTAACAGTTCATCCTGAGAAGCAAGATTCTGGCAGCTTCCCTAATATATTGGGAATTCATGACAGCAGTATACAGCTTGGAATTATTTGTCTGTACTCCACTGGGTTTTTTTTCTTCCTTCTTTTTTTCCTTAATTTTTTTTTCTTTTTTCTCTTTTGGCTAGACTGAAAGCATAGAAGGCAGTGTTCCTTTGTGGCTTTTCCTGCCCTAAGCAAGGAATTTGATTTTTTCTTTTATGTGGAAATGAAAATAAAATCTAAAAATCTTACCCAACTCTGGCCAAGTTACTTGGAGATAACTAAATCATACACCTAATACTATAAACAAAATACCTGCCTTGGGTAACATAAACAAATATCCGATTCCAATGCATAATCCTCAGCCTCTTTGGATATTCTGGTTCATCACTAATCACCTTGGATGTATCAAAAATTCCAGGTAATTCAATTAATACTCAGGAAGTTGGAGCAAATTTCATTTTCTTCAGGGTTCTGATGAATGATGCCAAGTTTCCAGTGGAAAATACCAATGGTGCAGGTACGTGTTTCTAAAGCTATTCTTTTTGCAGTTGTGGCTCAGTAGATAAAGCTTGATACTTAAGAATCAGATAAACCTGAATTTGAGGCTCTGTTACTTGTAAACTACTTGAATTCGGACAAATCACATTTTCTGTGGCTCAGCAGATAAAGCTTGATACTTAAGAATCAGATAAACCTGAATTTGAGGCTCTGTTACTTGTAAACTACTTGAATTTGGACAAATCACATTTTCTGAGCCTCAGTTTCTTCAACTGCAAAACAGAAATAATGCTAACTTCTCTCTCATAACTGTGAGAAATTACTACGAAAAAGCAAGTAGAAATATTTTATACATTGTGAGGTGTAATGTAACTACTAGATACTGTTTTGAATAAAGGGAAAAATAAAAGGCTTTTATGGAAAATTATTACATTTTCCACTGACTTTATTATGCTTTTAAAAATAATGCTCCTTGATTGTACATATTGGAGAAGAAAATGGAAGAATATAACCTAATATGCTCTTTCCTCTGGGCACTGGGATTAGTGTTTTTTTCCTCCTTCCTTATTTTCTCATAACGAACATAAATTACTTGTTTCATTATGTTTTAATTTTAGAAAGAGAATGAAGCCAAGCTCATTTAACTGTGAGAAAGGTAAAACACTCTGGGCAAGGACTTCTAGTCCCAGCTGGCACAAAAGACAGTGGTGGGTTTTGCACTGGGTCTCTTCACCCTTGCTCCGCTCAGGGACAGGAATTCTACCCTTTCAGCATCTTCAAACACCTGTCATTTTACTTCGGCCTAATCAGCACCTTGTGATAAGCACATACTCGGCTCAGCCAGGGCACATCCTGGGTCTCAGCCAAGAAAAATGTCAACCATTCCTGAGGAAGCCAAGAGCTAACAGTTTAGGGATTGGGTTACATTTACCAGTATGGGCATCTCAGGAGCTGTCCTGGCTTCTGCCCCTGCCAGGTGACAGGCCTGAGGATGGGGGCATGACAGCTGAAAAACAGCTGCATGGAGTTCCCTGAAAGTACCAGTGTCTGTCTGTCTCTTTCTTTTTCTGTCAATTTCTCTCTCTCCTCCAGCCCCCTGAACATATAGTTCTCACTGCCTGGAAAGCCCATTCCACATACACCTACTAGCCTGGCTAACATGTCCTGCAATTACTTTCAACTTCAGTCTTATCCAGGATGCCCTCCCCATGCCCTCTGTGCTTCTACCACTCCCTGTGATCACGCCGTACCCTAGACTATGAGTTGTACTCCCCAAACAGGGGTTGGCCCAAAGTCAGTTGTTAAGACAGTCTGCCCAAAGAATGGCCAGGCCCCAGTTGACTGGCTGGGAGGCTCAGCTGACCTGCTGTGTCTGCAGTCCTGTCCTCTTGGCCTTCCACTGCACAAACAACTTCACTTGGAAAGGAAGGTGAGCTCCTCAGAAAGCCTTTTCCAGACCACTCCAGCCCCCAGGAGGCTGGCCCCAGGAACTGTCAGGGCTTCCACTTAGCAATGAGGCCTGACCTGCCTCATTACTGCCCCTGGAACTTGGTTTCCTTTCCATAAGGTGCCTTTGGAAGAAGGTAGTTTAAGTGCCTGATAAGCATGAACTGTGTCCTAACACAAACTTCACTTTACACTCAACAAATGTGAATCAGTGCCAGCATGTACCAAGCACATAAGAAGATACCAAGATGCACAAGGCGTGTCCCCTGCCCTCACAGATGAGCACAGACATACAGGTGAGGGAGACAGACAGGCAGGTAACAGTTTAACTGAGTGAGTTATAATTAGGGTATAAGCCTAGTTCTACTGGGGTATTCTGTCTAGGCTATCCCCAGACATGGGGTGCTACAATCTTCCCCTGTGGGCTTTGCCTACAGGGAAATGTACTCAGTAGCTATGCAAGTTAGAATGGGCAGAAAGCCAGAAAGAAAATCTGATCTCCTACACCACAGAACCAAGTTAGGCACCCTGAGAATAAAGCTCCCGAAGTACCCCTGCACTTCACCTTCTATTGCTTTGCACACCTGTAATTCATGGAGCCCTCTATGAGAAGGCCTTGTTCACCATGTGTCCCAGAGTCTAACTCAGTATCCAGGATAAAATCAAAGTTCAATAAATATTTGAGGAATGAATCAATGCAAAATGTACAAACATGAAGGACTTTTCATAAGAAACTAAAATTAAAAGAAATTTGCAAAGTGTTAATGCTGTATTTCTTTAAGTTAGCACTCCTGTATGATGCATTAGCACTAGAACCTTTAAAGATAGGACAGGGAAAAAATATTGCTAGCCTCTAGACCTGACCAGATCATAACTTACATATCTCTAAGTGATACCAAGTTCATCATCAACCTGGTTTCCCATCGCTCTTTACCAAGCCCCCTATTTTCCTGAGGAAGGGTTCAAATGCATGGTATTGTATACTATTCAGTGACTTCACTTTCAAAGTCCCAACAATTCTAAGGTGGGATGGAACTGACAGTCTGCCCTCTACCATTGTGTATAAACATGTACATAATCATCCACGGTTAGGAAGAAAAAACAGCTTTGTACCATGAGATCAACAAACAACAACAGGCTTATCCTGTCCAGTTCTGGTCCCCATTTATTCCTGGTGTTTGTAATGCTGACCTCTGAAGAAGTAAGTGACCTCGCTTCTGTGGTTACCATATCCAGGTGAGAAAGCTGCTGCTCCTCCAGCACAAACAGACTAATGTATAATGTATACAAACAGACTAATATATAATGTTAGTAATATTCCAAGATTGTTCTGCAGATGCTAGTGGTTTGTTTTACTCGGTGGACCAGTCCTGAAGTTAGACTCCTTTGCACCTCTTTGCAGGCAAACTTCTTTTCTTTTGTAAAAGTGCATTTCTTCCCGCAAAGACCTTGGGGTTCCCAACCCTGGACTGTGGAGTGGAAGTGGTGTTGAGTCATTACAAGGGTCCCAGACTACGGCAAGAGGTGAGGTGTGGATTCTCCATTGAGGTGGGTGGTTAAGCCAGAAAGCAGTGACCAGTCACTATGGTTCCAGCATCACACAGGAATTTACATCAGATACCTTTTAAAGTTCATTCTTTTCCAATAGCAGGAATCTGTCTAAATGGAAGGTACCAAGTGAATAGTGTTCATGAACTCATTCAACAAGCGTTTACTGAGCACCTGTTCTATGCTGGGCTCTACGGGAGGCTAGAGGGACACAATGCAGGATAAGACACATAAGATCTCTGTCCTCATGGCATATACAGTCTAGTGGAGCCAACAGACATTAATCAAATAACCATAAGTAATTATAAAATCACAGCTGCAACAAGTACAACAAAGAAGAGGTACATGGTGCCACAAGAGCCAATAATCAGGGGATTTGGCCCACTCTGAAAGGTCAAGGAAACGTTTTTGAGAAATTGTCTCTCCTATCGCCTGGAAAAATACAGAAATAAAGCACTCTGTGCTCAATTAAGCTATAGAATTCAAATGTTTCAAAGTTCATAGAGTCACTAATGTCTACCCTGAGAAACTCTATGAAAGAACTGTTGGAAACATTCACTAGCAAGGGGCGTGGTTGCTAAAAATTAACTCCTCTATAAATAAGAAGATCAGGAGTTCAGTTAAATAAGCCCAGCTGCACTCGTTCACAACAGCGATCTATGGCTATGCAACCTGGCTGTTTAAATGTTTATCTCAGAAATATTACACAAAAATTTTCTTTTTTTGAAGAGAGAGAGAGAGAGAAAGAGCTTGTGATTATCCTCATGATAATGAAGAGCATTCTCTCTTTGGATATGAAATATACCAAGGAGAAGCTAAAACCATGATTGGTACTAGGTATTTGTTGAATGTGTTAATAAACGAGAACAAACTTTAACAATAGTCTAAAGTCTAATACTTTGGTTCAAAGAAATCAATTCCACAAACAACATGAGAGACTTCCCTTGGCAAATAGTTCTAGGTAAAAACTTTAAGGGTTTAATTACCCACAACCTTATGTGGGCTAAACAGTATTATGCAACTTCCCAAAAACTAACATAAAGGAAAGTTATGTCAAGAAAAATACAGTGTCCTAATCACTAGAAATAATCATCCCACCCCACTCTTCACTTGCCAGGCCAACCCTGGAAGATTTGGGCTCAGTTCCGGGCATCACCTTCTAAGAGTGGCATTGGCAAACTCAGAAGCACCTAGAGGCTGGCACTGAGTCTATAAACAATGTGAAATGAGGAATGACTGGAGGAAACAAAGATGGACGGCCTGAAGAAGGAAGGACCTGAGAGCTGCTTCTTGTATTTGAAGGCCTGTTGTGTAAGAGGGGCGGCTTGTGCTATCCTGTCTTCAGGCCTGTTCCCTGTGGGTCAGCACCAGGGATTCCTACTTGGCTCTGGGGCTCTGATCCCTCTTGCCCAAGGCTTCCCACATGGGTCTGTGGAAAAAGAAGTTACTGTACATACTACGAAATGATAATAATAATCATCATTATTGTGGTGATGATATTGTATCATATCATCATAATTATTATATATAGTGGTAAACTATATTTAGGCAAAACTGTACTAACAGGATTCTTTATGGCAGAATGTTCTGGAATCTTCAAATGCTAATATCATTGTGAATATCCAAAACAGAGAAGTGTGGTCCAATTTTTCCAATTTTTCTTGACCCCTAGAACCCTCTCATGGAACTAGTATTCTTCCACATACCCACATGCTCTGGGAAACCTGACTCTAGACTTTTATCTTTTCACTAGGCTCAACACTGATACTGGTACAGGGGAACAGGAAAACAAAGGTTTTGACACAGTTGCTGCCTTCAAAGACATCTTCATTCATAAAGAATGACTGATGCCAAGCCTGAACTAGATGACCCTGTGGGGAGTTTCATGGGAGAAGACCACCTCATAGGCTCATTGGGCATTCATGTAGTATCCCTCAGAATAGCATGGCACCATGCCCATTATATGAAGTAGAAAAGGACTAAGCAGTGGCCTTGTAATCTCTGATTTAAACACCCACAACTTTGGGAAACTGTCTAGCCTTTGTTGTGGAAGTTGTTCAACCCCAAGACTCATCCAGCCTTCTTCATACCTTCCAATTCTATCAAGGCAGTTCATTGCCAAGGAATATTACCACTCTTGAAAATATCAAGTTGCTTAGAACTCTGTAAATATGTGCCTCCAATTTAGCAGCTCATTCTACCTGCTCTACCTCCAGACTTATAGGAAAGGAAATGAAGTCAGTATTCTGTTCTGTTTAACCTGGCATGAATTGCAACTCAATTGCAAAGCTGAGAGAATGCTCGATTTTGATCTTCTTTTCTTCACTAAAGGGTGACAGTAGAGAACTATAGGACCAAGATCAGCACATTTACTTAAAAATATTGGGTAGAGGGAATAAAAGGAGAAGAGATGCAGTCACTTAACTACCTTATAACCTGGCTGGAGACTGATACATGGGACAGGGCCACACACATGAACAGACTTTTAGGAAAGAGACACTGATACAGGCAGCATGAGGTAGCAGAGAAGGTCGTGAAGGAGGTGGGAATTCGGGTCAATATTTGGACAAGCAGAGAGGAGGAAGGAGAGCGCAGACAGTGAGGTCTATAGGTCTGGGGTCATCCCCTGAGAATACTATGTACCCTTCTTTCACTCTAATATTAATACAATTACACATACATCCTCAGGCACAACGATGTATTTTTAATTTCTTGATCACCTAGCAACTTAGTTCCACCCTCATGGTCTTCCTTCATTTAGCCTTGATTACTCTGCTATAGAAAACTTGGGCCTACAAAAGAGAAAGATTTAATGCTGTGCTGAAACCTCTTCTTACACAAAAACAAAAAACCGACTTGCTCCACCGTATTTCTTCTCAGAAATGAAAACATTTATAAAGGTTTCTTTGACCACCGAAGGAAGAAAAATCTGTTTATCACTCTGTTTAATCCCTGCAGACTCAATGACCACGCTGCCGAGGAGGCCCCCCAACTTCCTGTCTGAGTCGATATGATCCTCTGAAAGTAAAATTAGCCTTTCTGGCTGAATGTGCTCACCCCTTTTCAAATGTGCACATTTCATCAGGGTTGTTATAAATAATTTGTGCCTCGATTTAGGACACATCGGCTACCGTTGGTATTTCAGTGCTACGTTAGCAGTCTAAGCTTTTACTGGAAATAGTGGTTACAGGGAGGAAAATGCTAGCACAGGAGTGTGACTTACCGGTCCCGAAGCTCTCCTCCCCACAAAGGGACAGTTTGCTCGCGTCCATCAAATTCCCAAAAAACTTCCAGCCAGTTGGGGTCTCATACAAAGCAATCTTTGTAGCATTAGCCACCCTTCAAAGGCATGAAATCAAAGTTACATCACAGCAGGACTGTTAGCGTAGCCATGTGAGGGACGGAAAAGGGCAATCGTTATTGTAATCAAGGGTCCCATTTAGCATTGCTCAGAGTCATACATAATTCTAAGATTGGTGGAAAATCATAAGAGAAACCTTGTGCACAATGGGCTATTATATGTGGATTCAGAAAAGGCGGAAGAAAGAATTAATTCAGATCATGGAGTTTAATATTTTGGAAGACGCATCCGTAGTAAAATGTTCAGGGCTGCTGTTTAAGCTATTTAAACCCACATTTTGGACACAGACTGCATCTATAATCAATCTATAAAGAAGAGAAGAATGATGTTTTGATGCACCTGTAATCACAGAATCATGACATACTGGGTCTGGGCAGTTAGCATTTTACAGAGAAGGAAACAGGGCCCAGAATGTTATGTGATCAGACCAAGGTCACAAAGCCAGGATGACCGACCGCCCAGTATTCAGCTCTCTGGTCAGTGCTGCTTTTGTCTCATCAGAAGTCTCCCCAGGGGAAACGCCCAGTGGGGTCTCCCCTAAGTACCGGCTTCACCCACACTGATTAGTGGTTCCCCTTCCCTTCTAACACGTATTTTATTTCTCTCTAGGTATCTTTAGACTATTTAAAACCTCTGAGTGACTTAAAAAAGAAGTTCCTTTCCCTTTGAACATGAAAAGTTACCTGATAAGTTCCATTCACTGTTTGAGCGAGATTTGCTTCCCAGAATGTTTGCCTTATTTCCAGGAAAGCAATGTCAGCTTTGCATTCTGATATTTGAGGAAAAATCAAATCTATGATTTTGAAAACTATGAACGTACAATAAACTTTTATCTGGGTAATGAGGTACTTCAATTGTGATTCTATATGTGGATTATCAGTTTTTCCAAAAATTGGAATTACACTGTTCTTGGATGACATAGAAGGTATTCCAGGACCTGACAGGCCTATCGTATGATAGTGTGACCTCAAACCAGCTCATAATTTCAAATGCAGGACCTGATGGTAGACGTGCTGGGCTCAAATGCTAGCTCTAATTTGGTGGTGAGATCTTGGACAAGACTGTGAACTTCCCTGACTTTCCATTTCCTCTTCCTTAAAATGAGGTCTGCTGTGAGGATCGAGATGGTAAATGTAAAAAAACACTATACAAACTACAAACCACTATATGGATATTAGTGGCTATTTTCTTGTTAGCTGAAGCAAAGTCAGCACCAATTCTATAACCATCTCCCCTCTATAGAAAACAACTGCATGGCCCAATGAGTGGGAGCAAAGGCTCTGGGTTCAAATCCTGAGTCAGCCATTTACCAGCTGGGTGACCTCAGGTAAGTTACTTCTTCGTCCTTTGGTTTTCCCACCAGAAAAATGGTGTTAAATACAGCATTTACCTCATGGGGTTCATCTGAGAAGTAAATGAATTAAAACATGCAAAATACTTAGTGTCTACAACAAAGTAATGTTCAGTAAATATCAGCTATTATTATAAGAGCCTAGAGATATATTACAGCCTACTTTCCTCCCTGGCCTTGACCTTTTATTCATTCATTCATTCTTTACCTTTTATTCATCAAACATTTCCTGCACACCTGACATATTCTAACTAATGTTTTCCCTGGTCCTCATCTATTATGACTTTCATTTGTCAACTTCTTAAGTGTGATCTAACAAGCCACCTCAAAGCCTTTGTACAATGAAGTGATATATAAACATTCACTGTGTTTGTGTGGGCAAGAGCGATCCAGTCGTTGAAACTCTAAAATTACTTCAAACTGCTCTTTCACCCACACTCTGTGCACACTGCAAAAGGAAAGTGATCCTCCAGAATGATGTCTTGAGTACTTCCATTGTTATTCATTAACACTCAACTATTAACTTTAAAAAATTATACGTGTATGTGTGTGTGTGTGTTTGTCCTACTATGTGCCAGGCACACTATGGTCAGGCAGAGTCCAGGATGGTGAACAAAACAGTCCTTTCTCTGCAGAAGTATACAGTCTAGCAGGGCAGCCCATCAAGAAAACAGCTACTAGAACACAGTATGGTAAGTATGGTAAGTATGGGCCAAGAGGAGCAGGCCCAGGGTGCCAAGGGAGTGCGGAGAGGGGCATTGAATCCAGAAAAAGCCACCCATCCCCTCACACAAGAATCGCTCAGCACACTCTATGCATCAGATGCCCATGCTGAAAGGGAAGGACACGTGTTCCAGGCACAGTGAAGGGTACGGTGAAGACTGGGACGACCTGAGACATGAAGGCCAAGGGAATGGAGACACCTACCGGTCCAGAGCACCACTCGTGGGCATGCTCCGTGCAAAGCCGCGGACCCCAGTCTGCTGGAAATATGGAATGCTGAAGATGTTGGCAGCAATGACAGCCACAGAGTCTGAAGGGTTCACAAAGAACCCATGCTTGCCCAGAATCATGTTTCGATCCTTGGGGAGAAGAGAGGATCAAAGAAAGACCTTTTAATCAAACTATAAGAAATCAAACTATCTTTCATGAGGGTTTTATAAAATGTAAAACTATAAAATTTGAAATTGATCTCTTTTCCATACTGCATTTTTAACACTGGGTTTTATTTTCAATGGGTTTATACAGTACCATTGGGCCAAAGGCACCTCCATGCCAAAGAGTTAAAACTGTTTTCAATTAAAGTCCAAGCACAACCTCCTTTTGAGCTGAGTCCTCTGTTCTCCCTCCAGAGGCCAGCTAACTTTAACCTCCTAGACTTTTTTCAGACTCTGGAACCAATCATCTTTTTCCCAGGGGAGGGGAAAATGCAATGAGAGAAGAAATATTGGCTGTTTACATAGTTTGGTAGGTCTACTGGGTAAACTGTGTACCACAGTCTGTGTACCACAGTAACTGGGAGGGTGGCCAAAAAACACTCCCAGCATGCACTCATCACAAAGATGTACTACAGAATAATGTCTGCTGGAACCCCTTTAATTTCCCAACATTTTGATAAGGGAAAATCATTTTTCAGGAAACAGTGGATTCTAGCTAATGGTAACACCAGCAACAACAAAAATATATTTTCAACTAAGTAAATGTATACAGTGCCTACCATCAGTGAGATACCCGGGATATAAACCTAAGACACATCTCTTCCTTGTCTGGTACATAGTCACCCTTGTAAATAAAACAGCTTATTTCTAAACATTTTAATTGTAGAGAATGATTAAAATGTTAATTCTCTCAATATCATCTTCATATAGGCAATGAAATTACAGCTTCAATATTCAGCTCATGTGAATGAATGAATGGGTGTATTATAAGACCAAAATCTTGTCCAGAGATTAAATAAGTAGCCAGCTGCTGGTTGAGAGCAGAAACCTACCTTAAGACAGGCATCTAGAACTCACCCAGCTCAGGAAATACCAGTCGTTCTATCATAATCAGAACCTAATCATCGTGCCATTGTTAGCAAGTATGGATGTCTGAAATTAAACGTGTGGGTTTCATTTCAATGACTCCTATTCCTGTTCAAGAGGGGCTTCTAATAATTTAGTTCTGACCTCGGGTCAGAATGAGGGATCCTTGGCCGGGCGCGGTGGCTCACGCTTGTAATCCCAGCACTTTGGGAGGCCGAGGGGGGCGGATCATGAGGTCAGGAGATCGAGACCATCCTGGCTAACACGGTGAAACCCCGTCTCTACTAAAAATACAAAAAAATTAGCTGTGCGTGGTGGCGGGCGCCTGTAGTCCCAGCTACTCGGGAGGCTGAGGCAGGAGAATGGCGTGAACCTGGGAGGCGGAGCTTGCAGTGAGCCGAGATTGCGCCACTGCACTCCCGCCTGGGCCACAGAGCGAGACTTCGCCTCAAAAAAAAAAAAAAAAAAAGAATGAGGGATCCTTAACAGTTACTCCCTGGGTCTGGCAGAAGCAGCCCACTTTTTTCCCCATCTGCAGGATCAGGCCTGGCCTGCACCAGAGTTCACTTAAATGCACTTATACCCACCCCATCTCCATCAAAGGCAGCCCCAAAATCATGCTCTCCTGACTTCATGGTCTCCACCAGGTCAGCTGCATAGGTGAGGTTGGGGTCAGGGTGGTGGCCTCCAAAGTCCTCCAGAGGAACGCAGTTAACTGCCGAGTTCGCAGGGGCACCGAGTTCTTCACAGAGGATCTTCTTCACGTACGGTCCCACAACTATATACAGCATGGAATAAAAGTATGCAGAATCAGAAAATAAAACTCCTTAAAGTATGTGAGGATTCAGGGGTGAGGTGGATGCATTCTGGGGAGAAGAATGGCATGAGAAACAACGGGAATGTGTGAAATGTGTTCAGGGACTAGTGGAGAGATACGCCTGACTGGAGAAGAATGTTCTCGAAAAAGGAACAATGAGAGATTATGTTGGAAAAGGTGGGGCCAGTTCATGAAGGGCAGAGTGGGGAAAGGAAAGGAAACCAACCATTACAAAGGCCCTGCGGTATACCTGTGCTTCCCCATTCAGTCCTTCAGAAAAGCTCAGAAGGTTGTACAGCTTAGAGCTTAAGAGCCTGGACTCTGGGATCAGAGTGTCTGGGTTCAAATCCCAGCTTTGCCAATCATTGGCTGTATAATAATTTTGGGAAAGTTATTTAAACTCTCTGTGCCTCAGTCTCTTCCATCTGCAAAATGAGGGTAGTAATGCTAACTACTTAACAGGATTGATGTAAGGATTAAATGAGTTAATAGCTATGAAGTACTGAGAATAGTCCCTGGCAGATATGTTATAAATGTTTATATTATGATTATCACCTGCAGTTTACAGATACATTGGAATGTTGGTGTTCTGAGGTAAAGACATTTGCCCAAACTTACATGGCTAGGAAAAGTGGGAATTGGGATTCAGAGCTGTTATCTTTATACTATGACAAGCTAGCTGACAAACTGATTAAAAAAACAAACAAACAGGCCAGGTCTGGTGGCTCACACCTGTAATTTCAGTACTTTGGGAGGCTGAGGCAGACAGATCACATGAGGTCATGAGTTTGAGACCAGCCCAGCCAACATGGTGAGACCCTGTCTCTACTAAAAAAAAAAAAATATATATATATATATATATATATATATATATGTATACACACACACACACAGACACAGACACACACATGCATACACAAAGATTTGCCAGGCCTGGTGGCGGGCGCCTGTAATCCCAGCTACTCAGGAGGCTGAGGCAGGAGAATCGCTTGAACTTCGGAGGCGGAGGTTACAGTGAGCTGAGATTGCACCACTGCACTCCAGCCTGGGCAACAGGGCAAGACTCCGTCTCAAAAAAAAAAAGAAAACAAAAAACCCACCACCAACAACAAACAACAGGAGAAGCCAGTTACATGTGTTTACAGTGACATTTTATATAACTACCAAGAACACACATCTCTGAAATGCTGAGAGAGTATTTTCATCAAGGATGGTAATAATCCCAATACAGTACATGCCCCAGAGGTCATAACACTGTAGAATAAATGTGTCCTATGAGGCATCACCTGTTAAGCAGGTTACTGACACACCACAGAATGAGGTCAAAGCAGCCAGGGCTGTGAGGGATATAGAAACGAAAGCATTAGAGGAGCAGCCAAAAGACCTGGAGAAAAGTAGTCTACTTCCTGAGAAGCTCCTCTTACCCAATGCCCTCCTCACATGCCCCATTAACCAGCCAGCCCAGGCCTCTCGTTTCCCTAATGTGACATCCATTTTTAAGCCTTCATGCCTTTGCCACAGCCACCGACTCCATGAGAATGACCATTGCTTGATTTTTCATCACTCTAGATATTTCTTTCATAAGAACTGAGTTGGATGCCACTTCTTCCAGGAAACCTTTCTTTATACCTAGTCAAATTATGCCTTCTTCCAACCCCAAAGAGAATACTTGAAATTCCAACTCTCATTTTGTTGGCCTGGCAGGAGTTAGTTTTTTAGGGATTTTTTGTTTTTTTGAGACGGAGTCTCGCTCTGTCGCCCAGGCTGGGGGACAGTGGCGTGATCTCCGCTCACTACAACTTCCGCCTTCCAGATTCAAGCTAGTCTCTTGCCTCAGCATCCTGAGTAGCTGCGATTACAGGCATGTGCCACCACACCCGACTAATTTTTTGTATTTCTATAGAGACTTTTATAGAGATGGGGTTTCACCATGTTGGTCAGGCTGGTCTTGAACTCCCAACCCCATGATCCACCTGCCTTGGCCTCTCAAAATGTTGGGATTACAGGTGTGAGCCACCGCGCCCGACCCTGGGGTTAGTTTTTTACCCACTTCGTCTCCCCAAACATTGCACATTCTTTGAAGAAAGTAATCCGCCCAGTTCCTGCCTATTCCCCAGGCATGCATTTTGCAGGTATGAAATACACATCTGTTGAATGGTTTAAAATGACAGAATCGCTTTTGTCTGAGTAAGGAAGTAGATCCATTCTATGGGAGTCCAGAGGCCAGCTAGGACCCAAGGGGAGAAGTTTCAAGGATGGAAGGTTTTAGTTCACCAGGAGAAGACTTTCTGTGGTTTGCAGTGTCACAGGAATCCCCGAATTGCATCACTAAAAGGGTTCAGTCGCAGGCAGAAAGGCTTCTCCAACCAGGCAGATGTATGTGTATAGGTTTCAGGGATTCTCATATACCTACATGTCTG